>NW_026555307.1:9311134-9931877 GCF_021234165.1 Pteronotus mesoamericanus
GCTGCTGGGTCATGGATGGGCTGGACCAGGTAGCCAGGAGGACATTGCAGAGCCTCTGATTAAATGTGTCATTTTGACCTTGGGTGCTTACGCAGGCTCTGGAGGGATGTTTTCATCTTGTTGTCTCTGTTGCTTTGCTGCCTGATGGGGAAGGTGATCTGTGAGGCTTTTGTCCCCTTTAGTTGGACTCCAGATCTCAGGTGAGGTGGGGAGTTGGAAAATCCTCCCAGAGAAGGAAAATTGAATCTACACAAGTGAATGAGTAGGAAAGATAAGAAAGGAGTCCCCATGGCCCCTCAAGGCTAAGGGAGCAGTGAGGAATGTGGTCTGCAAGACCAGGGACATCCTCCCTCAGATGACTCCCATGGGTGGCTGAGAGGCTGGAAAGGAATATTTAATGCAGTGTTGTTGGTCAAGCAAAAGACTAAATGCAAATTAAGTATCCAACAGTAGGTGTCTGGCTGAGCAAATCCCAGGTCTTTCATGTGATGGAATAGTAACTGATTGTTTAAAGTGAAGACAATCTGTTAGTGCCAAGAGGGCCTTGTTACAAATATTGGTAATTGTGGGGAGCAAGATGGTGTCTGGGGTTAAGTGTGCTGTTGTTTTTATTTCCATTTTAAATAGTTGTGTGTCTGCACAGGATATTTCTGAAAAATATGTAAGACACTGGAAGGTGGTTGTTTCTGGTGGGTGAAACTGAAGGATGAAAGAGGGGACAGGAAAGCCCTTTTATACCACTTCAGTTTTTAAAAACAGTTCAAAATCTAAATGCAGGAAGTGAGCATCTCAATTTTTTTTTTTATCCCTAGCAGCTCAGTACAATGCAGATTCCTGGGCCCCACCTCAAGGAGGATTCTGTTTCAGATGAGCTGATGTGGGATATAGGAATCTACATTCCTTTACTAAGTTCTCAGGGTGATTTAGATGCTGGTAGTTCTCAGATGGCTGGGGAGGCATTTGTTCCAGAGCCCCCCAGGTAGGTGTGCTTAGACTTCAGAAAGTGGAAGGGAGACTTTGGATTCTGAGCATGTGGGAAGAACAGGGAGACTGTCCACAGAATCTTCTGGGGAAGGCTGGTCAATCAGAAACTACCAGAAAGAAATGCCTGTTTATTGAGCACTTGGTGTGCACCAGACTTTCTGCTAATGCTGATTGAATGCTTACAACCGCCACATCGTACAAATTAGGAAACTAAGGTTCTCAGAAGGAAATCCCTCACTCAAAGCCTTGAGGCCTTAAGTGGCAGAGCTGGAATCTGGGAGAGCCCAGGAGCCCTAGCTCTCCACCACTGTGTGCTGCCTTTAGGGTGATTGGATAAGGTTTCCCCTCTTTGAAGTCATGCCCAAGGGCTCCTCACCAAAGATGAGGCTGTTAGTACCTGGGACAGGGGGCAATCAGAGACCCCAAAGCTCTACTCACTGGCTCCCAAAACACTGCACAGTGGGCCAAGTGCATATGGTCGTTAGCCTCGTGGGCTTTGGAATCAACTGTCTTTATTTAAATCCCGTTTCCACCTCTTACTGCCTGTGTGATCTTCTCTGTGTCTCAATGTACTTCTCTCTAAAGTGTGATGGACTGACGAAAACTGTGGTTACCAGCAACAGAGCCAACTCAAACATGATAAAGCAAAAAAGAGACTGTACCAGCTTATGTGCTTAAGACTAGGAGATAGGACAAGATTTAGGCACTGCTCTATGCAAGCACTTGGACACCCTCATCAGGAATCTCTATCACCTGTCTACGTTTCTGCATTGCTGTCATTCTCAAGCCATCTACTACTTTGTGGGAACAAAAATGGTTCACTCCTCCGCACAGCTCCAGCTTTTGGTCAGAAACAGTTCCAGAGTTGATGCTCACTGTGTCTGACTGGCCCCACTTTAGGGCACAGGGCAGCCCTGCCAGTCGTGTCCAGGAGAGGAGTTTCTGACTGGCCAGGCCTAGGTCACATGCTCATACATGGAGCTAAGCAGTGGGGTCAGCCCCACCCAGAACACACAGACTGGTTCTCAGGAACCAGGGGTGTGGGTGCTAGGCAGGCAGGAGCAGCAGGTGTGCGCTGCCTGGGGCTGTGATGCTGCCCTCCTCTACTTCTGCCCAACCTGGCATATACACGCACTCTGTTAGACAATTTTGTTCTTGTCATTCCTCATCTTGTAGCAATCCAACCAGAAGAAGCTGCTAAATATCAGCTCTGACCTTCATGCCACTGAGGGGCACAGTGTGTCCCCAGAGCACACCCTCAGGTCACCTTTTGTTGACTCAGCAGCCATGTCCTGAGCTCACAGACTCCCAGCCACGAAGTCCACCAGATCTTTTGCCTGGTGGTCCTGAAAGTTCCCTGGGCTCCAGGCTACTCCGGAGAGTCAGCGAGGACTGGCTCAGTGGGGCATGAGGGCTTCCAGGCCGAGTACTCTGAGCTGAGCTCCCATGGCTGCTGGAATTTCATGAACACAGCCCCCTCCTCGGCCTCGGAGCCCCCTCCCTGCCACACTGCAGGCTCAGTGGAGAATGCCAGCCCAGCCTGCCGACCTGCCAGCCTGGTCTAGGGGGAGTCACAGGCTGTTCTACATCTATTTCAAGGTTCTGGATTTTGTGGCTTTTTTTTTTTTTTCCAACCACCCTGCAAAGTAGGTCACCTGCTCCTCTTCCAGCTGTCTTTGAGCTTCAGAACAAGACAGATACTATCCTTAATCCTAAAGGCATCTGCCTTGCTGGCCTGAGTACTGGCTAAGGGACGCTGAGCCAGTCTGTGGAGGACAGACTTGAGGACTGGGTCAGGGAGAAGGAAGAGGAAGGGAAACGAACAGAGAGGATGAAGAGGGGAGAGGAGATGAAGTCAAGTGGTCGGGCAGGTGGAACCCCTGTGTTTGGCCCTGTCCTGGTTGAGGACTCAGAGCTACTAAGTTTCAGACCAATTTAAAGGGTATCTACTCCACCTTTAAAATAGGCCAACAGTTCAGATGGGGCCAAGGAAACCCATCCAGTGTTACGAGGCAGCAGGTGACAGGCATGTGTGCAGGCATGTGTCCAGGGCCTTTCTGAATAACAAAGTTTCTCTTCCTAGGGGATGGCCAGAGACCTATGACATGAGTACCTCGGAGCCAAAACCTGAGTTGGACAGCTTGCCCCCTGGGGGGCGGCCCCCCTACCGTAGCAACGCACCCTGGCAGTGGAGCGGGCCTGCCTCCCACAACTCTCTACCAGCCTCCAAGTGGGCCACTCCTCCTACCCCTGGCCATGCCCAGTCCCTGAGCCGACCCTCAAAGCAGACCCCCATGGTCCCCTTTCGGGAGTCCCAGCCCCTGCACAGCAAGAGGTAAGTATTGGTAAGGGGCATCACTCCCAGCCCCTACCTCCCTCCTCTCCTTTTCTCTGTCCTTCTCTTTTTTTCCAGAGTCTTCTCAAACTTTTGCCTTTCCTTCTTGTCCTGTGTTTCCCTTCCTCCCTGTTTCCCTCCCTTCCTCTCTCCTTGTCTTCCTTCCCTTCTGCTTTTATTCTGAGCCTCTCGTGTGAGGGCCTGGTGCTGGGAGCTCAGTGTCTGAGGTAGACATCCACTATACCATGTATGATTAAAAGTATATATTTTTTAAAAGGTCAGGGGACCAGTAAGCACAAAATAGAATATGATGACTTCTTGGGGGAGTCAGGGAAGTGGGAAGTGAAGAAGCCCACAAGTGTATAGGTATTGTATACCTTACAGATAAATTCTTTTGAATATATTATATATTAAAAGGTAAAGAAAAATTACCAAAAAATGAAGGAATCCAACCTGCAGAGGAGGATCCAGGAATGGGTGGGAGCAGCCTTCTACTCTGGGCAGCCCCTATCAGGGCCACAGCAGCTGAGGGTCAGGAAGGCGGAAGTGGGGGGCGGGGTGGGGGCGGGCCAAGAGTCTCCCCAGCTTCCTGCTGCCCTTTGCTCAGCAGCCCTCTTTCCATCCCTGCAGGAGGAAAGCAGATGAAAGGTCTGACCCACTTGTCCTCACTCACCCCACCTCCTTCCTCTCTTGTCTCTGTTCCAGGCCTGTTAGCTTCCCAGAAACCCCTTACACAGCATCACCAGCAGGGGTCGACAAAGCCGCTCCCTACCGGCAGCCTTCTGGGAGCTTTTCCACTCCTGGCTCAGCCACCTATGCAAGATACAGGCCATCCCCAGAAAGGTCAGAATCTCTTCATTCTTTTCAAATTAAGGAATCTGGTGAAAGCTGGGGATTCTTCTTACCCAGGAAATACACATACCCTATAAGTTTACTGCGATTTTATGGGGTTTCTGGTTCCCTGCAGGTCATCAGAGGACCTCCAGGAGAATTGTCTGTGTCTGTTAAGATTTAGGGCCAAGCTAGCCTGAGCAGGACTTGCATTGGCTTATCTTGCAGCAGAGTTTTAGTTGACACTTTCTTGACACTTTTATAACTTGTTTGAGCAAAACCATTAGCCTTCCAGCATGGCCATTTATCTGCCTCTCTGAGCTGCTCCCCAAAACCAGGCTACCTTCATTACCCAGTTTGGTTTGTTTGTTTTTAATATTTTATTTATTTATTTTTAGAGAGAGGGGAAGGGAGGGAGAAAGAGAAGGAGGGAAACATCCACGTGCGAGAGATACATCGATCAGCTGCCTCTCACACACCCCCAACTGGGGATCTGGCCTGCAACCCAGGTATGCGCCTTGACTGGATATCACACCAGCGACCTTTCTGTTCACAGAACAGCACTCAGTCCACTGAGCTACACCAGCCAGGGCCGTTACCCAGTTTTCATAGCCTCTCAGGCTTCAGTCCTGCTCCCTTGGATCCTTCCCCAATCTGGTAGCCTGAGGGATCATCCCAACTCCTCCATGGCTCCCTAGTGCCCTCAGGGTAAACCCAAGTTCTGTAGCTACTTCAGCCTCAGTGCCCTGTGCCCTTCCTCCTCCAGGGTTCCGGGGACCCCGACCTCTCCCTTGTTAACAGGCTGGGTTCATGGGCCTCATCCTGAATGTCTCCCTTTGTTCTCTCCCTTACTGCTGTTCATCCATTCAGCCTTCTAAGCATCTCTGCTCCCATCCCCTCCTCCTATTCTCACTACCCCGCGCTTGCCATTTCTCTGACCACCCAGCCTCTGTCTCACTTCCTCTGGTTCATCCTCCACTCAACAGCAAGGGATAATCTTTCTGTATCTGGCCATATCTGCCCTTTGCTCCAGTGTCTTAGAGCCCTCAGAACACAGCCGCAGTGCCACACGTCATCCTCACTGTTTTCTTAGGTAGGCCTGTCTGCATTTCAGTTCTCATGTTCTTCCTCCATCTAGAAATCCTTCACACTCTTTACCCTCACATCCCACCCTTTCCTGCCAACCTGAGCATTGATGCTGCTCCTCCAGGATGCCTTCCCTGAACCTCCCCCAGTCATAGGTGCTACCACTCTGCCACTTAGTTCCCTATGCATTTCCTGACCTTGAGCACTCTCCATTATATTAGCCCAGTTGAGAGAGAGAGAGCGCACTCTCCAAATCTAAGACCTTCCCAGTTCATCTATTATTATCACACAGCACAGGTTCTGGCACATGGTAGATTTTTGGTATATGTTTGATGAAAGATTGGAGTGAGTGAGTGAGTTTGCTTAAATAAGATCACATACCAAGACCAAGGATCAGTCCACTAAGCTAGTGGGTCCGAATCTTTACTATGTCTCAGAATCACCCAGAAGGAGTGCTTATTAAAACACAAATTACTAGGCCTTTCCCCAAGTTTCCAACTTGGTGGGTCTGGAGTAGAACATGGGATACCAATTCTGCTGATCCAGGGAACACACTGTGAAAGCCACTGAACTAAACCGTTGTTTGATTATAAATATGTGCTATAAAATTGGGGAAAACATACTTTTTTCCATCACAAATGCTGAAGCAAATGGTCCCAGGAGCCTTCTGTGTGCCAGGTGCAGGGAGAACTATTTGAGATCCTCACTTACCAGGGACCTCATTGCCAGTGCCCCTGGCTGTGATGGAGAGGTCTTAGAACCAATGTGCACCATAATGCGCGCTCTAATAGACTCAGGGGAGGACAGTCCAGCCCCAGAGGTCTAGGTTGGCTGCCTAGAGGAAGTGACATTTGAATGGAGCTTTGAGAGATTAGGAGTTTGCCACAGAGAGGAGGGAGAAAGTCATTCCAGACAGGGCAAAGGCCACAGATATGCGTAAGCAGGATGATATGGAACGCAGGAGGTGTCAGCAGAAGTCATGTGACACAGGCTGTGGGAGTGGGGGCACCTCAGTGGCAGCCATAGCTGAGGCTGGAAATGGCGCAGTTGATGTGGAGCAGTGAGTCAACAGAGGCAGTGGGGATGATGTTACTGATGGCATCGGGGAGCATCAAAGTCTTGGTGTCCCCCCACCTTTATTATTCTTGTTTTTAAACTTTTTATTGGAAATAATTATAGATTCATAAGAGGTTGAAAAGAAATGCACAGGGAACTCCTTCACTCAGCTTCCCTTAGTGTTAACATCTTACATAACTGGGCTATAATAATCAAAGCAAGACATTGACATTGGTACAATCCTTAGGGTTTCTTCCAAATTCACCAGTTATACATGTACTCATATGTGTATATGTGTAGCTCTCTGCAATTTTATCACTGTGTGGTTATTGTGTAACTACCACCACTGGTAATACACTCAACTATACCATCACCATAAAATTCCCTCCTTCTATCCTTTTATAGCCA
Source organism: Pteronotus mesoamericanus (assembly GCF_021234165.1). Taxonomy (NCBI): domain Eukaryota; kingdom Metazoa; phylum Chordata; class Mammalia; order Chiroptera; family Mormoopidae; genus Pteronotus; species Pteronotus mesoamericanus. Next base: position 9,317,835 of record NW_026555307.1, read on the forward strand.
CCCATCCCCTCAACCTCAGGCAACCATTAATCTGTTCTGCATCTCTTTAATTATTGTTATTTTATAAATATTGTATATAAGGAGTCATACAGTATGGATCTTTTTGACATTCCTTTTCACTCAACATAATTTCCTTGAAGTTCATCTAAGTTGTTGCATGTATCAATAGTCAATCCTGATTATTGCTGAATTATATTCCATGGTATGAAAATACTATCACTTATATAGCCATTCACCCATTGAAGGATAATTGGGTAGTCTATGGGTTTGGGCTATTATGTTCATGCCCTGAGCATGCATGAAAATAAGTTTTCCTTTCTCTGGAATAAATGCCCAACAATACAGTTGCCTGCCAAGATATGAAGACAACCTAAATGTCTGTCAACAGATGAATGAATAAAGAAAATGTGGCATATAGGCACAATGGAATATTATTTGGCCATAAAAAAGGAAATGCTGCCATTTATAACCGCACAGATGAACCCGAAAGGCATTATGCCAAATAAGTTAGACAGAGAAAGACATACACTGTATGGTATCACTTCTGTGCGGAATTTTTTTTAAAAAATGGAACTCATAAAAGCAAAGAAAATAAAGTGGTAGTTGCCTGGGGGTGGGGGAAATGGGGAGATTTTGCTCAAAGGGTACAGAGTTTCAGTTATGAGATTAATAGGTTCTGAGATGGACAGCATGGTGGCTATAGTTAATAATTCTGTACACTTGAAGTCTGCTAAGTGAGTAGATCTTAAGCATTCTCACCCCAAAAAAAGTTAACTATGTGAGATGATAAATGTGTTAATTAACTTGATTGTGGAAATCATTTCACAGTGCATATGCATACCAACTCATCATGTTGTATGCTTTAAATATATTACAATTTTGTCAGTTATACTTCAAAGCTGGGAGGAGATGTTTCGAGAATGCTACTTGCTCAGCAAATTTCAAACAGTATTAAATCAGTGAATGGGTGTGCTGACTATTCTGTATCGCTTGTAGGGGAAGTATTTGGGGGGGGGGCGGAAAGCAGTCACTTTATTGTGTGATAAGTCCATTTATAGATTTTTTTTAATTTTCTATTTATTGATTGGAGGGGGGGTAGAGAGAGAGAGAGAAACATCAATTTATTGTTCTACTCGTTTATGCATTCATTGGCTACTTTTTGTATGTGCCCTGACCAGAATTCAAACCCTTAACCTTGGCGTATTGGGATGACGCTCTAACTAACTGAGCTACCCAGCCAGAGTTCCATTTCTAGTTTTAAAAGGAACTGCCAAACTATTTTCCAGAGTGACTGTACTATTTTACATTCCCACTGGCAGTGTATGAGTGATCCAGTTTCTCCACATCCTCACCACCATTTGATGTCATCACTGTTTTTTATTTTAATCATTCTGATAGGTTTGTAATGATACCTCATTGTGATTTTAATTTGCATTTCGCTAATGGCTAATGATATTGTATACATTTCCATGTGCTTATTTGCCAACTGTATCTCTTCAATGAAATGTCTTTTCCCCATTTTCTAATTAGATTCAATGCTTTTTCAATGTGGGAGTATTCCTTTTTTTTTTTTTTTTTTTTAAGATTTTATTTATTTTTATAGAGAGAGGAAGAGAGGGAGAGAAACATCAATCAGTTGCCTCTTGCACACCCTCAGCCAGGCACCTGGCCCAAAACCCAGGCAAGTGCCCTGACCAGGAATTGAATTGGCGGCCTTTCAGTTTGTAGGACAAGACCCAACCCACTGAGCAACACCAGTCAGAGCAAATTCTTTACTTATTCTAGATACAAGTCCTTTGTCAGATAGGTGATTTGCAAACATTTCTTCCCAGTCTTCATTTTGTCTTTTCATCTTGGTAACAGGGTCTTTTGCAGAATTAAAGTTTTAATTTTGATGAGGTCCCGAAACTATCTATCATTTTTTTTCCTTCTGTGGATTATGCTTTTGGTATAAAGTCAAGAATTCTTTGCCTAGACCTCGACCCTGAAGATATTCTTATGTTTTTTTCCAGAAGTTTTATATTTTACATTTAAGTCCATGATCCATCTTGAGTTAATTTTTGTATGAAGTAAGAGGTTTAGGTTGAAGTTCCTTTTTTTTGCCTACAGATGTCCAGTTTCCTCCACCATTTACTACAAAGGCTTCATCTCCTCCATTGCACCACTTTTGCTTCTTAAAGCAAAAATTCATTGGAAGGGGAAATTAATTGGGTACATTGACATGTATCTATTTCTGGGTTCCCTAGTCTATTCCATTGATCTATATACATGATCTCAGTGAGTGTTCGCAGCAACTCCACAAGGTAAGATAGTTGAATTATTCCATTTTACAGGGGGAACCTGAGGTTTAATGAGATGAATGCACGTGGTCAAGGTCACTCTTCTAGGAAGCAGCAGAGTCAGGACAGGAACTCAGGCCTGTATGATTCCAGAGGACTGGCCCAGACCCCAAACTCTCCTTCCTGGTGAAGGACTCTGAGCTCAGCCTCCAAATTAGGGCGACATGTATGGTTCTTCCAGGGGTCCCTGCCCCACCATGACACTTGATGGCTGTGATTTTGTGTTTTAGGCTCTCTCGCATTGACAAGTGGGAGACTAATGCTTTCTCCTTGGACTCCATCTCCTCCCAGCCTACCCCTCTCTTCTTAAGGCTCCAGTGGAGCCTGCCTCTGCTCTCTCTGGCCCAGATCTCAACATTTTTATCTCTATCAATGGCTAGGCTTCAAGTGTTGCCAAATGTTCCTAGCACGCCTCATCCCTAAAACCCCCAGAAACGTCTTTCACAGGTACTCACCATTCTGCAGTAAGAGGCTAGAGCAGGTCAGGGCTCCCTCTGTGGCCCTTGGCCTCAGCTCCTTTCCTCTTTTCCTGTTGCACAGTTGCCCCATGACATCCTGGAGCCCATGTGACTCAAGCCAGACGTTCCAGCCCAGTCCCAGACATTCGTCCCTCAGGACTCCTCCCTCTCACACTGTCTTCTCCAGAAGGTTGCTACTTGCTGAATTCATCAAGCTTTTAGTAAAGCAAAGACCCTCATAGACAGAACCTGTCTCATGGCCCGTCAGATTTACCAAGAGACAAGATGGCAAGTTGGCTTGCCCCTTATCTACTGTGTGAGTGTGGGCAAGTGACTTTGCCTCCCTGCACCTCCGTTTGCACACGTGTAAAATGTCTGTCTCTGAGCAGTGTTGAGAATATTCAAGGAAGGACACCCTTTAGAGCACTTGGAACTGTACCTGGCACATAGTAAGTGCTTCATAGGGGTGATGGCTGTTACCACTGAGTATGGCACCCATGCTGGCAGCTGGGATACAGAGCCTGGCAGATGCCTTCCCTGTCTTCAGGAACTTGCCCACCTTGTGTGCAAGAATAACAAATCACCCAACTCAATACAAAGCATTAGAGCTGGACTAGGCCCTAGACCTTTGTTCATCAGAACACCTGGTTGGCTTTGATTTTTTTTTCCCCCTGTTTTTCTCCAGCTCCATAAAGAGTGGTACATTGGTTAGGAGGTATTTGCCTGCAAGTGACAGAAAGCCTAACTCAGGAAGGCAGGAAGAATTAAGGGGATTTATCATCACATAATAAATCCAGAGCTAGTGTGGCTCTGGGGCTGGTTAGTTCTATAGCGAAGTCCTCATGAACCTGCTCCACTCATGACCCATGCTGGCTGCTGTGGCCCCAAGCAAAACCAGTGTCCTGCAGAAGAAGAGGAAAGAGCTTCTCTTTGTTTTCAAGAGTACCTGCCCCTGAATCAACCCCTGGCAAAGTTACATTGAACCTGCATAACTGTCTTAAACTGTCAGAATTTACTTAAGTCACATGGCAGAGGGATGGCTGCCAGAGCAGAATCAGGGTTCCACCAGCAAGGACAAGGATGATGTTGGCTGTTGGGATGGTAGCCATCAGTGGCTGCATCCTCCATCCACCTTTTTACCCAGTCATCCTGTAATTCACCCATCCATTGTCCTATCAATCAGGGTAGGAGTTTGACAGCAGGCCGGAGCCTTCCCCTAAGAAGATGCTCTTCCTCATGTTCCTGTCTGTTTTGTTACTTTCCTCTGTGGCCAAGTAGGAAGCTCAAGGCCAACATTTCAGCAGCCAGACCCTCTGATCTTAAGGCAACCTCCACCTCAGCTTCCCCAGGATCAGTCAATTTGTCTAACTTGTGCCTGGAGACCCCTGAAACTGCAGCTAGTTAGTTACCCCACTAAAACTCCCAAACCCTCTCTTTATCTTTGAAGTTATTTCCAATTCCAAGAAAATATAAGAGTACATTACATTTTCTTAGATGAGATTAAAGATATATTTGATCTCTTGTTCTGGGGATTCTTGAGCAGAGCTGTGCATAGTGAGATGCTGAAATGTCCCAATTTCCAGTCAACTTGACCACCTATGGCAGTAATAGAATGGCCCCAAATGAGACATATTGAGCACCCCAAAGAATGGTCAGCATAGGCCAGTCAGTTTACACTGGTATTATTATATGAATGGACAAAGTACAGGTTGTCTTGGTTGAGGACAGTAGCTGAGAAGTGAAGCATAGTAGATATGTCCCACTAAAGTTAGGATTAGGTTTAGCGGCATAACATAGAAAACTGATATTCAGACAAGATAGATTCTTTCTCCCATATTATCAGGGACCCAGGCTCCTGCTCACCGATGCTGTGCCATCCTCGGCCTGTTGCCTGCTTGTTTTAAAATGGTTGCTGGAGCTTCAACCTTAAGGAGATGAAGAGGCAAAGGCACCAACAGCACACCTCCAGAGATTTCCTGGAAGTCTTATGCAGCACTTTATTTTTTTTTTTTTTATAATCTTCACTCAAGGATACGTTTATTGATTTTTGATTTGAGAGAAAGAGAGAAACATCACTGTGAGAGAGAAACACTGATCACTTGCCTTCCGTATACACCCCTACTGGGAATCGAACCTGCAGCCCTTTGTTGCCCGGGGCAGTGTTCAACCAAGTGAACCACCCAGCCAGGGCCACATGCAGCACTTTGAACTTATTGGCCAGAACTGAAAGGGAGCCTGGGAAATGTAGTCTGTAAACTGATGACACTGCTTCCCCAAATACAGTTGGGATTCTGTTGCCAGGGCAGAAGCAGAGAATAGATATTAGGTGAGCCGCTGGCCGTGTCTGCCACTTGTACCTTTCACTTTCCTCTGGCTAACCCCAACCCCTGCTAATGTTTTCCTTTAGTGCTCAGGATTTGATACAGACATTTTGGAAAAATGGAATAAACATGTCCATACTTCAGTTTCCAGCTATGGTGGAGCCACATTTTACCAGGCAGTTGCCTGGCTTCTAAGTCACCCATTAAGGTGAAGATGACTTTATTGTTTTGGCTCTGTCTTCCTTTCCGGGAGGCATTAAAAATCAAAGTCTGAGAGAGTAGGGATAATATGTACATTATGGACAGGTGAGTAGAGTTTAGTTTTCAGAAAATCCAGTGCACCCCTGAAGCACCTCTCTGTTCACCTGGAGGTGTTGAGGCCTACGCGTTTGAAGTTGGTCTTTGCAGAGGCAAACCTGGCTTTGTGGCCAGCAAGGTGACCCTGGAGAGGTTAACTTCTCTTTGGGATGTTGGGAGTCCCAGTTTATCACCCTCCCAATTTGCAAGTATAGACACAAGCAGCCAAATGGGAAATATCAATGTCAGCTTGATGAATGGAGGCTCAGTAACCCCCCAGAGTACATGGTCTGTGTCAGTGGGGTGCTCCTGGCTGCAAGTGATCAAAATTTGACTAGTTCAAACACTAGGAATTTGTTATCTCAGAGAAATGGAGGCTCAGGGCAGGCTGCAGGGAGGATCAATGAAGCATTTTGACAACATTTTCAAGAGCCTAGTTCCTTCTGCCTTCTCTCTCCCACCCTCAGCATTGCCCTCATCCATCCTCAGGCTGTAGCAAGTAAGTAGCAAGAGATTTGTGGTGTTATATCTGGAGGTAGCAACCCCTGAATGAAGAGAGGCCATCTTTCCTCATCATCTCTCTTAAAAGCAAGAGACTTTTCCCCGAAGCCCCCCAGTGGACTTTCCCCATTTCAGTCAGGTTATTCTGGGTAAGACACATTTGAAAATCTCAGTGACTTATATCAGTAAAAGTTTATTTTGCACCCACACTGTAGCTCCAGTGTCAGTTGGCAGGAGACTTCTCAGGACACAGGCTACCCGAGCAGCCACCACATTCAAATCACTCCCCACACAACTTACTAACAAGAACTAGTCACACATCCCCACCCAGCCAATATCAAGGGGCCAGGAAGTAGTACATTCCTGCAACATGCTTGCCTTGTGGACAGCCAGAAGTATTGGGTTGGCCAAAAAGTTCATGTGGCTTGTTTCATAAAATAAAGGACACACTTTTCATTTTCACCAGTAACTTGGATATTTTGAATATGTTGGCTATCTCCCACGAGGTATAATGTTGATCGTTCTCAGTTAATGTCTCGATTTCATCTCTATAAACTTAAACTGGTCTACCTGACCATGGCACACCGTCCAGCAAGAAATCTCTAGCACAAAAGTTGGCAAACCACTTTTGGCACGTTCAATCAGTCACAGCACCTTTTCCATACACTGCACAATCTTTTTTTTGCATTTCAGTTGTGTTTTTACCTTTCTTGAAGTAATAAAGCATTATATGCTGAAAATGTCACTTTCTTCCATCTTCAATATAAAATGGCTACACAAAAATTCACCAGTTTTGATGGGTTTTGTTTCTTTTTTTAATGCATGCTGATGTGACAGTTATCACAATACAATCTAACAAAATTGTTTCAAATGCAGTTAAAGACAACTAAGTGCTACTAGAGCCATCTTACCAGGAGGAAAAAAAAAAACAAACTTTTGGCCAACCCACTATTTTGTGGGAACCTTAATAGCTCATACACTCTCACATCTCAATGACCAAAACTGTGTCACATGACTGGCTCTCATCTGAGCTGGAATGGGCGTTGGGAGGTGCTCACAGAGTTCACTCCAAAGCATAGAGAATGCCACTGGGTTGTAAGGCCCCAGGGAGAATCTTCTACCATTTCTTTTACATCTCAGTCCCTGCCTGTGGCTGTGCAGAGCCAGCCTCCAGGAGAATCTCTGTCTAGAAGACAATTCTTTATTTTACCCACTCCAAAACCCTGTGAGGTAGAAAGTGGTGTTACACCTTTTTTCAAATGGGAAAACTAAAGCCCAAACTGATGAACATTTGCCCAACCAAGGTCATGCTGCTAGTAAGGAATGAAACTGGGATTTGGGCCCAGATCTCCTCATTCCATAGCCTAAGCCCACAGTTTCTCCCTGCAGCACCTTCCTCCAACAGACATACACAGAGCTCTGCAGGCTAGTTGTCGGAGCTTAGCCTGTGTCATATATCAGCCTCAGGCTAAGTACTAACACACAGGATGTCATTCAGTCCTACGAGGAAGGGCCTACTGTGATTGCCTCTTGACAACTAGGGAAACTAAGGCTCCAGGCTAAAAAGTGACTGCCTGGCTGGGCAAGAAGCAGTGGTGAGGTTTAAACCTCAACGTACCCAGCTCGAAGCCTCTTGTACGTACACATACTGCCTTATCCTCCTCTTCACCAGAGAGAAAGGGAGCCCAAGACAGGCCTGGGATGGGGAGCTGCTGACAACAGCTCACCCCATTTTACAGCCAAGAAACAGGACCCCTGAAAAGCCTGTGAGTAGGGCCATCAGCCTAAGTGGCTTCTGCCCCTCTTTCTTTGAGGACCCCTTGTCACCCTACGCCCCCTGCCACCAACAACAACTTGGCCTACTTCCCAGGTGCGACTCATTTCTGACCCTCAGGTTATACACATTTCCAAGCTTACTCTTCTAGCCTCCCCTCTGCTTGGAGCCTCTCTGGTATTGGAAACCCACTGGAGAGCAAGTCTCAGTTTCAGGTGGTTTTTGACACACCAGCCCTTTACCCTGTGCTTGTTCCTCTCACTCCCCTACAGGTATGCAGCTGCCCCACACCCACTGCTGTCTTTTGATCCCCACTTCGGCCACGATGGGACATCCAGCGGGGACTCCTCCTCAGGTGGTCTGACCAGCCAGGAGAGCACGATGGAACGCCAGAAGCCAGGTAGGGTTTCCCCAAGCCAGCCGTGCCCACCTGTATCACTCCGCAGGACTGCTACTTAGAGTTTGACAGGTAACACCCCTCCTTCTGGCAGATGGATAAAACAAAGGAAAGCTGTAAGAGCCACACATAAGATTAGACAGGTCACCCAGGAAAATAGCAAGACCAAGGAGTGATTCTTCTCCATCTAGACGGGGCATCAGCAGATGGTGTCTGCCAACACTGTCAGCCAAGATTCTGGGTAGAGATGTGTGACATGAGGGTGGCAATCACCAGAGGTAAGAGCTAAAAAGGACTAAAAGCGGTGCTCTCGGAGCAGAGCCGACTAAATTCTGAGGCATTTCATTGCACAGGCCCTGTTGCATTATACAGGGTCTAGGAGAAGTAAGGTCTGCTTGAGTATGGCTGGTAGGATAATAATATGGGCTAATAATTTATAGTTTTAATTTGAACTTCTCACCTAAAATGTCATACAGTGTGCTTGAATGTGATAGTTGTTACAGAATTACATCCTTATCATTTTATAATAAAAAGGGGTTTTATTTGTGCCAGACCCTGTATTTTTTACTATTACGCAGGTACAGTACATAACTGAGAAAAGAGTCCAAATTATGAGTGTCCAGTATGATACCGTATCACAAAGTGAACATGTGTCTTGTCTTGTTCCACCCTACGACAAGAATGTGGTCAGCCTACAAAAGTCCTTGTGCCCCTCCCAGTTAGCACCCACACAGGCCATCCTGTCCAGCTTCTCATAGCTGAACTTCATCTTGCCTGGTTTTGAATTTCATGTACATAGACTATAGGCTCGCACTGGATGCATTTTGTGTGTCTGTCTGGCTTCTGTTACTCAGTATTATGTTGGTGAGCAGTGCCCATGTGACTAGATGTAGTAACACAATTTCTGAGTAGTATTTATCCATCATTGTCTGAATGACCTACAACTGATTACTCCATTCTAATGGTGATGGACATTTGGGTGGTTTCCAGTTTGGGGATGCTTAGAACAGTGCTGCCAAGGATGAGCATTGTGTCTGCCTTTTGACGAGCACCAGCTCACATATTTGTAGAGTGTATACCTGGGAGTGGAATTGCTGGGGCATATGTTTAACTTTATAAGAGACCTTTTCCCAAAGTGACAAACCATTTCACACACCTATAAATGACAGCTGAGAGTTGTACTTGCTCATGTCCTTACCAACTTTTTCTTCTTTTTTTTTTAAAGGGAACTGGTCTGGCGTGTGTGTGTGTGTGTGTGTGTGTGTGTGTGTGTGTGTGTGTTTAATTGATTTTTAGAGAGAGGGGAAGGGAGAAAGAAACATTAATTTATTGTTCCACTTACTTATTAATTCATTGGTTGGTTCTTTTATGTGCCCTGACCAGGGATCAAACCTGCAGCCTTGGTATATCGGGATGACGCTCTTACCTGAGCAAGCCATCCAGGGCCTCACCAACCTTTTCATTTCAGCCATGTAGTGGTAACACAATGTGGTTTTAATTTTTCTGGTGCCCAATGCAACTATATTCTCATCTGTTTATTCTCCTATATGTAATGATTATTGTGTGTACATACACTTAGATGAATATTTTAAATATAACTTTGCCTAACAAACTGTAGTGCCTTTGAAGTCTTGAAAACCATCAGATGAATGGGTAGATTCTAAAGAAGGAAAACTAATGATGTTGTCAGACATGGGAGGGGGAAGAGGTGAAGATGTCCACTTAGGGGATGTTCCAGAATTCCCAAGTAGCTCGGGATGACCATGTCGGCACATGAACAGCTCCTCCAGGCACTGTGCGGTGGTGAAGAGGTTGCATAGCCCAGGACTAGCAGCCTAGAGAAGCCCCTGGTACCCAGCCCCATAGTTCCCTTAAACCAGGGAAAACGGATGGACTTCAGGCAAGCAGGTTGCCTTCCATGGCCTGCAGACGTGCTTGCCTGCCTATCTCTGCCTGCAAGTCTGTGGCTTTTGCTTCAAGACAAATTTGTATTTTTTTCCCCCACTCCTGTCCAGTTCCAAAAAAGAAAAAAGCATTGCGTATGATTTCATTACACTAAATTGTAAAATGGGGAAGGAAGTTTTCCAGCATTTACCATGGGCCCCAAATAAGGTGTCACAGAAGCTCACCATTGTCTTTACCATCTCCTCTTTTGTCTCCTAGAATTTCGTTCCCCTCTCACTTCCTTGGGGCCTTGTTATAAATTGACTGACACCTTCTCCCCCTCCCCTGTACCCCCACACAAATCATGAAGTCTAGAATGTACTCAGGATCCAGAAAAAGGTAGTTCAGGCCGGGGGGAATCAGGCACTGCAACAGACATGGGGGTTTCCCCAGCCTTGACCAGCTGATGATAATCATAGTAAGAGCAACACGGTTTTGTGTGCCTGTTATATAGTAACAGTTACTTGGTTTTGTATGCCCAGCACTGTACTGGATACTCCACATTTTCTCCTATTTAATCTCCTCAGGAACACAACAGCATGGGCACTTTTCATGCCCCAGAAGAAATGAGGAAGATGAGGCACAGAAAGGTTGTCACTTGGCTGAGGTTCCTGCTGACAAGTGTCATCTTTGAGATTTGAACCAAGGCCATTTGGGGTCTAGAACCACCCCCCATTAACCCCCACTGTCCCCAGACACCACCTATAATTCCTTACCTGCAGAGTGTGATCATTTCTCAAGCCTCAGAGCCCCCAGGTTGAGAAGGTGTCCCCAGGATCACCAGCTGCCCCAAGTCCATGCCTGTTCATGATTTCAGCATGTGAGGGGTGAAGCAGTGGAGTCAGAAGGTCACTGGAGACCAGTTCAGAGGTCCAGTGAAGGGCCCAGGATCAGGGCCAGCCAAGGGTAGAGCCAGGGACACTGGGGCAGCCAGAGAGGGGAAGGAACCTGGCCAGGTTCCTGTACCAATGAAATTAAAGGTACACCAGGCTGAGCACCAGGGATATGGTTTTAGCCAAACAGATACATCCCTTGCCTACTTGGAGCTAACAGTCTGGTGGGAAAGACAGACAGTGGACAGCACACACAATGATTAAGTACTTAATGGACAGCACACACAATGATTCAGTACTTACCCATGAAACTGAGTATCAAGTGGGAACTAACACAGGGCTGAGAGACAGATCGATGGCATTTGGGGGAATCTCTGAGCAAATCATATTTTAGGCAAGGCTGAAAGAATGCAAAGGGACAAGCTGAGAGAACATTCCAGAGGAGACAACAGCTAGTCGACAGCTCTGAGCTGGCAGCGAGGCTGGTGTTGGAGGAACAGTAGAAGGCCCATGTGGCTGGGAAACCATGTGAGAGGTGACTGGAACAGAATGCGTGGTACAGAGGTGGGATGGGACCTGACTCAGGTGATTGCATGATCTCTTTTACTACAGATTTTTGCCGGGTCAGGACATCGGAGAGGGAAAGATGGGTGGGTTCTGGATCTGGTCGTTTGAAAGTAGAGTTGACAGAATTTCCTAATGCTTCAATGTGGGTAAGAGAGAGAGGAATCAAAGGTGATACCAGGTTTTTGACCTGAGGAGCTGAAAGGATGGAACAGCCATTTACTGAACAGGAAAGACTGAGAGATGCAGGTTTTGGAGGGAGAGGAAGAGTTGGTTTTGGCCAGGTGTTGTGAGGAAGCCATATATATAAGTCTGAAGTCAGGAGAGAGGCCCAGACCAGGCCCAGTGTGGTGTTCAGGCCAGATGTGACAGCCATAGGCGTGGCTTTCTGTAGAAATGTGGTTTCCTGGCATGGGCTGGCTGCCTCCCAGGGGACCAGCACCTCCTGGGGATGTGGGATGCTCCAGAAAGGATAATCATTTCCAGAGATAGAGCAGGTGGCCAGCCTCCCTGCTGTCTTGTATCCATGGCTCCCAAGTGAAAGCCACACAGGCAGTGGCAGCTGGACTATGCCAACCAGGCTGCTCTCTGCAGTGACCCGAGTGCCGTATCTTGTCCAACAGGCCCACCTTTCCCAGAGCATTTATAAGATTGATAGATATTAACTAGCCCTCCACTGGGTTTTTTGTGTTTTTGTTTTGTTTTATTTAAGTCAGATGCTCAGTTCAGCTAACTGGCTTTGGGATTTTAGACTAATTTATTTACACCACACCAGCCACCACAATTTTAAACCTGTTTCACATTTGAACCAGCAATTCCACTTGTAGAATTCTGTCCCAGACACAATCCTGCACTTGCCCAAAGTTGTGTGTAGACGGAAGGCTTCCAAAACATTGTTGTAAAGAAAAATTAAAAATAACCAAAATGTCTGCAGTAGGAAACTAGTTTAATAATTGACATCCATCCACATGCTGGAATATTGTGCAGCTATTAAAAATAAGATTCCTTCATGTTCAGTTATGTGAAGGTATATCATGAAGACATAAAGCAAAAGCAAGTGTAAGGATATTGTAAAGTGAAAATCAACTTGTAGGACAGTGTTTAGTGTCCCATTTTCATTTAACCAAAAATAAATAAATAAATTGTGCTCATTTAACCAACAAAGGATTGCTACCTTGCATATATAAAGAACCCTATACACCAAAAAAATAAAAAATAGTCAATCCTATGGAAAACTGAGTAAAGGATATGAGCAAGTTATTTACAAAATAAACAAATGGTCAGTAAGGATGGAAATGTGCTACGCCTCCCTTGGAGATAAAGATGGAGGGTTATTGTAAAGCTTCAATGAGTTTACCCATGCAAAGCACTAGAATGGGGCCTGGCACAGCCAAAGCACTCAGTAAATATTCCATTACTGAGCACTGTTATACCTCCAAGATGTAGGTTGATGGGGTCATGGCCATTTGTGAGATGCGCAGACAAGCTGGCAGAGGGGCGGCGGCTCTATCACAAACCATATTTAGGGCCAGATTCTTTGGGCGGACTCAGGCCAGAACTTGAGTCACCTCTAACCACTGATGTGTCTCCTGTCTTCCTGCAGAACCTCTGTGGCATGTGCCTGCCCAGGCCCGGCTCTCAGCCCTGGCTGGAAGCAGCGGGAGCAAACACACCTCCAGGCAGGACACAGCAGGCAAAGATTCCCCCAACAGGCATTCCAAAGTAAGTCTGGCCCCCACCTGCTCCGCCTGCCCCACCCCGGGGAGTCCAAGCTGTAGGCATTGGCTGTTTGGTTTACCATGACTGCTGTGGTCCAGGCAGCTTCACCTGCCTGGTATGGGTATGGGCCTGGGCCTCTGAACTCCACACATGAGCACATTCTCTACTTTTGCCACCTTCCACTCAGGCTAAATGCCGGAGTTAGAGCTAGCCATGTGCACATCCTGGCTCCAGCCCTCACCAGTCATGTCATCTAGAGCAAATCACTTCCCTTCCTCGAGACACGCTTCCCTCATTATTACATCAGTCATGGGCTTTGTAACAAAAATGCCATGTACTGGGTTAGTTTAATAAACAGAAGATTATTTCTTATAGTTCTGGAGACTGGGAAGTCCAAGATACAGTGTCTGGTAAGGGCCCATTTCCTGGTTCATAGACAGCCTTCTCACCTCGTGTGCTGGAAAAGGAAAGGAGGCTCTCTGGGGTCCTTTTTAAGGGCATGAATATACATACAGATTTTATAATCCTGTTCATGAAGAATATGTAAATATACATATAGGAAAATATATATATAAGGATTTAAAAATCCCATTTATGAGGGTTCCACCCTCATGACCTAATCACCTCCCAGAGGCCCTGCCTCCTGAAACCATCTCACTGGGAATTAGGATTCAACATAGGGATTTTGGGAACACAGACATTCAGTCTGTGGCACTGGGTTAACAACTATAACAGGCAGGCCCTGAGTCCCAGTGACCTAACAGTACAGTTCAGTTCGGGTATTCAATGAGCACCTGAACCACGTGGTGGTTCAAGAACCCAGTGTGTAGTTCCTGTGACTCAGGGCCTTGGAGCCCTCTGCTGGGTCCCTGCCTCTTTCCAACAGTTGGGGATGGGAGGGAGAGGGATTCACATGGGAAGGTTTTTGCAGCCCAGGCCTGAAAATAGCATAAATCACTTTCCCTTGTTACATTGACCAGCACTTCGTTCATGACCACACTTCATTGCAAGGGAAGATGGAGAATGTAGTCCCGTGTACCCAGGAGAAGGAGATAGTTTTGGGTGAGCATTTAGCAGTCTGTTCACATCCATTCATTCAGTGAGTGTTTGATGAGCACTTACAATGTGCCGGGCATTGGGGCTACAGTGATAAAGAGAACAGATGAGTCCTTGTGCTCACAAAGCTGACATGCCAGTAGGGCAGTAAGCAATAAGCAGGTAAACCAATACATCATGTAACACCAAGAGCTAATACTTGCTTGGACAGGAAAACAAAGCACAGTTAAGGGAAAAGAGAGTGTCAAGCACTGGTGCTTTAGGATGAAGTGGTTAGAAAAGGCCATTGAGGAGGTGACCTGTAAGCAGTAACCCTGAATGAAGTAATGAGTGAGCCATGAAAACATCTGGGGGAAGAGCATTGCAGGCAGAAGGAACAGCAAGTACAAAGGCCCTGAAGTGGGGGTGTGTCTGGCATGCTCGAAGAGTAGCAAGGAGGCCAATGTGGCTGGAGCAGAGTGAGCAAGAGGGAGGGAGAGATGGAGTGAGAGACCAGAATATGGGTCCAGGTCGCTCAGGGGCCTTGATGAGGACTCTTCTTTTCCCCTGAGTGAGGCTGAGCCACGGGAGGGTTCTAAACAGGGAAGGGACGTGAACTGACACGGGTGTTCACAGCCTCCCTCTGGCAGCAGTCAGGGTTGCAGGGGAGACAGGAACAGGAGCAGGGAGACCAGGGAGGAGGCTGCTGCCATGGTCCGGGAGGAGGCAGTGGATGGAGCCGCAAAAGGAGAAGTGGTGGGTTCTGTTCTGTTTTTAAGCTGGCAACAGGATTTACTGTTGGACTGGACATGGTGTGAGAGCAAAATCAGGGTCCAGGGTGACTCCAAAGCTCTTAGACGGGGCAGCTGAAAGGATGGAGATGCCACTGTAGAGACAGAGCGAGGCAAATTCAGGAAGGAAGGCCAGGAGCTGAGTTTCAGACATGTTGAGCTTGAACTGTGAGCTCACGTTACATACGTAATGTCCTTCCCTTTGAGCAACCCCATTTTACATATATGGAAACTGAGGCACAAGGCACATGGACAGTAAATGAGGGAACCAGAGTTGGAAGCTGTCTGGCTCCAGGAGTCATGCTCACTAAGGACCCAAGAGGGGAACATTTGCGCCCACCCAGGAGTCCAAGGATGACATACTTCTCTTGCCTTCCAGGGAGAGCCTCAGTACTCCAGTCACTCCAGCAGCAATACCCTGTCCAGCAACGCGTCCAGCAGCCACAGCGACGATCGCTGGTTTGACCCCCTGGACCCTCTGGAGCCAGAGCAAGATCCCCTTTCCAAGGGTGGCTCCAGCGATAGCGGCATTGATACCACCCTCTATACCTCCAGCCCCAGCTGCATGTCACTGGCCAAGGTGCCTCGGCCAACCAAGCCACACAAGCCCCCAGGAAGTATTGGCCTTTGTGGGGGTGGGCGCGAGGCCAGCGGGCGGTCCCACCAAGCAGACAGGCGGCGAGAGGTCTCTCCTGCCCCTGCAGTTGCTGGCCAGAGCAAGGGCTACCGACCAAAGCTATACAACACAGGCTCCAGCACCCCCACAGGCCTGGCCGGGGGCAGTCGTGACCCACCAAGGCAGACCAGGTAAGGCATGCTCCTTGCCCGAGCCCTTTTGGTGGTCCTGACCCCTTTCTGCTTCCCACACAATCTTGATGGCAGGGTCCCCTTCACAGAAACATGCTTACAGATGTATGAACTTGCACAAGAGTTCGCTTACAAAGTTCAGAGACTCATGGAGCACCCCATGCTGCCCACCCATCAGTCTTTTAAGGACCCAATAGAGGGAGAGAAACCCCTGCCTGTCTTCATCTGTCCCTGATGTTCTCTGTCTCTCTTTCCTTCTGCCTCTGCTGAGACTCATGGTTTCTGTGCTTTCTGGGGTCACAGACTGTATCTGTCAGGAGTGTGTTTAGCTGGAGATAATAGGAACCTTGACCTACAGTGGCTTAAACCAATAGAGGTCTATCAGTCAGGGCAAGTCCAGAGAGGACAGAGCCAGGCTGGTGCAGCAGCTCAGGGAGGGCCTCAAGGCCTTGCACCCTGTTTATTCCTGCTCCACCATTCCTATCATACAGACTGGTTTTGGGAAATGTGAGGGTAGAGAACAGAGGAAAGATTGCAGCATCTGTGTCACTCCTTTTGTATGGAGAAAGCAAAAGCTTTCCCAGACTCCCCTTTAGCTAGCAGTGTCACAAGACCACCCCAGCTACAAAGAAGTGTGGGAGATCACAGTGTAGCCTTCCAGCCCACGCAGTAAAGGGCAGTGGTCCCCAGACAGTCCCCTGGAGGGCTGTTCAACACAGAAGCTGGGTCCCACTCAGAGTTTCTGATTCAGTAGGTCAGAGTGGGGCCTAAGAATATGCATTTTATAAAAGTTCCCAGTAAATACTGATGCTGCAGGTTCTAGGATCACACTTTGAGAACCACTGGTAGAGAGAAACAGGCCGGGGAGTAAGAAAGAACAGACACTGGCAAACCAGCAACCTGGAGTCTGAACCACACGCTTTGAGAACCTGAGGAAAGCCATGAACCACCCCCAAGAAAAATGCACAGAGGTGAGGGATTCCTTCTGCAGTCATAGAACTCATACCCCTTCAGAGGCCCGTGGCCTCAGGCAAGAATTACTGAGCTGCCATCCCCAGGGCTGATCGTCCCCGGGCAGATCCTCAAGGCCACAGTCTTCCTTCCCTTCCCAGTCACCCCTAAGCAGAGCCAGCTGAGGTCTGAGACCCTCGTCCGGGGTCCTAACCTCCATTGGCGTTCTGATACCTTTGCCAGTCCTCAAACCTGCAGCCTGTCTCCACACAGGACACATGCATCCGGCGGTAGCCTTAGGCCTCCTTGACACAACCTGCAGTGGATTTATATGTATGTGTTTTAAAAAAAAAAAAAAGGTGAAGCAAAAATTTCCCAAATAATCCTTAGCCTGTGTGCAAAGCACTTGGGTCTAGTCTCATCTGTTTAAAATCTTGGAATGCTGATTCCTACCTCTTGAAATGATAGGATTTAGCGGTAGTTCTGTGGTGGATTTGGATTTCACAGTGCCCATATGTCAGTGCTTCCCCTCCCCTGGTGCACGGATCCCAAGTCAAGGGACCCAGAAGAGGGGTGACAGTGAAGAGAGAGTGTGACAGTGAGCTCAGTCTCTGTCTCAGCCCGCCTCCCTAGACAGATAGTTCTTAATCATTGGAACTGACTCTTTTGACAGTGCCTTCATTCATTTACTTATCCATCCTCTTCACTCACAAATATTTCTTAAGGATTTGTTACATCCCAGACATTGTGCTGATTGCTGAGAAGAGATAATAACCCCCAGCCCTCAGATGAGGCTCCCAGCCATCACCTCAGCCCACCGCCAATTGCAACAGATGAGAATCAGGTCATCAGTGAGACAAATGGTCAAAGTGCCCCACTAAAGGACTCGCTGTCACCAGGGTCCCACATCTCTGTTGCCGTGGCCCCTGTGCTGGGCAGAGACCTATATTAGTGACCTGAGTAACTATATTATTGTGAAATCTGTGACATAAAGGTTGGAGCACTGGGGAGTAGAATGTGGCTGAGGCAGGAGGTGGATATAAAAATTACCCTGTGTCTGAGAGAAGGAAGGATTTGCCGAACCCAGAAATGAAGACAATAAAATGGGAGAGGAACCCGCTACAAAAAAGGGCCCTGGGGTTGGGAGCTTTAATTTGCATACAGACAATTGATGCTAATTGCAAATCGTTCTTATCTACTCATTAAAGCTGCTTCCTGAAGTTTTCTCCTAGGCAACCGGGCTCTAGAGTGGAACAGCATTTCCCAAAATGGGGTGCTCAAACTGATTTGGGTGGTACAGGAGGAAAATGTTGTATTTTAAATGGATGTATGTTTGCTTTAATGGGTATTAAGGAAAGTGTTACCGCTCATCCCCTGATTTTCCAGATACTGCCTTGGACAAGTTCAGGAAAATTAAGTGAGGTGATCTAAAGAAACATCTTCATGGTAGGTGAGAGTATGGGCTCCAGAATCAGCCCACCAGGGTTCAGGCCCTCCCTCTGCATTGTCTTGGCTGTGTGGTCTTCAGCAAATAACTGAACCTCTCTGAGCCTCAGTTTCCTCATCTGTGAAATGGATAGAGGATAAATCTCATAACTACCTCATAGGGATGTGGTAAGGATTAAATGAGCCAGAGCCCTTAGACCAGTACCTGGCAATGGATGTCAAGTCAAGTTTGGCTGTTGTTAGAATCACAGAGGATGTTATGAAAAGATGAGATCTGCCTCAACTAACTAAATCAGAATGTCTCTCCTGGGCCAAACCTGTTACAGGCAATGAGGGGACACTATGATGACCAAGACAGCCTTGGGCCTACCCTCTCAGGGGTCAAAGTCCAGTGGCACCCTGGCTAGGTGGCTCAGTTGGTAGGAGTGTCATCCCATAACCCAGAAGGTTGGGGGTTTGATTCCCAATCAGGACACATGCCTAAGTTGGGAGTTTGATCCTGGGTCAAATCCCTGGATCTGGAAGCCTACAAGAGGCAACCGATTGATGTTTCTGTCTCTCCCTTCCACTTTCTCTAAAAGCAATGAAAAAATGTCCTTGGGTGAGGATAAAAATAGGGTAGACAGACTGTCCCCAAACAGTGCTGGTTGGGGTAAGGGAATACCTGGGATGAAGGAGCCCAGAAGAGGGGCCTGACCCAGTTGGGAGAAAGGTTCTCCTGGATATAAGAGGCTGAGCTAACCACAGAACCAGGAGAGCAAGAGTATTCTAGAGAGACGATGTGCAAGACCCACTGTCAGCCTCACTCCTGCCTCACTTTGCTAAGCCTACCACAATCTTCCCATTTCAGTAGGCACAAGTTCCCAGACGGTCACTGAGCACCTGTGCTCAAGGTGCCCACACATGCCTCTGCCTGCTGTGCCCACACTGCCTTCTGCATCCGTCGTCATCCTGTTCCGTTGGACCAAGCTGGAGTGACAGCCACTCATCAAGGGCAGGCACCAGTGCTCACTACTTCCTTTGTCTCTACTTCCACAGGACTTAGATACCTTGTGTTTTTTCGCACAGTGAGCACCTATTGTGTGCTTGGCCCTCTGCTGGGCACTGCAGACAGACAGTGCACAGGCCTTCCTGGCACTGACAGTGTACCATAGAAGCCAACAAGCATGTACTAAGAGTAATGAATAACTGGGATCTGAGAGTGAATATTGCATAGGTCTAGAGGGTGGTATCTAATCTAGTCTAGGGGGCAGTTTCTCTGAAGAGGGGCCCTTTCTGCCAGGGATGAGAGGAATAAGGAAGAGAGAGCAGGTGAAGTTGTTGGGGGAGAAGGGCTAAAAATATATATCCTTGACCTGCAGTGCAGTTATATGGGTATTTGCTTTATAACTGTTGAATTGCACATCTGTGTTTTATACATTTTGCTGTATGTGGACTTTTTTTTTTTAAGATTTTATTTATTTTTAGAGAGGGGAAGAAAGGGAGAGAAACATTGATCGGTTGCCTCTCACACAGCTACAGCTGGGGACCTGGCCCACAACCCAGGCATGTGCCCTGACTGGGAATTGAGCCAGCAACCCTTTGGTTTGCAAGCCAGCACTCAATCCACTGAGCCACACCAGCCAGGGCCAATTTTTTATTTTTTAAGAGAGAAAAGAAAGATGGAGTATGGAAAGGGCCCCCTACAAGTAGCATATGCAAAGGTCCTAAGGGTTAAGGTACATGCCATCAAATCGGTGAACACAGGCCCTGTCGCATAAGTATAGAAACTGAGAGTGCAGCTGAATTTGGAGGGGTCAGCAGGGGGAAGACCACTCAAGGCCCTGCCGGCCACATTAGGGAGTTTGGATTTGATCCTAAGAGCTGCTGGCAGCAAGGAAAGTTTTCAGTAGAAAGGGTAGTACAGACAGATTGATGTTTTGAAACATGGTGCTAGGCTGGGGCTGAGAAGAAATGTGCGTGAGAAAGAAGGGAGCCTGGACCTGAGGACAGAGCAACCGTGGATGCCTCAGCAGGTGGCACTGCCAGGAAATAAGGAGGGAGACACGCAGGTCCCAGATTCAGTGGCAGTGAGCTGTGTAAGAGTCAGGGCCAACTGCTGAGTGTCAGGAGGCTGTTGCAGACCAAGCACATTGAGATTCTTAAGGAAAGAGATGAGCAGGACTAGGCAGCCCTAACCATTATAGCATGCACTATGTGCCAGGCACTATTCCCAACATGGTGATCCAGCAAGGAACAAAGTCATCTCCCATGTAGAGCTGACATTGTCCTGGAGAGAGCAAGGCAGGTAGACAGACAGCTGAGCAACCATGTAATATTATTATGAAAGGTGGCAATAAGATCTGGGGGAAAAACACTCTGGACTACTGTGGAGGAAATAGATTATTTCTAGGGTAGAAGGAATGAGCTTGCTGGCAAAATTTTAAGGGCTGCCGGGAAAGGGATGGGCCCTGTCATGCCCAAACAGGGAACCCCCCACCCACACACTGCAGCCTGTAGCAGCTTGTGCCCACTGATGACTTCAGTGACTTCACAGACTCTCCCCCCAGACGTTCGTCATGGGAGCCTGGCTTCAGGGCACACTACCAGGCGCCAGTGCCTACTGTGGGCACCATAGCGGGCTATGTGATCCCAGGCGGGCAGCCACCTGGCCCCCTGCCCTCTCCTGAGGCAGCACACACTACAAACCTTCCTGGGTTTCCAGAACAATTTGTCAGAGCTATTTAGGGGCAATCGGAGGCTCTGGCTCCATGTGGAACTGACACAGTCGGGTGTTCCCAGGCAGGCAGGAAGCACATGGCCTTGCATCCTGGGCTGTGCTGCGGGAGTCACCAGGATACCCCTCTGGGGGCACAGCCCCAAAAGGTAATGTGAGGGCCTTGGGATCCACTGGAGCTAACCCTGCATGTGTTAGGAAGGAGACTAGGGTCATGCATGACAGAGACCTGCTTCAAGAGTCAGTCAGCTTGGGAAGAGGAACCGAGGCCAACTCAAGGGAGGGTAGGAACCATGAAGAGACCTTGGAGGAGGGAGCAATTCAAAGGCCCTGAGGCAAAAATGTTTCTGGTGTGTTTGGGAACAGTTTCCATCCTTGGAGCAGAGTGTGGGCATGGAGAGCTTGAGAGCAGAGGGGACAGACCAGATGGTGTGGGGCCTAGAGGGTACGAGGAGGACTCTGACTCTTGCCCTGAGTGAGGTGAAGCCATAGAGAGTCCTGAGCAGAAAAGGGCTGTGATCTCTCCTGGCTATGCCCAGGCTCTTCTGACTGTGTTTGGGTGGTAGGCAGGAGGAGGCTGCTGTGGTCATGGATGAGCAGTGGTTGGTAGAGGTGGCAAGTACTGGGTGGATCCGCATCGATTTGGACCCCATAGCCTCCCTGCTTCCACAATCTGAAGGCCTGCTACTTAGGCTTCCAGACCACAGGGTAGAATGTGGCCACTGATGGCTCCCACCCTGGAACATTATTCCAGCCCCATGCAGAGACTGACTGACTTACAAGCTATGCCACACACCAGGAGATAGGGTGAGATTGGTCCTGCAGTTAAGACCAAGTGGCAGGGGGCCTGTAGGGATCCACCTGCAGGTATCTGGGTAAGCAGTGTTATTTCCCGGGCTATGGCTGTGTCCAGATGAACCGACCGTGTGACCTTCATCAGTTTCTCTGAGGCTCCATTTCCTCATCTGTAAAATGGAGGTAATGATAGACTCCATGGTCTAAGGCTGTGCAGACGAACCAACATCATGCATTAAAGTACTTAGCACAGGGCCTGAGACGTAGCTGGGTCCAAAAATTGGTGCTGCTGCTGCTAGCTTTTATGCTCACTACGTATTGATCACGACTACTGTTTTCATTGAGAGTACAGACTGGTGGTTAAAATCGGGGTCTCTTGAGGCAAACTGCCAGGGCTTACATCCTGGCTCTATCCCCTCCTAGCCATGTCACTTGGGGGCAAGCTTTTTAATCTCTGAGCCTCACTTTCCCAACTTGAAACATGGGTATGGGGGTAGTTCTGCCTTATGGGGTTGCTGAGGTAACTAAATGAAATGGCATGTGTAAGAGAGTCAGAGTAGGGCCTGGCCTTGCTGACAGCCTCGGCAAGATCAGCACTCTTATCACCTGCTGCACCACTGCTCTTCCTCCTGAAGGCAGGGGCACAGCACCGTTTATGCCTCTGTCACCTGCCCTAGGCCATCCCACCAGACCAGAGCATGGCACGTGTCCATACAGCTGTGTGATTTCTCCAACCAGCCTATGGTTTTTCAGCTTTTTTGTAAAGCACAAAACCTTTTACTCCAACAAAATCTTAGATACTCCCCTAAGATATAACTTAGCCTCTCAGAGTAAAGTTGGGGTTAGCTTGCTGAGCAGGATGCTGTTCCACCCCAAGTCCTGGCTCAGTCCCGAACACATGCTTGTAGCCCCTGGACATACCACATCCCTTTATAATTACTGCAGCTCAGGGATCCCACTCCTGGTTCCCAGACAGTGTGAGTGCTTTGCACACATGAGGCAGGTACCATCATTGCCTCATTTCTCAGAGGAGGAAACTGAGGCTAACTGAGGGAAGGGACTCAGGAAAGGTTGCAGTGTATCCACTGGAGCTGGGAATGGAACCTGGGTCTGGTGAGCAGCACAGCTCACATTCTCATCTACCCCCTGGTGCTGCCTCATTTTTCAGGTCAAAGCTGAGGCCCAGGGAGGACACTTGTCCATGCTGGTGCTTCAGAAAGGATGTGTGTTCACTCTCAATTGGTAGGCAAGTGAAGAATTCCATCCTGCACGGGCACTTGGAACTTGGAACTGCTTGTGATTCATGGGTATGTGGGAAGGGGCACCCACCTCAAGGGGCTGAACCAAGAACACAGCATATTCAGGGGAATAGTTCTTGGTTGAGCCATGCCATACATGAGGCACCATCTAGTCCTAAGGCTTGTCAAGGGTGAAGATGGACATAGTCATGGGAATGCCTTTGATTACAAGTAACAGAGATTCCCAGCTCAGTTGGAGGAAGGTTCTTAGCTTATGGAACACAAAAAGTCCCAAATTACAGAGGCCCCCCGGATTGGGTAATTTCTTGACTCAGAGATCCAGGTTCTTTCCCCTTGTTTTTGTTCTGCCTTTATCAGCCTATAGGCTAGCTCCCCTGACAGTCTCAGGGTGTCTGTCATTCTACCAGGTAGTCACAGTGTCCAGTGGAAGAGGAAGTGTTTTCTGCAAGTGCTTTTTAGTACAAAGATCATCCCCAGAGGTCGCCCAGCAGACAGCACATGCACACACTCCCAACATCTCACTGGCCAGAAGATCGCAGGCCCACCCCACACCCATCCCAGACAAATGGCCTCAACCAATCAGGATTTTCCCCCTGTGCTAGGTGTTAGGTCACCTTCCTCAAGCAAGAGATGGATAAAATCAGCCTTCATTTATAGAATATAGGGGGATTAGGATGATACCCTCAGTGTCTGCCACAGGGCCTGAAGAGGGGGCAAACCCATCTCAAAAGAGGCAATGGATAAAGCCGGCTGGCAGACACAAAGACAAGGGGTATCACCTTTTTCCCTTCCTTCTTTAATCTCATGTTTTTTAGCTCCAAAAGTTGAACATGCCTGATGACAAGGTAGAGAACTATGTGGTGTAGAAAGTAAAAGTAAAGGTAAAATCATTATTATTTATGACATAGTCATAGAGTGTACCCTCTTCAGCCATTGAAGAGAGATGGCCTTGTATGGACTGACATGGAGCGATCTCCAGAACATATTGTTAAGGTAAAAGCCAGATGCAGAGCAAGCTTACAATATGCTGCTGTTTATTTTATAAAGAAAGGTTGGGAGGATACATACTCCCTCTTCACATACATGTGTTTGTGTATGTATAGGTGCTCTGTTGAAGAAGAAAGGGTAGACCAAGTTTGCCTCAAGGAAGGAGACTGAATATCAGATAGCAGTTCCTTTTGCCCTATGCCATATATATAGTTTAATTTGGCTGTTATTCTCTACACATTCCCCATCTTTACTATATCCAGTGATAATCAGTTAGTGTATGCTCCCCCAGAGATTTTTCTCCAAACTTGTATCAGCCCAGTTCTTTGAAACATTTTTTACCATTCCCTTAAGCAGGAAAGGCATTTTATATTGCAATCCACATGGACATCCCTCATGAAGCTCCACAAAACCACTTACCTTTACCTCACACGATGCTCACTGATGGTTTTTATACTCTTATATTTCTCTTCTTCACCCTTAATAATGGTCAAGACCCACTAAATTGATTTCATTACCCACAGTTGGGGAAAAACCTTACATTTCTTTTTGTAAAAAGACAAAACAAAAAATGTCCAATAATCATACAATATAGAGTGGTCTCTTTAATCTATGAAAAGACATTCAGGCTATGTCCAACTTTTCTTGATTACACTCAGCACTGCAGTGACCATCCAAGTATATGTGCCTATATGTACTTGTTCAGGCTTTTCTGTGGCATGGATTTCTGGGACATCATGGGTTAGATTGATGCTACTCATTCTTCATTTCTCAGCTCAGATGCCATTGCCTCCTTGGGAGAGTCCCTCCTGACCATAGTTGACAAAGTCGACTCCAAGTGTTATATACTCCATAGCTCTCTGGACATCCCCCAACAAATGTGCACCCTCAGCTCCATTAATAAATGTTGCTAAATTGTAGAAAACATGTAGTTGGAGCTTGCTTTTTTAAAAATCCAGTCTGATAATTCCTTCCTTTTAATTGGGGTGCTTAAGCATTTACATTTAGCCTCAACTGGTGTGGCCCAGCAGGTTGGGCATTGTCCCGCAAATCAAAAGGTCCCCAGTTTGATTCCCTGTTAGGGCACATGCCTGGGTTGCGGGTCATGTTGTGGTTGCGTGAGAGGCAACCGATCAATGTTTCTCATGCACATTTCTCTTCCCTCCTTCTCCCTCCCTTTCCCTTTCTCTAAAAATAAATCATTAAAATCTTTAAATACATATTTGTGTTAAATGAAACTACTGGTAATGAATGGGTTCACAGTTGCCATTTTGTTCTTGGTTTTCTATATGTCTATCTATCTTGCTCGTCTTTCTTTACTGCCTTCTGTATTAAATAAATGTATTTTAGTATACTGTTTGGATTGCTCTTGATTTTTGGCTATTTTTTAGTTGTTAAAATATGCATCAGGGTAATTCAGATTAATACTAACTTAATTCCAATAAAACATAAACACTTTTCTCCAATATAGCCCCCTTCTCTTCCCCTCCTCTGTGCTGTTTTGTCATATATGTTACAAGCCCAACAATATATTAGTAGTATTATTGCCTTACATAACTTATATTTTTAAGGAAGTTGGAGAAGAAATAAGAAGACATAAATCTGTATAGTCTTTCATTCTAACCCACAAATTTACCATCTTGGATTCTTCATTTCTCCATATAGATTCAGGTCACCACTTTCAGTTATTTTAGCCTGAGGGCTTCTTGTATTACTTTTTAGGCAGATGTGCTAGCAATGCATTTTCTCAGTCATTGTTTATTTGAGAAAATATCTTTATCTTGCCTTCGGTTGTGTAGGATAGTTTTGCTGGATAGAGAATTCTTGGCTGACAGTTTTTTCTTTCAGCCCTTTGAAAATGTCATTTCATTCCATTGTTTCTAATGAAGTTAGCAGCTGACTATATTGCCACTCCTCTGTGCATGATGAATCCTTTTTCTGTTAATGCTTTCAGGATTTTATTCTTAGTGTTTGAATTTCAGCTCTTTTTCTGGGTGTGAATATCTTTATATTTATTCTGCTTGGGGTTTGTTGAGTTTCTCACATATGTAGATGAATGTGTTTCATCAGATTTGGGGAGTTTTCAGCTGTTATTTCTTCAAACCTTTCTTCTGCCCCTTTCTCTCTTCTCCTCATGAAACTCTTGATGTACATATGTTGGTAGGCTTGATGCTGTCCCAGAGGTTCTGCTGTGGCTGAACTTCCTTGTTCATTGAATTGGGCAGGGGGATATGGGAGGAGCCCCAGGCCAAAATGCTTCAGATGTCTCTGTTCTTACCTGAAGTTCAGTTTTTCAAGTACAAATGATTCTTGGATTATTATATGCCCTTGGTCAATTTACAAAATGCTGAAATGGTTGTTTTCGTCAAATTTGTGCTTTTGGGGGAGAGGATTTGCCATCTCATTTGGCCATAGTCAAAAGTTCTACCATTTAATATTGCTAAATTAACCTTCAAAAAGGATTTATTGACTTACACTCCAAAGGCATTAATTTTCTCATTAAATACCCTTTACTCAAAATGGAACTGAAATTTTATTTAAAAGTTGATTGCCTCAGTAGTGTAAGCAGTTGGGTCTCCAAGAGTTGGGTCCTAGTCAATAGCATGAGATTCGTTAAATCATTAATCCCACAGCAATTCAGTATTTGGAATATTGAGCTGTGGTTTTAGATAACTTGGAATAGAGTCTGATATGTCGTAGGTGTGCCTTCAAATTTTTTTGAATGAAGATATCACAAGATATATTTTAAGTTTTTAAAAAAACCCACGTTACAAAACAATATATTAACATAACCGTTATTTGAAAACAATTCTTCCACCCATCACCCCCCCCAAAAAAAAAGATCCTGTTACTATGATTGTATATATTTGTAATATTTACATAGGAAAAGGTTAAGGCCAGAGAACAAACTGTAAACCATGGTTACCTATAGACAGGCAAGCAGGACCCCTACCTTCGGATATGGAGATTGTGCCCAGAAGACAAGGAATCTCATAGGAGGTCATCCACCCAAGTGGGTGACGTTGTTAGATTCCCATAGAGGTACCAAATGTGCTAGAGGGGCATTCCTGGGGTGGGACTGAGTGCTGTGCAGATAGCTGTTCATTTAGAATTTTCTGTAGCAGTAATGTATTTATGTCTCTCATGTGTAAATGAACTTTTTTTATTCCCCAAGAGTAAATTTAAACAGATTGGTTTTCTGATGTGGGATGAATGTGATTACTTAATTCTTTTGTTTTTACTTTGCAGTGACATGAACTCGAGAGCTGGCTACCCTGCTCAGGTTTACAAAACTACCAGTGCAGAGACTCCTCGGCCTTCACAGCTGGCCCAGTCCAGCCCCTTCCAGCTCTCTGCCTCTGTCCCCAAGTCCTTCTTCTCTAAGCAGCCCATGCGCAATAAACACCCAACAGGATGGAAGAGAACAGATGAGCCCCCGCCACGACCACTCCCCTTCACTGACCCAAAGAAGTAAGTGCCTGGGCACCCAGTCCCAGTAAGGTGCTGCAGGAGCCAAGTCTGGTGTCTCAAGACAGGGAAGAGGGTGACATCTCAGTCACCCATCATCAGGACATTGTGCCAATCTCTACACGGGGAATACAGCTGTGAACTGGCACACAGGTCCCTGCCCTCAGGAAGCTGAGATTTTGGCTCAGAAGATGGGCAATAGAAAGAAAAGCGTGCAATAGGTCAGACAGTTGCTAGCACTGTGTGGTGTCTGGATGGAGAACATTCCAGGCAGAGGGAATAGCAACGGCAAAGATCCGAGGCCGGAGCATGCTTGGTCAGTGGGAGGAAGACCAGTGTAGCTAGAACAGTGGAGCACATGACGTCAGAAAGTCTATGGGGACAGATCATGGAGGGTTTTGCGGGCCACCTCTAATGGCCTTGGCATCTGCTGTAAATGAGGTGGTGCCACAGGAGGGTATGGAGCAGAGGAGCAACATGACCTAAATTGGGTGTTCACAGGGTCCCTGCAACTGCCAGCGGGACAGGGCCTATGAGGACCTGCTGTGACAGTCCAGGCAAGAGACAAGGGAGCCAGAAAGGGTGGAGGCCAAGAAGGGTTGCTTTCCGGATAGATTCTCTGCAAAGGGAGCTGACACGGTTGCTAGCAGATTGGCTGTGGTGCAAGAGAGGGCAAGGTAGAAGATGACAGCAGGTCTTATGGCCTGAAGGGTACATTTGCCTTGAACTGAGATGGGACTGAGCAAGAAGTAGGCTTGGGTGGAGCTCCAGAGTTCAGTCCTAGATGGTTATGTTTGTGATGTGCAAAGGACATCAAGGAAGCAGTCAGGTAAGGAGTCTGGAGATCAGGGGAGAGGTCAGGCTGGAGAGAGAAATGTGGGTGTTGTCAGCATGAAAGCACAATGCTGGAGGAGCTTACCAAGGACCAGAATGTAGGTAGAGAAGAAGGGAGGTGTAAGACCGGGCCTGAGGCCCCTCCAGGCACAGAGAATGTGAAGAGGAACCCAGACTAATATGGGGTCCCAGGAGCCCAAGGGTGTTGGACTGGGAGCAGTCAGGTGGGATGAACCTGACACCTGAGTGTCAGAACGAGTCTCGTGAAGGTGCAGAAAAAGATGGAGCAGAATTGGAGGCAGCTGTGTGTGAAGCTCATTTGAAGGGTTTTTCTGTAAAACAAAAGAGAGGAGTATGCAGTTAAGAAAGGGTTTTTGTTTTTTTTAAGTAGATGGATATGATATCTAACATTTAATAAGTACTTACTGTATGCCAGTCTCAGCTTTAAGCTCCTGTATGTCAGCGAATTCAGTGAATCCTCACAAGAGCTCCAAGACAGCTGAGCCCCAGACTTACACGCTGGTAACAGATGGAACTTGGATCAGAGCCTGGGAACCCTGGTCCAGGGCTCCTTTTCTGTTGGTTAGGAGCAGGCCTATCCTCCTCCATCCTATCTCTAACATCATCCTTCATGACCTCGATGGAGCTATTCACATGTGTGGATGACAGAGCTGCGAGGACAGAGGTGTCAGGAGACAGAAGCCAGGTCCCTGGGGATGGTCCCTGCTGAGCTCACACTAAGAATCCAGTTCACACACCTGCCAGCCAGCCAGGACACGCTGAAAACTAGGTTCTCATCATCTCCCCTGACTAAAACCCCCAGCGGCTTCCCCGCTCCCAGGAAAAATGATAAAGTCTCATATTTACTGAGGACATACTTTGTTCCAGGCACCAGTGCACCATGTGTTTTGCCCAAACTCCTTTCCAGACCCTGCTTGACCAACCCCCTCATCTCCCTGCCCTCATGTCTTCCTACTCTTCACCTTGCTCACTCCTCTCTAGCCACAATGGCCTCTTGCCACTCAAATTCGCCAAATACAGGCCTCAGGGCCTCTGCAGAGGCTCAACAATGTCTGGAATTCCTCCAGATCTTCTGACTGAACTAGAGGGGCTCAGTCCAATGTCATCTCCTCAGCCACGGTCCCTGCCGTCATTCTGTCACTTTTCTCTGTTCCACTGCCTGTTTACCCCACAGGAAAGCAGGTGCCACTGTCTTGATTGCTTATAACCTGCCTAGCACTCTGGTTTTCCATCAGTGAATATATGAGCCATGCATCTCGTTCTCACCTCAACCCCATAAGATCTTAAAAAGTCCCTACTTTTCAGGGCGGCCAAGGGGTCAGACCCTGCCCATTCTGTTACACTTCTCCACAGTGGCAGCTGCTCTGGCCACCCATCCCCTGTGTGCTGTTCCCTCTGCGGAAGTGCCCCCACCCATACTGGCTCACTCCTGCCCCTATTGTATTGGTGTGCTCCGGCTGCTGAGACAAAGTACCACAGACTGAGTGGCTCAGCAACAGAAATTTATTGTCTCACAGTTCTGGAGGTTAAAAGTCTGAGACCAAGGTATCTGCAGGAATAGTTTCTTCTGAGGGCCATGAAGGAGACTCTGTTGCACACTTCTCCCCCATCTTCTGCTGATTTGCTGGCAATCTGGGATTTCTTGGCTCATAAATACTTCACTCCAATCTCTGCTTTCGTCTTCACATGGTCTTCTCCCTGTGTGCATGTCTCTGTCCACATTCCCTTTTCCATAAGAACAGCAGTCATATTGGATTAGGGTCCACCTTAATAGCTTCATTTTAGCTTAATTACCTCCATAAAGACCCTGTTTCCAAATAAGGTCACATTCTGAGATTCGTGGGTTTAGGACTTATCTTTTGTGGGGTGACACATAACACAAGCCTTCAGATATTAGCACAGAAATGCCGTCCTCAGAGAAGCCCTTCTAACCCCCATCCAGGCTCATCCCTCCCAACCCTACACTGCTGTTTTTCATGGAGAAAAATCCCAGGGCACATAAGACAGTCATTTGCTAGCAACTTCCTCTATCGCATCTACCAGACTGCGAGATTTAGGGGAGCAGAGACACCTGAACCCCAATCAGGGCCCAATACATAGTAGGTGCTCAGAAAATAGACCTGGACACATGACAAATCTAAGCAAACACACACCTAAATTTTTCTCAGAAAGGCTTTTTACATGTGTATAAACATATGTAAACTAAATCCATAAAATATTTGGGAACACAAATACTTTCACGGATTCTTATAAGATTCATTAATTGATACATCTATTTTTTTCATATGCACAAGATGTTAATTTAGAATTATTGTTTTGGTCCATATGTTCCCATTTCATAAAGCTGTCTTGTTCAAACTGTCCCTGAGCATTTTGGAGATAGTATCTTTGTCGTTGTTAGAGATACATTTGAGTCACTAACCTAGTTTTTCAGAAAACATCGTCACTTCCACCTAAATTATTTGAAATTAAATATGTTTTCTTTTTTAACCTGTATGATGCTATTGCTGAAATTTTATATCAAGGCATAAGAACTCATTTGCATAACTTATTTACCTACATTTACACACCTGCTCTGTCAAGCACTATTGCAAGCCCCTTACCTGCAGTAACTCATTCAGTCCTCACTACAGAATGGTGAGATGTAGTTTCCTTCACGTCCCATTTTCCGGATGAGGAAAATTGAGGTACAGAATGGTTAAGCCACTTGCCCAAATTCACTCAGTCAGTTAAGGTTATTCACTGCAAATATGATTGTTGGTTTTGTAATTTTTGTCCCCACATATTATGAGCCCATCCCCTCCAGGAGTAATTACCAAATCTATCTCCTATATTTCTTTGCCTCCTCGTTCACTGATTCAGGTCATGGCTAAGGCTGTGCATCCTTTAGAGGAATGACAGTGGTTGCAGCCAGCACAGGGTTCCCTGCCTTCATCCACAATACTCCACATGGTTTGGCCCCAGTTATCCTCCTGGCTACCCCATGAAGGGAACCCTGTTTCTACTCCCATTTCCAGGTGAGGAAACTGAGGCACAGCACCTAGCCCAGGTTACCCAGCCAGGAAGTGGCAGGACCAGGAGCCATGCCTGGTAAGATAACTAACTGAGCATCTCGTCATATGAGAGACTCAAAGAAGATGCTCGCACAGGGCAGTGATTCATATTTTATGAGGATCAGTTTCTTAGAGGGGACAATCTCTCCTGTATTTGGCGCTCCCCCTTATGTTTGAGCACATGCTCTGGTGAACAAAAGACAGAGTGAGCTAGTGAAGGACAGAGAATCGGTGTGCGGAGGGGTCAGAGAGCATCTGTCACAGAAAGTCCCTCATGCTCTGCCCTTCTGCTGCAGGCCCCAGCCAGTGCTGGGGGCAGGCCAGCAGCCCCACTTTGACCCCTTTGTCTCAGGACTCCTGATTCATTGGCCTGCCCTCCCAACCTACAAAGGGGCAGAATAGCATGGGGGTCAGGGTGGGAATCCCTGATTGGTTACTTACTCCCTCTCTTTTTTTTTTTTTTTTATTTATTTATTTATTTTTAGAGATAGGGGAAGAGAAGGAAAAAGAGAGAGAAACATGGATGTGTGAGAGATACAGCAATCAATTGCTTCTCACACCCCCACCCCACCTGGGGACCTGGCCTACAACCCAGGCATGTGCTCTGACTTGGAATCGAACTGGCGACCTTTCAGTTTGCAGGCCAGCACTCAATCCACTGAACCACACCAGCCAGGGCCCCTCTCTTTACTTTTTAAAATTTTTTAAAACTTAGTTTCAGGTGTATAAGATATGATTAGACATTTATGCAACTTATTAAGTGATCTACCCATTAAGTCTAGTACCCACCTGGCACAATACAGTTACTATAGTATGATCGACTATATTCCCTGCGCTGTACTTTACATCCTCATGACTGTTTTTATAACTGATAATCTGAACCTCTTAATTCCTTTCCCCTTTCTACCTGTCCCCTACAACCCCCTCCCATCTAGTAATCATCAAATGTTCTCTGTATCTATGATTTTGTTTCTGTTCGTTTGTTTTTAAACTCCACATATAAGTAAAATCATGAGATATTTGTCCTTCTCTGTCCGACTTATTTCACTCAGCACAGTACTCTCTAGGTCCATCCATGTTGTCACAAGTGGGAAGATTTCATTCCTTTTTATGGGTAATATTGCGCTGTGTGTGTGTGTGTGTGTGTGTGTGTGTGTGTGTGTATACCACATCTTCTTTATCCACTTATCTATCAGTGGGCACTTAGGTTGCTTCCATATCTTGGCTACTGTAAATAATGCTGCAGTGAACATAGAGACCCATATGTCTTTTCAAAGTAGTGTTTTGTATTTCTTCAGATAAATACCCAGAGTAGAATTTCTGGATCATATGATAGTTCTATTTTTAACTTTCTGAGAAAAGTCCATGCTGCATCAGTTTACAATCCCAAGTTTCCCTCTCTTTAAGCAGGGATGTCAGTCCCTACCATCAGGGTTGTTGTGCAAACTTAATCAGTTAATCCAAGTGAGACTACCCCGCCCCGCCCCGCCCCAAGTTCAAGCTGCACAGTGTTTAGCAGGTGAGGGTGTGACTAGGTGAATGGCTGTCCAGACTAATGAAAAAGGTCAGGCTACCAGCAGCCCTCACCTGTCCTGGTCTTGCCCCAGTTGAAGGGCTTGTGGTACCCCTGCAGGTTAGGGGCCCCTTGGCTACCCTGAGATGCCTCAGAGAGCTGAGTGCTGCGCAGGTCAGCCACAGCAAAGAGGGTTGTTGTGATTTATGTGTGTGTAAGCCCCTGGCTGCTGGTCTGTGTCCCCACAGACCCAGGACCCAGTGAGGATGATGCAGGTCCTAGGGAACAGCCTCTGTCGTTGCCTTAAGAGTGGAGTGGAGATTAGGAGGGCAAGCACCCAAGGACCCAGGTCCCAAGCCCCCTCATGCATAAGAGGGGCAGCCCTGCCTCATGTAGGACCACTGAGGAGATGAGATGAAATAATGCATGTGAAGGGTAGCCAGGGCCTGGGAGAGAGTGAGTACTCAGGAAGTGAGCTCTGTTGCTGCTAAAACTGCAGTCAAGAACAGTCTTCTGAGTTCACCTCAGTTCACATCCCAGCTCTTCTGTCATCATGTGTCAGAGCCCATCAGAGCATCAGTGCCCTTGCCTGTAGAGTGAGGAGGTGGTAGTACCTGCCTCTCACAATTGCCGTGAAGAATAAATGCAGCCACACAAGACACACTGGCCCCAGGTGAGGGCCCACATCACAGGGAGCTGCCAAAGACACTATTTGTGCACATTGAACTCTGCTTACGTCATGAGACAATCTCGGGGTGGCTCAGAGCATCAGGCAGAGGTGGGTTCTGGGTGTCTTTATTCACTGTGCCTCAGGTTCCCCAGCTTTAAAAGACAAAGATTCAAGAGTACCTTCGTCCCGGGGGTGGCATGAGTGAGTCATAAAGAAGTGCCTGGTCTTTGTTGGCTGTGACAGACAGTGGCGTCTTGTGTTGGTCGATACCTGGCATTTGGGTGCCCTCCTTTTTAAGGTTTAGGGCCTCTGGGTTCCAGCACAGTGCAGCCACAGAAGGAGCTGAGGAAGCCCTCTCCCTGATATCCCCACCCCATATCAGGGTTGCCCCCCAACTCTGCAACCTCTACAGCCACCCTTCCAGGAAACTCCACCTACTGCCTGAAGTACAGACCCATGAGTGTCCTCGGCAGTGAGTTGGCAGAACCCCCAGCTCAGGCAGGCTGACAGTGGTGCTAATTAACTTAATTAACCCTCCCCAAGGGAGCTGCCCCAGTTGGAGCCCCAAACTCCAAGTCAGCTGGGATCAGACCCAACCAAGTTGGAGCCTTTGGCTGCCTTCCACCTCTGACCCTTCAGTCACAGGAAAAATAAGTCGTGTTGTCAGGGTCCTAACTGCAGACCGTTTATCATTTTTCTGTCTTCTTATTCTTTTCAAATTCAAGTGGTTTAATTCCACAACGTGACAAAATCCAATTTCAGACAACATGGGCAAATTAGAGATTCTGTACAGTGCTATAACTTTGAGGAGAGGGTACATCCTTCTGGGTGTTTTCATTTGTGTTTTGAAACATAAAATATGCCCAGAGTTTTAAAAAACAAAACAAACCTAGTACCAAAAAAGTTTGCTGTTTTCAGTGAAAACTGAGCCTCTCTCCCTTCCCCGGCTCCCAGCCATCCAGCTCCTCTCTCCAGAAGCAACCATTGTTTCCTTTCTTCTGCATCCTTCCAGAAAAGTGCCAGACTTGACCAAGCATATGTGACAGAGTGCTTCCTTTGCCCCACTTTTATTTATTGCTGCGGTCACCTCCTGTCTCTGCACTTCTGCCTTTTTCACTTGTTTTCAACTATCTTGGTGACAGTTCCATATTAACATATTGAAGGCGGTTTCTTCTTTCTAACAGTCAGGCAGTGGTTCATGTTATCCTCAGAGGTCATTAGATTCTGACAATTAGGGAGACCAGAGATCCTGAGAAAAAGGAGAAAGATCAGAGCTACAGAAGCCCAGTTTGGCTTGTTTTTTTCCCCCCCTTTTTTTTTTTAAACCTGGAATTAATGCCATTGTAAATTATTGCTTAGAATTTGCAATTTAGAAAACACATGGGAAAAATTCTTCCAGAAAAAAGAGAGGAAGAGCAAAAATGATCAATTGGGTTCTGCAGACTGAATTTAGTTTTTCCCTTTAGACATGTCACAGCAGCCCACTAATAGTGTCAGGCCACGTAACCTGCAGTAGGTAAGACAGATGCAGATTTGAGGGTCAGGAGAGAGAGTACTAGCCTGATTTCTTCTGGTGAGCCAGCCTTCCACTGTAGAAATAAGAATACGCCCATTAGTCCAAGCCATCCTGGGGTCCTGAGAAGGAGATTTTAGCAAATGAATACAAACAGTGGGGAAGGAATACTCGTGTTCTTTTGGCTTAACTTTTCAGAGTACCTCTTCTGTTTTATAAAAGGCATTTAAGCTTGTTGTAAAAGGAAGGAAGAGAGAAAAGCAGGAAGGAAGGAAGAAGATAAGTAGGGAGGTTGCTTAGAAGGAAGGGAAGAAAGAGGGAGAGAGGAAGGAAGAAAGGTTGGTTCCATGTGATATTCATTTAACAACTACATTTAACTACCTTATGTGGCAGCCCTATTCCTGACTGGACACAATGCAGAAGGCTGCAAGTGAGGTGGGAAGAGGGGAAACACAGATGCATAGAACACACAACAAATCCTCATGAGGTGAATTCAGTAAGGGAGCACAGGATTGCGTGATTGAGTGTGCCTGGGCTAGGAGGGAGTACCAGGAAGTCGAGTGGTCAGGGGAGGCCCCTCGGAGGAGGTGACATTTGAGCTAAGCTGGATGGATGAGAAGTTGCTATTCATGGGGAATGCTAGCTGGGTACTCTAGGCAGTCAGAAAAGCCAGTGCAAAGGCCCTGGGGCAGGAGCATGCCTGGTGTGTTTTAAGGAATCTTAGAATGCCTGTGCAGAAGGCGATGAGGACAGAAAGGGGCCAGGGAAGATTGTTTGGGACTTTGTGGGCTGTGGTTAAAAATGTTTTTAGAAAATGAATCCCCCATATATCCAGTTTAGGAGCTGAGAGTATGGTGAACCTCAGTATATCAAGCTAAGCTGTGTGTGAGTTTTGTTTTCTAAAAAAAGATTTCATACCACTTCTTCATTCCCATGACCTACCTGGGAAAACCTCTTCCTGTGTCGTATGGACTGGCTTCACTTCTTTTTAGCAGCTACACAGAATCGTTCTGTGGTGCCTTGCCATCCTTCGCTGTAGGGCCTTGCCTTTCCCCTCCTTCTGTATTTACCCTACAGACAGGACCCCATGAAGTATCCTCGTATACCTGGCACATGTGGGTTGATGTGGACCTTTCTGAAGGGCCCACGCTCAGAAGTAGGACTTCTAGGGCAGAGAGAGAGCATGTTTTAAAGTTTTTAGCGGGCCCCAGCTTGTGTGGCTCAGTGGATTGAGTGCCGGCCTGCGAACTGAAAGGTTGCTGGCTCGATTCCCAGTCAGGGCACATGCCTGGGTTGCAGGCCAGGCCCCCATTTGAGAGCGTTCAAGAGGCAACCAGTTGATGTATCTCTCACACATTGATGTTTCTCTCTCTGAAAATAAATAAATAAAAATCTTTTTAAAAAATAAAATGAAGTTTTCAGCAGGTCTTTTTTATACCTCTGTCAGAGGAGAACCTCATGGGTAATTGCACTTTCTTGCTGTAGATGAACTGAAGGCCTGACTTCCTTCCTCCCCACCATCAATGGGCACAGCAGACAGCATGCTTGCACTTCCCTATGCAGGGGATTCTGGGAAATGATAAAGTGTAAAGGGACAGGTGAAGAGTGGGTCCCCTTCCAGCTTCCATGGGAAGAACAGAATACTCTTTGGGTCATGTGCATCTCGTTCTCTCTCTGTCTGTCTCTGTTTCTCTCTTAGATCTGAAGCTTTTCACTTGCCCAGAGAACACTATAACAGCCCGAATTACCTTAAACCTGGAATTCTAATTTGAGAAAATATGACCTAACAAGAAAAACTTGCCACCTCTCTTCCTTTCTTTGTTAAGATCCCAGAGCTGAGAGCTGAGAAAACGAGGGGAAAAATGTACACTTCAAAAACCTCAGGAGGCCCAAGGCATCTTTTTTCTTCATGGGTTCAAAGACTTTTTTTCTACTTTATTTATTTTTAGAGAGACGGGGAGGGAGGGAGAAAGAGAGGGAGAGAAACATCAACTGGTTGCCTCTTGGCACACTCTCAACCAGGCATCTGGCCCACAACCCAGGCAAGTGCCCTGACTGGGAATCAAACTGGCGGCCTTTCAGTTTGCAGGACAACACCCAACCCACAGAGCAGCACCATCCAGGGCTCTTTTTCTTTCTTGAGTTACAAAATGATGGAAGTCTATGTGTTACTTTTTTTAAAATTAGTTATTTTTATTATTACAACGTGATTATGGTAAAATAAACTAAGACAGTTAGAAGGGTATAAGGTGAAAAGTCAGTCCATTTTTCCACTTCCTAATGACTCCCACCTCCCAGAGCTAATCATTGTTCATCATTTCTTCCAGCTTTTTTCCTGCATCTAAAAGCCAATTTTTTTTTAAAAAAAAGTGATTGTGTTCCACTAACGTGTCTTTTTTCATGCCATCTCTATGATATGAACATGACAGTCAAGCACGACAGTGGCACCTATGGGCTCTGCAGCCTGGGGGCCTTGGCAGGAATCTCCACGTAGAGGCTGTGTGACTCTGGACAATTACTGCAGAGTTACTTCATCTCTCTGTGCCTCAGTTTCCTGCCTGTTCAATGGGAGTGATAGTAACAGTGGCTCCTGGGGAGAGCTGCTGTGCAGATTAGACAACTTACACGGGGTCCTCAGGATGGTGGATGGTGCCTTCAGCGTCAGGAGGGCTGTGCTCCTGTTAGCTGTTGCTTCTTCTCTCCTGAGTGGCAGCACCTCAGGTCAGAGACCAAGTTTTCACCGGGGAAGTAAGACCTGAGCCCAAAGGCTGAGCCACAATCAGAAGGCAGGAGGAGTCCTGACAGGTGTGGCTCAGTGGGTTGGGCATCATCCTGTGGACAGAAAGGTCACCAGTTCGGTTCCTGGTCAGGGCACATGCCTGGGTTGCAAGGCAGGTCTCTGATTGGGGGTGTGAGAGAGGCAACCTATCGATGTTTCCCTCCCTGTCTTTCTCCCTTCCGTCCCCTCTTTCTAAAAATAAATAGAATATTTTTTTAAAAAAAGAAGACAAGGGGAGGTCTCAGGGTAAGTCCCAGGAGTGGAGGATGTGAGCCCCAGAAGAGGGTCAGGGAGCTGTGGAGCCAGCAGGTGGGGTAAGGGAGCAGCAGAGAGACTGTGCAGTTCAAAGTGCTGGTCAGCCCAAGCAAATAGTTACAAGGGCAGCCCTCACTTCCCAAGAATCACGCTGTGTCAGATGCTGCCCAAGGGCTTTGCAGCAAACCCCACAATGCCATGAGATCAGCATATTTTTCTGAAGAGCAAACCGAGGGCGAGAATGGTGGTATCACTTGCCCGGGGTCTCATGGCAGGAACAAGCAGAGTGAGGATTCAAATCCAGGTCTGTCTGTCTCTAGGGCTGTGCTTTAGTGGCTTTTAAGCCACAGAGTGTTCTGGAAGGCAGTGCAGGGTCAGCTTTGAGGGGGTGATTACAGTGACTCGGGCTCACAGACCAACTTCTGGAACAGGAAGCCTAGTAGAAAGCAGGGATGGGAAATTTGAGGTGCTCCAGCACCCCTCAGTTACCTCATGATGCGTGAGCTCTCTTATCCATGTGACGAATGAGGAAACCGAAGCTAGGGAAAGCTGAAGACAGCCCCTAGAACACCCAGGCCAGAGGTCTGCTGCCTGTGGCCCACCACTTGCATGTGGGGATCAGTCCCCCTGGGGGGTTCCTTCTCTGTGCGACCCCATTCCTCTTGTGTGGCCGGAAGTCCTGATGTAGGCCACTCTCATCTCACCTACAGAGTTTCCTCACTGTCTCCTTGCTTCCACTCTTGTCCCTACCTCCATGAGGGTCACTTTTCTGTTCAGCAACCAGAGCAGTCCCTCTAAAATGAGAATCAAGACTTAGCACTCAGCTCAGAACTGCTGAGCCTCCCCACATGGCATCCAAGTCCTCACAGTGGCTCGTGAGTTCCCGCACAGTCTGCCCAGTCCCCATGCAGACCTCACTTCCCATCACCCTGCCCTCGCTCACTCCACTCCACCCCTCCAGTCCTCAGACTCACCACCCGTGTTCCCACTTCACCCCCTCAGAAAGGCCATCCTCCATCCCCATCATTCTGTCCATTTACCCAGCTTTATTTTTCTTCAGAACACCTCTTTCTACCTCACATTCTGGGATCTCTCTGTTCATTTGCTCACCATCTGGCTCCCCAACTGGAGGTCGGCTCCATGTTCACTGCTACACCCCCTCCAGGAACAGGCATGGTGCAGAGTAGGTTGCCAGGCAGTATTTGAGGGGTGAGCGATTGGAGAATAAACAAGGTCCCTCTTCACACACAAGTGAGGTAGAGAAGGCTGCATTCATTCACCCAGTGACAGCAGGCCTTGGGTCAGGACAACTTTGAGAAGCAGCTCCAGCCTCCCCGAGATCCCTCTGACTCTGACCTTCTCATTCAAGGCAGGTGGACACCAACACGAAAAATGTCTTTGGGCAGCCACGGTTGAGAGCGTCCCTCCGCGACCTCCGTTCCCCACGGAAGAACTATAAGTCCACCATCGAGGATGACCTGAAGAAGCTCATCATCATGGACAACCTGGCTCCAGAGCAGGACAGAGATGCAGGAGTATGTAGCGGGCGGTATAGGAGGGTGAGGGAGGAGGACGTACCTCCCTGAGGTCACTCCAGCCTCTTCCTGCAAGGCCTCGGCCTTCAATCCCTGCCAGCCCTGTTTGGGTGTATGTGACTTCATGGCCAGAACTCAGGACATTGGTCAGGGACAGAAGCTCAGTGTAAAGCAGCTTGGTGGGCACACAGGAGATTTATTCCACCCTACAGGACCTCATGTGATTGGGGGAGATGCTCTTAGAGGCACTCAAGTCCTCATGGAGCCCACGGTGGAAGCAGCCCCCACCCACTCAACCACAGGGACCAAAAGTAGAGGCAGCGTTCCTAGGGGCCAAAAGAGCAGTTGTCCTTGGTCCCTCTATACCCCACCTACCCCTGACTGGTCTCACTCTCAAGCAGATACTCTTGTGGGGACTAAGAGAGCTCTATCCCTTAACATTAGAGGAAGACAGCCCCCTATCCTCAGTGGTCCTCAGCAATGACTGGCTCTCACTGGTCCATCTTGGGCCACACCACCTCCCCTAACCTTACCTGGCACTGGTGGGTAGACTTGGCCCTCCAGAACCAGGTGGCCTGCAGGTGAGGGAAGAAGAATCCCCAGGGAGAAATTGGTATGCTTTGACCAGCAAGGGAACAAAGATGGATGCTGGGTGAGTAAGAACCACAGATATCCAGGACAAGAAGGAGCCTCTGATGACAGTGACCATGAGCCAGGCCATGACCACACCCCGCATCCCTTCCTTGTCTCAACAGCAGTCACCACAGAAGAGTCTGCAGCGGACACTGTCTGATGAGAGTCTGTGCAGTGGGCGGCGTGAGCCAAGCTTTGCCAACCCGGCCAGCCTGGACGGGGGCCTGCCCAGCGACGTGCTCTTCACCAGCACCTGCGCCTTCCCCTCCAGCACGCTGCCCGCCCGCCGCCAGCACCAGCACCTCTACCCACCTGGCAGCGGCCTCAGCACCATCCCTGCCCCTGGCAACAGCTTCCCAGAGAAGAAATGTGAGCCTGGGTAACCTGGGGCTGGCAGGAGAGTTACGCCAGAGTAGGGAGATGGTGGGAGATCAAAGGCCAGAAGTCATCGGAGTCAGCTGAGAGAGGAAACTGGGGTGCAACATGAACTTAAAGAAGGTCAGCAGATGAACTCCTGGGTGTGACCCAAAGCAAAGGATTGTTGGCCAAGCCTCGGGGGGTCAGCTAGGAATCTGGAGGACCCAAGGACTGGGGTCATCTGACACCAGAAATGGGAGTTGAGCCTTCCCAGATACAGTCATGTGGGGCCCTGAGGATCAGGGATTTGCGTCAGCCAACCCCCTGCCCCGCTCCCTGTTCCAGTACCAAGCAGATGACCTAATGAACGTCACTTTACCTACCTGAGTCCCCCAGATCTGCCCAGGGAGAGAGTGGTACAGGGATGTGGTTCATCCATCCCTTTATTCATCAGTCATCCAGCAAATATTGCTGAGTGTCCCCCATGGAGGGGGCACTGTGCACAAAGCCCCCATCTAAAAGCCTTTGGTCTACCTTGTAATCCCTTTCCCATACCCCAAAAGCTCTAAAACTGAAGGGGGTTGCAGAAGGTAGGGCCAGGCGTGCAGGACAGCACAACCCAACATGAGCGCATGGGAGGCTCTTTATGGTCCTTCCTGACTACCTGCATAGTTCATTGCAGCATGCTAGTGTTTTGAATATGGTTGCTGCCTGATCCCTCTGAGTGTGCTAAGTCATATACAGCACAGCTTTCCCAAGTCCAAACAAATACGGATTCCAGAGATAAGTCTCCCCAAGGGTTTTAGCTGAAGGGTTGGGTCTTGTATTGTCTAGATGGACCCTCTTGTATCACAGGGGATGGGATGGAAGAAGCTCTGGGGCTTTTTTGAGGGGGTCTGTCTCTGCTTAAAATCCTCTCTTGGCTCCCTATTGCCATAGTGTCTGGATTCATACTCCTACCTGGCGTTTTGGGACTCAACCTCAGCTCTTCCACTTCATGGCACCCTCCTCTAGGTCCCCCAGTCCACCAGATTCTCCTTCCTCAGTGCATTCCACGTGTCTGTGTCCGCCTCCTGCCATGCTCTTTTCCCAACTCTGTTCTCGATGACCCCTTCTTCTCCTAAGGGCTTTGCTCAGTTATTTCTCTTTCCTGGATGTCTGCCCCACGCCCCAAGCTAGGTCAACTCCCTGGCTTACACTCCAGAGCACAAACTCGCCCCCTCATTATCTTCATTCCACAATGGGGAGGGCCAGGCTCCATTCTAGGTGCTAGGCGCACAGTGATGAGCACATCAGAGAACATTCCTGCCCTAGTGGAGCTGAGTTTTAGTGGGAATTCCTCAAGCATCCCTAAAAGTCGCTCTGTGTCTCCTTTGTCTCTCATCCTTACTGCCCCATTGCCTAAGTCAGGGCTTAGCACATGGTTGGCATTCTACACATACTGAGCAGAGGGTAGAAGGTGAGAGAGGGGCCAAGGCAGAGGTAGTATGCACAGAAAACACAGAAAGACAGATTTCAGTGCTTCTAACCAGTTCTGCCTCATCCTCAACTCAGATGCTGCCACCTCTAGCAAGTCCTCCCTCCCCGCCAGAATGAGTCAGGCACCCCCTCTCAGCCCCCAGCACACCTTGGGTTCGCATCCCATTCCTGATTCCTCTGCCTTCTTTCCCTATCACAGTCCCATTCACTTTAGGCTGTCTCTCTGTAGGAATGGATCCATCCCCTTTGCTGGACTGGGGGATCCCTAAAAGGAAGACACAGGTCACTATGGTGACCCCAGCCCAGAGCTCTCTCACACACAGCACACACATACACCTCTCTTTGCCCAAATGATACCCCTCACCCCCTGAGCCAGGAGAGTCCCATCTGGCCTCGGCATGGCCAGGGTTCCTGGACCTCTCTGCTTCTCCCGAGCCTGCTCAAGGGCCCTTTTTAAGCCACATCCCGGCTGAAGAGATGATGTTGGCCTGGCCCAGGCTTCACCAGTGAAGGACCTTCCAGCTCAGCAGCGAAGTGAAATGCTTGGCAGGCTGGAGATGCAGAGTGTGGTGTTGAAGGGCTCAGCTTCCTTCCTGGCCTTTGTCATTCCCCTGAGCATTCATTCAGCAAGTGGACAGGGCGTCCGCTTGTCCCAAGAGCTGGACGCCCTGAGGTCCCCACTCACAGAAGTAACCTCTCTGTACCTCAGTTTCTGTGAGAGTAAAACATGGGCAAAAATAGTGCCCACCTCATTGCATTAATCTAAGAATCCAACTAGTTAATACATGGAAAGCAGTAGCACAATGCCTAGCATCTGGTAAGTTCTGAAAAAAACAGTAGCTATTCATTACTTTTGTTGTTAGTATTCCATCATCTGGAGCAAGTATTATAATCAGCCTCAAGTCTGGTTTGTGCCTGTGCATTAGAGATCAGGGTTAGAAGAGTGTCAACAGAGACCTTCTGAACACCAAAACCCTGTGGGCTTGGGCTTGGAGGGTCAGCATAAGACCACTGGCAAGTGTAACCGTGGGCAAGGCAGCTTGCTCTGAGCCTCAATGTCCCCTGCTCAGCATTGGGGGCATAATGCCACCTCCCTCCTGGCTGATTGGAGATTAGCCTATGAGATGGCCCTGTAGCACCCAGCACAGTGCCCAACAAGAGGACGCACTCAAGGTACACTGAGCAGCCCTGGTTCAGCTAGCCTTTCCTGCCTGAGTCACCTCATTACCTCCGTGTGCCTTGCCATCCTGCTCTGTCCCTTAATGGGCTGTCAGGCATCAGTGAGTTGAGTCCCAGGAGCTATGCCCGACACAAGGAGATTCACCTGGGCACAAGGGAATTCACTCAGTGGCTATAGCAAATGCAACTGCTGACGCAGCACTTGCACTGTCTGTCACTTTTAATACCCTGAGGCTTCAGGGGCACCTTTCTCTGCCTGAATCCACCAGGTCCCCCCACAAGTGAGGCTGCCACAGTAAACACTATCCAGACACTGACAACCCAGTTATATCTGCCACCTGACACCCACTCCAAACTCCTTGTGGGGGTCCAGTGGAAGCTCACACTCCATGCCCCCAGAAACAAACTTCTGATGCCACCCCCAGCCTTTCCCATCTCAGTGCCAGCTCCAGAATCCTGACGTCACTGGCTGCTTCTCTGTCTCACACCCACATCCACTTTCAGGAAGTGCCGTTGACTCCACCTACAGAGTAGAAGCAGGATCTGCCCATTTGTCCCTCCACAGCCCACGTGGTCTTGTCCACCTTGTCTCCCTTCCGGACCACCGCAGTAACCTCACTGCCTCCCTGCTCCCCGCACCCCCTTCACCATTGTGCCCCAAACAAAGCCTGTGAACACTGCATCAGGTCATGTCCCTCACTCAGAGCCCTCCTGTGACTCCATCTCACTTAAGAAGAGGCAAAGTCCACGTTATGGCCCACAAGGCCCCATGCAGTCCGGCCCTGTCACCTCTTTGACTTCACCTCCCATTACTCTTCCTCTGACCCAGCCACATGGCTACCTCGATGTGCCTTAAACATATAGGCAGATTCCAGCCTTGGGGATTTTGCATCTGCCTGGATGCTCTTCCCCCAAGTAACCCCTGGCTCAGTCCTCCCCTCTTTCAGAGCTCTGTATAGACACCATCTCAGTGAGGCCTCCCCTAGCACCGTTTAAAATTATACTCACACAACTATCCAACACTCCCATCCTCCTCTTCCCTGCTAGATATTTTCCCTGGCATTTATCATTTAGTAAATACAGTATTTAGTTATATGTTAATGTAACAATTACATAATGTTGCATAGTTACATATAAAT
This sequence comes from Pteronotus mesoamericanus, assembly GCF_021234165.1. Lineage (NCBI taxonomy): Eukaryota > Metazoa > Chordata > Mammalia > Chiroptera > Mormoopidae > Pteronotus > Pteronotus mesoamericanus. Next base: position 9,362,197 of record NW_026555307.1, read on the forward strand.
TATAACAAAATACTAATTTCTTTGTTTCTTTCACGTTGTCATTCTCACCCACCCCCCTATCTGTACTGTCCCCACCTAGCTACTGTCTCAGCCTCTGAGCTCTCACTGGCTGATGGGCGGGACCGGCCACTGCGACGCCTCGACCCCGGGATGATGCCACTGCCCGATACAGCTGCTGGCCTCGAGTGGTCCAGCCTGGTAAACGCAGCCAAGGCATACGAAGGTAAATGCCCTCCACCCAACCCCACTAGATCCTACCCACTTCTGTGCCCTAAGGATCAGTGGGGGCCCTTGGGGCTTTGAAGGGAGATACACTCAGGTTCCAGAATGAGGAAGAACAGGGTTCACATCCTTCCCTGTCACTTGCTTGCTGCGCAGTCCTGGGCAAATGTCCTCATCTCTCTGATACCTTGTCTGCAAATCAGGGATGTGACTGTGCCCACAGCTTGTGGCTGCAGTGCAGATTATATAAAACTAGGTATAAAACATGTCAGGCACAGAGCAAGCCCTCAACATATAGTCCCTCATATTATTACTATAGGGCAAAATTTAAGCAATCCAAATTGTGTTTAGACCTGCTTTGGCTACAAGTGGCAGAAGATACAAAATAATAGTGACTTAAACACTCCAGGTTTTACACAGGTACAATTTCCTGGGCTGGGCTGCCTGGGGCTGGTGTGGCACTTCCACAAGCACAGTGGATGCAGGCTGCTTACCCCCACAGTGAAGCTACTAGGGTTCTGGACATGATGTCCAGCTTTGACCATCAGGAGAGCGAAAGACACTTCCCAAAGCCTCTCACTCCTCCTATGCTTACTTCCATTGGCCAGAGTCTCACACACGGCCACCCTGGGTGGCTGCAAAATGAGGCCATGTGCCTAGCTGAAATTTGAGATTTGTTATTATAGAGAAAGAGAAAAACTGATCAGGAGGGACAGCTAGCAATCACTGCCATTTTCTTCCCGTGTGATCTTGGGTGAACGGCTTTACCTTTTTATACCTTTGTTTCCTCATCTAAAGCGGTGCTCATGGTGATCCCTGACAGACACGAACATATTCTTCTGGCTCATTTTTTTATCTTTTAAGCCACAGCCCCCCCTGGTATCCCCTAGTCTGGATCAGGTACCTCCTCTGGGCTCCCACAGCGCTGGCCCCTCTCCCTGCGCCCCCATCCCTGCCCTGGCCACTCTGAGCCATTGCTCTCTAATGATGAGTGTGTCTCCCCACATGGACCAGGAGGGCCGGACCCCTGGGCTGTCATCTGTGCCTGGCCAGCATGGGCCTGGCACAGATCTGTTAAACCAGGTCCATCCTTCATTTCTCCACGTTTGAGCCAGTCCACACCTGGCATGTGGCCCTAGAGGAAACTTCCTTATTCATTTGCTTCTGTCCATTGTTTCCATCCCTTCGCGCAGCCTCCGCTGGCCAAAGGGTAAAAGCAGTCAGGCCTGGGGTGGGGGGTGAGAGGGAGAGTGGCCGGAGCATATGAGGCCCAGCCCCCACTCTGTCCCAGCCTTCCACTTGAGAACTACCAGGAATGGCTACCAGGCAGAAGCCCAAGGCTGCTGATGAATGTGACCCTCAGGAGGCCTGACAAGCTCAGTGGTAGAAAAGGGTTGTTTAATGGTGCTTCCTGAAGGAGGTGATTCTGCAGCCATGATGGCATTACCAGGCATCTCCGAGCCAGCACTCTATCACTTAGTCTGAGGGATATATTAGGATCCCCATTTACAGATGAGGAAACTGAGGCTTGGCCGCCACATCACCTAGCGAAATAGTAGTTTTCAGCATGTGCGAGTTATTGCGTGTCAATCAAGCCTCAATAAGGCCTATGGGTGTCCAGCCTTTTGGCGTCTCTGGCCACACTGGAAGAAGAAGAGTTGTCTTGGGCCACACATTAAATACATTGCAACCCTTAATCACAAAAAAATCTCATAGTGTTTTAAGTAAATTTACAATGTTGTGCTGGGCTGCATTCACAGCCATCCTGGGCTGCATGCAGCCCGCAGGCCACAGGTTGAACACCCCTGGAAAGAAAGGAGTAACTGGGTAGATAATGAAAGCAAAGTAGAGGCAGGGGAGGAAACCAGAGTTGATGTTGAAAATTGTTGGAACCAGCAATGGGTTCATGAGGATCCATGGTGCTGTTTTCTCTGCTTTGGGGCATGTGTGACATTGTTCATAGAAAAATATTTTCAAAGAGAATAGATGTTAAATTCAAGGTAGACAGTGACATCTATAGGGGATGTTATTTGGCTAATTGAGGGAATTTCAAGATGACTATCTATTAGACAGTCACCCTGTATAAATGTTAAAGTTCTTGAGTATGACGGTGTGTTGTGATGATATGAGAGTGTCCTCATTTTTTGGAGAAATATAATGAACTATGTAGAGGTGAAGCACCATGATATTGGCAATTTACTCACAATAGTAGGAAAAATATGTACACGTGCAGGTAAGTGGGGAGAAAGGTCAGTATGGCACACTGTTTCTGGTTGGTGGCTCTGAGCAAAGGGTATTCAGGTATTTACTGTGCTTCCTCTCTGAGCAGGAAATGTCCTGTTAATTGGGAGCCACCCTGGTTGGACGGCAGTGTGTGCCCTGCACCTGCGGGCCGCGCCCTGCCCCGCCCGGTACCCCGCCTGCAGGCCCTCCTCCTGGGTTTAACGCCCCGCTGCCCGGCAGCAGTCCCAGGCTCAGCGAACTGGCTGCTCGGTGGTGCGTCAGGGCTGTCACCAATTCTTGGCATTACAGAAAAATCCCCAAACAGTCCTGTTTGAAATTGCCGGCACTCAGGCCCCACCGCAGAGCAAGCCGTGTGTCTGGGGCCCCATGAGTGTTTGCTTTCAACCGGCAGTCCCTGTGGCTTCTTTTCTCTTCTCAGTGTATGTGATACTCTCTGTTTCACATAGCTTTTTGCTTTTGTGATTTCATAGACATTCTCAGAACTGGACTATAATGAACCCTCATGTACTGTGTGTCACCCAGCCTCACTGCCTCCACTTTTGGCCATTTTTTCTGCCATTTATTTCTTGGCGAAAGCAGAGAGTGTGCCAGATTCTGAATTGGGTTCCTCACACTGTAATTTAACTTTCTCTTTTGAATTTTGTCTAATCTACTCATTTGGTCTAGGGGCTTGCTCAGAATCACAATGAGGTTTTGTGTCCTTATCTGGTTCCGGTTTTTGACAAGAATTCATCCACAGTACCTGTGACACTGGGAATGTGGTGAAGGTCCGGCGGTAGGTGCACAGGGAGAGGCCTTGTATGAGGAGGGACTGGGAGCCCTGCTGACCCCTCTCCCCTCTCTCTCTGCCAGTGCAAAGAGCTGTCTCGCTCTTCTCTCTCAACGACCCAGCTTTGAGCCCAGACATGCCACCTGCACAGAGTCCTGTCCACAGCCATCTGAGCCTGGAGAGAGGGCCCCAGACACCCAGGACCACCCCAACCATGAGGTGAGGCTTCCCTGGGAACACCGAGGGGCCTGGCAATCCAGCTTCCTGCAGGTGGAGGGCCCATGCAGTGAAAGAGGAACACCTGGGTGAGTGACAGCCACTGCAGGTCATCCCACCGCCTGCCTGCAGTAGCTGAGGAACATCTCCCTCATCTAAGAGATGTGGAGTGATCCACGCGCTGGGCCCAGCATTGAGCCAGTCACAGTTGGCCCTGTCCTCGTGGTGGGGTGGACACAACACCATAGTCAGTGTTCTCATTGCACTTCCAACTCTGAAAAATGCTAAGTGGTGCCCTTCATTGCGCCCTCTGTCTGTTCCTAGGTGTCCTCCTCTGCACATTCCTAAATTACACGAATCTTCCCTAGCATCGGGGAGGGGGGCTGAGGTGGGCTGGAGTAATGAGACAGAACCCCCACCTTCACAAGGCTTCCTGGGGGAGGGAGGAGGAGAGGGACTCAGGCCTGTCTGTCACTTTTTAATCTTTGACTTCTCTGTCTTGGCAGAAAATTAAGTTAAAGAGGGAGAGTAAATGGAAACGGTAGGTTTGTAAGTCCGTGGGAGTAAATAGTGCATTTCACACTCATGCACACACCCCGCTCTCCTTGTAGGGTTCAGTATACAACAGTCATACACTGGACCTTGTGGGCAGTACACAAGATTTTTCAGGGTAACCTTGAGTCTTGTTGCTGCCTTTACACACTGGCTTCAGGACTCAACCTCCACCCAGCGTGGCCCCACTGTAATTACATGAACTAGGCAGTTACAGGTGGTGCTACCACAGAGAGGGTGGGAACAGGCTAGGTGTGGAAATGGACCTGTGGACCCTGCGTGCTCTCCTGGATTCCTTTTGCCCCTGAACTGGTGACCTCCTCCCTCCTTCATCCCACCTCCCCCAGCAGCTGCAGGTCCCCACGATCCCAGACCATGGAGGGAGGAGGAAAGGAGTAGGGAGGGCAGGAGAGCTGAGTGCTCTCCCCTTCTTGGGCTGAGACACTGGCCTGCCTTCATCTGCTGCAGCCCGCCCTCTCCCCAGCATACAGCAGGTGTGGGTGTCCCACGGGCCCAGTGGAGCCTTCTGCAGGAAGGGGCCGCCTGCTCTCCCTGTGGGGGCCAGGCAAACCCAGGACGGGGTAATCTGCTCAGAGGAAGAGCCACAGGCTGGGGTCCTGGGTGCAGCGTCCCTACCTGAGCCTGGGTTTCTCCTCTTCCAGTGGGTAATGACTTGGTGATCTCCCGGGCTGCACTGCACCAGAGCTCTGTTAGGTTGAGACTGTGCACAGTGCAGGGTGGGCTCTCAGTGACAGCGGGCTGTCATTCTCCTCCTCATTCTTGTTATTAGTACCTTCCACTAATGTCGCTCGTGTGCTGAAGCAGTGCCTGGACCTGCCAGGTGTTCGGTGGATGTCTACAGGGCGGGTTCTTTGCCTTATGCTACATGAGGCGGTCCCACGTGGGAGGACACATGTGACCTCCCTAAGCACACTCGGCCCATCCTCTGGGGAAGGCTCACTTCAGGGCAAGCAAGATGCACAGCCTTTGACCCCACCCACATGTGTCCTTGCTCGAGGGAGGCCAGGAGGAGGGCTGGCTTCCCCCAAGACCTTCTCCTCCAGGCCCTGTCGGGTCACCAGCAGGGAAAGAACTCCCCAGAACCTCAGGAGTGAGAGAGACCTGACCCTGTCCCCTGTCTTTCCAGTGAGGAGCCACCCCTTGATCTGACAGGCAAGGTGTACCAGCTGGAAGCAATGCTGAAACAGCTGCACACGGACCTGCAGAAGGTAAGCTCCCCTCTACCCCACTTCCCAGACACTTGGGGGGCCAGCAAGGCAGAGGCACCTGTCCCCCACCCCGTCTGTTCTGGGGGAAACCACCCAGCTTTGAATGGCGTCATGAATAAAGGCTAGTGAGCTCACAGAGAAACTCGCACATTCTTGGAGGAGGAATAAATTGGTCTACCTTTTTGGGGGACAGTTAGACAATATTTATCAAAAATAAAATTATGAACCACGTTGACCCAGCAATTCCACTTGTGGGAATTTGTCCAGCCAGATTTCAAGCATGGGCACAAAGGGATCCATAAGCAAAGATGTTCATGCTGCACTGTTGGCAAAACAAAAAAATTGGAGCCTGTATAGCAGTCCTTGCACAGGACAGTGGTGATAGAAATGACAGTTTACCCAGGGAGCAGGATATTCTGCAGCCAATTAAAGTAATCACAGAAATCTATATGTTTACTAATATACAAAAGAAGTCCAATAACTTAAGTAACAAATTAAGCAAGCTGCAGAACTGTTTTCTAGAACATCATGATACTGTTAAAAAATGTTGAACATCCATAGGTCAGAGGACTGCCCAGAAGGCAACAGTCTGAATTGTTCTTTTTATCTTGAGCGTGGAAAAGTGAGGAGTAATAAGGGTAAAGGAGACTTTTACCTGTCACATTATATGCTTTTGGGTAAAAGGCAGCATATAATGTTGAGTCTCAAGCACAGGAATCACAGGGACCTGGGTTCAGATCCTACCCCCAGCACCTATTGTGGCGTTGGACAAGTCACCAGCTCTGGATGTCACACTGTCCTGGAAGGGTGAGAGGCATTGGAGCCCTCGCAGGCAGCCCTGCATTTACATCTCAGCTCTCCACTTGCTGTTCAGGGCTGGGTTTCCCAAAGTCTTGGGGTGACTGAAGGTGAAATGAGGTGATAATACTTACAGTGATGTTTGTCATACCATCACCCTATATCCAGCTATGTTGTAAAAACTTGACATATGGAACCTCAGAGAAACCTCTCAGCCACCCCTTTTAGAGTTGAGGCAACTGGGTCCCAGAGAGATGAAGTGGCTTGCCTGGGGTTAACTTCTCAAGAAGCAGGGCTGGGCTTTGCACCCTGGCAGCCCAGGTCTAAACCACAGCCAAGCCAGGGCTTATAGGCCCCAGGGAGCCCGTGGCTGATGCCCAGACCCCAACCTGCAGGAGAAGCAGGACAAGGCAGTGCTGCAGTCGGAGGTGGCCAGCCTACGGCAGAACAACCAGCGGTTGCAGGAGGAGTCACAGGCCGCCAGTGAGCAGCTGCGCAAGTTCGCGGAGATCTTCTGCAGGGAGAAGAAGGAACTGTGAGGCAGAGAGGCTGCTGCCCCCACCCCTCCACCTGGGCAGCGGTGGGGGGAAAGGGCTGTTGGCGTGCCTGCTCTCCTGTCTCCCTTTGCTCAGCTCCTGAAAGCAGGTGTGACCAAGATAATCCAGCCAGGGCCTCACCACACTCCCCATGGACACAGAAACCTGAGGGAGGCTTCTCCGGGATTGTGAGCTGGGTTCTGCTCATGGTCCTCTAGCCCCAGTGGGCCACAGGGTCTCAGGCCTCCCTCTGAACTGCTCATCTCTGGTCCCTGGGGGCTGGGCCCCGCTCACACTGCCCCCAGGGGCCCAACCTGCTGGACCCTACCTAGCCTCTTCCTAGGACCAAGCCATCAGACGCTGTAAAAAGGAAAGAGTGAGGACAGAAGTGAGTCTCCAAACCCCACAGAAATGGGCTCATAAACCAAGTTTCTTCACGTACAAGAGTTGGGGCTTGTGGGGCCCAGCCCCCTGCATGAGAAATCACAGTGTGAAAACAGCCTGTTCTTCCCACCCGCCCCCGCCCCGCCCCACCCTACCCTGGAGAGGTCAGGGCCCACGTGGAAACAGGCCAGGGCTCTTGGACCTTCATGCGCTAGCACCAAGAAGCACGGACATCATCCCCTCCCGACCCCATATTTCCAAAAACAGCCAGCAGCACTTTCTTAGAGCTTCAGTTATTTTTCTTGTTTGGGGGGGGTCCCAGGATGGAGAGGGGGAACCCCAACATCCCAGAGCCAACTGCTGTAAGGGGAAACTATTCGCACACCATTTCTACAGTCTTTTTCTATCAGTCCCTCGCTCACTGGGGGTCACAGCACCTCAGCCCCTTCACCTTCAAGCTCCTGCCCCGCCAGGCCCAGCAGCAGAGCCGCCATCCCTAACTGTGAAGCCACAGCCTCTTCCAGGCATCAGAGGGGGCTCCTTCGAACCCCCAGGTCATAGCTGGAAAGAAACAGCCTTCATCTCGTCTCTGCTTTTGTTTTCTCTTTGCAAGTCCCTAGGCCCATCTTGCAGCCCCCACAGCAGCAGAGACTGGGACACCTCACTGTGCTCCTTAGGGAGCCTTTGCTGTGCTGCTCTGCAACCCCCACGAGAAGCTGATTCTCTAAAGGCAATAAGGGGGCAGCTTGCCAGGCAGCGAGCTGGTGTGGTACTACGCTGCTCACCCAGGAAACAGAGTTTCTTTTTTCCTTTAAAAACAAATATATATATATATATATATATATATTTATTTTTTCATGTAGAGTTGCGCCAGAACAAGTCTGTATGGCCACAATTTGTGGATTCCCCCAACCTCAAGCTGAGGATCGAGGCATGTCTCCCCTTTTCGTGAAGCACCAGACCAGGGGAGTTGGCACGGGCCTGGCTCAGGGCAGCAGCCCTGGGCTGAGAGCCACCGCAGGAGGCCCAGTCCTTGTTTAGAGACCTCACTGCCTTCTCTTTGGGGCCAGAAACCTCAGGGAAGGGGGCACTGGGGACTGCCCAGGACACAGGCATTCAGGGAGCGGGAGAAAAGGACAGTGATCATGCCCCCCTGCAGTCAGCCTCTGGCCCCTGGCAGCACTGCAGTTCTGTGACAAAGCCTGCACACCTGCGCCACCTCCTCACCCACACCTGAGTTGTGGGACATGTGGCTGCAGAGGCAGGCCTGCTGGGTCCTCAGTCCTGGCCAACTACTGTGATGTCTCTGTCCCTCTCCCCAGATCCTCTTTTTGGATGGGCTTTCCAGGACCATCTCACCCCCTTCCTCACACTCTAACCTGGAGCCCGCCCCACCACCCCCCTTTTAAGTTGTCACCTCATCTTCAGATCATTCTAATCATTTTTGGGACCTAATCGTGTACATTGAAAAGTGTAAATTATGATTTTTGGTTTGTTTTCTGTTATTTTTTAAGGGTCTGCAAAACAAGTCTATTTAATATGAAGCTGGTGTTCTCTCTGATGGCTAAAGATAGCAGCAGGGGATTTTTCATATGTTGATCTGTTTCATTTGGATTTTTTATTCTTTTTTGTCTTTTTTTTCTATCCTTGTCTTGAGATTTTTCTGGCATGTTTCTGGAAGTTTCAAAGGAAATAAATGTTTCATAGAAATGGTTTGTGTATTCACTAGCTGGGCAGCTGCCTGGAGTCACTGATGAGAGGCGTGGTCCGGTGTCAGCCCCTCCTAATGTCTCCCTTGTCCCAAACACTCTCATCTCTCTCCCTCCCTCCCTCCCTCCCTCCCTCTTTCTCTCCCTCCCTCTCTCTCTCTCTCTCTCTCTCTCTCTCCCCCTCTCCCCCCATCTCCCCCTCCCTCCCTCCCCCTCTCCTCTCTCACCTAAAAATCCATGAATACTAGCCTTGCAAATTTTTTTTCCTTGAATCCCAAACAACAGATATCCACCACTCAGAGTGTGAAAGCCCTTCTTACCTTAAAAAAGAGGAAGGTTCTACCTCAGAGGTCACATACTGGAGGCCTGAAAGCCAGACCCAACCCACAAAGGTATGTTAGTTTTAGAATAGTGGTCAGCTTTTTAATATCTGGGGATTGAAAATGAAGAAAGCCAGATTTCCAGCTTGGTAAATCTGTCCTTTGCAGCAAGACTCAGAACTAAGGGCCTCCTTCAGCTGGGCTGGCACGCCAGGCCACGCCCCACCCCAGCGCTGGCTTATTCGCACCCCTCCTCCCAGCAGGAGTAGCCTCCCTCTGCCAAGCATCTAGTTGGTTGTCAGGGTGGAAAGCTGTCCCTGCTTCCAGGCCCAGGGAGCACAGGGAGGTGGGGGTGTCGAAGAGAGATGCTGACACCTCCTCTGTGAACTGCCCTGGCCCAGGCCTTCCTCTAGGGGCTCTCCTAGCTGGGCAGGGTCTTTAAACTGCATACCCCCAGATAGGTAGTTGCCTTGGTGAACACTTGCAGTTTGACCCAGGGATCATGATCAAACTGATTTTCCAAATCTCAAAATTCCACGTGAAAAGCCCAAAGTCTGGCCTGGATCTGACTCTGCCTGGATCTGAGAAGCAGCCCAACCTCTGACAGGGCTGGCCAGGTGGCTGGGTCTTTCTGGCCCTCCTCACCCATTTACCTGTCCCTGAGTTTTCCATCTCTGAGCTTCTCTGACTCAGACCCTTCCCTCACCACCACACACAAAAAAATATTTTTCCAAAACGGGTACATCCTTTTTCCAGAGGAGGTGGACCAGCTATTTCCACATCTCCTAAAAATTCTAATGTTCCAGACACTCCCTGTCCCCGCCCTCCTTGGGGCCCCATCCTCAACCAAGCTGCCCTCCCCCCACCAGGAAACGGTGGAACAAGCTGTTCTCACATCCTCTCCTGGCGCCTGCGACACACACCAACTTCCAACACCCCACAACTCACACATGCACATGCCAGCCCTCATTCTCGCCTAACTGTGCCCTGCTTGTCCCTTCCCCATTTTGCCCGATTTCAGCTTCTGCCTCTTCCCCTCTTTCTCCCACAGGTGCTCTCGGAGCCTCCCCCCCCCCACGTCGCCCTCCTGCCCCACCTCTGGCTTTCTCCTCACCCAACCTTTCTGAATCCCTTCATACCTTTGGCTCTCTCAAGATTTTTTCTATTGTCCCCTTAAATTTTTTGTGTCCTTTTCTCCCATGAAACCCCCTCCATCTCCCTGTGTCCTTGTCCTGAGACTTTGCCTGTCCCTGGATCCTAACTCTGTATCTCTCCCCGAAGTGCCTCTCCTCTTACTCTTTTTCTCTCTCCCAGTGTATGTGCCCTGGTTCTCTGCCTCCCTCATCAAATCTCTTTCCGTTTCTCCTCCAAATCACTGTCTACTTCCTCCTCTTCTCCCCAGTGTGTCTATTTTTTTTTAATATTATTTCCTCTCCCACTAAATCTCCATCTCTTCTCTTCCCCCATAATTTCTGACTCTCCTCATCTACATCTCTCCAGATCTTTTGCTTCCCTCTTCTGCTATGTCCTGCTGTTCTCTTTTTCCTGATTCTCTATAAATTTGTGATTCTCCTATCTGTGTCTCTCTCCTGGCCTGGTTCCTTCTCCTAACCCCATCTTACCCAAATCTCAGCCTCTCTCCTAATGTCCCAGTGTCCTGTCCCTATCTTTCTCTCCTATACCCATTCCCTTCCACTCTTGGCCCCACACAGGGAGCCCCAGGTAATGTCTGGTACTAGAATGAGGTGCTTCTGGCACTCTACCTCTACCCCAGCCCAGAAGGGGCTGCCGGTCTTCATCTTTTCATCCCTTCCCCCAACCCCCAGCTCCTGCCTCCCTCCTCTCTGCTCTCTGCTGCAGCTGCAGCAGTCTGTTGCCAGGGCAACCACAGCTGGCTGGGAGGGAGCCCCCTCCACCCCATCCCCCCTCTTCTCCTTTCAGCCAAGGCAGGGAGGAGGTGGGACAAAGCCAGAGAAAGGCAGGGTGCAGGGGGGAGATGGAGGTAGGGGCCAGCTCCAGCTGTTAACTTCAGTTGCTTCTCCCCACAAGGAGGCCCCAGCTCCCCTTCTTGGTGATGCCCCAAACCAGCCTGGAGAAGGAGGTGGTCATGGCATAGAGGTCAGGCCCAGTTTAATACACAGAACAAGTTAATTCACAGCAGAGGCAGGCAATAAAGGAGACTCGTTTACAAGGCAGGGGGGCATGCCTGGATTGGGAGAGACCCCCCCCCAAACCCACAACCTCACCCACTTGCAGTCTCAATTTCCCTTTTTTTAACCCGAACAACAAACACACACAACCACAAGAAACAACCACTCCCCCTCACTACCTCCAAAATGGCCAGCGAGGGGGGCAGGGGGCAGCCCGGCCTGGCCGGTGGGGATCAGGGCAGGGGGAGGAGGAAAAACTAGTCCAGTTGCAGAGTCTGTGCTTCTCATCCCAGCAGGTGCTGGGCAAGGGCCTGCCTGCCCCACCAGCAACACCTGTGGCTGTGGCAGGCAGAGGGGAGCTCTCAGGGAGGGGGCAGGAACAGGAACAGAGTTCAAAACCATGGTTCACATCATGCAGTATCCACGGTGGGCACCAAGAGGGAGTGAGGGGTGGACACCACACCCACCTGCCCTGGGCAAGAGGAGGGAATGGTGCCCACCTGGGGACAGGGAGGCAGGGTAGTTGCAGCTCCAAAACTGGGAGAAGGAGCAGCCAGGCAGGAAGCTGGCATAGACTGGTGCCCTGTGGACTTGCTCAGCAGTGCCCCCTCGACCCAGCCAGGCCTTATAGGACTCTTTGTATATATTAATTTCTTCTTTCTTTTTTTTAAAAACTTTTTGAGTTTTTCATTAGAAAAAGGCTGGGTTCGGACCGCCGGCTGGCATCCACCACCCCTCGTGCCCGCCCAGAGGCGGGGTATGGCTTTGAGGGGAGCAGAAGCCCCTGGTGCCCATTTGCCAAGGGATGGGGAAGGAAGGAGAGGAGCCCACAGGGCAAACATTCCACTGGCACAGAGGGAAGGGGGTGGCCCAGCCCCCTCTCAGGCTCCCCGCTCCCCCTCCCACTGGTGGGGTATTAAGGATGAGGAAAGAGTAGAGGAGCTCCGAGAGGCAGGTGGGCGAGCACCACCTCAGAGGTCCAGGTGAGCCAGAGACAGGCCTAGGTGAGAGTGATGTAGGCAGAGGCCTTCTCTTTCAGGTGCCGAAGACAGAGGTGACAACTCCAGCTCCCTGTGAGGGTGGTCAGAGGACAGGGAGTTAGGCCCAGGTCCAGGGAGGGCTGCTCAACCCCTCCCATCCAGAGGGAAGGGTCTTCAACCAGCAAGGAGACAACTTTCCAGCCCGCCCACCCCATGTCATGCCCACCTCTTCTCTCACCTTCCGGGGGCTCCGCCATGGGGGGGCTCAGGCAGTACATGTGGTAACCTCGATCGCAGTCATCACAAAACAGCAGCTGGTCCTGGGGGGTGAGACCTGCCCAGCTGGCACCCTGGGGGCACGGGCACCAGAGACCGGGTGGGGGGCTGGGGCAGGGGCTGGGGCAGGGGCTAGTCAAAGGGACTGGGGGAGGTGGGTCCTTCCACAGAAAGGGCTCCCAGAAGTCTCTGCACCACAGATTCTTTGCAAAACCCTGCTTAGCTGAGCAAAACACTCCTGAACACTGTCAGTTTGCAGTTTGTGGTCTGGGCTGTATTAGATTTTGTGGGACACTTAAAATGATGCTGAAACAGTCTGATACCAGGCCTGGAAACAATGGACATGGGTTCAGGTCCCAGCTGTCCCCTTTCCCTAGCTGGCTGACCTTGGGCACATCATTTCCCCTCTCTGTGAAGTGGGAACAAAAGCACCTACCTCAGAGGGTGGTTGGGAGGAGTCAGAGAGATGAAGAGTATTAAGTGCCGGGCTCAATGAATGGCCACTAACAATAATAATAATACAGGTTACTAGTGGTCACCGGGGAGGGGGCTCTAGGGAAAGGCTTTAGGCCCAACTGGTGAAAGTGGATGTGCCAGGTGGGGAGGCCACCTAGGGGCATGTCCCAGTGAGGGGGAGGCAGGCAGGGGTGGGGGGAACTCACGTCGTTCTCCGAGGTCCCACACAGGCTGCAGGACTTGCACTCGATGCACTGCCAGCGGTAGGTCCGCACAGCCGCTGTCATGTTCACCGTGAACTGTAAACACGAGGGGTGACCTGGGGGCCAAGGGGCAGGGATGCAGTTAGGGGTTGTCATGCCCCTGGTGACTACTGACCCAGGGGAATAAATGACTCAGCCCTTACCCCTGGCTTATGAGGCTCATGAGCTTCTGTGGTCCACAGCCTGAATCCACCCTGCCCAGGGTGCCCCACAACCTATTGTAAGCAGTGCTGCTGTGGCCATCAGTCTCCTACTCAGCCACCATGGCAACCACACTGTGCTCCCCGGAACACCATAGCAACCACATTCCATTACCCACAGTGCTGTGGCAACCACTTCCTACCACCCACAACACTGGGCAGCCACAATCTGTTAACCACTGTGTGGAGGTAACCACACAACATGGCAACCACATTCTCCCAGTCATAATGCCATGGCAACCACCATCCAAAGTGTGGGGGGCATGCTGGGGTTCCCTGCAACCCAAGCTCATTACAGAGGATGCTCCAGCAACCAAACTGTTAACAGCAATACTGTGTGATGCCAATCTACCAGTCACCCCACTTCCCCAGTGCCACAGCTATGTTCTACTACACCCAATTGCCATGACAGTCATACTACACTACCCATAATACCATAACCACAATTCATGACCCACTAGGCTGAGGCAACCACCGTCTGTTACCCACAGGTCCACCATGGGAAACCACATCTGTTAACCACAACTCCATGGCAAGCGCCCTCTGTTATCCACAGAACCCAGACAGTGGCAATCTATCACTCAGTATCACAGCCCACTACCCACAATGCCTCGGCAACCAGCTTTCACTGCTCTGCACCAGGATAAACACAGGTCACTACCTGCAATGCCAGGACAACCACATCCCATTATTCCCAGAGCCTGCCCAGCCCCAGTCAGCTTTCCATAATCCTCAGCAGTTCAGTCAGCCCCACCAGCTCCAGTTCTCCTCAGTGCCCCGATGGCACTCTGGGTCATCCCCGCTCCCCATTCCTCTGCCTCCCATCCTCCAGGTGTGGACTCCTGGAGTCCTCTCCACCCTAGCTCCAGAAACCTCAGGGGAGGTCATCACCTGATCGCCCACAGTCAGCACAGGAGATGAGGTCCTCAGGACACCCTGTCTTCTTGGAGCCACCCAGGCAGAAGTCACAGTAGCCGTTGGGGATGACGGTGCCATCAGGCCCCTTCTTGGCTGAAAAACAGCAGGTGGGGCTGGTGTAGGCAGGCATGGCCTCCAGTCAAAGGCTGCTGAAGTAGGGGCAGAGGGAGGCATCCCTACCTGTGTGTTTCCTCTGTGCCTCAGGGACCCAGGCCAGTTCTTTGTAAAACTCTGGGGATGGGGGAACAGAGAGAGAGGGACGCGCACCATAGGCAAGTCTCCACCCTGCCCCCAGCCTCAGCCCTCCTGGGGGTGGATCCCTAGGTCTTGGCTTGGGGCAGGCGGGGAGAGAGAGTAGCTACCCTGAGCTGTGGCCAGTAGCAAAAGAGGTAGGGAGATCTCATCAGGATCCCCCAACTCTCCAGTGACATGTCCTCTTTATTAGGTAAAAACTTGGCAAATACAGCTTCAGGAAGAGTCCCCTGCTTCCCCATGCATATACACTTGTTTCAGACAGACAGCCACCCCCAACTAAGTCCTGACTAGATAAAAATTGGGTAAATGCCACTGGCCAAGATCTGGTGTGGAAACATTCAGAGAAAATTCTGAACACAGAGGTGCCTGGGTATGCAGTGGGGAGAAGATAAAGAAACAGTCCTCTCCCACCAAGGGATGGGTGTGAAGATGGTTTCTCCACTGGCAGAGCCTCCCTCCAGGCCCTCCCACATCCCTCTACTGTCAGGGTTGGCACGAGATTGGCACGGGCATCACCAAGGGCTCCCAGGCCCCAGACCCTGCTCCTCCACCAAGCTTAGCAGAAACGGGAGAAAGGGAGTCAGGGAGGAGGGGAGTCATCTATCACCCCCCTCCCCGAGCTCTAATTGAAACAATAAATCAGACCCAGAAATATTACGCCAAGCCGGGGGGGGGGGGAGAAGGGGGGGAGAGAGAGAGAGAGAGAGAGAGAGAGATGGTTGGTTGCCATGGCAACCCCAGAGCCAGCTTTCCCATGGTCCGTGGGGGGAAGGGATGGCTGAGCTGGAGATTTTCCAGAAATGTCTAAGTGCCCCCTCCGTCCCAGGCTCCTAGTCCCCATTCTCAGGGCCCCTCACCAGCCCACAAACCGCCTGCCTGCTCACGTTTATGGTTGTTTTTCCGGTGGAAGGGCAGGGCGTGGCGCTCGGTGTTCTCCTCCCCCTCCTCCTCAGCCAGGTGGGTGTGGGTGTAGTGGTAGCTGAGCCCCGGCCGGTTCTTATACCGTTTCCCACAGACTGGAGAGCAGAGGAGTGGGGGCAGGGAGCGGGGGTGAGCCCTCCCAGCCCAGCCTCAGTTCTCCGGGATCACACCTCCCCCTCTGTCAGAGGCCTGCGCACCCCCCTGCCAGGGTCCCAAACAGGAGGGGGGGCTAGAAGGGGACATGTCACTAGGCCCCACTCTCTCTTTCCCCCTCTTCAAAAGGACTCACTATCACAGACATACGGCTTGTCTCGGTCCTCCAGGGAAGCGGTGTCCTGCCGTTTCCGGAGACCCCCGATGCCATATGCCTAGGGGAAAAGTTAGGAGTGAGGGGCCAAGAAAGGGAAGGAACTGAAAGAGATTTCATCATTTGGGCCCAAAAGTTATATCACAGCCCCGCCATTTCCTAACAGTGGGCCTTAAGTAAGTCAACCTCTTTAAGGTTCGGTTTCCTCTGTGCTATATAGCACAGGTATGAAGACAGTTCTAGCCCACCTTACAATCTCTGGTTTGTAGATGGTTTAATATAGCTGAGCCTCAGCCTTCTCATCTGTGAAATGGGTATATGATCCCCTCAGCTGTTCTAAGGGTTAAATGAGGTCAAGTTGGGGCAGGTCTGATCACAGTGCTTGCTTAGTAAATGGGATCTGCTTTGAGGAGAGGGGTGATGAGGAAGATACCTTTCCTTTAGCCCTGTTTTTTCTCCTGGGAATGTCATCCTCCAAGTCTTCCACCTCGAGATCATGTGGAAACTCCAGCAGCTGCTGTTTCTGGGCACCAGGAGAATGGAGATTGGAGTCAAGAAAATGGGGGGCACTGTTCTTTGAGGGGGTTCTGTGCAGAACTGGAGATTGGGGTGGCAGGGCAAGTCAGGAGGTCTTCCAAAGAGATGAGGAGTGGGAAGACGAAGACTTAAGATGCCAAAAGGCCCTAGGGGGCCAGGGGAGGTTTCAGAGCAGGGACCAGATGTGCCAGGACAGTAGGCAGGGGTCAGAGAGCCAGAGCTCCTGGGGATGGTCCTACCTGGCAGTCCATAATGGCCTCCTCCTCCTTCAGCTCAATCTTCTTCTCCCCTGTCTCAGCACACAGGAGAGCCTCAAGGACCGGCCCTTCAGGGAGGCCTCCCTCCTTCTTCAGGGGTGCCTCACAGTCTGGGGACAAGGCCATCATGGGCGAGTTAAGTGGGGAAGTTATCCTTGGAGGACTTCTCAAACAGCCCAGGTCAGGGAACCATGCTTACTGAGGAAGGGAAGAGGCTTTTCCACTTTCAACCAGCGGTAGACACAAAGATTCAACTACACAGAGTGAGAAGGATGCTCAGATCCTGGGGAAGACACAGCCACACCCTCAGATTCTCTAGAACACACTCAGGGGGAGACATGGCCAGACCCTTGTATATACCTAGATATATGGAGAAGACCCCAGCCAGACTCTCACTTACACCTAGACAAATATGGAGACATACAGACATTCAAACAGGATATACAGGAGAGATACAGACAGATCATTTGAGACAGCCAGACAAAGGAAGAGATATATCCAGACACATGTAGGAGACACATGCAGACCCCTGGATACACCCAGAGACACTCAGAAATAGATTCTTAGACCATCAGACCCTATTATACACCTGGACACTCAAGGGGGAAATACAGACACACCTGGAGTGAATCACTCGATACACATGGACATACACAGAGAAGATACAGACAGTCCCTCTGAGGCAGTCAGACACACCCGGGAAGACACAGCCAGTTAGACACCTGGACCCACACAGTCACTTGGGTGGATGAGAAAGGGAAACAGCCAGTGACTCTGATAGTACTGGACACATTGAAGAGATAAGGCCCAACATTCCGGTGGACCAACACACATGAGCAGAAATACACCTAATCCACCAAATGCTAATGGAAGAGAACCTCCCAGGCATTGCAGGTACCTGGGGTACTCAGTGGAAGAGGCAGCCTGATATACCAGACAAACACAGACACACAAGGAAATAAGCCTTCTAATACACTTAGAAACACCTAGAAAGAGACTCAAATACTTATGTAAACACTCCACTACAAATGGCAAGAGTTACAGTCAGATACTCTGACACAACCAGACTACTCAGGCACCCCACAGGAAGAAACAGATCCAGGCACTAATATATTCCAGCTCACAAGGGACGAGATACAAAGGCTGAATACACCTAGTCACCATAACACATACTACTCTGCTCTCAGATACACCTGGGCCCAAGTAGGAGAAGATACCATCCAAAGCTCAGTCATTCAGGGAAAATGGGGGAATCTGCACTACATACGGGCAGACACACAGCCAGCCACTCAGACACTAGCTAGAAGGGAGAAAAGGTGAAGGCTCAGACGCACACTGGCACTGCCACACAGTGTAGTTGCTGGGGGAGCACATGGGAACCATCCCAGGCACAGACAGCTCCACCCACCA
Source organism: Pteronotus mesoamericanus (assembly GCF_021234165.1). NCBI lineage: Eukaryota > Metazoa > Chordata > Mammalia > Chiroptera > Mormoopidae > Pteronotus > Pteronotus mesoamericanus. Next base: position 9,380,106 of record NW_026555307.1, read on the forward strand.
ATCTTGTACTCGCAGGGCCTGAGTCTGGGGTCCTCGAGGATGTTGAGTCTCCGTTTCTTTCTCCAACAGCGGGCGGGGTACGTGTAGATCTGTCCTGGGGCCAAACCTGGAGTGAAGCAGGCTCTAAGACTGGGGCTGCGAGGCCCCTGCCTCTCCCTGCCCCTGCCCTCACCCTCCTGTGGTGTACCTGGCCCGCGGTGGGTCTTCTCCATCCAGATGTAGCAGTTGTTCTGGGCTACACCAGTCTGAGAGTCAAGGAAGGGCAGGCGTAGGCTGCGCTCAGCGCACAGGCGCGCGTTGTAGCTGCGGCAGTGCTCTATGGCCTCACGGTAGAAGTCCTCGCCTAGGCTGTGAGGGGCGGTGAGCAGTCGGTCGGTCGGCTGTCAGCAACTGCAGGAGCGCCAGGTCGCGCAGGACCCCTCCCCTCGGTTAGTCTGTCAGGAATGGGTGGGCCGACACTTCCAACCTCACCTCTCCCCTCCTGTGGCTCCTGGACTCAGGAGCCCCCTGCTTGAAACTCGAGCAGGCCTTGAGCCAATAAGTAGATATACACAATATATAAACAAACAAAAAAACACCAGGACCCATCCATATGTGTACATACCCAAACACACAACTCAAGCAAATCACACATAGTCATACCAATTCACACACAAAGAGACATATCCCAAGATTCACAAAGGAGAAACAGATAAATCTCACATGTGTGCACATACACATACCTACTGAAGAACAAATATCCCAAGTCACACAGTGTAGAAACATCACACATGTACCCATGCACAAATATGCATCACATACCCAAAGACACAACATAACAAATCACCCACACAAAGATACACAACGTGCAAACAGATCAGACACACTACACCACACATATACACACTTAAGCATCCAAACACACATACAGATACACGAATGTTAAAAGAAGGAATGTTAAAGCAAACATATGCACGTAAACATATATCTAAAGACACAACACAAACAAATCACATACACACACTATACAAAGAAATCATACAGATTCACCCAGGATACACACACATTCACAAAGATATATAATATAGAAACCAACATCTAAAATATTGTGTATTCAAACACACAAAGACACACATATACACAATATAGAAACATATCTCTACACATATTCACACAAAAATTTACACATGCATATATACCTACACATCCAAAGACACAGAATACAAATGATACACAGTTTCAGAGGACATGTACGCACACTCAAAGACCCAAATACCCAAAGATACCTAGTGTAGAATAAAAGAAATGAAACACATCTCTGCACACATATCCCCCCAAAACACACAACACAAACAAGTGACACTCTACATCCCAAGACAAAGGCAGTGTGGGCTTCACTCAAGTTTACCACGTCCCCGCACCATCTCCCTACCGCCCACCCCGCCCCCCGCGCCATTTCCATTTCACCCTCGCCCCTACCCGGGGGTCGCAGGGCGGGACATGACCCCTGCCCAGAAGAGGGCTCGAAGAGGGCTCTGAGTTCCCCACGCCCTCCGCTCCTCCAGGAGTAGCGCATCGGACCCCGTTCTTGCCACAGACCCAGACTCACACCCTCGCACCCCCGCGCAGCCGAGCCCACACTGACAGCCCCCCAGATACCCCATCGGCCCCACCCCCAGCTGCCACACACACGCGCGCGCGCGCGCCAGCGCAGACCCGCCCGCGCGCCCTCCCCCGCCTCCCGCTGGCCCATATCACCTCAGGGGGCCGGGGATGACTGTGGCCATCTTGCTCCCCCGGTCCTGCCCCCAGCAGGTCCCAGCCGGGTCGGTCCTCCCAGCGCTCGGGCGGGCGCGGAGGCCGCCCATCCATTCATTCCCGAGGGGCGGGAGCATGGGGATCACAGCCATTCAGGGCAGTGGGGCGGGCCTGCCCGGGCAAGGCTGGGAGTCGTAGTCCAGGCCTGAGGGCTGGCGGGACTACGCTGGAAAGGGGGTGCAGAGGTGGGGTCCAGAGAGCACGCGGAATCACTCACACACGCTCACTCACACATCTCTTCTCACAGGCGTACACTCACATGCACACCTGGACTTACACACCCACGCAAGGCCATCTGCACACAAATTCACACGTATACTCACTGCCGCCCACGTAGACTCACGCACACTCCATTCCCATACCCCACATACATACATTTTCACTCACACACACTTCAGTGCCAGGAGACTTGGAGACACTTTGCAGGTTCCCACACAAACGTCCCACCAACATCGCCGCGCTGGTGCAGACGTTGGCTCACTGATACTGCCCCCTACCCACCCCCACTCTCCAGTCCCTCCTGGCTCCAGAGAACCTGACCTTATTCTGTCCCACGCAGAGCTGTCACTCTCACAGTGACCCCGCCCAACCTGCTCAACCCCTTCGCATGCCTGATAGCAGCACTACTACTTAGGAGCTATAGCAATACTCCGAGGTTCAAATCCTGGTTTTGCTACTTGGTGGCCATGTAACCTTAGACAAATTGTTTACTCTTTCTGGGTCTCAATTTCGCCATCAGGGCAATGCCTCATTGGATTGTTGTGAGGATTAAATGAGTAAATATAAGCAAATTGTTTTAAAAGGCACCTGCTCGCCCTGGTTTCTATGGCTCAGTGGACTGAGCGCCGGTCTGCAAACCAAAGGGTCACTGGTTCAGTTCCTGGGCAGGGCACATGCCTGGGTTGCAGGCCAAGTCCCCAGTAGGGGGCGTATGAGAGGCAACCACACATTGATGTTTCTCTCCCTCCTTTCCCCCTCTCTAAAAATAAATAAATAAAATCTTTTTTTAAAAAAAGAATTTTTAAAAAAAAAAAGGTACCTGCTCAATAAATTCATTCATCCCACAAAGAGAATCTACTCAGATATAAAATGGTAAAATTATTACCATTAGAAAGACTAATTCCTGGCACATAGTAAGTGTTCAATAAATATTGAATGAATGAATAAGTATACTGAACACCCACCATGTGCCAGACACAGTTCTAAGTGCTTTACAGGGACTAACTCATTTAGTCCTCATAATGACCCTTTTGGGAGACACTATTATTACCCCCATTTTACAGGTGAGGACTCTGAGGCACAGGGAGGTGAAGTTACATGCCCTCCGCTTTTGGGGGATGTTTGAAGGTACAACTGAGGGAAGGATTCACTTCCCCAGATGTCTGTGTCTCCAAGTGGGCCTTACCACCTTCTCCCTCCACTGTTACCCACAATGACTCTACACAGTGATCCCCAGAGAGTGAGATGACCCACCTGGTCACACACACTTACTCAGTTTCTCCATGCACACACTCACAGGTCTCCTAGTCTAAACTTTGTGTTCAAGTTTGAACCTCTGCCTGAAAGAAAACGCCCACCAACATCTTGTCCACTAGGGTGCTCTCCAGCAGGCAGAGGGGGCACACTAGCCTTCGCCTCCTTTGTTACTGGATACCCTAACCTCCCCCTGGTGAGAGAGACCTCCTCAGGCCTCCCATCACATGGTCATTTCTACACACACACACACACACACACACACACACACACACCCACCCCTCTAGTCTTCGACCCCTTCCAAAAACTCTCCCCATCTGCCCCAGGTAAGGCCTTGAGGGAGGGGGTCTCTGCTTCACATCTGGCCCAGAGATGTGACAAGGGGAGTAAGTCAGGCACACTAGAAGCCCTACACTCACCCTGGCCTCCAGGCCCCTTTACTGGCCACTCCATACGTCATGCACAGTAAGCCCTGCCCCCTGACCCATCAGCTCAGTTCAGAGGCTGGGTGCCCTTGCCACCTTCTTTTCTCACCTGCCACCACCCTCACAGGTTCACAACGCAACACACCCTCTAACACTTACTCCCCATACCTCTAGCCTCAGAAACCCTAGCTTGCTCCTGCCCCACCCCAGAACTCTCAAATCAATTTGATCAATTTGGAGCCTTAGTGTAGACACTCCATTCCCTCCTGGAGACCTTTGTCCACTAGCACAATTTGATCCACAGACCCCCGCTGACAATTGGAGAAGGGTATCCCTCTCTTTTCTCCCCTCCACCTTCACAGACCCCTCTTCCACACTGGAACTCCCAGTTCTTTCCCTTGTACACACAATCCTCCTATCCGCTTCCCCCCCCCCACTATGCTCTGTGGGAAACTGGATTGTTTCGAAGTGGGAAACCCCCAATTCAGTGTTCCCTACCCCCACTCTGGGTAGGAGAATGAAATCAACATTGACACTGCTGCTACCAATCACTACATTTAGTCAGAGTCAGGCTCTGCACTAAGAGCTCTAAAAAGATCAAACAGCCCCATGAGGTAATTAGAACTGTTGACTCCCCAATTCACAGGCGGTAACACTGAGGCTGGGGGAGAAGAAAATTAATGGCTCAAGCAGGAGTTTGAATGCAGGCAGTCAGAACTTCTGAGGACTGCACCCTCCAGCCTCCCACACCCAAGGAGATGAGACTTGCACATTCTTTCAGGAGCCCCTACCCTCACCCCTGCAGACCTCTAGGAAAGTGACAGCAAAGGAGGGTGCTGGCACTCCCACCTCAGTTCTGACTCTGACCTCCAGGCCCCTGCAACGGGCTGCCCCACATCCCCTCCCAGAGGTCTGGGCAGGGTCAGGGTGAGGAGGCCTGTCTGTCCGCCTATAGATCCACCAAAGACATAGGAACAGGGTCCCTGCCTCTTGGAGGATATCCCTCATAGGGAAGACATCCATCTCAGGCCACCCGGGTCACACACCATCCCACACTGACCTGAGAGCCCTCTTTTGCTCACCGCAAAGCCACAAGTGTAGGTGTATGCCTAAGAGCCTCCGCCCCCTACCTCTCCCAACTTCTCCCCTCCAAAACCAGAGCAACTGGCGGCCTTAGGTCCAGCCACTGGTCACAGCACTTGGGGTGGGGGGCAGTCCCCTGGGCCCCCTCCCTCTCCTCAGCCCCCAGCTCACACTCCTCAAGGTCAAGGCAGCGAGGGCAAGGGGTTGGGAGAAAGGTGGGGGAGGTAACCTTGGCCCCTTTGTGCGGCACCAGGGGCGCTTGCCCTTGGTCTCCTCCCCCAGGCCTGGAAAGCGGGGGAGGGGAGTGCTCGCTAGCCAGCCGGGGAGAGAGGAGCGGAGCGGCCATGTGCCTGTCACTCCGAGCCCCCGAAGTCAACGCCTGGGAAAGGGGGTGGGGAGGCTGGGACCTTGGAGTGCAGGGTCCCGACGAGGGAGAGAGAGGCATAGAGAGAAAAGGAAAGAGAGAGGTGGAGGGATTGAGGATGACAAGAAGAGGAGAGATATGGAATGGAGCCAGGCGCGAACCGAGACGTCCGGGTTCCCAGGCACTGGGCCCCAAAGGAAGCTAAGGCAAGGAAGAGAGACGCGGACAGGGAGAAAAGGGGGGAGAGAGGGCTCGGAGACTCAGGGCGCTCCTAGCATCCTCTACAGAGGCACCCGGTACCCAAGAGGATGGGAGATGCTTGAGTTAGGTGTGTATGGGCTGGGAGAGGGAGGAATTCCATGGTCTAAGCTGACTGGGGCATCGTGGCTTCTAGGTCCTGAAGACTCGGGGAGGATTATAAGGAGATATCAGGGATCTAACCGGGAACCCCCGACGTCTCAGGTTCCACCCTACGGCCGGGTGACTCGAGAAAGAGGGAGAAAAAGAGAAAAAGGTGCTGTGACGAGGGGTAAAAGGGTGGTGAAGACCCTAAAGACTGAAGTCTGGACTTAGGCATGTGTGCTCCCAGCCCCAGAGACAGGGAGAAGGAGAGCTGGAAGCAGAGGAGAGGGAAGCCCCTACCCCCACTCTGGGTGGGGGAATGGCCTCCGCCACTCCCCAGCCCGCGCCACATTCCTTCACTGACAGCGACAAAGAAGGAGCGCCCCCGTGACTCTGAAGGGGCTCCCCACCCCAACCCCAGGGGGCGACAGTAGGTGGTGGGCCCCCAGGGAGTATGAGGGCGCGCTGGGGGGGTCTCCATTCAAATACCATCCTCGCACTGCATCCCCCTCCCCAGCGAGGACAGGGGAAAGGCGGAGAGATGGAAAGACGTGGGCGGCGGGGACACTCACGACTTGAGTGGGTTCTGAATGGCGGTGGCCATGGCCCGCTCAGCTGGGCCGCCTCCGGCCCGGGGCGCCGCTGCAGCCGCGCGCGGGCCCAGCCCGGCCTGCGCCACCCGCTCTGCCGCCCAGTGCGTTACGATTTCATTCATTCTTGGGGCTGCGGCGCGAGCGGAGCTGGGCGGGCCGGGGGCGGGGCTCGACCAATCCCGGTGCCTGCCGGCGCACGACGGGACGTGGAGTCTAGGGGCGCGCGGCAGCGCCCTAAGGCACCCCTGGCCGGACTACACGTCCCAGGGGGCGTCAGGAGGACCTCGCGCCCATTGGCCGCTGGGGATACAGGGCGGGGCTCGCCCCAGAGCATCCTTCCCTCCTCCCTGGGGTGCTCCATTCCCAAGTACAGGGCTCTCTATCCTTCAGGCACCGCGGGCGAGGGAGCAGGTTGTCCCTGGCTTCTGGGTCTCCCCAGGGTATGTGGACCACCGCAGGCTGTGTCGTGGATTCTTGTCTATGCCTGGTTTGCCTGGATGCCTCTTCTGTGTAAGCCAGCCTGTGAACCAGCACAGGGGTTAACCAATGCCTTTGTTCATTCATTGTGTCTGCTATGTGCCAAGCACCCTTCTAGGCCCTGGGATACAGTAGTGAACAAGGTTGCTGCCCTCACGGAGCTGACCTTCTAGTAAAGAAAGATGATAAACAAACAAACAAACAAAAAAGGATTATTTTAGAGAGTGATAAATGCCATAAAGAAAGGGGCGGCTTCTCTGAGGAAGTGACATTTAAGCTGAGACCTGAAAAATTGCCAGCCATGCAATATAAGGCAAAGGGGAACAAGCTTGGCATGTTCAATGATCAGTAAGAAAGCTAATGTAACTGGAGCAGAGTGACTGAGGGGAGAGACAAGGCTGGGGAGAGAGCAAGGACCCAGATCATATAGGGTGTTGCAGGCCATTATAAAGAAAACAGATTTTGTTCTAAGTGCAATCAATCATCCTGGACTCTCCTCTTCTTTTTCACACACACACACACACACACACACACACACACATGCCCATCAGCAAATCTTGTTATATCTACATTCACAAAATAAATCCAGGACCCACCCACATTTCTCCTTTTCACAGCCTCCTGTCTACCATTGTCTCCCACCTGGACAGCCCGACTGCAGCCAGAGTGGACTATCTAACACATATGGCATCACAATGCTCTCTGGCTCAAATCCTCCAATGACTTTGTTCACAATTAGAATAAAATGCAAATGTCTCACTTTGCCCTCAAAGCCTTTCTGGGTCCCCTCCCCAAATCCCATCACATTTCTGACCTTATCTCCTTCTTTCTTTCTCTTGGTTTACTTTGCTTCAGCCACACTGTCCTCCTCTCTGTCCTTGAAACATTCCAACTGCTTCAGCCATGGGAACTTCACAATTGCTGTTTCCTGTGCTGGAATGCTCCTCAACCATATACCTACATGGTTCCATTACTCTCTTTATTCAGGTTTCTAATTAAATGTTACCTCCTCAGAGACAACCTCAACTAAAATAGCACCCCTCATCATTCTCTGTTCTGTTAAATTCTTTATTTTTCTTTCAACACATCATAGTTTGTCATCATGTTATAGATCTATTTAGTTATTTGATTTATTGTCTGCTCCACCCATTAGAATATCAGCACTTATGAGGGCAAGAGCCGTTGTTCCATCTACTGCTATCTCCCCGCACCTAGAAAATGGCCTGAAAAATAGCAGATGCTCTATAATTACCATATTGGTTGAGTAAATAAATGAATCCATTAGTCATTATGGTCTGTGTCTCTCTGCACTGTCAAGATCTGAGGCATGCAACCAGCAGAAAGAGAGTAAGATGGGCTCTAGGCTGTTTCCTCCCACACACCAACACCTGGACAACCTGAAGGGGTGGAGGTGGGGCTGTATTAAGGAAATGTGCCCTTAATGGTCTGAAGCTAAAAGGCAAAGAGAAGGGAGAGGTTGAGAGGCACATCCATTGGTTTGTAGAGAATTATGGTCCCCAGCCTTGTGTGGACATGCTGGGGACACAGCACTGATGTCTCTGATGGCTCTGCCCCAGGCCACATCTTAAGCTTATGATCCAGTTGGGGTAACAGACTCCTCACTACACAACAACAGTCAAGAGTCGGGAAAGGGTAAGGGCCAGGACAGAGAGGCCCCTGACCCAGTCTGGAGTGCCACGGAAGGGCTTCTTGGAGATTTCAGAGGAGTCTTTTTTGAGTCTTGACACCCTACCTCTCCAGACACAGGGCAAATCCCTGGTCTAACCTGGTCTAACCTGTCACCCAAGTACTGATCCAGGAAGTCCCAACCATTGGCTACATCCAACCCTGGAACCCAAGGAACTGTCCACTAGAGGGCACTGTAGCCCCAGTCTTTGTCTGGCACAGGCTGCTTCTGAACCCTGACTCAGGAGAGATCCTTTGGACCACAGGGCCAACCAGTGGAGACACTGGTCCCCCAAATCTGAGACTAAGACACTGCCCAGGACATGGTCACCAAGGAATGACTCCCTCCCCACCAAAGGTTCCTGTAGAATCACTAGGAGACCTTCCACCCTAGACCCCTGGGACATTTGAAGAAGACACTATTACTAACTCCCACCCCATGCCTCTCTTCCCTGCTAATCTTTAGAGGATATACATTCCCCTAAGCTGCCTTGAGATATTTGAACGTGACCTTCGGAAGTCTCCTTCCCAGATGGGGACTGAGGCCCAGAGAATGTGAGACTGGAGTCACACAATACCAGTACAACAAAAATAATGATTAATAGTAATAAAACAATAATAAGTTCTGGCTGGTGTTGAGTGCTGGCCTGGGAACCAAAAGACCACCAGTTCGATTCCTAGTCAGGGCATATGCTTGGGTTGCAGACTGTTTCTCTCTCTCTCTCTCTCTCCCCCCCCCTTTCCTGTCTCCCTAAAAAATAAATAAATAAAATATTTTTTAAAAAAAATTAATAAGTTCCTGTTGATTTGGCTCTTCTTGTTTGTCAGAACTTGTACTAGGCATTTACATCATTGAATCATAGGGACCATGCTTAGGGAGCAGGGCTTGTCACCTCAGCATCACCTCAGCATCACCTCAGCGTCAGACAAGGGAACTAGGGCTCAGCGGGCAGTATCTTTGCCAAGAGCCCCCACCCATCAGGGCAGGCAGATCTGGGATTTGAAGTGAGGTCTGACTCAGACACTAACACCTCATGTCTCCTCCCTGTGCTACTCTGAGGAGAGTTGTTGACTTCCTTTATCAGAATCCTCTCAAGCGGTCTGTGAAAATGCCATCCTTGTCCACTCACCACACCCTTAGTTGTAGGCATTCAGGGTCTCTGAAGGGCATCAGAATCTGTCCTTAACAAGCCCCCAAGTCTTTCTAATGATCACAAAGTCCTGAGAGTCACTGTGTTGGTGTTCAAACACAGAAAGAAGAAATAAAATGCAGTTAAAGGGAAGGTTCTCAAGGTCTGGAGTGGGGTGAGGTGCTCCTGTGGGGTTGATCAGAAACCATAGAGCCAGTAGTGGGGCATGGGCTCCACAGGCCAACTTCCGGTGCCCTCTGTGGCCCTGTTGAAACTTCCTGAACCTTTCTGGGTCTTCAGTGTTCTCATCTATTAAATGGAAGTAATAATTCAGCCTCACAGTTTCATGGTTAGGATGCTGCGGGTCCATGTAAAGCAGTTAGAAGAGTGCCCAGCACATTTTAGCACACAATAAATATTATCTGTGGTAATAAATTCCTGTGGCTTGAGGGTTTTACATGCATGATCTCAATAGCCCAGCGGGATGTGCATTGTTGTCATTTCTCAGAGAAGTGTAGTCTCTGGTTGGAGTTTACAAATAAATGAAGAAGCCTGGACTTGAACTCAGGTGTGCTGCCCTGATAGGGCAGATATGAGGCACCCTGGTCACTGAATACTCTGACCTCCGCCAAGCACCCCTTGAACCTTGAACACTCCTGTGGCCCTCACAATAATTCTGAGTGGGGACTAAGGTGAGACCACAGCAGGAGGGCTGTTAAACCTATGAGAAGGAGTTTAAGTTTGATTCTGAGGGTAGAAGTAAGCCAGTGCAGAGTTTTTGTTGTTTTGTTTTGTTTTATTTTTTAATGTGTCTTTATTATTTTTTATATTTTTTATTAAATTGTTGGAGTGGCATTGGTTAATAGGGTCATATAAGTTTCAAATGTACATTTCTATGATACAAGATCTCTATATCGCACTGTGAGCCCACCATCCAAAGTCAAATCATCTTCCATCACCATATATTGAGCCACCTCCACCTCCTACTACTGCCACTCCCTTCCGCTCCCACCACACTGCTGTCTGTGTCCACAAGTTTCAGTTTTATATCCCACATATGAGTGAAGTCATATGGTTATTAGCTTTTTCTGACTGACATTTCACTTAGCATAATATTCTCAGGGTTCATACATGTTGTCACAAATGGCAGTATTTCCTCTTTTCTTATAGCTGAGTAGTATTCCATTGTGTATGTGTGCGTGCGTATGTGTATGTGTATGTGTGTGTATGTGCATGTGTGTGTATAATCTCACATCTTCTTTATCCAGTCATCTATTGAAGAACACTTGGGTTGTCTCTGTCTTGGCCACCATGGATAATGCTGCAGTGAACACAAGGGTACACATATCTTTGCCAATACATGTTTTCAAGTTTTTTGGGTAGATACCCAGGAGAGAAATTTCTGGGTCATATGGTAACTCTGTTCTCAATTTTTTTAGGAGCCACCTGACTGCCATAGTGGCTGTATCAGTCTACATTTCCACCAGCAGTGAATGAGGGTTCTATTTCTCCACAACCTCTCCAACATTTGCTGTTACCTGTCTTGTTGATAATAGCTGTTCTAACAGGTTTGAGGTGGTATTTCATGATGGTTTTGATTTGTCTTTTCCTAATAGCTAGTGAAGTTGAACACTTTTTCATATATCTATTGACCATTTATATCTCTTCTTCAGAGAGCTGTCTGTTCAAGGTGCTCTGCCCATTTTTTAATTGGGTTGTTTGTTTATTTTGTGTTCAATTACACAACACTTGAAAATTACATGAATTTTTTATATGTTTTGGATATCAATCTTTTACTGGAGCTGTTGTTTGCAAATATCATCTCCCATTCAGGTGGTTGTCCTTTTGTTTTGTTGTTGGGGTTTTTTTCTGTGCAGACGTTTTTTAGTTTGATGTAGTCCCATTCATTTATTTTTGCCTTTACTCCCCTTGCCTTTGCATTCAAATTCATAAAATGTTCTCTATGACCAAGGCCCATAAGTTTAGTACTTATGTTTTCTTCTATGTAATTTTTTTTTCAGATCTTATATTTAGACCTTTGATTTATTTTTAACTAATTTTTGTACATGAGGACAAACTATAATCTGTTTTAATTATTTTAACATGTGTCTATCCAATTTTCCCTGTACCATTTTATTGAAGAGTCTTTCATGCTGTGTATTTTTGGCTCCTTTGTCAAAAATTATCTGCCCATATATATGTGTGTTTATTTCTGGACTTTCTGTTCTGTTCCATTGATCTGTGTGTCTGTTTTTCTGACAACATCATGCTGTTTTGATTATCATAGATCTGTAGTATAATTTAAAGTCAGGTAGAGGAGATCAAGATGGCAGAGGAGTAGATGGAAACTATACTAACCTACTCCTAGGACCAAACTGGAATAACAACTAAATGATAGAAAAATCATCTTGAATAACAAACTTAACACTAGCTAGAGAGAAGCCTTGTAACCACAACAGGCAGAAGAAACCACTTCACCACGATGTTACTGGTAGGGAGTGCAGAGGAGGCACCAGAGCGCTGGCTGGGCTTCCACAGGTGGCAGCTGAAGTTCCAGAGGGATATTTCAGTGGTCTGGGTGTTCCCTGTGAAAAATGTGGGGTCTATATACCAAGTTGGGCTCTCCAGCCTATATCATTAGAACTTGGAAAGGAACCCAGATAACATATGACTGTGAAAAGCAGCAGAGTTTCTGCCCACCAGGAAGAGACAACTGAAGATGCAGTCTCTTAAAGGGCCAACATGCAAAACTCCATTTGCAGCTACTTACCCTGGGTTCTGGCAGAAGAAGGGAGGAGTGGACCAAAACACATGAGGAGAGTCTGGGGCTTGTGGCTGAGGGGAGAGAACTGAATGTTCAGCCACCAGGATCCTTGTGCTGAGTCATTCCCATACTGCAGGAGCCATCTTTCTCAGGCAGAGCACCCCCCTCCAAGTGGCAACAACTTGAGATGCTTAAGCCCTGCTGCTGAGGAGTATGGCTAGAAGACTTTTCAGTCTTTAAGCCTAACAGAAAGCCTGAAGACAGAGGCGAATCTCTGCGAGCTCTGAGACTTCAGCTGACCCTGCCCTGGGCCCAGTGCTGGTTAAAGCCAGTCTTGGTGTGCAGACTACTTCTTTCTGCACACAGACAGGCCCAGCAGAGAAAAACACATGCTGTGGATTGCTGATAGCTCCAAACAGGTTGCCCAGTGCCAGTCACAGGCAGGGTTTGACATAGGCTTACACCAGAGTCTTTGCAGATCTACCTAATACATAGAAACAGACACAAAGAGGCAGACACAAAGAGGCAGCCAAAATGGGAAGACAAAGAAACAGTCCCCAAATGAAAGAACAAGAGAATTCTCCAGAAGAACTAAATGAAATGGAGGCAAGCAATCTATCAGATATAGAGTTTAGAGTAATGATTATAAGAAAGACTTAGAAACCATAGAAAAGGACCAGTCAGAAATAAAGAATGCAATATCTGAAATAAATAATACACAGAAAGTGATAAACAGTAGGTTAGATAAGCAGAGGACCAAATCAGTGATTTGGAGGGCAAGGTAGAAAAAAACACCCAAGCAGAGAAGCAAAAAGAAAAAGGAATTTAAAAAAAATGAAGAGCGCTTAAGAAATCTTTGGGAAAACATGAAGCATAACAACATCTTCATCATGGGAATACCAGAGGGAGAAGACAGGGAGCAAGGGATTGAGAAACTATTTGAAGAAATAATGTCTGAAAACTTCCCTAATCTGGTGAAGGAAAGACACACAAGTCCAGAAAGCTCGTGGAGTCCCAAATAAGTTGGACCCAAAGATACCTACACCAAGATACATCATAATTAAAATGGCAAGGCTTAAAGACAAGGAGAGGATCCTAAAAGCTTCAGGAAAAAAAAGCAGGTAGTTACATACAAGAGAGCACCAATTAGATTGTCATTTGATTTCTCAACAGAAACATTTCAGGACAGAAGGGAGTGGTGTGAAATATTCAAGGTAATGAAAAGCAAGGACTTACAACCAAGGCTACTTTATGTAGAAAAGCTATCATTTAAAATAGAAGGAGCAATAACAAGTTTCCCAGACGAGAAAAAGCTAAAGCACTTTTGAACACCAAACCAGCACTGCAACAAATGTTAAAGGCTTGCTGAAGAAGAAGGAGAAGAAGAAGAAGAAGAAGAAGAAGAAGAAGAAGAAGAAGAAGAAGAAGAAGAAGAAGAAGAAGAAGTAGAAGAAGAGGAAGAAGAAGGAGGAGGAGGAGGAAAGAAAAAACAAAACAGAGGAAGATAGTCTAGCAATAACATGGCACTAAATATGTATCTATCACTAATCACCTTAAATGTAAATGGCTTAAATGCTCAAACCAAAAGACATAGGGTAGCTGAAGGGATAAGAAAATAAGGTGTGTGTGTGTGTGTGTATATACACACACACACACACACACACACACACACATATTATATATATATGTATATATATGATAGATATAGATCTAGTCTCCCAAGAGACCCACCTCAGATTGAAAGATACACACAGACTAAAAGTAGAGGGATGGAAAAAATATATTTCATGCAAATGGAAAGAAAAAAAAGCTGGAGTAGCACTATTTATATCTGGCAAAATGACTTTAAAACCAAGGCTATTGTAAGAGACAAAAAAGGACACTACATAATGATAAAGGGAACAATACAAGAGGATATAACCCTTGTAAATATTTACACACCCAACATAGGAGCACTTAAATATGTAAAGCAAATCTTGATGGACATAAAGGGAAAGATCAACAGAAATACAGTCATAGTCAGGGATTTTAACACCCCTTCAACTTCAATGGATAGATCTTCCAGACAAAATCAACAAGGAGTCAGCAGCTTTAAATGACACAACTTGATTAAATGGATTTAATTGGTATCTTCAGAGCATTTTATCCCAAAGTAGCAGAATATATACTTTTCAAGTGCACATGAAATGTTTTCTGGGATAGATTGTGTGTTAGGACACAAAAACAAGTCTCAATAAATTCAAGAAGATTGAAATCATATCAAGCATCTTCTCTGACCACAGTGCTATGAAACTAAAAATCAATCACAAGAACACTGAAAAACATACAAATACATGGAGCCAAATAACATGTTTTTAAATAATGAATGGGTTCCTTGATCTTGTTGTTCAAGATCAAGGAAGAAATCAAAAGATGCATTGAAACAAATGAAAATGAGAACACAGCCATCCAAAATCTGGGAGACAGAGGAACCAATCCTAAGAGGGAGTTTCATAGCATTACATGCTTATCTAAAAAAGAATAAGAAAAAGAAAAAAGAAAAAAATCAAAGAAACAATCTAACTTTACACATAAAGGAACTTGAAAAAGAAAAACAAACAAAGCCCAAAGTGAGTAGAAGGAAAGAAATGATAAATATCAGAGCAGAAATAAACAAAATAGAGTCTAAAAAATGATACAAAATATCAATGAATCCAAGAGCTCTTTCTTCAAAAAGATAAACAAGATTGACAAACCTTTAACCAGATTCATCAAGAAAAAAAGAGGATCCAAATAAATAAAATCAGAAACGAAAGAGGAGAAATAACAAATAACACCAAAGAAATACAAAGGATAGTAAGAAAGCATTATGAGCAACTATATGCCAACAAACAGGGTAACAAATTGGGTAACAAAATGACAAACAAATTGGGTAAATTCCTAGAAACATACAATCTTCCAAAACTAAATTGGAAAGAATCAGAGAATCTGAATAGACAGATCACACCTAGTGAAACTGAAGCAGTAATCAAAAAAACTCCCAACAAACAAAAGCCTTGGGCCACATGGCTTCGCAGGTGAATTTTACCAAATATTATAGGAAGAACTAACACCCCTCCTTCTCAAACTATTTTTTAAAATGTAAAAGAAAGGAAGCTCCCAAGCTCATTTTACAAGGCCAGCATTATCCTAATTCCAAAACCAGATAAAGATACTACAAAAAAAGAAAATATAGGCCAATATCCTTGATGAACATAGATGCTAAAATCCTCAACAAAATATTAGCAAACTGAATACAGTACTACATTAAAAAAAATCATACAGGACTTCTGGCCAAGATGGAAGCATAGGTAAATATGCTTAGCTTCCTTGCACAACCAAAGAAGGGCAACAACCAACTTAAAAACAAAAAAACAACCAGAACTTCCAGAAAATCAAACTGTATGGAAGTCCGACAACCAAGGAGTTAAAGAAGGAACATTCATCCAGATTGGTAGGATGGGCGGAGATAGGCAGGAGGAGCAGAGAGGACACGCAGCAAGGAGGCAGACAGGGTGGTCCCACATTTGTGTGTGGATATGCCGGGAGGAACATGCTGGGGGAGCGAGAGAGCGATCACGCAACCCAGGGTTCCAGCGTGGGGAAATAAAGCCTCAAAACCTGTGGCTGTAAAAACCCATGGGGGTTTTGGCGGTGGGAGAAACTCCCAGCCTCACAGGAGAGTTCGTTGAAGAGACCCATGGGGTCCTAGATCATACAGAAACCCACCTACCCGGGAATCAGCACCAAAAGGGCTCAATTTTCTTGTGGGTAGCAGGGGAAGTGACTGAAAGTGGGGCGAGAGCTGAGCAAGTGGCGTTGCTCCCTCTTGGACCCCTCCCCCACATACAGTGCCACAGCGCAGCAACATGGGTTGCCCTGCCCTGGAGAATACCTACGGCTCCGCCTCTTACAACATAGCAGGTGCAACAAAACAAAGAAATATGGCCCAAATGAAAGAACAGATCAAAACTCCAAGAAGAAAACTAAGCGACAAAGTGATAGCCAACCTATCAGATGCAGAGTTCAAAACACTGGTAATCGGGATGCTCACAGAAATTATTGAGTACAGATGCAAAAGAGAGGAAGAAGTGAAAGGCTATGCAAAGTGAAATAAATAAAAATATACAGGGAACCAACAGTGAAGGGAAGGAAACCGAGACTCAAATCAACGATTTGGACCAGAAGGAAGAAATAAACATTCAACTGGAACAGAATGAAGAAACAAATATTCAGAAAAAGGAGGGGAGGCTTAGGAACTTCTGGGACAACTTTAAACATGCCAACATCCAAATCATAGGGGTGCCAGAAGGAGAAGAGGAAGAGCAAGAAATTGAAAACTTATTTGAAAAAATAATGAAGGAGAACTTACTCAATCTGGCAAAGGAAATAGACTTCCAGGAAGTCCAGGAAGCTCAGAGAGTCCCAAAGAAGTTGGACCCAAGGAGGAACACACCAAGGCACATCATAATTACATTACCCAAGATTAAAGATAAGGAGAGACTCTTAAAAGCAGCAAGAGAAAGGGAGACAGTTACCTACAAAGGAGTTCCCATAAGACTATCAGGTGATTTCTCAAAAGAAACCTTACAGGCAAGAAAGGGCTCGAAAGAGGTATTCTAAGTCATGAAAGGCAAGGCTCTACATCCAAGGTTACTCTATCCAGCAAAGCTATCATTTACAATGGAAGGGCAGATAAAGTGCTTCCCAGACAAGGTCAAGTTAAAAGGGTTCATCATCACCGAGCCCTTATTAAATGAAATGTTAAAGGGACTTATCTAAGAGAAAGAAGGAGATCGAAACTATGAGCAGTAAAATGACAACAAACTCACAGCTGTCAACAACTGAACATAGAAATCAAAAACAAAAACAAACTAAGCGAACAACTAGAACAGGAACAGAATCACAGAAATGGAGCTCACATGGAAGGTTATCATTGGGCAAGGGGAGGGAGGAGAATGGGGGAAACTTACAGGGAATAAGAAGCATAAACGGTAGGTACTATCAGGCCATACAGTATAGTAATCAAAACATGAGGGTACTGGTATAAAATAGACACATAGATCAATGAAACAGAATAGAGAGCCTAGAAATAAACTCACACCTTTATTGTCAATTAATATTTGGTGAGGGAAACAAGCACTTATAATGAGCTAGATAGTTTATTCAATGAATTGTGTGGGGAAAATTGGACAAATAAGTATAGAAAATGAAATTAGACCACCATCTCACACCACATTCAAGAATAAATTCAAAATGGATTGAAGACTCAAATGTTAGACCTGAAACCATAAAATCACATAGGCAGCAAAATATTGGACATTGCTCATAGCAGTAGTTTATCAGATATATCTCTCCAGGCAAGGGAAACAGAAGGAAAAATAAACAAATGGGACTACATCAAACTCAAAAGTTTTTGCACAGCAAAGGAAAATATCAACAAAATAAAAAGACAACCCACAGAATGGGAGAACATATTCACTGTTACATCTGAAAAGGGGTTAATATCCAAAATTTATAAAGAACTTATAAAACTCAACACCAAAAAAAACCCCAATTTAAAAAATGGGCAAGGACCTGAACAGACATTTTTCAAAGAGGACATACAGATGGCCAATAGACATATGAAAAGATGTTCAACATCACTAATCATTAGAGAAATGCACATTAAAACCACAATGAGATATCATCTCACACCTGTTAGAATGGCTATCATCAATAAATCAACAAGCAAGTGCTGGCAAGGATGTGGAGAAAGGAGAACCCTTTTGCACTGTTGGTGGGTATGTAGATTGGTGCAGCCACTGTGGAAAGCATCATGGAGATAACAAAAAATTAAAAATGGAACTTCCTTTTGACCCAGCTATCCCACTTCTTGGAATATATCCAAAGAAACCCAAAACATTAACTCAAAAGAGCATAAGCACCCCTATGTTCATTGTAGCATTATTTACAATCTCCAAGTATGGAAGCAGCCCAAGTGTTCATCAGTAGATGAGTGGATAACTATGGGACATTTCACAGTGGAATACTACTCAGCTGTAAAAAATAAGAAAGTCTTACCCCTTGTGACAGTATGGATCACCTGGAGAATGTTATGCTAAGTGAAATAAACTAGTTAGAGAAAGACAAATACCATATGGTTTCACTCATATGTGGAATATAATGAGAAAACTGAACTAACAAGCAAAATAGAGACAGACTCATGGAGAGCAGGATGACAGCTAAGGCAGGAGGGTAGGGTCGAGGAATTGGCCAAAAAGGAAAAAGAACTCATGGACATGGACAACAGTGTGGTGATTTCACAGGGGAGGGAGGTACAAGGGGACTAAATAATAATGGGGAAAATTTATAAAAAAAATAGAAGAAAGAAAGAGAGAAAGAAAGAATGAAAGAAAAAAAGAAGAGGAAGGAAGGAAGGGAGGGAAAGAGAGAGAGAAAGAAAGTCAGGTAGTGTGATACCTTCAGGTTTGTTCTTTTTATTCAGGATTGCTTTGGCTATTTGAGGTCTTTTGTGGTTCCATCAAGTATGATGATTTTTTAGTCTATTTCTTTAAAAAATGACATTGGGATTTTGATGGGGATTGCATTAAATCTGTATATTGCTTTGGGTAATATGGCCATTTTAACTATGTTGATTCTTCCAATCCATGAACACAGGATATCTTTCCATTTTTTGTGTGTGTTTTTTTCAATCTCTTTTAATAATGCTCTTTAGTTTTCAATATATAGGTCTTTCACATCCTTTGTTTTTTTATTCTTAGGTATTTTATTCTTTTGGTTGCAATTGCAAAGGAATTGGGTTTTTTTTTTTCATTTCTTTTTCTGAAGTTTCTTTTTTTGTATATAAGAAAGCAGTGGATTTTTGTACATTGATTTTGTACCCTGCAACTTTACTGTATTTTTTTATTGTTTCTAATAGTTTTTTTGTGTGGAGTCTTTATGGTTTTCTATATACAGAATTATGTCATCTGCAAAAAGTGACACCTTTACTTCTTCTTTTCCAATCTGGATATCTTTTATTTCTTTCTCTTGCCTGATTGCTCTGGCTAGGATGTCAGAACTATGTTGAATAAGAGTGGTGAAAATGGGCATCCTTGTCTTGTTCCTGATTTAGAGAAGAAGCTTTCAGTTTTTCACCACTGAGTATGACATTGTCTGAGGATTTGTCATATATGGCCTTTATTATGTCAAGGTACTTTGCTTCTATTAGTACTTTATTGAATGCTTTAATCATAAATGGGTGTTCCATCTCATCAAATGCTTTTCTGCTTCTATTGATAAGATCACATAATTTCTATCCTTTTTTTGTTAATGTGGTGTATTACATTGATCAATTTGCATATGTTGAACCATGCTGTGTCCCTGGAATGAACCCCTCTTGATAGTGATGTATTATTTTTTTTAATGTATTGCTGTATTCAATTTGCTACTATTTTGTTTAGGATTTTTGCAACTGTATTCATCAGAGACATTGGTCTGTAGTTTTGTGTGTTTTCCTTGTCAGGTTTTGGTATCAGGGTTATGTTGGCCTCATAGAATGTGCTAGAAAGTATTTCCTCTTCTTCATTTTTGGAAGACTTTGAGAAGATTAGATATCAACTATTCTTTGAATTTTTGGTAGAATTTACTAGTGAAGCCACCTGATCATAGACTTTTATTTTGGGGGAGGTTTTTGATGGTTGTTTCAATTTCCATACTATTGATCAGTCTATTTAGATTTTCTAATTCTTCATTATTCAGTCTAGGAAGGTTATATATTTCTAGGAACTTAACCATTTTTTCTGGGTTACTTAATTTGGTGGCATATAGTCTTTCATACTTTTCTAGTATGATCCTTTGTATATGTGTGAAGTCTACTGTAACTTCTGCTCTTTCCTTTCCTATTTTGTTTATATGGTCTTTTCTATTTTTTTCTTAGTTTAGCCTGGGTTTGTCAATTTTATTAATTTTTTTAACTGGCCTTTTCTTTAAACAAAAGATTTTATTTACTTATTTTTAGAGAGAGAGGAAGGGTGTGAGAAAGAAGAGAAAAACATCAATAGATTGCCTCTCATATGCACACCTACCAGGCACTGAGTCCACAACCCAGCATTGTGCCTTGACCGGGAATTGAACCAGTGACTTTGTGCTTAGTGGGATGATGCCCAACCAACTGAGCCACACCAGTCAGGGAAATTATATTAATCTTTTAAAGAACCAGCTCTTTTTTGTATTAATTTTTTGTAGAGTTTTTTTGTTCTCTATTTCATTTAATTCTGCTCTTATTTTTATTATTTCTTTTCTTCTGCTAAAGTTTGGTTGTTTTTGTTCTTCTTTTTCTAGTTCTTTGAAATGTAATGTTAACTGGTTTACTTGGTGTTTCTCTTGTTTCTTGAGATAGACCTGTAATGATACAATTTTCTCTCTTATTACTGCTTTTGCTACATCCCAGAAATTTTGATATGTCATATTGTCATTCTCATATATCTTTTGAGCTCACCTTTTATTTCTTCTTTGACCCTTTTTTTAGTAGTATGTTGTTTAATCTCACATATTTGTGGGTTTCTTATTTCCTTTTTGCAGTTGATGTCTAATTTCAAGGCATTATGGTCAGAGAATATGCTTGGTATAATTTCAATCTTCTTGAATTTGTTGAGGCTACTTTTGTGACCCAACATATAGTCTACCCTTGAGAATATTCCATGTGCACTAGAGTAGAATGTATAATCTGATGCTGTAGAATGAAAGGTTCTATAAATATCAATTATGTTCATTTGGTCACATGTGTCATTAAGCTTGATATTTTATTGATTTTCTATGTGGATGATCTATTCAGAGCTGTCAATGGAGTATTAAGGTCCCCAACTATGATTGTGTTTTGGTTTATTTCTCCCTTTAGTTCTGTGAGTAGTTGCTTTAAATGTTTCAGTGCTCTGATTGGGTTCATATATACAACATTAAGAAGTATTATGTCTTCTTTTTTCTTTCTTTTTTAATCCTCACCTGAGGACATGCTTATTGATTTTTTTAGGAGAGAGGAGAATGAAGGGAAAGAGAGAGAGAGAAACATCAATGTGAGAAAGAAATATTGATCAAGACCAAAGTTTCAACCTAGGTATGTGCCTTGACCAGGGAGTAAACCCACATAGGGTTGATGGCTCCAACTAACTGAGGCACAACAGACAGGGTGTGTTATGTTTTCTTGATGTAGTGCCCCTTTATAATTACAACATTATAAAATATCCATCTTTGTCTCTTGTTACCTCTGTTATATTGATATCTATTTTGTCAGATATAAGGATGGCTAGTAAGGGTCCTGCTTGTCTGTTGATGTTATTTGCTTGGAGAATCGTTTTCCATCCTTTCACTTTTTTAAATATATTTTATTGATTATGCCATTACAGTTGTCTCATTTTTTCCTCCCCTTTATTCCCCTTCACCCTGCACAATCCCTCTGACCAGAACCGGCCCTCCACCCCGCCCCCGTTCACTGAGTTCATGTCCATGGGACACACATATAAGTTCTTTGGCTCTCCATTTCCTGTACTATTCTTAACCTCCCCCTGCTTATTTTGGACCTACCATTTATGCTTCTTATTCCCTGTAAGTTTCCCCCATTCTCCTCCCTCCCCTTGCCCAATGATAACCCTCCATGTGAGCTCCATTTCTGTGATTCTGTTCCTGTTCTAGTTGTTCGCTTAGTTTGTTTTTGTTTTTGATTTCTATGTTCAGTTGTTGACAGCTGTGAGTTTGTTGTCATTTTACTGCTCATAGTTTCGATCTCCTTCTTTCTCTTAGATAAGTCCCTTTAACATTTCATTTAATAAGGGCTCGGTGATGATGAACCCTTTTAACTTGACCTTGTCTGGGAAGCACTTTATCTGCCCTTCCATTGTAAATGATAGCTTTGCTGGATAGAGTAACCTTGGATGTAGAGCCTTGCCTTTCATGACTTAGAATACCTCTTTCGAGCCCTTTCTTGCCTGTAAGGTTTCTTTTGAGAAATCACCTGATAGTCTTATGGGAACTCCTTTGTAGGTAACTGTCTCCCTTTCTCTTGCTGCTTTTAAGAGTCTCTCCTTATCTTTAATCTTGGGTAATGTAATTATGATGTGCCTTGGTGTGTTCCTCCTTGGGTCCAACTTCTTTGGGACTCTCTGAGCTTCCTGGACTTCCTGGAAGTCTATTTCCTTTGCCAGATTGAGTAAGTTCTCCTTCATTATTTTTTCAAATAAGTTTTCAATTTCTTGCTCTTCCTCTTCTCCTTCTGGCACCCCTATGATTTGGATGTTGGCATGTTTAAAGTTGTCCCAGAAGTTCCTAAGCCTCCCCTCCTTTTTCTGAATATTTGTTTCTTCATTCTGTTCCAGTTGAATGTTTATTTCTTCCTTCTGGTCCAAATCGTTGATTTGAGTCTCGGTTTCCTTCCCTTCACTGTTGGTTCCCTGTATATTTTTATTTATTTCACTTTGCATAGCCTTTCACTTCTTCCTCTCTTTTGCATCTGTACTCAATAATTTCTGTGAGCATCCCGATTACCAGTGTTTTGAACTCTGCATCTGATAGGTTGGCTATCACTTTGTCGCTTAGTTTTCTTCTTGGAGTTTTGATCTGTTCTTTCATTTGGGCCATATTTCTTTGTTTTGTTGCACCTGCTATGTTGTAAGAGGCGGAGCCGTAGGTATTCTCCAGGGCAGGGCAACCCATGTTGCTGCGCTGTGGCACTGTATGTGGGGGAGGGGTCCAAGAGGGAGCAACGCCACTTGCTCAGCTCTCGCCCCACTTTCAGTCACTTCCCCTGCTACCCACAAGAAAATTGAGCCCTTTTGGTGCTGATTCCCGGGTAGGTGGGTTTC
The DNA here is from genome assembly GCF_021234165.1 of Pteronotus mesoamericanus. Taxonomy (NCBI): domain Eukaryota; kingdom Metazoa; phylum Chordata; class Mammalia; order Chiroptera; family Mormoopidae; genus Pteronotus; species Pteronotus mesoamericanus. The sequence goes on from NW_026555307.1 coordinate 9,403,096, forward strand.
TGTATGATCTAGGACCCCATGGGTCTCTTCAACGAACTCTCCTGTGAGGCTGGGAGTTTCTCCCACCGCCAAAACCCCCATGGGTTTTTACAGCCACAGGTTTTGAGGCTTTATTTCCCCACGCTGGAACCCTGGGTTGCGTGATCGCTCTCTCGCTCCCCAGCATGTTCCTCCCGGCATATCCACACACAAATGTGGGACCACCCTGTCTGCCTCCTTGCTGCGTGTCCTCTCTGCTCCTCCTGCCTATCTCCGCCCATCCTACCAATCTGGATGAATGTTCCTTCTTTAACTCCTTGGTTGTCGGACTTCCATACAGTTTGATTTTCTGGAAGTTCTGGTTGTTTTTTTGTTTTTAAGTTGGTTGTTGCCCTTCTTTGGTTGTGCAAGGAAGCTAAGCATATTTACCTATGCTTCCATCTTGGCCAGAAGTCCTGTATGATTTTTTTTTAATGTAGTACTGTATTCAGTTTGCTAATATTTTGTTGAGGATTTTAGCATCTATGTTCATCAAGGATATTGGCCTATATTTTCTTTTTTTGTAGTATCTTTATCTGGTTTTGGAATTAGGATAATGCTGGCCTTGTAAAATGAGCTTGGGAGCTTCCTTTCTTTTACATTTTAAAAAATAGTTTGAGAAGGAGGGGTGTTAGTTCTTCCTATAATATTTGGTAAAATTCACCTGCGAAGCCATGTGGCCCAAGGCTTTTGTTTGTTGGGAGTTTTTTTGATTACTGCTTCAGTTTCACTAGGTGTGATCTGTCTATTCAGATTCTCTGATTCTTTCCAATTTAGTTTTGGAAGATTGTATGTTTCTAGGAATTTACCCAATTTGTTTGTCATTTTGTTACCCAATTTGTTACCCTGTTTGTTGGCATATAGTTGCTCATAATGCTTTCTTACTATCCTTTGTATTTCTTTGGTGTTATTTGTTATTTCTCCTCTTTCGTTTCTGATTTTATTTATTTGGATCCTCTTTTTTTCTTGATGAATCTGGTTAAAGGTTTGTCAATCTTGTTTATCTTTTTGAAGAAAGAGCTCTTGGATTCATTGATATTTTGTATCATTTTTTAGACTCTATTTTGTTTATTTCTGCTCTGATATTTATCATTTCTTTCCTTCTACTCACTTTGGGCTTTGTTTGTTTTTCTTTTTCAAGTTCCTTTATGTGTAAAGTTAGATTGTTTCTTTGATTTTTTTCTTTTTTCTTTTTCTTATTCTTTTTTTAGATAAGCATGTAATGCTATGAAACTCCCTCTTAGGATTGGTTCCTCTGTCTCCCAGATTTTGGATGGCTGTGTTCTCATTTTCATTTGTTTCAATGCATCTTTTGATTTCTTCCTTGATCTTGAACAACAAGATCAAGGAACCCATTCATTATTTAAAAACATGTTATTTGGCTCCATGTATTTGTATGTTTTTCAGTGTTCTTGTGATTGATTTTTAGTTTCATAGCACTGTGGTCAGAGAAGATGCTTGATATGATTTCAATCTTCTTGAATTTATTGAGACTTGTTTTTGTGTCCTAACACACAATCTATCCCAGAAAACATTTCATGTGCACTTGAAAAGTATATATTCTGCTACTTTGGGATAAAATGCTCTGAAGATACCAATTAAATCCATTTAATCAAGTTGTGTCATTTAAAGCTGCTGACTCCTTGTTGATTTTGTCTGGAAGATCTATCCATTGAAGTTGAAGGGGTGTTAAAATCCCTGACTATGACTGTATTTCTGTTGATCTTTCCCTTTATGTCCATCAAGATTTGCTTTACATATTTAAGTGCTCCTATGTTGGGTGTGTAAATATTTACAAGGGTTATATCCTCTTGTATTGTTCCCTTTATCATTATGTAGTGTCCTTTTTTGTCTCTTACAATAGCCTTGGTTTTAAAGTCATTTTGCCAGATATAAATAGTGCTACTCCAGCTTTTTTTTCTTTCCATTTGCATGAAATATATTTTTTCCATCCCTCTACTTTTAGTCTGTGTGTATCTTTCAATCTGAGGTGGGTCTCTTGGGAGACTAGATCTATATCTATCATATATATACATATATATATAATATGTGTGTGTGTGTGTGTGTGTGTGTGTGTGTGTGTGTGTGTATATACACACACACACACACACACCTTATTTTCTTATCCCTTCAGCTACCCTATGTCTTTTGGTTTGAGCATTTAAGCCATTTACATTTAAGGTGATTAGTGATAGATACATATTTAGTGCCATGTTATTGCTAGACTATCTTCCTCTGTTTTGTTTTTTCTTTCCTCCTCCTCCTCCTTCTTCTTCCTCTTCTTCTACTTCTTCTTCTTCTTCTTCTTCTTCTTCTTCTTCTTCTTCTTCTTCTTCTTCTTCTTCTTCTTCAGCAAGCCTTTAACATTTGTTGCAGTGCTGGTTTGGTGTTCAAAAGTGCTTTAGCTTTTTCTTGTCTGGGAAACTTGTTATTGCTCCTTCTATTTTAAATGATAGCTTTTCTACATAAAGTAGCCTTGGTTGTAAGTCCTTGCTTTTCATTACCTTGAATATTTCACACCACTCCCTTCTGTCCTGAAATGTTTCTGTTGAGAAATCAAATGACAATCTAATTGGTGCTCTCTTGTATGTAACTACCTGCTTTTTTTTCCTGAAGCTTTTAGGATCCTCTCCTTGTCTTTAAGCCTTGCCATTTTAATTATGATGTATCTTGGTGTAGGTATCTTTGGGTCCAACTTATTTGGGACTCCACGAGCTTTCTGGACTTGTGTGTCTTTCCTTCACCAGATTAGGGAAGTTTTCAGACATTATTTCTTCAAATAGTTTCTCAATCCCTTGCTCCCTGTCTTCTCCCTCTGGTATTCCCATGATGAAGATGTTGTTATGCTTCATGTTTTCCCAAAGATTTCTTAAGCGCTCTTCATTTTTTTTAAATTCCTTTTTCTTTTTGCTTCTCTGCTTGGGTGTTTTTTTCTACCTTGCCCTCCAAATCACTGATTTGGTCCTCTGCTTATCTAACCTACTGTTTATCACTTTCTGTGTATTATTTATTTCAGATATTGCATTCTTTATTTCTGACTGGTCCTTTTCTATGGTTTCTAAGTCTTTCTTATAATCATTACTCTAAACTCTATATCTGATAGATTGCTTGCCTCCATTTCATTTAGTTCTTCTGGAGAATTCTCTTGTTCTTTCATTTGGGGACTGTTTCTTTGTCTTCCCATTTTGGCTGCCTCTTTGTGTCTGCCTCTTTGTGTCTGTTTCTATGTATTAGGTAGATCTGCAAAGACTCTGGTGTAAGCCTATGTCAAACCCTGCCTGTGACTGGCACTGGGCAACCTGTTTGGAGCTATCAGCAATCCACAGCATGTGTTTTTCTCTGCTGGGCCTGTCTGTGTGCAGAAAGAAGTAGTCTGCACACCAAGACTGGCTTTAACCAGCACTGGGCCCAGGGCAGGGTCAGCTGAAGTCTCAGAGCTCGCAGAGATTCGCCTCTGTCTTCAGGCTTTCTGTTAGGCTTAAAGACTGAAAAGTCTTCTAGCCATACTCCTCAGCAGCAGGGCTTAAGCATCTCAAGTTGTTGGCCACTTGGAGGGGGGTGCTCTGCCTGAGAAAGATGGCTCCTGCAGTATGGGAATGACTCAGCACAAGGATCCTGGTGGCTGAACATTCAGTTCTCTCCCCTCAGCCACCAGCCTTCCTTTGTAGATTACGTTCTTCTTTTTCCCGGCTGCTTTGAGAATTTTTTCTTTGTAATTAATTTTTGACAGTTTTAATGCAATGTGCTTTGGAGAATGTCTCTTTGGATTGAGGTAACTAGGTGTTCTGTTTGTTTCTTGGATTTGGGGATTTAGTTCTTTCCATAGGTTTGTGAAAATCTCGTCCACTACGTATTTGAATGGGCTTTCCACTCCTTTCTCCATTTCTTCTTCATCTGATGTGCTTATTATTCTTTTTTAAGCATATTTTATTGATTGTGCTATTACAGTTGTCCAAGTTTTCCCCCTTTGCCCCTCTACTTCTGGTACCCTATCCCTTCAGCAGTACACTGCCCCCCTTAATTCATGTCCATGGGTTGTGCATGCAGTTCCTTGTTTTCTCCATTTCCTATGCTAGTCTTAACATCTCCATCTATTTTGTTCCTACCAATTATACTTCTTAATCTCTGCACCATTTCACCCATTCCCCCACTTCCCCCTCCCAACTAATAACCCTCCAAATCATCTCTATAACTATCTATGATCTGTTCCTGTTCTGGGTGTTTGCTTAGTTGTGTGTGTGTGTGTGTGTATTAGGGGGGTTCAGTTGTTGATAGTTGTGAATTTGTTGCCTTTGTAATGTTCATGGTTTGATCTTCTTCGTTTTCTTTTTTTTTTAATTTATAAATCATGTTTATCCTATTACAGTTGTCTCAATTTTTCCCCTTTTACCTCCCTCCACCCATCCCATCCCACCCCCCGCTCCCACAGTCAATTCCCACGCTGCTGTCCATGTCCATGGCTCATTCATACATGTTCTTTGTCTAGTCCCTTCCCCTTGTTTCCAACATTGTCCTCTTTCCCCATCCCCTGTGGTCACTTTCAGTCTGCTCCATGTTTCCATGCCTGTGGTTTATTTTGTTTGTTAGTTTATTTTGTTGAATAGAGTCCACTTATAGGTGAGATCATATGGTATTTGTCTTTCATCAATTGACTTATTTCACTCAGCTTAATATTCTCCAGTTCCATCCATGTTGTTGCAAAAAGTAGGGGATCCATCTCTCTCTCTCTCTCTCTCTCTCTCCCTCTCTCTCTCTCTCTTTCTTTATTAAATGCATATTGATTTTATTTTATTTTTTAATGTCAAAGTTAATTATAAAATATTTAAAAACTTTAAAACCATTATAAAGTCTCAGCAATTAAACCAACATGACACCTGTACAGAAATAATCAAGTAGATCAATGAAATAAATGAGCATTCTAGAGACAAACATATATATCTGTCTAACAATGTAATATATGATTAAGTTGATATTTCAAATCAATGGGGGAAATAAGGCTTATTCAACAAATAAGGTGCATGGGCCACTATTACTTGAAATAAAACAAATATAGAGCCCTATTTCACACATTACACAAGAAATATTCAGGTGAGTTACAAATCAATATGTAGAATCTAAGGAGTTTTAGGAGAAAATACAAACTAATATTTTTCTTACCCTGAAGTAAAATATTCAAACTCAGAAGCTATAAAGTAAAATATTGACAATATGACTATATTAAACATTTAAGACTGTATAGTAATATACCTATAAAAAGAGTTAAAGGACAAGTAATAGAATAGGGAAGTATTTGCAACACATCTAAAAAAGGGTTAATGGTTTATTTCTTTTTTTATTTTAGGGAAAAAATTCTACAAACCTTTAATCAAAAAATGGAAAAAGAATACCAAAAAGTTATTTAAAGCTTTTTTAAAATAATAGAAATAGGCAAGAAATATACTAAAACAGGTTTAATTTCAACAAATAATAAAGGAACAATTAAAATAACACATCATTGTCACAATCAGATTAATACATATTAAAAAATATTGGTAATATCAAGTACTGGCAACTGTGAAAGGAACTGGGTATTCATAGACTCTTTCTCTTCATGTTAAAGCAGTCCCTTTAGCATATTTTGCAGTGCCGGTTGGTGGAGGTCTATTCTTTTAGCCGTCTTTTGTCTCAGAAACTCCTTATTTCTCCTTCCATTTTAATTGAGAGACTTGCTGGATAGAGCAGTCTTGGTTGCAGGCATTTGCTTTTCATGACTTGGAATATTTCTTGCCATTCCCTTCTGGCTTGCAGTGCTTCTGTTGAGAAGTCAGCTGCTAGCCATATCGGGGCTCCCTTATATGTTACTACCTCTTTCTCCCTTGCTGCCTTTAAGATTCTGTTTGTCTTTGATATTTGCCATTTTCCTGATGATGATCTTGGAGTGGGCCACCTTGGGTTCCTCTTGAATGGGACCCTCTGTGCTTCCTGGACTTGTGTGACTTTTTCTCTCCTCCAATTAGGGAAGTTTTCCACCATAACTTTTTCAAACAGGTTCTCTATCCTTTCCTCATCCTCTTCTGCTTCTGGTATCCTTATTATATGGATATTATTAGATTTCAGGTTGTCCTGCATTTCCCTAAATGCCTCTTCATTCTTTCTGAGTCTTTTTCCATTTTCTTACTCTTTCTGGGAGCTTTCTTCTACCTTGTCCTCCAGCTCACTGATTTGATCCTTGGTTTCATCTAGCCTGCTTTTGATTCCTTTTACTGTATTCTTCAATTCAGAAATTGTATTCTTCATTTCCTCTTGTTTCTTATTGATAGTTTCTATGTCCTTTTTCATGCTGATATAGTTTGCAGTAAGTTCCTCATAGTTTCCCTGTAGTTTTTGTAATTCTCCCTGAGCTCACTGAGCTCATTGAGCTTCCTTAGAACTGTTATTTGGGCGCACACTGGCGCCGAGTGACTGGCGAGGGTTGGCGAGTGTGTGTGTGACCCACGCGGGCTGGCGAACGCTTGCACCTGCCGGCAAGGCCTCACACAGACTGGCACCCATACGGCCTGCGAGGGATTGCACAGGGGGGCAAGGGCAGGCATAAATTGACCTACCCGCCGCGATTGCAGAGCAGCCCACAAAATAAGTAGAGCTGCCCAGAGTCCCTGGAGGAGAGACCAGAAACAGGATTAACCGGAGAGTCCTAGAGCTGATTTCCTCCCATTTCCGTAGTCCCCATTTGGCGAGGGCAAGCAACGCACCCAAAGAGCCAAAAGCGGGGAAAACACACAATAGAAGACCCTAAACTGACCAGTGCCGCGAAGCTCGCATGCCAGGGAGGCCAGATGAGCACGGGAGGTCGCGAATAAGCCCCCTGGTCTGGGGCAAACACATGCGAGCCCAGGCAGGTGGGGGGACCCTGCCGCGCTGGGAACGCGCTCAAGGAGCTCTCGTGAGAGCGCAGAGAGATCCCAAAAAATAGCCCAGCCCTGACCGAAGGGGTCACAGAGCTGCTCCAAGCAGGAGTCAGACACAGGCATTAGACTCCTGAAAGGCTCAAACAAACAACCCAAGGCCCTATAGGGTCAACAACTGACATCATCAGAGGCAAGCCCAGAAAGAAAAGTAAAGGACAAAAATACTTAACAGACTCTCACAAAAATGGGAAGAAAAAGAAGTTCCCCCCCAAATGAGTGGAAAAGGGGACTCCCCACAGAGAGAGCTCAATGAAATAGAGGCAAGGGAACTATCAGATATGGAATTTAAAACAATGGTTCTAAGGAAGCTCAATGAGCTCAGCCAGCTCAAAGATAACTATGAGAAACTGCAGAGAAACTATCAGGATCTTACAGCAAACTATATCAGCCTGGAAAAGGACATAGAAACGATCAAGAAGACACAAGAGGATATGAAGAATACCATTTCTGAATTGAAGAACACAGTAGAAGGAATCCAAAGCAGGCTGGATGAAGCTGAGGATCGAATCAGTGAGATGGAGGACAAGGTAGAAAAAAGCTCCCAGAAAGAACAAGAAATGGAAAAACGGCTCAAAAAGAATGAAGAAGCATTTAGGGAAATGCAGGACAACCTGAAATGCAATAATATCCATATAATAGGGATACCAGAAGGAGAAGAAGAGGAGCAAGGAATAGAGAACCTCCTCGAAAAAGTAATGATGGAAAATTTCCCTAATTTGAGGAGAGAAAGGCTCTCATGGATCCAGGAGGCACAGAGGACCCCACTCAAGAAGGACCCAAGGAGGTCCACTCCAAGACACATCATCATTAAAATGGCAAATGTCAAAGACAAAGAGAGAATCCTCAAGGCAGCAAGGGAGAAGGAGAAAGTAACATACAAGGGGGCCCCGATACGCCTAGCAGCTGACTTCTCAACAGAAACACTACAAGCCAGAAGGGAATGGCAACAAATATTCCAAGCCATGAAAAGCAAGGGCCTACAGCCAAGGCTGCTCTACCCAGCTAGGCTCTCCATTAAAATACAAGGGGAAATACGGAGTTTCCCAGACAAAAGAAAGCTAAAAGAATACATCTCTACCAAACCAGCACTCCAAGATATCCTAAGGGGACTGGTTTAAGCAGATGAAGGAAAAGAATGAGACAGAGAGGAACACAAGTACAAAGAGAAAAGGTGAGTAAGTTTCTATCAGTAATATCTCTCAATGTGAATGGACTAAATGCCCCAATCAAAAGACACAGGGTAGCTGAATGGATAAGAAAACATGACCCACACATATGCTGCCTACAAGAGACCCACCTCAGAGCAAAAGACCTACACAGATTGAAAGTAAAGGGATGGAAAATAATATTCCAAGCAAATGGACATGAAAAAAGGCTGGCGTTGCCATACTTGTATCAGACAAAGTAGATTTCAAAGCAAAGGCCATAAAGAGAGACCCAGAGGGGCACTTTATCATACTTAAAGGAAGAATCTATCAAGAAGACATCAACATTGTACACTTATATGCTCCCAATATAGGAGCCCCCAAGTTTATAAGGAAATTGTTGGATGACTTCAAAAAAGATATAGATAGCAACACACTGATAGTAGGGGATTTCAACACCCCACTGTCAAAAATGGACAGATCTTCCAAACAAAACATTAATAAACATATCGTGGCGCTGAATGACACACTGAATCAAAGAGACTTAACTGACATATATAGAATCTTACATCCCAAAGAAGAAAAATACACATTCTTTTCAAATGCTCATGGCAGTTTTTCAAAGATAGACCACATGATAGGACACAAAGCAAGCCTCAGTAAATTCAGGAAAATTGAAATAATACCAAACTTTTTCTCAGGCCACAAGGCCTTGAAACTCGAAATTAAACTCAAAGAGAAACTTCAAAAACTTGGAAACTCATGGAGACTGAACAGTACACTATTAAACAATGAATGGGTCAATAATGAGATAAGAGAAGAAATCAAAAAATTTCTGGAAACAAATGAAAATGAACAGACAACTGTCCAAAACCTATGGGACACAGCAAAGGCGGTCCTGAGAGGGAAGTTCATAGCAATACAGGCTTACCTTAAAAAGATAGAAACATTTCAAATAAAAGACCTAACACTACAACTTGAAGAACTGGAGAAACAACAACAAATAAATCCCAGAGCAAGTAGAAGGAAGGAAATAGTCAAGATTAGAGCAGTACTGAATGACATAGAGACAAAAAGAACAATTCAGAGGATCAACCAATCCAGAAGCTGGTTCTTTGAAAAGATTCATAAAGTGGATAAACCTTTAAGCAGACTCATCAAGAAAAAAAGGGAGAGGACCCAAATTAATAATATCAGAAATGAAAGAGGAGAAATAACAACTGATACCACAGAAATACAAGTGATTATCAGAAACTATTATGAACAATTATATGCCAAGAAATTTGAAAATCTTGATGAAATGGACAAATTTTTAGAAAAGTATAATCTTCCAACACTGAAGGAGGAAGAAACAGAAAGCTTGAACAGACCGATAACAGTTGGGGAAATTGAAGCAGTAATCAAGAAACTCCCAGCACACAAAAGCCCAGGGCCAGATGGTTTCCCAGGAGAATTTTACAAAACATTTAAGGAAGAGCTAACCCCTGTCCTTCTCAGACTATTCCAAAAAATCCAAGAGGAGGGAAGACTGCCAGACTCCTTCTATGAGGCCAGCATCACCCTGATCCCAAAACCAGATAAAGACCCGACAAAGAAAGAAAACTACAGGCCAATTTCGCTGATGAACATGGATGCTAAAATCCTCAACAAAATATTGGCAAACCGCATCCAGCAATACATTCAAAAGATTATCCATCACGATCAAGTGGGATTCATCCCAGGGATGCAGGGATGGTTCAATATACGCAAATCAGTAAACGTGATACACCACATAAATCAAAGAAAAGACAAAAACCACATGATCATATCGATAGATGCAGAAAAAGCATTTGACAAGGTACAGCACCCATTTATGATCAAAACACTCAGTAAAATGGGAATAAATGGGGCATTCCTCAATGTAATAAAGGCCATATATGAAAAACCTACAGCCAATATCATACTCAACGGGCAAAAACTGAAAGCTTTCCCACTAAGATCGGGAACACGACAAGGATGTCCACTCTCACCGCTTCTTTTCAACATCATATTGGAAGTCCTAGCCACAGCGGTCAGACAAGAGAAAGAGATAAAAGGCATCCAAATAGGAAAGGAGGAAGTAAAACTATCATTGTTTGCAGATGACATGATAGTGTACATAGAGAACCCTGTAGACTCTACCAAAAAACTCCTCAACCTAATAAGTGAATTTGGCAAAACAGCAGGATACAAAGTCAACATTCAGAAATCAAAGGCGTTTCTGTACACCAGCAATGCAATAGAAGAAGAAGAAATCAGGAAAAATATACCATTCGATATAGCACGAAAAAAGATAAAGTACCTAGGGATAAATTTAACCAAAGACACAAAAGACCTGTATGCAGAAAACTATGCAACATTGAAAAAAGAAATTAAGGAAGACACAAATAAATGGAAGCATATACCATGCACATGGATTGGAAGAATTAATATCCTTAAAATGTCCATACTACCAAAAGCAATTTATAGATTCAACGCAATCCCTATTAAGATACCAATGACGTATTTCACAGAAATAGAACAGACATTTCAAAAATTTATAGGGAACCATAAACGACCTCGAATAGCCGCAGCAATTTTGAGAAAGAAACACAAAGTAGGAGGGATCACAATACCGGACATCAAACTCTGCTACAAAGCCACTATACTCAAAACAATCTGGTACTGGCACAAGAACAGACTCATAGACCAGTGGAACAGAATAGAAAGCCCAGAAATAAGCCCAGGTCTCTATGGACATCTAATATTTGACAAAGGGGGCAGAAGCATAAAATGGGGCAATAACAGCCTCTTCAACAAATGGTGTTGGGAGAGCTGGATGGCTACATGCAAAAAATTGAAATTGGATCATCAGCTGACACCATACACAAAAATAAACTCAAGATGGATAAAAGACTGAAATATAAGTCGCAACACCATCAAAATCCTAGAGGAGAACATTGGCAGGAAACTCTCAGATATCCCACGCAGCAATTTTTTCACTGATATGTCTCCTAAAGCAAGGGTCATAAAGGAAAGAATAAACAAGTGGGACCTCATCAAAATAAGAAGCTTCTGCACGGCTAAAGAAAACATCAGCAAAATGAAAAGGGAGCCAACCATTTGGGAAAATATATTTGCTAATGATACATCAGATAGAGGTTTGATCTCCAAGATATACAAAGAACTCACTCGACTTTACTCCAAGAAGACAAACGATCCAATCAAAAAATGGGCAAAGGACCTGGGCAGATGCTTTTCTAAGGAGGAGATACAGAGGGCCCAGAGGCATTTGAAAGGATGCTCTGCATCACTAGCCATCAGAGAAATGCAGATCAAAACCACCATGAGGTATCACCTCACACCGGTCAGAATGGCCATCATAAACAGATCCACAAACAACAGGTGCTGGCGAGGCTGTGGAGAAAAGGGAACTCTAGTCCACTGTTGGTGGGAATGCAGACTGGTGCAGCCACTATGGAAAGCAGTGTGGAATTTCCTCAGAAAGCTGAAAATGGAACTGCCTTTTGATCCAGCGATTCCCCTGCTGGGACTATACCCTGAGAACACCAAAACGCCAATACAAAAGAACCTATGCACCCCAATGTTCATAGCAGCACAATTTACAATAGCCAAGTGTTGGAAGCAACCTAAATGCCCATCAGTAGATGACTGGATCAAAAAATTATGGTACATATACACAATGGAATACTACGCAGCAGAAAGAAAAAAAGAAGTACTAAACTTTGCGACAGCATGGATGGAACTGGAGAGCATCATGCTAAGCGAAATAAGCCAGGGGGCGAAAGACAAATACCATATGATCTCACCTATAAGCGGAACCTAACCAACAATGCAAAGATGCAAGGAAAATATGACCAGCAACACTGAAAGGAAAAGAAATCAACAGAGACAAGAGGGAAGGGGGGGCAGGGAAAGGGAAGGGAAGGGGAAAGTCAAGGAACATATAGCAAGGACTCATGGACAAAACCAAAGGGGAAGAGCTGAGGGAGGGAAGGTGGGAGGGGGCAAGGGAAAGAGGTGGGGGGAAGGCAGAGACAAATGTATTTAAAAAGTAAATAAATTAATTTTAAAAAATCAACATATTTAGTTTGCGTGCATAATTGGGAAGTTCTTGAGAATCTTGGATTCCACAAAAAAAAAAAAAAAAAAAAAAAAGAACTGTTATTTGGAACTCAATATCTGATAGTTTACTTGCCTCTGTTTCATTTATTTCTCTTTCTGGGGATTCCTCTTTTCTTTTTGACTGGAGGGGGGTGGTTCTTTGTCTTCCCATTATTTGTGAGGCGTTTCTCTTTTGCTTCTGCTTCTTAAGTTGATCTGTCTTGATTTCCTGACTTTGTGGTGTGGACTTCTATGGTAGGAGACTGCTGTTTTTACTTTCTGGATCTCCCTTTGATGATGTCAGATGTCATCCCTGTCTGACCTTAGGCAGTCTGTTCAAGACTTCTAGTAATCTATTATCTGTGGTTGTCTCCTTCAGCTGTTAATCTAGTCATTCTGCCTTCAGCAGGCCACTGTAGACAGCTCAGGGTGGGGTGGAGTCCCTCCTGTGGGCAGGATTATTGGGTCTTCTCCTGCCGCTGCTGTATGGGAGAGGAGTCCACACTGGGATCCCACCGGCTACTCTCTTAGTTCTCTCCTCAAAGCCTCCTTCCCCAGTCTCTCCTCAGGTGTCTCTAGCCCACTCTTCCCCTGCCTTTGCCGGAGACTAGGGTTAGTGGCTGCAAATAAAAATTTTTGCATTGGCCCTTTAAACAGCTCTTTGTATCCCCAGCTGCCTGTCTCTGGCAGAGAGCAACCCTGCTGCTTTTCACAGCTGACTATTTTCTGTGTACTTTTTGGGCTCTTGTGCTGTAGGCTAGAGATCCCCACTTTTGGTTTAGACCTTGTTGTTCTCAGGGGGATCCAACTGGCTGATGCAATATCTTTCTGGTGCTGCTGCCCATGGGCACCCCGCCCACCTTCTCAAGTTTCTACCACACTCCTTACCATTTAGATTGCACTAAAGCTGATTCTTCTGTCTCTGAGGTTACAAGGCTCCTCTCTCACTATTGTTCAGTTGTTTGTTCCAGGTGATTTCTCCACAATTTAGTTGTAATTTCAGGTTGACCCTGGGAAGAGGTAAGTGTGACTTCCACTGACTCCTCCACCATCTTGATTTCCTTGATCTTCTTTTTTTTCTTAAATAAGTTCCTTTAACATTTCCTGTAATAATGGCTTTACCTTGTCTGGGAAGCACTTTGTCTGCCCTTCCATTGTAAATGATAGCTTTGCTGGATAAAGTAATCTAGATTGTTCGTCCTTGCTTTACATTGTTTTGAATACTTCTTGCCAGTCCCTTCTTGCCTGCAAAGTTTCTTTGAGTAATCAGCTTATAGTCTTATGGGAACGCCTTTGTAGGTAACTCTCTGTTTTTCTCTCGCTGCTTTTAAGATTCTCTATCTTTAACCTTTGGCATTTTAATTATGATGGGTCTTGGTGTGTTCCTCTTTGGCTTCAACTTCTTTGGGACTATCTGTTCTTCCTGGATTTATATATTTATGTCCTTCACCAAATTAGGGTATTTTTTTATTATTTTTTCAAATAAGGTTTCAATGTCTTGGTCTCCCTCTTCTCCTTCTGACATCCCTATGATTCAGATGCTGACATATTTGGAGATGTCCCAGATGTTCCTAAGCTTATTCTCATTTTTTTGAATTCTTGTTTCTTCTTTCTGTTCTGGCTAAATGTTTATCTCTTCCTTATGTTCCAAATTGTTGGTTTGAATCCCAGCTCCCTTTCCTTCTCTGTTGGTTCCCTGTGGGCTTTTCTTTATTTCACTTAGTGTAACCTTCATTTCTTCCTTTTTTTTTTTTTTTTTTTTCCCATGCTCAAGGAGTTCCCTGAGCATCCTGATCACCAGTGCTTTGAACTCTGCATCTGATAGGTTGGCGATCTCTGTTTTGCTTAGTTCTTTTTCTGGGAGTTTATTCTGTTCTTTCATTTAGGTCATATTCCTTTGTCTCCCCAATTTTGTAGCCTCCCTGTGTTTGTTTCTGTGTATTAGATAGAGTTTCTTTGATTTCCTGTCTTAGTAGCATGGCCTATGTAGAAAAGGCACCTGTAAATTGAGTAGGGCAGAGCCTTAGGTAATTGCTAGGACAGAGCAACCCACTTCACTGGTTTGTGGCTGTGTAGGGAGGGTTCAGAGAGGGGGCACCACCTGGCTCCTGGAGGCTCACCCAGCACTTGACCCACTTCCAGTCCCTTCACCCTCTTCCCATGTGTGACAGGCACCTTTCCAGCTGCTGCCCTAGTGGTGAATCCTGGAAGGGTGGGTTTGCATATATTCAAGACCATATATGCCCTTTAAGTGGTGAAAATCTGGCAGTTTCTTCTGCCACCCTAATCCTCACTGGTTTTTACAGCCAGAGATAACAGGGATCTATCTTCCCAGTGCTGGAACCCTGTTCTGTGAGGCCTGGCCTAGGGTTGGGATTGCTCACTCCTAATGTATCCCTCCTAATTTTCATCCACCATACATGAATGTGGGACCATCTGTTTCACTGCCGCTGCCACCTCCCCACCTGTCTCTGCTACTCCACCCCTCCTACCCGTCTGGATGAATGTGACTTCTTTAAGTCTTTGGTTTTTGGACTTCCATATGCTTGATTTTCTGATGGTTCTGGGTGTTATTAGTTTTGAGATCTGGTTTTAATTCTTTTTGTGGTTGTGCAAGGAGGCAAACATGTCTACTTACACCTCCATCTTGAGCAGAAGTGACCTATTATTCTTATATTGCTTTTTCTCATGGACTCAGTTCTCACAAAGCTTTTTTTTAATGTTCAGGTCTCTCTTTTTCTCCCCTCTGCATCATTTCTAGATTTTTATCTTCAATATCAATGATACTTTCCTCCATTTAGTTTGCTCTATTTCCTATGTTCATAGTTCATTCTTCGTCTCTTACAGAATTCTCCATCTCCAGGATTTCTGTTTGGCTTTTTAAAAATTTTAATCTCATTGCTGAAGTAGTCATTTTGTTCATTAAGTTGTTTTCTGAGCTCACTAAATTGCCTGTCTGTATTTTTTCACATCTCATTGAGTATTTTCAGAACTGCAATCTTGAATTCTCTGTCATTTATATCACATACTTCCATATGTTCAAGTTTGCTTTCTGGAGATTTTTTATATTCTTTCTGAGATCCCTTGCTACCTTGGTTATTTATGGTACTTGATGTGTTTCTTCTCTATCTAGGCATCTATGTATTAATTGTATTAATGATACTAGTCTAGCAGATTACTACAAAGAGGTCTTTCTATTATTTTCCAGTAGGTGGTGCTGAATCACAAGGTTTTTTTTTAGCTCTGTAAAATCCCAAAGCTGACCTTTGAGGCAACTGTCAGTATAGCAGTGATGCTTGGAGATAAGGTTGTCTGTGGAGATCTGCTGCCTTCTTTGTTTGTCCTCTTGGTAATGGTGACCTCAGACCTCCATATGGTTACCACACAAACACACACACATGCCCCAACCAGGGATCTGTCAAAAAGTATTCCCTTTGCTCAGGGGAAATAGTAATCCTGTAGTAATAGTTCTCAGGTTTAAAGATAATGTGCTCCACAACCTGACAACAAGGGCAATGGGAGGTGAGTTTTGGGAGTCTGTGGGTGACAGAGCCCCTTGGCTTTCTTTCTTTGTCTGGAATGCTAACCGCCCCTTTCCCAGGTCACTGCTCACTTCTGCAGCAGTGCCCACAGAGTCTCTTCTCCTCTCAGCTGAAGAAAGTGCTAGTTACAGCTGGCTTTCTCTTCTATCTGGGCTGAGCCCATGTGAGCTCCTGGCTGCAGGGTTGCATCTGAAATTACTCTGAGTTCTCATCCTTTCTTGCCTTCCATTTATTCCTGCTTAGACACCTTTTTTTTAAGATTTTATTTTTAGAGAGACGGGAGGGGAACAAGAAAGAGAGGTAAAGAAACATCTGTGTGCATTGATTGGTTGCCTCTCACATGCCCCCAACTCGGGACTTGGCTCACCACGCAGGAATGCGCCCTGACTGGGAATAGAAACTTTTGGTTTACAGAATTATGCCCAGTCCTGTGGGCCATACCAGTCAGGCCTGCTTGCTCTCCTTTAGATGCTTCAATGCACAGATCTTTCAGGCATGCCCGTACATTGAGTTGGGGATCCTTTGTTGAGTTATAGCTGTTTAAATTGTTGAAATTTTAGAGGAAGAGACCAAGGGAATCTCTCACACCACCATTCCTCTGATATCTTAGGGAGGGTTGTAAGCATAATCTTACTCTGTTTTAGAAAGAGCCTCATGGCTGCATGTGTAGGCCAGACTGTGGGAGTATGGACTCAGGTGATGGCTATGACAGTTCAGGTAGAAAGACAGGGCCAGGGTTTTAAATTTTTTATTGCAAAATATTAAAAAAGAATATGTTCCAGTGCTAACTGGCGTGGCTCGGTGAATTGAGCTCCAGACTGCGAACTGAGGGATCACTGGTTCAATTCCCAGTCAGGACACATGCCTGGGTTGTGGGCCAGGTCCCCAGTTGGGGGTGTGCGAGAGGAAACCAACTGAAGTTTCTCTCACACATCGATGTTTCTCTCCCTCTTTTTCTCCCTCCCTTCTCCTCTCTCTAAAAATAAATAAAATCTTTTTTTAAAGGAAGAAAATGTTCCAACCTCCCACCCCAAAAAATAGAGTAAAGGAGGATAATTGAAATAAGAATGACTGCACATTGATCATTGTTGAAACTGGGTAATAGCTAAGTGGGGGATCGTTGTGCAGTTCTCTCCACTTTGTGTATGCCTGCAAATGCTAAAATAAATAAATAAGGGATTCTGTTCAATGAGAGAATCATGAAGAAAATTATTACACAGTTGAATGAAACCAGATACTTACCATGTATGAAACTGACAAAGGATTAATATCAAGAACAAAGAATCTTTACAAATCAACAAGACACCCATATCAAAAAAAAAAAAAAGAAAAGGAAAAGAAAAACAAGACTAAGCAAAGGATATGAATGCTTATATGTCAGGAGACCAAAAAAAAACTAACAAGCATATGAAAATATGTTCAAAATCATGAGTACTCAAAAAATGGAAGTTAAGCCTTGTCTACGTAGCTCATTTTGTTAGAACATCATCCTGATACATCCAGGTTGCAGGTTTGATCCCCAGTCAGGGTTGATGTTTCTCTCTCTGAAATAAATAGAAGAAAAAAAATAAAAATGGAAGTTAAGACAACAGAGACATAGGTGTTTACCATAAAATTTCTTCCAACTTTTCTATATGTTTGAAGTTTTTTATAATAAAATATGGGGAAAAAACAATGAGATATTACTTTGCACCTAGTAGACTGACAAAAATGAGAAAGCTGAATAAATTATGTGGAGACCCCGAATCCCCATGCACTGTGGGTAGGACTATGGCCTGATGCGACCATTCTAGAGGGCAATGTGCACCTACCACCCTGCAGACTCAGTATATGAAAAGTCTAGGACACAGAAATTATGCTCCTAGATGGCATCCCCTGGAAGTTTTCACACAGGTCTGTAAGGGGAGGTGTCCATGGTTTTTACTGAGCATTACTTGCGTAAATGGCAGCTGGAGGCAGCCTGGCTGCCCTTTGGGTTCCACCTTAGGACAGTTGGACTGGTGAACTGTGGGGAAAAACACCAGGGAGTCCTGTGCAGCCAATGAGAAGATGGAATGAGACGTGCACAGAATAACATGGATAGATCTGTAAAATACTGTGGTGAGGAACCAAAGTAAGAAATAGAGTAGGGTACAACAAATAATTCCAATTACATAGATCAGAATATAGGCATGTAATACATAAATATATGTTTTTCAAGAATACACGTAAACAAAAGATTCTGTGGAGTGAGGTAGAGGTAGATGGGCAGGATTGTCCAGTGAATACGTGAATACCCCCAGCATCCCCAAAACAAGGACTCCCTTTTCCCCAAATCCAGCCTTCCAGGGGAGTGGCACCTTTGGCAATGAACTGCCACATGGGCCAACTCTAAGGGTTTTAGACTCAGGGACCTGCCCCCACTCTTGGCTGGAATGCCTCTTCAGAGAGGCAATTATTAGCCTGCAACTGGTCCCTGATGGAGAAAGATGGTCTCTTGGGAGGGATCACAAGAATCTGAGAGCTGATATTCCCATCCTTCAATAGCCCTTTTACAGAGCAAGACAAGTAAATCTCTATTATTAAAAACAGGGCATTTCTTACAGGCTAGCTGCCATTCTCCCTGCCCCATGCTCCACCCCAAGGACTGAACTTTAAGGATACACCTTATGAGGTACTCCCTGCTGTGGAAACTAATATAAGCACTTAGCTGTAAGCTCCATTTACATGGCCAAATGAGGACTTATCCCAAGAATAGGCCACATTTTGAAGAAAGCCACTGAAATACAGGAAGCAGATTGAGTTGGATCGTTATGATAGCTTCAGTGGCCTGCTGGAACCTTGCTCCAACCTTCCATGGTAACAGAACTGCCATGAAGGACTGGGGTGTCCAACAAGGAATTCAGTGGAGACACATAGGAGTCTCTAGGTGGACCTCTAAGTGTACTGTTGGCTTGAGGTGGACTCAGCTGTATCAGTCATGGCCCCAAAGGGAAACAGAGGGCCAGTAAAAAGAGTAACTTGAATAAGCCCTGTCCAGATAGCTCAGTTGGTTAGAGCATTGTCCCCATACATCAAGGTTGCAAGTTCAATCCTGGTCAGGGCACATAGAAGAATCAACCAATGAATGCATAAATAACTGGAAAAACAAACCAATGTCTTCTCTCTCTTTCTCTAAAATCGATAAGTTTTAAAACAAAGAGAATAACTTGAGTAAGATAACTTCTAATAAAGAGGCTATGAACAGAGCTATGTGCAGGATGTAGGGAATCACTCTAATGGCAGTAGCACAGCAGGTTTATGTTTCATGACCTTCCAAGATCAAGGACTTCCTCTTGTTTCTCAGTGAGAGAAGCTTCCCATGGGACCCTCAGCAGCCCCAGTAGAACCACCCCCTTACAGGTGAATTGCTGTTCCTCCTCCACTGTCCTTGCCATGTGATCCAGTTGGAAGCTGCCATTTTGTATGTAACTCCACCCCTTCATCACAGTAATTGGTTCAGAGCTAGGACAGGACCCAACCTGGGTCAGTCACGGTCCTTCCTTGCGATTTTTCACAGTGAACCTAAGTAGAGGGTTCTTAGTTCGAACATGAGGTCTGTTGCTGGCAACCAAAGAATCCTAGTGGACACAATCTAAGTCTCTCCAAGTCTCTGCACCTCTCAGTAATCTATTCATTCATTGGTTCAGCAATTGTGTACCAATTATATGCCCACATTGATTCCTGGGACTACAGGAGTGAAAGAATCCCCACCCTCTTTTTGGGAGTATGAGAATATACAGCAATGGAAGCGTACATTCCTTGCTACAAGGAGAGAGTAGGTCTGAGAGAATGAAATTGAAAGTCAGAGACACAGTCCAACCTAGGCTTAGCAGAGGAACAGCTGTCCTGTGGTTAAGAGTGTGGGCTCAGAAGTCAGATTGTAACTGAGCAAAGTGGGGCCCATGCACATGGTGCCTTGATGTATGACCCAACAACTAGTGTTGGAACAAACAGGTTTTTATTTACAGAGGTGAAACATTGGTGGGGGCTGAAAGCACTGCTGCTCAGAGCTCCCTTCTCCCATGAGACCCAGCACTTCCCTGGCTCCTCACCAGGCTATAAGCCAAAACCAAGCACAGTAGTTCCCCATCTCTTTATCTGATCTTAAGCTGGCTGCCCTAGCAGATCTCTATCTTCTCACAGCATCTCCCTTTCAGGATCTGGGGTGTGTTGTCCTCAGCCTCCATGTAATATTCAAGAAAAACATGTGCCACGTTGCACTGGATCATGATGAAATCCAGGAAAGGCTCAAGTCCTCAAGAGTGGCCGTTCTGTATGTCCCAGGTCCTAAGAGTCCAGATAGAGTCCAGGTCTGCGAGGCAACAGGTCAGCATCTTGCAAGGCAGAGTCCTTGGCAGCTTCAGAGTCAGTTAGAGTGGGCATGAACAGAGTAGCAGCATACCTCCTTCCTTATTACACCAGGCTGCATGGCAGAATCCTGACTACAAACTGCATAGCTGCTACATCATTATAGGCAGCATAGCTGAATTCCCTTCTGGCTTACGGCTCTTTCCTCACAGCTACTCCTCCTCTGCCCCTTTCCTTACTTTGCCCACATGGATTTCCCCCACAGCAGACCAGCTTTCCTACAAACTACTTAATTGCTACATCATGGGTCTCCGACCTCATGGCTGCCCACCCTTCTTTTAAATCCTGACCCAGAGCTTCCTATGTGACCTCCTATACAGCTCCTCCCACATTGAGCTACATTTGCCAGTTTCCTGTATCTCCTACCTTCTCTTAGCTGCCATCTCTAGTAAGGGCAAGCATGACTCAGTGACACAGGGGACTGCCTCCCTGGCTGTGTCACCAGTCAGAATAGTTCTAAAAGTCACTACAGCTTTTGCCCTGGGGCAGTAGCACAGCTATTAACTAACTATCAAGTTGCCATAGATATGCAAATTATCTTAAGCCCATCCTCCATCCCCCATTTCCCAACAATGGGCTGCAGGGAATTTCTCTGGAGACCTCTCACTCTGCACTCCCTTTCAAGACTGCTTGAGTTTGACTGTCTTTGCAGGTAACTAACCCCCTCTGTGCCCTAATTTCCTCTCTATAAAATGGAATAATAGGACTCACTCTATCCATTAATTCATCTATTCTGTGAATATTTATCAAGTATCTACCATGTGTCAGACAATGATTCAAGGACTGGGAGCCTGCAGCGGAGAAGAGAGTGAAGAGAGTGTAGACAAACAATAAATGCACATTTAAAATAAGTTCTACAGAGGGTGCCAGAATTTTGGCTGGTGCAGCAGGGGCTGGAGGATGCTCTGCAACATTGCCTGCATTATAGAAACAACCTTTTTGGGAGCCAAGATACTGTTACCGAAAGAAGCCCCCTCCCCCAGGGTCTTTCTATACTAGGTTTGTCTTTGCCCACAGCCATCATGTTAGGAATTGTGGCTCTCAATGCCAGAATTTGGTGAAAAGAAAAGGAACTATTTCTTCAAAAGTTATACAGGTTTAGAGTAATAGCAGAATGTCACCATTAAATTTCAAAGTCCCTTTAAAAACACTCACCAACACATACAGTCCTGCCTTCCCCACTTTGCCCAGCCAGGCCAGTCCCAGAACATGCCAATCATAAGTACCATCCTCCAGAAGGGAAAAAAACAGAAGTCCACAGCTCACTTCTCCCGGTTCCTCCCACTAATCCGTGCTCAGCTGGGCAGGTCTCCCACAGTTCCCAGCACCATCAGCTGTGTCGCCATGATCTCCAGTTCTTAATCCAAAACCACATGGCACCTCCTCATGGCCTGCCAGCAAGAGTCCTTTCACCCCTTTTCTTCCTGCATGTTCTCACATTGTCCCCATCCCTTGTGGCTGCCTGCCTTTTAGCTTAAATCCCAGCCTATAACCTCCTCTGTAACCCCATTTCCGACTCCTCCCACAACTGGCTACACCTGCTAGCTATACAGATTCTCTGCCTTTCTTGGCTGCCAAAGTTAGTCCAGGCAGGCGTGGCCTCGTGGCATGGAGCAAACCATCTCCAAACTCTTGCACAGGTGCTGTAATGGGGGAGGTGCCTCCCAATCACATCATGGGTCAAAGTCACATCGATCTCCCTAGCTAGCCTGCTTTTATTGATATGAAAAATAACTCTCAATCTCTGCGCTGCTGCTTTTCCCAGCCCTTGTGGGGGGCCTTGCGGCCTCTCATCCTACACCCCGCATTATACCTGGGTCACAGATCACAATGACTATTCCCTGGAGGAGCTGGGCTCCTTCAAATAAAGTGACCTGCAGAACTTAGCCAAGAGTCTGGACCTTTGGCCTAACCTGAGGACTGAGAAGTTGGTAAAAGACTTGAAAGCCCACCTGAAACAGGAAGCAAGAAAAGAAAATCAGGATGCAAGTCAAACGTCTGCATCCTCTTCTGATGAGACCAGGATACACATTAGGAGCCAGGAACAAGCTGAGAGGGAATCAGCTAGCCATGTCACTAAAACAGGGTGAAGACGCAGGACTGTCCACTGGAATCCTGACTCCCAGAAGCATCATTCAGAGAAAAATAACAAGTGATCCCAATGAGTTCCAGAATCAGGTAAAGCAGGAAAACCAGGCTTTCAGAACTGTTGCAGAAGTTCCTTCTTCACCAGATGAGAGCCAAAGGGATGAGAATGCAGTGTCCTCAGGAAAAAGTGGAATAAGTGGTAATGAAGATTCAAAAGTACCTTCCAAAAAAGAAGAGTCTGTCTATACAGATGGGTTTTCCAAATCTGGAAAAAATAAATAAAAGAATTGCAAGCACAACTCCAAACTTTAAGAAGCTTCATGAGGCTCATTTTAAGAATATGGAATCTTGGCTGATGTGGCTCAGTTGGTTGGAGCATTGTCCTATAAGCCAAAGGGTCATGGGTTCAATTCTGGGTTGGGGCACATGCCTGGGTTGCAGGTCCAGTCCCTGTTGAGGTATATACAAGAGCAGCCAATCGATATTTCTCTCTCACATTGATATTTCTCTCTCTCTCTCTCTCTCTCTCTCTCTCTCTCTCTCTCTCTCTCTCTTTCAAGGATCAGTGGGCATGTCCTTGGGTGAGGATAAAAAAAAGTGGAGCCCATTGATCAATATATTAAGAGAAAAGAGAACATTTTGAAAAATTTACTTAATGAACTGAAGAAGCAGTCTGTCACTAAGGAAGTGGCAGTAGTTACAGTTGGTCTCCAAGGAGTACTCTGTCTTGTACTCCTGCAAGCCAGTGGAACTCTCAAGGCAGGACCCAGGGAGCTGTAGATGGGAGCACCTTGTGTGGAAGGGGTCCATCAAGCATTCCACTCACTCTGCAATTAAATAAATATCAGGTTTTCAGCTGCTACTAAAGATGACGAGTATAACCCTGACTTGTGTGGCTCAGTTGGTTGGGCCAACACAATTCAAAAGGTTGTTGGTTCCATTTCTTGTGAGGGCACATGTCTAGATTTTGGTTCGGTGCCCCATCGGGGCACATGCAAGAGGCAACCAATTGATGTTTCCCCCCCTCACTTTTTCTCTCTCTCCCACCTCTCTAAAAATGAATAAATAAAATCTTTAAAAAAAAAAAAGATAATGAGTATAAGTATGGACTAAGACTCCAGCCAGAAAGTCTCCATATGTGACCATATCTGGGAATACCCTAAAAGACCAGGCTGTGATTGAACAAACAAGTTAAAGACCGCAAAGGGAGATTCTGCTATAGTTATTACCCCATTCAAGTTGACAGCTGAAGCAGCGCAGACTCCGATCTCCAATAGGAAATGAGCTTTTGATCTCCAATTAAGTTTGTCTCATATCCTCAACTATGAGCCACACAAAAGAGAACTGAAAACATGGGGACAAATAAATCTCTGAATCAGCATGTAGACAACACTAGCCTCCACCAGAAAACTTAACAAGCAACCTCACCCCCAGACCAGGGAGGAGGAATGGAAGAAACATGAACAAGAATGAAAGGAGAAGAAGGCACAGGTTTGGGGTAACTCAAACTTCATCACGAATGCAGATTAATAGGTTAACATCCTGTAAAAATTCCTTTATTGTGAACTTTTTTGTAAATATTTTTATACTATATTTACCACTTTAATCAAAGATCTTGTTCATATTTTTGTTCATAATATGTAGTGTCAGTGGGTTCTTTACATTCTACAATCTCTGAAAAGATGTTACCTTAAAGCTCACAAATTCTTTGAAATGGTTTTAACCAAAGTCCCTATACATCTGTTTTCTAATGAGACCCATCCTATAGATTCTTCTCCCCTCCATTCCTATAGAATTCTTGACCTAGATTTTTAATGTCAAGTTTCCCCTGCTGACTCTAATATTAAGAGAATTGCAATCCTCTTCTAAGCAAAAACATTTACCTGACGGCAGCCACCTCCTCATCCTCTAGAGAATCTAGTCATCTTAATGAAACTGTGTGCCATATGGGTTGAATATGGCATCAATATTTTAACCATGTGAAGTGGGTTTTTTCCAAGCTTATGTACCTTTGTTCAGATCACTTCATGTAATTGCCATCTCATGCAATATATTCTTAAGATCAAAAGCATTAGAGCTCATTCTAGCCTTCCTTATTTAACAATATACAAGGCCTTATTGACATTTGAGGATTGCTGCTTTAAGAATAAGTATGCTGTCAAACTTAAATCTTATTCGATTTATGGAAAAAACTAGAGTTGCTTAGTGTCATATCCATGTTATTGCACCTAAGTGGAGCTTCTGAGTTTTGTACTGCTTCAGATTTTCATAAATAATTTTTTTTGTGGTGATATAAAAAATAAAATAAAAATAAAGTAAGTTCTACAGAGACTTCTGCTTCTGGCAAAGGCGAAACTGGTTTTGTCTTACTGCCTGAGACAAGTGGAACAATAAAAATGAACAAAATATATTAAAAATGGTTTGGGAGATACACAATATCATGCAATAAAAGAAAGTGATCCCTGAGATATGGCTAACAAATGAAGTGAGCTTTCTGATTGTCCAGGTACTGTCTAGAGACTGTTGCCAGGCTGTGATGCAGGGAAGGGAACCCAGGTGGAGTCTGGCCACCTGAAAAAAAACTCCACTGTGGCACAGGATCATTTTGAGCTAAAGGCAGTTGAGGAGAAGCAGATGCAGGGAAACCTATCTGCCCTCCTCATTTTGCTTATAAGCAGGACAAATTTGTAAAGGTGTCCCCACACTCATCTCTACCAGGAAGAACAGAAGAAGTTAATCACCAGACCCTTATCATCTCACCAGAGGCAACTACACAACAAACCTTATTAATTAACCCCTTTAT
The DNA here is from genome assembly GCF_021234165.1 of Pteronotus mesoamericanus. Classification (NCBI taxonomy): domain Eukaryota; kingdom Metazoa; phylum Chordata; class Mammalia; order Chiroptera; family Mormoopidae; genus Pteronotus; species Pteronotus mesoamericanus. Next base: position 9,428,150 of record NW_026555307.1, read on the forward strand.
TCCATTAGTTCCCCCCATATATTCAGCTTCCCACAATTTGCTGCACTAAAAACTCAAAGTCCTTTTCCTTTGTCTCCTCACTTCTCTACAAAGTTTTATTCTGCTGTTAAGATGCTATGAGCCTGAGCTCTAAGCACTCCCTAGAGTTACTCATTACTGAGTTCTCCCGTGTGTATCTATGATGCATGTTACTAAACTTCTGTTTGTTTTTCTGTTGTTAATCTGTCTTCGTGTGTCTAATTTACCAGCTGGAGAATCTGGAAAGGTAGAAGGAAAAAGATTTCTTTCCCCAACTGTAAGTCCAACAGACTCCCTGAGTTCAGAAAAGACAGAGCTAAGAGTCTTCAGAGAGCAAGGGGGCAAGAGTTTGCAAGACAGAACCCTGGAGTGGAGAGAACTGCACAGGAAGGCCCCAGAGATCTGCAGAATCCCCTTGAGACTTCATCAGGGTGCTGATCATCACATATCTGTGAGAAAGTTACCTCTGCTGGAGAATAAGGGCCATCTTAAAGGATGAGAAAAGTGCCTGCACCACCAGCCAGATTATATATTCCTCCTTCCTGGGACATTGGGCAAGATACTCCAGAAGGTCTTGCCTCAATGGTAGGGAACAATTAGCCCTATATGGAGCACTGCTCAGGACCCACCTAAAAAAACATAAATGCAAAACCAAAAGCATCAAACTGTTTCCAACGCAAATTAACAATCCAGAACCAACCTCCACAATATTTATAAGAATACAAAACTATTCAGCATACAACCATTAAAATCAGAGACCACCAGGCATTCAGAATCAAAAACAGCAGGAAAACACAACTGATAATGCAATTAACCAATAATTGAAACTGACCCACAATGGACATGGACATTAGAATTATCAAGAAAAGCATTAAAACAATTATCACAACTATATTCCATATGTTCAAAAAGTTAACTAGAGATGTTGAAGATATTTTTTAAAAAAGACCCAAACTGAATGTCTATAGGATGTGGTAAAAAATACATAGGATGGGATTACACATTGCAGAAAAAGAGATTACTGAATTTTGTCACATAGCAGTAGAAACTATCCAAAATGAAACACACAGAAAAAAATGAAGAACAATGCTGAGCTGTGGGAGAATTTTAAGCAGCCTCATATATGATTAATATAAGTACTCAAAAAAGGGGAGACATAAAAATATTTGAAGTGATAGCCAAAAATGTCCAAATTTGATGAAAACTATAAATCCATAGATCCAAGAAGGTAACAAAACCTAAGCACAGAAAACATGAACAAAATTACACCAAACTGCAAAATAAATTGTTCAAAACCAGTGATAGAAACAAAACTCTTTTTTAAAAACAGAGCAAGAGATAAAACTCTTAAAAACAGCCAGAGAAAAAGACAGAGGGATAAAGATAATGATGACATCAGATTTGTCATCAGAAATGTGATCCAAGCTCACTAAGATGAAGCACAAGACAAGGATGTCTGCTTTCACCACTTCTATTCAACATAGTATTGGAAGTCCTAGCCACAGTGATCAGACAAGAAAAAAAAATAAAAGACATCCAAATTGGAAAGGAGGAAGTAAAACTATCATTGTTTGCAGATGACATGAGAGTATACATGGAAAACCCCACAGACTCCACCAAAAAACTACTTGACCTAATAAGTGAATTTGGCAAAACAGCAGGAAACAAAGTCAATATTCAGAAATCAATGGCATTTTTATACACCAAAAATTAAATATCAGATGCAGAAATCAGGAAAAAAATCCCCTTTGCTATAGCAACAAGAAAAATAAAGTACCTAGGAATAAACTTAACCAAGGAGGTAAAAGACCTCTACACAGAAAACTATACAATACTGAAGAAAGAAATTAAGGAAGACATAAATAAATGGAAGCATGTACCATGTTCATGGATTAGAAGTATTAACATCATAGAAATGTCCATACTACCTAAAGCAATTTATAGATTCAGCGCAATTCCTATTAAAATACCAATGATGTATTTCACAACATAGAACAAACATTTAAAAGATTTATATGGAGCGATAAAAAAACCCCAATTACCACAGCAATTTTGAGAAAGAAAAACAAAGCAGGAGGGATCACAATTCCAGATAAAAAACTATATTGCAAAGCCATATAATCAAAAGTCTGGTACTGGGACAAGAACAGACACATAGATCAGTGGAACAGAATAGAAAGCCCAGAAATAAACCCATGTCTCTATGGTCAATTAATATCCAACAAAGGGGGCAGAAGCATAAATTGGAGTCAAAATAGACTCTTCCACAAATGGTGTTGGGAGAGCTGGACGACTACATGCAAAAAATTGAAATTGGATCATCAGCTGACACCATACACAAAAATAAACTCAAGATGGATAAAAGACTTAAATATAAGTCATGACACCATAAAAGTCCTAGAGGAGAACATAGGCAGGAAACTCTCAAATACCCCACACAGCAATATTTAGGGGACTGATATGTCCCCTAAAGCAAGGGACATAAAGGAAAGAATAAACAAGTGGGACCTCATAAAAATAAGAAGCTTCTGCATGGCTAAAGAAAACATCAGCAAAATGAAAAGGGAACCAACCACATGGGAAAATATATTTGCCAATGATACATCAGATAGAGGTTTGACCTCCAAAATAGATAAAGAACTCACCTGATTCCACTCCAGGAAGACAAACAATCCAATGAAAAAAAATGAGCAAAGGACCTGAACAGACACTTCTCCAAGGAAGACATACAAAGGGCCCAGACACATATGAAAGGATGCTTAGCATCACTAGCCATCAGAGAAATGCAAATTAAAATCACAATGAGATAACACTTCATACTGGTCAGAATGGCCATCATAAACAGATCAACAAACAACAGGTGCTGGAGAGGTTGTGGAGAAAAGGGAACCCTAGTACACTGTTGGCTGGAATGTAGACTGGTGCAGCCACTGTGGAAAGCAGTGTGGAATTTCCTCAAAAAGCTAATATTGGAACTGCCTTTTGACCCAGTGATTCCACTGCTGGTATTATACCCTGAGAATCCCAAAACGCCAATTCAAAAGAATCTATGCACCCCAATGTTCATAGCAGCACAATTTACAATAGCCAAGTGTTGGAAGCAACCTAAGTGCCCATCAGTAAATGAGTGGATCAAAAAAACAATGGTACATTTTAACGGAATACTACACAGCAGAAAGAAAGAAAGAAAGAAAGAAAAAGAAAGAAAGAAAGAAAGAAAGAAAGAAAGAAAGAAAGAAAGAAAGAAAGAGAGAGAGAGAGAGAGAAAGGAAGGAAGGAAGGAAGGAAGGAAGGAAGGAAGGAAGGAAGGAAGGAAGGAAGGAAGGAAGGAAGGAAGGAAGGAAGGGAGAAAGAAAGAAAGGGAGAGAGAGAAAGAAAGGGAGAGAGAGAAAGAAAGAAAAGAAAGAAAGAAAGAAAGAAAGAAAGAAAGAAAGAAAGAAAGAAAGAAAGAAAGAAAGAAAAGAAAGAAAGAGAAAGAAAGAAAGAAAGAAAGAAAGAAAGAAAGAAAGAAAGAAAGAAAGAAAGAAAGAAAGAAAGAAAGAAAGAAAGAAAGAGCTACTATCCTTCAGGACAGCAATGGATGGACTTGGAGAGCATTATGCTAAGTGAAATAAGCCAGGCAGTGAAAGACAAATACCATACGACCTCACCTATAAATGGAACCTAATCAGCAAAGCAAGCAGGCAAGGAAAATATGACCAGCAACACTAAAAGAAAAAAGAAACCGGCTGGGACGCGAGGGAGGGAGGGAGGAGGGTAACAGAGAGGGGAAGGGGAAGGGTCAGATCAAGGAACAGGTGTGAAGGACACATGGATGGAGCCAAGGTGCGAAAGGATTGAGGGGGTGAGGCAGGGGTGGGTGGATCAGGGGAAAGTGGTGGTGGCTAAATGGAGACAAATGTATTTGAAAAAATTTAGAAAAAAGAAATAAATTTTTAAAAAATAAAAATAAAAATAAATAAATAAAAGAGCAACAACTGAGGGGAAAAAAAGTTATCCAAGCAAACGAGCATTCATGCACATCCACACAGCAAATCCATGAAAATAGACACCCGTTCTGCAGTTAAGAAAGGTACGCTATTTTATTGGCATGGCTCCACCCAGAATAACATGGGCTAGTGCTCAGAATCGGAATTCCCCAAAGGTTATTTGTTTAACGTTTTATTTATAAAATATATATACCAACTATCATGCATCAGGCCCTGTCACCATGAAAAGAACTCCAAAGACAAGTCAGGAAGTGTTAAAGAAAAATGGGGCCCACGGAAATGGCCCCAAAAGGGAAAAGCTCCTGTAAGTGCTTGGGAGGACTGCAGGCTCAGCCCACAAAGGACTAAAAGAGCAGTGAAGTGATGGGGCTGGATAGGTGGGAGGGGGCATGGAGACCCAGTGCCCACAGGACAACCGGGGCGGGTAGCAGCACAGGGCCCCATGGTTGTGAGGATCAGGGCAAGGAAGCCGGTAGCACCCTGCCATCCTTGCCCCTCCGTTGGGTCTCCCAAGTCAGAGACTAGCTCCAGCTCAGCCTCCTGCAGCTCTTCAGCGGGTTGTCGCCGCACGCAGCATGTGGAGAGCGGGTGATCGCGAAGCCAATCCACCCGCTTTTCCTTCTGGACGTACACCACCGCCCTGAACAGGGTAGGGTGATGAGGAAGAAAGGTCCTATCACATAGCCCACCGTGGAGTCGCTGTTGGCGCGAGGGGGCACTGAGGCGTGAATCTGCCGCTGGCTAGTCCGCTGGGGCGGTAAGTGCCCCTGGAGGGCGTCCCCACTGAGCTCTGTCCCCACCCGCCATCACCCCCAGGCCGCTGCAGCCCGGTCCTTCCCAAAGATTTTTAATCGAGGGTTTTTAAAGACAGAAATTGAGGTTTAGGGGTTAGGGGCCAAGGATGAAGGTAATTCGTTTTTTGTGTGCCCTTCACTGGTTTTCTTAGTCTGTCTCGTTAATTCAGTTCCTGACACCGTCTTGTCTGGTGTTTTTGTCACTGTGGTCAGGTGATCTAAATAGGTTAAGAAACCAAGATACTGGAAAATATTTCATAATTGAGTGACAGTGATGTTATCTTTAAAGCAAAAAGCAGAAACTAGACATCTTGTGACTATCAACATTATTTATCACTGTTTTGTTCTTAACTAGTTACCTATTTCTATTATCTCAAGCAAAGTGTACTTTTAAACATTTTTCTGGAACTTGTTATACTGGTGGCCTTCAGGACAAGACTATAAATTTTAGATTTATTTGCACTTACACAACTTCATGAAAAATAAAAAAAAACCCCACTGTTCAGAATCTGACGTAAGCTAAGTTAAATATTTTGTTGTCTAAAAAATATTGGTAGTATACCTGTCTCAAAACAATTCAAACATATAATTAAATGAATTAATTTTGATAAAAACTTTTCCTAAGATAACAGTTTGTAAAAAGAAAATTTAAAGTAATTTAAACACATTTTAGTAAATAGATATGTAAATACATTTGATTTTTCAAGAGTAAATGTCAGGGGGGAGGGTTGTATAAAGGGACTAAATGGTAAAGAAAAAAATACAATAAAGATCAATTTTTAAAAAAATAACAGTAAATGTCAGTTTCATTTAGAATATTCAAGTACACAAAATGAAAAAATATATTCCTATGACTGTTGAAAAAAAAAGTTAAAGGCACTGAATTCAAATATCCCTTACAACATAGTTATTTTCTTTAAAAATATGTTTAATAAGATAATTTAACTTTCTTATTTTTTTTTCCCCTGGAAGAGAGTTTTAAGCAATGACTAACACAACCTAATAAAAATACTATGATAGCACCCAGCTCCAAAGGTACTTATCACTGGAAAAAGGGTTTATATACCTACATGTTTTTACTTTTAGACATATTTTGTTTCGTCATTATAATACATCAGCCACAATAAGGTATATTGAAGTATGGAAGGCCATCATGTTATATAAAATTTGGTACAAAAGCTTAGAATCATGTTATCAGTTGGACAGTTACATCAAAAGTTTTAAATGGCCAGCATGGCCCATTTTGTTGGTGCATCATCCTGAAACAGAAAGGTCACCTGTTCAATTCTCAGTTACATCCCCAGGTTGTGGGATTGATTCCCTCTTCATAGATGTTTCTGTCTCTCTCTCTCTCTCCCTTCCCCTCTCTCTTGAATGAGAATAAAATAAGCCTTAAAAAACTTCTTTTAAGTTCTAAAAAACTATTGAAAGCTTAAAGTTTCAGGTATACAATACCTTTTAAAATATATTCCCCAAATTTTACCTTTAGTATGTAGAAAAAAAGGTTCGTCTTGGAATATAAATGCAATCAGAGAGCCACAATATAGATGAGTTCTGTGTTTTCAGTGGCGCTGACACTGCTCGGGGGAATAATGCTCTGCAAAGTGACAGTAAGAGGGCAGCAAGAGAAACCACCTAGATTCATGGCAAACTAACAACTTAAAAACTTGTAACAGTGAACATATAAATGCTATCATCCATTCTGGCTTACGAGTGGACCTTATACTTAGAAGTATTTTATAAATGGCAGTTACTGTGGCCGTTTGCCAGACACAGAATAAGTGATAGAGCAAATAAAAACAGCAACAAAGTCACAGCATACTTCCAGCATTTTTATATCCTTTGCCTTTGATGACCTTCTGTGATCTGGAAATTTTGTTTTACATAAAACTCGAGTTCTTATGGTCCTTGCCCTTCTTCAGGTTGCCTCCTGTTGCCATAAAGATATAGTTCTGGAAGCTTTCTTTTTAGAGAAAAAGATTATTTCTTCTTCCCAAAATCTTCTCTTTTCTTCAAGCCTCATTCTCTCTTCTGGTGAACTCTTTTAAGATGCTCAAATTCAGCCTGTAGCTCTTTCAGCTTCTTTCTGTATGGCTACTTTCTTCTTTACTCACTGCACGAACATCTGCTTCAATTCTTCTCCTTCCTCCAACACTCACCATAAAATTCGTGTCTTTTGTTTTTGTTTTTGGATTAAATAATAAAAATATATTTTCTCACAGTTCTGAGGGCTAACCATCAAAGATCAAGTCACCATCAGAGTTGGTTTCTGGTGAGTCCTTTCTTCCTGGCTTTAGAAGACCACCTACTTGCTGTGTTCTCACATGGCCTTTTCTGTGTGTGTGTGTGAGAGAGAGAGAGAGAAAATTCACATCTTTTGGCTGCGTAGATCTCTTAAAGACTGAGCAGCTTGCCCTGGACAGGCAGTTCAGTTGGTTGGAGCATGGTCCCGTACACCGAAATGTTGTGGGTTCAATTCTCGGCCAGGGCACACATACAGGTTGCAGGTTCAGCCCGTGGTTGTTACAGAATAGACCTGTTTGGGGGCCAAGATAATGTTACCGAAACAAGCCCCCTCCCCTGGGGGTCTCTCTGTTCTAGGTTCATCCTTGTGCACCACCAGCTCTCAATGCCAGAGTTTGGTAAAAAGGAAAGGAGCTGTTTACTCGAATGTTACACAGGTTTAGAGTAATGGCAAAATGTTGCTGTTAAATTTCCATTTAAAACACCCATAAACACATACACACAGTCCTGCTTCCCCTTGCCACACTAGTCCAGTCAGGGGTACTGTATCTCAGCAAAAAAAATACAAGTCTGTAGCTTGGTTAGGCTCCCAGTTCCTCCCATTAATCCATGCTCAGTGGGGCAGGCTTCTCTTTGTTCCTAGCACCACCAGCCATGTTGCTGAGATCTCCAGTTCTTAATCCAAAACCACGTGGCACCTCCTCATGGCCTGCCAGCAAGAGTCCTTCTGCATCCTTTCAAAACACTGAGAGAGAACTCTGCATCACTGTTCCATCCTGCTTTCCTGCTTCCTAAGCCACGTGGTCAAGGGAGCCCCCTCTTTGCTCCCAAAACCGTGTGCTTTATCTCCAGGATGGCTGCTGTGCACCTGGGTTTAAATACCAGCATGGATCTTCCTCTGTAACCCCATTTCCAGCTCCTCCCACAATCAGCTACACCTGCTAGCACTCTCGTCTTCTCTGCCTTTCTTGGCCACCATATTTATTCCAGGCAGGCTTAGCCACATGGCGTCGAACAAACCATCTTCAAGCTCTCATGCCAGCATGGTAACTTGGAGAGCTGCCTCCCAGTTACATAATGGGTCAAGGTCATGCTTACCTTTCCAGCTCCACTCAGGCTGGGAGATTAGTTTGCTGTTATTGATATGCAAAATAACCATTTTTGCATATACTTAGGAAGCTAGCCTGCTGTTATTGATTTGCAAAAGAATGCTCAATCCTTGTGCTGCTGCCTTTCCCAGCCCCCAAGCTAGGTTTGTGGGGGGACCCCTGAGGTCTCTCAGCCTAGGTTTCAAATTCCCCCTTTGGGGGACCCTAGGGCCTGCCAGACTACACCCCATTACATGGGCAGGGTACATACAGGAGGCAACCAATTGATGTTTCTCTCCCTCTCCTCCTCCCCATCTAAAATCAATATACATATCCTCAGGTGAGGATTAGAAAAATAAAAAAGACTGAGGAGCTTATTCTCTAGGCCCACATTTAGTTTGTAAAGCTTAAAGCTCACGGTGCCTAGTGTGGATCTATTCTCACAGATCATCCATGTTTTTACTGTGTGCCCTGAGAAAGAGGATACCTACTAAGAAGGGTTCCTGGTGGCTAACACCTGAAATTTTTAAAAATCAGAGCCTAGCATCCATTTCTACACAGGGGCCTCTGACAAAAACTGCACTTCAGAGAGAAGACTACACAGAACTACCTACCTCTGCACTGAACTGCCTGCACTGCACTTCTGCCATCAGAGACACCCCTTATAATAAAGGAGTTCCAGGAATCCTGTTTCAACCAATAGGGCTGAAGCTTTCCCCATTCAATCAGAACTAAGTAGCTGTACCCCCCCCCCCCGACCCCATCACCTTCTCCACCAACCAATCAACAATCAGAGCAACTCTATTGTGACCACCAATCAGGACAGTGCATTCTGGAGCAACCAAACTTTGACGATTTGGAGTCTTCATTTGCGTGAGGACAGACCAATCAAGGATGGTGCTGGTACTTTTTTCTATATGTCAGTTCTCCTCTGGCTCTGAGAGCACACTTTCCCTTTCCACCGAAGGCTGTTGTCTCTGTAGCCCACCCCTACTCCCTTCCTCCCCTCCTTACCCCCTCTCCGCAACCCTAGCCACCCCCGCCACTGACGCCCCACACTGAAATACCGGGTGTCTCCCTGGAGCGGAGGGGAGCAGACCAGAGCAGGGCAAAGCAGACCAGCCTAGTGCTGTTTAACTGAAGAAGGGCCTGGCTCCAGGACAAGGTCACAGCTGTGTCATTTTCAGAGCCATGCTGTATCACAGTCGAGCTGTTTCAGAACCATACTGTTTTCAGAACCGTGCTTATCACAACTGAGCTGTATTGCACTGAATAGAGTTTCCTTCTTCCCTGCACCCCAAATTGAGGATTCCTATGGGCATTGAATTGGCACCAAAGACCATTGGTCAACAATACAGATGAGCATTTCCTGGAGCTTTACAAAGTCACAGTGGTTTTCATTTTTCAGTTGTACAACACCCTGAGAGTACTGATGAGCTTTGACCATTTTGTTCCCAACTTTCATTCATCCATACTCCTACGACAACAAATGGCAAGTGTCCATTCACTGAAGCATTGATTGTAATGGCAGTTTTATCATCTGTTGGGAATGGGTGTATCTGGACACCATTGTTGACCAGTTTACTCATGAGCTTGATCTTGTATTTCTGTAATTAGGTTTTAGAAATTGCATCTGCTTTGGCAGTCACTGGTCTCTTAATGGTTAAGAGATCAAGTATCTTCATCTATGGCTGGGTAGCTCAGTTGGTTAGAGCGTTGTCACAATACACCAAATTCATGGGTTTGATACCCAGTCAGGGCACATACCAGAGTCAACCAATGAATGCATAAATAAGTAAAACAACAAATTGATGTTCTTCTCTCCCTCCCTTCCTCTCTCTGTAAAAATCAATCAATTAAAAAAAATTTAAGGGAGAGATCAAGTATATTCAAGAGTGCCCTGTTGGTGACATGAAGTAGAGCCATGCACGGATATGAGAATTATGGTAGTTAAAAAACTGGCCTTGAATTGAGCATCTATGTCAAGTACCAGTTGGTAGTTCTGTTCTTTGTTTATGTGGTCACTACATCCCACTGTAGTCACAATGGTCAATTTCAATTGAACATTACTTTCTTGAAGTTCATGTGTCTCAGCTTTAAATCTAACGTGGGTAAAAATGTGAGGATTCATGGTCTTCAAAAGTAGTGTCAAACAGGCAGTGGCTGGTGTGGCTCAGTGGAGTGCTGGCCTGCAAATCAAAGAGTTTCTGGTTTAATTCCCAGTCAGGGCACATGCCTAGACTGCAGGCCAAGTCCCTAGTAGGGGGCGTGTGGAAGGCAACCACACATTGATGTTTCTCTTCCTCTCTAAAATAAACAAATAAAATCTTTAAAGAAAAATAGTATTAAACAATGTATCAACCACAAAAAATTTTCTAGTTTCAGCTTCACCAGCACAGAGAATATTAAAACAGAAGCCTTGCTAAATGGACCTATTGACCAGCTGATCAGGCAAACTCCAAAACCCAACATGCCACACATAGATAAAGAATGATTTTCTCTTTTTTGTCTCTGTTCATCATTGGGTAGTTGGGAGAACATATAAGTTTTTGTCACCATGTAAGACTGAACGAGCAGGTGCCATACCATCTCAGCGGGCATAGCCCCAAGCAGGAGCTGTGCAGCGCTGGCTGAGGGACTACAAAGCCATGGTCTCCGCCCAGGCCCTGAAGCGGCACAGCCCAGCAGCCAAGGAAGGCAAGCAGGGCCAGGGAGAGCTTAATGTAGGGCATGGGCCAGAGGCAATATTTTTTAAATCTTTGACTGTAAGAAGCATAACAACCAAAGCAATTTAAACATTTAGTTAAAGCCTATACCTATATCTAGACTTTAACAGCTAAACATACTTGCTGTTGAGTGTCAGTTTCAGTAACAATACAAGTGAGAAAACAGCAATATTTTTTAAAGAGTTGCCATTAAAAACCAAAACTGTTGACCTAGAATTTGATTCCCCAGAAGATATTTTTCAAAACCAAAAGCAATTAAAATGAACATTATTCAGCCATAAAAAGGAATGAAGCACTGATGTATGCCATGAAGAGGATGAGCTGGGGGAGTTCCAAGTGAGGTGAAATAAAGATAAGCTTTTTCAGCAGGAAGCCACCAGACTGGTCAAAATGAACCTCCATAATTCTTTGAGAATAAGGTCCATTCTGCTCCCTTGGTGCCAGAAATGCAGGCTATCATTTTCAAGACTCAACTGTTTCTTTCTTGAAAAAACAGTTCTTGAAAAACAGTTGGTTCACCTGGCTGCTGTAAACTTTTCCTTTCTAATACTGAGACTGTAGTTCCTTTTTTTTTTTTTTTTTTTTTTTTTTTTTGACAGAGGTAAAAAGAGGGAGAAAGAGAGGGAGAGACACATAGATGTGTGGTTGCCTCTCACACGCTCCTCACTGGGTACCTGGCCTGCAACCCAGGCATGTGCCCTAACTGGGAATTGAACCAGTGACCCTTTGGTTTACAGGCTGGTGCTCAATCCACTGAGCCATACCAGCCAGAGCATGGCTGCTGTAAACTTTTGATTAGTTTTCAGTATTCTATAAAGTAGATTCTGATGGTTTTTGCCAGTGTAGTCATGCTTTTGTGGAGGAACGGACTCTTGGATTTCCCTATTCTACTACTTTTGCTGATGTCACTCCCACACATCCTTTTCATTTTTTTTCTTTTTTATTTGTTTATCGTTATTGATTTGGCAGGGGGGAGAAACATTCATTATGTATTATTCCACTTATTTATGCATTCATTGGTTGATCCTTGTATGTGTCCTGACTGGGGATTGAACCCACAACCTTGGCATATAGGAAGGTACTCTAATTAACTGAGCCACCTGGCCAGGACATCCCCCATGTCCTATTCTGCCTTGTGATTTTGCCTCTGCCCCATCAAGAGAGAGAATCTAGTTCCTCTCCCTTTGAATCTGGACTGGCTTTAGTGGCTCAGCTGTAACTGATAGAAAGGGAAAGAAGTGACATTACTAAGTGCATCACTAAGCAGGCCAAGTCAAAAGAGGGCTTGCAACTTGACTTCTTAGAACACTTTCATATGGCTGCCATGTTGTGAGGAAGTCCCCAGTCCAGACACCAGGCATGTGAATGAAGAAGCTTCCAGATGAGCTCAGATCCAGCCATTTCAGCCATCCCAGCCACACAACTCTTCTGGGCTGAGGGACCAGACATTGTGGAACAGAGACAAGTCATTCCCACAGAAGCATGAGCATAATAAAATAACTGTGGCAGCATCTCACTCAAGGTAAACTTTATGTACCCCATAAAGTTTTACCCAATCTAACCCCATCGCTTCTCTGATCTTGGCTCTGACCACTCTCCCCCTTACTTACTCTGTTCCAGCCACATGGACCTCCTCACTGATAATCCAACAGGCAGCATACTCTACCTCAGAGCCATTCCTTTTACCTGAATAGTTTCCCCCAGTACCACCCTCCCCGCTCAGGTCTTTTGCTCAAACATTCTAGTAATGCCTCTCTGACCTCCTGTATTAGTTTCCTACAGATGCTGTAACATATTACTGCAAAATTAGTGTCTTAAAACAAAACAAATCCTCGCAGTTCTGGAAGTCAGCCTGAAGTTGGTCTTACAGAACTAAAATCAGGGTGTCATGGAGCTGTGTTTCTTCTGGAAGATCTAGAGGAAGAACATATTCACAGTTCCTGGAAATTAGGACATGGACATTTTGGGGGCCATTTTTTTTCATCTATCACAATACCCTTTTGAAAATTCTAATCTTCCCCATCCCAGCACTTCCAATCTCTTTATTCTATTTGTTTCCATAATTTTTATCATATCCTAACATATCAAATAATTCAATTATGTATGTTATTATTATCTGTTATGCCCAGCTGAAACATAAGCTGCTGATATAACCTGGCACCTAGAAGAGTGCCAGGCACATAACAGGTACTCAAAGTACCTATAAATGGGTTACTCTCCAGAAGCCTAGACCATGATCCACTCTCACTTGCTGTGCATGGGGGCCCTATATCCCTGTGCCGAGGCCAGGTGTTTATCTAGTTCATTCACCATGTCTTACCACATACTACCTACTCAATGGTCTGTTCTGTTGGTTAATGTGAACGCTACTCCTGTCAGTACTTGGTATTTCCCAACTTTCTAACTTCTGCCCAATTAATAGATGTTAAATAATATCTCATTGTCTCAATTTGCATCTTTCAGATTATTACTGTATTTGCTAATGTGCCAATAAACGGTTTGGGCTTCTTGTCCTCTCAGTGGTCTGTTCCTGTCCCTTGTGTCTCTTTCTACCAGGGTTGTGGTCTTATGATGTTGAGTTATAGGAGTTCCTTGTAGCTGCTGAATTTCAATCATTCATCCATTTTAGATGTTGAAAATATCTCCTCTCATTTTGTCCTTAAATATTAATTTCAGCTAAATATGCCTTTCCTTGACCAGAAACTCTTAATTTTGACATAATCAAACTTATCAAATTTTTTCACTGTAGGGTTCATGCCTTTAAACCTTTGGTCCTCCCTCAACCCGAGATCACTGTTCCTGTCATCACTGGCTGCATACATAACAAAGTGTTCTCAATGTAGTGGTGTAAAACAGTGACCATTTATTACACTTATCTCTCATGGCTCGGGAGTGACTGGGCTCAGCTGAGCAGTTCTCCCTTGGGGGTCTTTCAGGGCAATGCAGCCAAATAATATCTAGGGCTGGAATCATCTCACTCACTCACTGCTGTGTCTGGAAGTTGATGCTGGCCATTAATCAGAAAGCAAAGCCTCTCTCTTCACCTTGGGCTTCCTCACAACATGGTGGCTATACTCCAAGAGCAAGCATGCCAAGGGAACCAAACTGAAGCCTTATTATGACCTAGTCTCAGAAATCACTGTTTTGGACTGAGTGTTTGAGCCCCTCCTGAATTTATATGTTGGAGCTCTAACCACCAATGTGATGGTATTTGGAGGTGGGGCTTTAAAAGGTAATCAGGATTAGATGATGTCATGAGGACAGGACTCTGGTCTGATGGGAATGGTGTTCACTTAAGAACAGACCCCTGAGAGCTTAGTCTCTTTCTGACATGGGAAAACATAGCGAGAAGACAGCAATCTGCAAGCTGGGAAGACCTTGCCAGAACCCAACCATGCTGGCATCCTGATCTCAGATTTACCAATGTTTAGAACTGTGAAGAAATTGATTTGTTTAAACCACCCAATCTAAGGTATTTTGTTATGGCAGCTTGAGACAGTCACTCAGCACCACTTCCATCACATTTTTTGTTAGAAGCCAAGTCACTGAGGCTGGTCTGTGTTCAAGACAAGGCAAATAGACCACCTTTGATGGGAAGCATAGCAAAAAAATTTGTGGACATGTTACAGTATGATTCTACAGTTTCTTTTTATTAACCCCATAGTTTTATTCTTTACATTTAGGTCTTCATTTCATTTGGAGTCTACCTTCATGTGGTGTGAAGTAAGAATACATTTTTTTCTCCTCCAGATAGTGAGCCAATTTTCTCAAAGCCAGAGAGAGCAATCCATCCTTTCCCCCATGAAATGGCAGTGCCAGCTCTATTGTTTTGTTATGTTTCTATACATTCCTGGGTCTGCCTGTGAGTCTGTTGTTTCTTCGGTGTATCCATCCATTCTTGCACCAACATCACACTATTTTTATTATTATGGCTTTGCAATCTCTCTTCATATCTGGCAGAGCAAGCATTCCCCTTTCCTTTTTAATGTTGACTTAGCTATTTGTACAGCTTTATTCCTCCATTAAAAATTTTGAAATACGTTTGCCAAATAGCTTTTGAAAAATCCTTCTGGAACTTTTATTGAAATTGCTTTCAATTTGTTGGCAAATTTGGAAAGAATTGGCATGTGGATAATATTAAGCTATCCTATTCAAGGACCTGAATGGTGTAATTTTTTTCAGATTATCTTCTATACCTTTTATCAGCATTTAAAGATTTTTCAATTATAGGCTTATGCATTTTTATGTTGTTTGAAAAAATATAGTTTTTATTGCTATTGAAAACTATATGGTTTTTTAAAAATTATGTTTTAATTGGTTATTACAGAGTTGGTGAATAATATTGATTCTTGTAGGTTGATCTTCTATCAACCACAATAATCTTTTTGCTAAGGGCCTTCCCACCCTCTTTATTATGAGGGCAAGAAGTATTTCCAAGACATTTTAGCCAGTTGTGAATACCAATCATATCATTGATGCAAGTCCATTTCTAATAGTTATCTATCATTCTAATCAGCAAAGCCACTGGCTGGTGTTGGTCAAGGATGAAGATAGGTGAGTGCTTTGTAGTAGCTTCCTCAGAGCTTGCTCTTTTAATGCAGTGTGCTGACCACCCAACCCTGGGGTGTAGCAGTAAAACAACTCAGCCACGAGAGGGAGCTGAGGCCTCACTGCCACACGAGGAGGGTTACTGTAGTGCGGCCACCAGGGGGCACTGTCGTTAGGTAAGCACTTCTGTGCCAGGCGGTGTTGCAGACATCAGGAACATAGCCATGTTCAAGATAAGCGAGGAGTTAATATTCTAAAGGTGGGAGAATGTAGACAGATGATAAAATGATAGGTAATTTCAGGGTGTAATAAATTCTATGGAGAAAAGAATGCAGGGCGTCAGGACAGAGACTGAGTGTGGCTTCTTACATGAGGGGCTCAAGGGCACATCTCTGAGACTACAGCTAAATGAGGATAAGGAACTCAGAGAAGAGTGATCTGTGCAGCAGGAAGGTATCCCTGGGTCCTGGAGGGGAAGAGCCTGATGGATGGAGTGGTTAGCACAGGCAAGGGACAGAGGACAGGGATGAAGGGAGAGTGGTGACAGGGCAGAGCACAGAGGGGAGGACCTCAGCTTCTGCTCTGCAAGCAAGTCCTGTGGAGGACTGTGATATGAAAGACGCCAGAGCCGTGACCGGCATGACTCCGTTGGTTGGGTGTCATCCCTCAAAGCAAAAGGTCACCAGTTGGATTCTCAGGAACAATGCTTATGTGCCTGACACTAGTTTATGGCCCATGCATTTAAGCCTCACAACAACCCTCGGAGATAGGTACTATTATAATTTAGTTCTACAGATGTGGAAACTGAGGCACAGAAAGGTTAAGCAACTTGCTCAATATCGCACAGCTAGGAAGTAGGACAAATGGCATTTGAATCCAGGTTCTTACCCACTATGGTATGCTACTTCCCAATGCTTTTGTAGTTGCCTTGTTTTCAGTCAAGGTGTACTGCCTTTTTTATAGGCTCTCTCAGAGAGCTATGAGAAGTCACTAACACTTTAGTATGAATCAGTCAATCTCTTCCTGCCACTAAGAATAACAATCATTGCTATGGCTTATAGAAGTGCTGTAGTGTAGGAATTAAGTAGTTGGACTCTGGAGTCATAATGCCTAAAACTGAAGTCCAGTGCCACTTCCCAGCTTTGGGCAAGTGACTTTGGGCAAGTGACATCACTAATCTGGGCCTCAGTTTTCTCATCTGTGAAGTCCCCATTTTCCCTAATGAGGAAACCGAGAGGCACACCCACAACTTTAGAACCTGGGTTTGAGCACCTACCATCTCCACAAAGATAAGGAACCAAAAGCAGGTTCTGTGAGAGGGAAGTCCAGGGTTTCTTAGGCCTAAGTGGGTGTCCTGGGAGATGAGCCCCAGTGCTTGAATGGCAGGAAGTGGGATATCTCCAGTCTCCACACATTTGTGTGGAGGGAAGGGGGCACTGGAAGCCAGAGGCCCATCTCTGCAGAGACAGCAAGATAACCTGAGGGTTGGGCAAGCCAGGCACACCTGCATGCTCCTCTTCTTCAGGGCACCTTCTCGTCCTGCCATGGAAGTGCAGGTCCCCTGGGATAGGAGGGGTGGCTGATCCGGGCCAGGCTGCTGAGCAGCTCCGAGTGGGAACTGGGGCTGGGGCCCCCACTTCAGTCAGAAGAAGCTTTATCTTGAGGGAACGGGGGAGACACTCTAGCTCTGGCCCTGCCAGTCCTTGGTGCAACCCCAGCTGCACTCCATCTCCTGACTACCCAACTGAGACCACTGGTACAAATAGACCTGCTATTAAAATACTGAAATATCTTCCAGTTTTAGGTAAATACTTGCTTCTGATGCCCAGCATCTCCCCCAGGACCCTTCAGGCCTCCCCATCAGGGACTTTCCTGATCAAGCCCTGGGAGACTTGCCCATGCTGATTGGTGGAGGGTCCAGCCAATATTTTTTATCTTCCCTGGCTCAGCATCGATGCCAATCCCTTCAGCCACAAGTTTAGAGTCCTCAGATATGGGAATCCATTTCACACAAACACCTATGCATCCTTCAAAGACCTGCCTCAATATCACTTTCTTCAGGAAGCCCTCCAAAATTTTTTCACCACGCCAAGAGTGAATGGCTCCCTCTACTCCCTGAGCTTGCAAGTATCTTGGACCATTCAGCACTTTGTCCTAATCCTCTGCACACAGGCCCTCCTCCCCCTCCAGTGCGTGAGCACCTGATGCCAGGACCATGTTCTGCTCCTCTTTCTGGTCTCAATTCTAACGGCCAGTACCCAATACAATTCATGGAATGGATGAATATTCATGTTGTAGTGATACCGGGCATATTTGGTCTTGTGCATCCCTTGTGGCCCAAGGACCACAGGCTGTCATTCCCACAGGACCCAAGTGCCACCAGCACACTGGGGCCTTACTAGCTAGGACTGGACCAAGGCTGAGGGGAGGTGAGAACAGGATGTGAATCCAGGGATGCAAGGTCAGCAGGGCCTGTTCTCATGCTCTCTGGCCGAGAAGGAGTGATTCTCCATCTGTCTGGGCCAGCTGCACATACTGGGACACAAGAAGGCCAGCAGGAGAGAAGGAGATTTGCGGGGGTGGAGCTGGGGGAAGCCCAGAGTGATCAGAGAGAGGAAAAACAGGTGCTTGGTGTTATTGTTAGAGAACCATAAAGTACTACTTATAAACAAGCCAGGAAGGCACTAGGAGTGGGGGACAGAGGGGCCACAGAGGTGACAGAGTGTCAAGGCAGCGCGGTCCGGGCCCGGTCCTGGAGGGGGCTCAGGCTGCGGTCACTGGAGGGGCTGAGCTGGCGGAGGCCTGGTTGCTTGTGGAGGCCTCGTAGCTTCACCAACAGCTCCTGGATGAAGTCCTGAGGACAGGGCAGAGGGTGCTGAGAACACAGGGAGCGGTAGGGGTCCCTGCCCAGCCCAGCCCCTCTGACCTGGGCCCCTCCTTCTGCTTCCCGATCAGTGAGAGGGGGTGAAGGTGAAGTTAGGGAGGGGGAGAGCCTATAAAGATAGAGAAGACTGAGGGGGAAGAAAGAGAGAGATGGGAGAACGCAAAAGCGTGAAAGAGGTAACAGGGAACGAGAGAGATGGGGACAAAGACAGAAAAAGAGACGGGGGTGGGGGAGGAGAGAGATGGAAAGAGACAGAGACCAGAACACAGAGACAGAGATAAACAGAGAGATGCAGAGATAGAGTCAGAGGGAGAGACAAAAGGACAGAGTAAAAAACAGAGCCACAGAGAGACATCCGACAGGTTTCCCAGGCCAACAGATCACCAGGAGGGCCCCCAGGGAGAGGCCTGAGCCTCCAGGGCAGACAGACACACAATGACGTTTGTCCCTCAGGCAGCCCAGAGCTAGAGAAACATGAATATTTTTCCCTTTTAAAGCAGGGAAGGAAGTGGGAGGGGTTCGGTTGTGCAGCTTCAGGGCCTGGCGGGGGCGGGGGTGGGGGGGCCCTTCCCAGAGGCAGGACAGAGAGACCCAGGGTGAAGGAGGCAGTCACAGGGGGGAGAGAGTGGCAGCACCGCAGACAGAGCACAGCAGAGGAAGAAACAGGAGACAGATGGGGGAGCCTCTCAGCAGGGAGGAGATAATGGAGGCCCAGTGGCAGATGGGGAGAGAGGAGACTAGGAGTAAGGAAGATAAAAGACCCCACTGGAAAGAGAAAAGGGCTCCCCAGAGTTCCTTCTGCACATCCTGGGCCTGGCCAGCTTTCCCCTGTTCCCCAGAGACCCCCACCCCCATCAGGGCACAGGAGTCCAGAACAGGGCCTGCAAGTGGGAAAGGAAAACTCACCTCTGTGGGGTTGGTGCAAGATTTCAGGAGCTCCTACCCACACCCGCCCACGCAAAAAAAAAAAAAAAAAAAAGTAAATCACTAACAACACCTCCACCCCTCAAGCCCCTTCCCTTTACCAACAAAGCCTCAAGCAACAGACTATGAAGTCAGACTCCAAGGTAGATTTCCCACCTGGCTTCAAGGGAGGAACACAGTCTGAGGGCCTTATCAAATAACTGGGGGCAGGTCTGAGTCAAGAAACTCTAGATCCAGAGAGGGCAAGAAAGTCACACAGAATTTCTTGCCTGTAGGAGAGAACAGCCCATAAAAGCCAGACTGCCGGGGCTTTGACTCCCAGCTCTGCCCCTTCTGAGCAGTGTGACTCTGAGCAAGTGATTAAACCTCCAGATGCTCACATTCCTCATCTGGAAAATGGAGATGAGTGTCTACTTCATAGGGTTTTGTGAGGATTAAATAAGTTAATAAGTGTAAAGCAATTGAAATAGTGCCTGTCACTCAGGAAGTGCTCAATAAATCTGGTAACCATTGCTATGATTGTTCGGGAGGGACAAGGTGCAGGACTGGGGGGCAGCTTTCCCTTCCACCTACCTGGATTTTATGGCTTCTGTCCTCTTCACTCTCCAATTCCAACAACTCATCAATGTTGACTTCATCAGGCATGTCGGCCTCCTAAGGCAGGGAGGAGGGGCTAGTCAGGGGCTCCTTCACCCCCACCCCATGCCTTTGTCGAGGGGCTCTGGAGGAACCCCAGGGCCCCCAGAACCCAGCTGGCAGTTCTGGAGCAATAATGCGGCAGTCAGGGACAGCACCACCAAGGCGGGACATCTGGGTCGTTGGGGGGAGGAGTGACAGATGGGCTGACAGAGGCCCAGGGCCTGTACCAACTAGAATGCTTGGGCCCCGGGGACCTCAGGGCTGGAATGGGTCTCTATGCTTGGTCCCAGTTCCCACAGCTGGAAGCAGGCCTGGTTGAGTTTTGGAATGTCAGATTCTGGGATTCAGTAGAGGGGCTGGCTCTGCCCTTTCAAGGAAAAGTCTAAGAGCTAGGTATGGAGGAGGGGAGCAGCAGGCCAGAACCTGCTGGGGTTGGCCCTTGCCCCAGGAGACAGGAAGGAGCACAGGGGGCCAAAGTGTAATCCCTTGTGTCCAAGGAGATCAGGAGAAGACCACCAAGGCCCCCCGAGGTGTGTGGGATGAACCATGAGCTCACCTTTGAGTAACTAAGAAGGGGATTCCTAGTATGGCCTCTTGGGCCAGAGGGCCAAACTCAGGCTGGCTCAATATCCATACAGGGGACAGAACTCAGCTGTCTGAGCAAGAGATGTCAAGAGACTACAGATTTTTTCCTCCCCCACCCAAAGTTTTGCTGACTTTAGTGCAGCCTTCAGGACCGGGTGGTCTGGCATTCAGCAGAAGCATGGAGTATCCGTAAGTGTGTTACACGCCTGTGTGTGTGTCTCTGTGCCAAGGGGCCAGGGTCAGTGTGCGGATGCAGAGGTACGTGGCATTGTGTGTATGGCCTGCACAGGGGCCTGTGGTCCTGTGTGTGAGAGGTGTATGACTCTGGCTTAACGTCATGTGTTACAGGCAGCCATTGTGCCACTGCCTGAGAGTGTGACCTCATAGGATGCCACCTACCCCTAGCAACTGGACTTGTTTGTCCATCTCTATGAACCCATGTGTGTCTGAGAACAGAGGGACCTCATATCACTGTGAGGCATCATAGCTTCTACCCTTTCACACTGTGCTCACTATTTCTGCATCCTATGTGTCTGTATACTGCTGTGACCATCAGGTACCTGGGACTGTATTCCATGGCATTGTATGTGTTGTATCAAATATGACTTCAATCAGAGGCTCCAGTGAAATGTGTGTCTGTCTGTAGCCTATGTGTCAACATATGAGGCTATAGGTTACACCCTATGTGTCCAGGGGCAGCTGTAGTTTCTGCTATTGTATGCCCATATGTACCTACAGCTTATGCTGTTTTCTGTCTGATCATTTCTGTCATGTTATATCTGAGTGGCTGCAGCTCATATCATGTGGATATTGTTTTGGCCTTTAGGGAATAACGGTTACACTTAGTTGTAGCTATCATAGCTTGTACTGTGAGTTGCTAAAGCTTGTACTGGTATATACCTATGAAGAGCTGTAACTGGAGTCCTTTTGTGTGGGTATAGTTGTGTTGTGTGTCTGCATACAGCTGTGGCCTGTGCTACTGTGTCCAGGATGCCTGTGGCTGTAACATATGTTGATCTGTAAGTGACCACAGCTTCTGTCCTTGAGACTCTGTGTATGGCTGTTGCTTTTCTCAGTAGGTCTGTGACTGGCTATAGCTTGTCACTGTGTATGTTTGTGAATACTGTTGCATCTCTGTGTGGTTGTATCTCCTAGTCACCATGTCTATGTTTGGCTTTAAGACGTCCCCTCCCCCAAACCCTTTCTCTAGATATGGCTGCTGCGATTCCCCAACTTTGCCTCCCCACCCCATAGATGATAAGTCCCTGGCCCTCCTCAAATGTTCGGGCACACCTCTGATGACTCCATTGTGTGTCTCTCTGTGTCCACAAGCAGAATACCATCGAGGGTGGGTGGCCAGGCCAAAGAGTCTAGTGAGTGCCTGACCCCTGGGTGTGCATGTTCAACAGTGAGCACAAGCAACCAAAGATCCCAAGGACGTAGGATGCCCAAGACCTCCCCTACGCCCCCATACCCCTCCCTGCCTCACCCTGCCGCGGTACAGCTCCTCCAAGCGCCCGTCAATCCACTTCTCCACGTCCAGCCGCCTTTGCAGCTCCCGCCTGTCGTACTTGACTGTGACACGCGCATGTCGTTTCTGCAACCCCCCGGGGCTGCCCCCCGGCCCGCAGGCCCGCGACGGAGCCTGTAGCTTGCTCAGCACCCGCTTGCCCAGCCGCTGAGCTGCCATCCCGTCCCTGCCCCGAGCCCCGCGTAGCAAAGTACGCCTCGCCTCCAGCCTAGGGGGGACCTCTTACGGGGCGGGGCGGGGCGGGGCGGGGCGGAGGCGGCTGGGGGCGGGGGCTTGGGCTAGCGTGGGGGGCCGGCCCCGCCCCAGACGCCCCGGGCCTCAGTTTCCCAGCTTGCAGCGTGAGGACTGGCCGCTGCACCTGTGTTGAAGCCCGCAGCGGAGCCGGGCTCAGGTATGGGCGGGGTGCGGGAGCCCCAGACTAGGCTCGGCATCTGGGACTCCAGGGAACTAGATCCAGGGGACGCGGTCCCGGGACAAGCTCTGGAGAACCGGCCTGTCTGCGCCCTCTGGCGGTTGCAAGAAACGGTGCAGGAGCCCCCATGCCACCTTTCTTTGCCAGGGAACACCAAGCCATAGTACTCAATACATCGTTTGTTAGTTGTTTCATTTATTCATTCATCCGTGCATTGCATTTATTCCTCCATTTATTCACTCACTCTATAAATATTTATTGAGTAGAGCAGGCACTGTTCTAGACACTGGGGATAGAGCAGTGAACAGAAAAGGCCAATCCTCATGGAGTTGACATTCTTCTGGTGGAGACAGTCAGAAAACATAAGTATGTACAGTACATTATTCAACATATTAGAATATCATAAATTCTATGCAGGAATAGGAAGCAGAAAAAAAGAGAAATGTAGTAAGGGCGGGGTGTTAATTTTAGCAAGGGTGACCAGACAAGTCCTTTACTTCTCAGGTCTTCCCATACTTCTAATCATAAGCAGTAAGAATAATACTTTAAAACTTAAATTTGGCCATGTCCTTCCCCTGCTTAAAACTCTCCATAACTAAGCAACGATTTCTTAGATATTGTTGACAAAAAATATATATATATATCTCCACCTGGCTGGTATAGCTCACTGGATTGAGCACGGGCCTGCAAACCAAAAGGTCACTGGTTCAATTCCCAGTTAGAGCACATGCCTGGGTTGCAGGCCAAGTCCCCAGTAGGAGGCAAGCGAGAGGCAACCACACATTGATGTTTCTCTCCCCCTCTTTCTCCCTCCCTTTCCCTCTCTCTAAAAAATAAATAAATGAAATCTTTTTTAAAAGTTAAAAAAATAAAAATAAATAAAACATCCAAACCTGTAGAGAATTTTTATAAGTTTGAGCCACACTGAGGACGTATGTCAGGGAAAAAGATCTCAAAATGCTTCAGTGAATTTTGCAGCTTCTTTCTTGTATTTAAGGAGGGAACTAAGGAAGATTATGGGAAGGTGAGAGAAAGCAATGTAGGGACGGGATTACAGATAGTTAAGATCATGTGTTCCCTTGAGGGTGATTAAGTTTATTTCAAAGGTGTGTTAACCCTGATGCATAGAAACAATGGACAGGGCTTAAGGCCAAGATAAACCTTTTACTAAAAAGTTATAGGCCTCTCTCTACCCACAATGACCTGCCCAGTTAGGAATTTATGATCAGATTACTCAGTGAGGTTGTTTTTTTTCATCCACACATGATATCTAATTTATCTATTTTTTCTTTTGTTGCTTGTGCGTTTTTCTTTTTTAATAATACTATGGACTTAAAAAAAAAAAAAAGGAGGTGTTTTATGGAAAGTAATGTCCATAAAACACTTCACAGGGTGTACATGTACACAGGATGATCTAAAAATGAATTCCTAACTGGGCAGGTCATGGTGAGTAGTCAGGCCCAGACTTGTAACTCTTTATTTTTTTATTTTATTTTTTTAAAGATTTTGTTTATGTATTTATTTTTTAGAAAGAGGGGAAGAGGAGGAAGAAAGAAAGAGAGAAACATTGATGTGAGAGAGAAACATCAATCAGGTGCGCCCTGACCAAGGACCAAACCTGCAACCCAGGTCTTGTGCCCTGATCAGGAATCAAACTGGCAAGCTTTCACCTTGAGGGGTTGACACCCAACCAACGGAGTCACATCTGTCAGGGGAGGCCTATAACTTTTTAGTAAAAGTTTATCTTTGCCTTAACCAAGCCTTGTCCATTGTTTCTGTGCATCTAACTTAACACACCTTTGAAATACCTCTTTTCAGACACCTCCTCTTAATACCTGTCCACCCCTTTAGACCCCTCCCTCCATAACCTCTCCTGTAATCTGATCCCCGCCTTGCTTTCTCCCACCCTCATGTAATCTTTCCTGCTTAATTTCAAATGCATAAAAGAAACCCCAAAACTTATTTTCCAGAGCACTTGAAATCTTGCTCCCAGCATATGCTGTTAGTTTGGCTGAAATAAAACCTTATAAAAATTCTCTATAGTTTTGGACATTTCTTACATCATCAAGGAAGTGAAACGAAAAAATTGCAAATCACATATTTGTATCTAAAATAAATAAAGTCATGCAATTCAATAACCCAATTTAAAAATGGACAAAGGATCCGAATAGACATTTGTCTAAAAAAATATATGTAAAAGACAATAAGCACATTGCCCTGACTAGTGTGGCTCAGTTGGTTGGGCATTGTCCTGGATAGTGAAGTGTCACCAGTTCGATTCCTGCTCTGGGCACATGTCTGGGCTGGGTTGTGGGTTTGGTCGCCAGTCCCCACTGTCCTCCACATGCAAGACGCAACCTGTTGATGCTTCTCTCTTGCATCGATGTTTTTTTCCCTCTTTCTCCTTCCCTTCTACTCTCTCTAAAACTGAATAAATAAAATCTTCAACAACAACAAAAGACAATAAGCACATTAAAAGATGTTCAACATCACTAGTTATCAAAAAAATGCAAATCAAAGCCACAATGAAATACCACAAAAAAATGTGTATATGCATATTCATGGCAGCCAAAAGGTAGAAACAACCCAGCCCATCAACTGATGAATAAACAAATAAAAGTGGTATAGCCATAGAATGGAACATTATTTATCAAAAAAGAGAAATTAAGTACAAACATTTGCTACAACATGGATGAAACTTGAAAACATACTAAGTGAAAGAAGCTAGACACAAAAGGCTACATATTGTATGACTCTATTTATATAAAATGTTAAGAGTAAGTAAATCCTTTGACAGAAAATAGCTGGTGGTTGCTTGGGGCTGAGAGAATTGAGGGTCAGGGGGAATGACTGCTAAAGAGTATGGGGTTTCTTTTTGAGAATGGATTGTAGTGATAGTTGCACAACTCCATAAATACACTAAAAACCATTGAATTATACACTTTAAAAAGACGAATTGCATGGCAAGTTATATCTCAATAAAGTTGTTATATTAAGGGAAAACAAAAAACAAAAAACTGTCCACAGCTCCTCATTGCCCTGAGCCTGAAGGCCAGGTTCCTGAGTTTACACTCAGCTCCAGGCATGGTCGCATCTTAGCAGCTTTGCAATGGCAGTTCCCCCTGTCAGGAAAGCTCTTCCCCAGAGTAAATCACCAGGGCTCACTCCATCTTCCTCAAATGTCACCTGTTGAGTGAGGTCTTCCCTAACCACCCTACTTTTACTCTTTTTACTTATTGTCTGTTTTCCAACCAGTGGTGTCCCAAAGGGAGGGCAATAAAAGTGGTCCACCTTGGGTACAGGCAAAAAGGGGTATACTGTCTGTAGAGAATTTGAAAATAATAATAAAACTGACCAAAAGTTGGTCACATTTATTTTTTAATTTTTAATGTATTATTTATTATTTTATATTTATTTATCAGAGAGAGAATGGGGAGGGAGGGAGGAGGAGGGGGACAGAGAGAGAGAGAGAGAAATGTTAGCCTGCCATTCCACCCATCCATGCACCCACTGGTTGAGTCTTGCCTGTGCCCTGACCAGGGAGCGAACCCAAAACCCTGTCATATCAGGACAACACTCTAACCAACTGAGCTACCCAGCCAAGGCTGGCCAAATTTTTACTGTACCATGCACTGACAATTCTATACAGTATCAGTGATAAAATGATCCTCCTACCCCCAGGAAAAAGTCTTTCGTTAGTCTATTTACTAAACAATTAGTATAGGGTTTTAAAAATATATAGCTAAGCTTGGAATTACATATTTTTATTACTCTATCCTTTAGTAAATATTTATATTCATTTTCTATTGCCGCACAATAAGTGCACAATACACACTTATTATCTCAGTTTCCGTGGATCAGTTTAGTCATGGCTTAGCTGGGCCCTCTGCTCCAGAATCGCCAGTTTACCATCCAGGTATGAGGCTGCAGTTTCATCAGGGACTTGACTGGAGGAAAGACCTGCTTCTAACCACTTGAGGGATTTGGTCTTCATTTTCCTACTTGTTGTCCATGGGGGTTCCTCTTGGCTCTTTGAGGCCACCTACAGTTCCTTGCTGTGTGACCTTCTCCACAGGTCCTCTCACAATGTGGGAGATTACCGTATTTTGCTATGTATAATGCACACCCATGTTTATGGTCCAAACTTTCAGCAAAAAAAAAATCTTTCGTTTTAATTTTTTAACTCAATTATTTATTTATAAACAAAACCGATTATTGTATTTCAGGGTATTATGTTGCATACAGATGTCATTATTGCTTTCTAGAGTTACGTTTTTGACACATAAGCATAAATTAAAAAGTTAAAAACATTTACAAAGATATGGAATTAGTACTACCCACATATAATGCACATCCTTATTTTTCCCTCAAACATTTTGGAAAAACAGTGTGCATTACACATGGCAGAATATGGTATTTCTTTCAAAGCCATCAAGGAGGATCTCTCTCTACAGTCCACTGACATGGGGTTTTATATAGTGTAATGTAATCATGAACTTCCTTTGCCATATTCTGTTGGTTAGGATCAAGACCCAGGGCCTGCCTACACTGAAGGGGAGAGGATTATACAGACTGCGAACAGGCGGCTGCCCAACATCTTTTTGCCATGATGTTCTATAGGGAAATTAATACAGGCACACCTTTTGTTTTGTTTTGTTTTTTTGCACTTTGCTTTTGCACTTCACAGATGTTGTATTCTGACAAATTGAAGGCAAAACACTCCACCGGCAAAAAGATTACAATTTCCTTTAAACTTGCTTTACTGTCATGGTCTGGAATTAACCTCAGTATCTCCAAGGTTGGCCTGTATAGAGAACTCCCAGAGTTAACCTCTGACATCTAAAGATTCACTCCTGATCAGTGTGGCTCAGCTGGTTGGACATTGTCCCACAAGACAAAAGGTCACTGGTTCAATTCCCTGTCAGGGCACATGCCTGGGTTGGGTCCCAGGTAGGGGTGCATTTGAGAGGCATCTGACTGATGTTTCTCTCCCTCTCTTTCTTGACCACCTTGCCCTCACTTTAAAAATAAAAAAAAAATTGTTTTAAATTAAAAATCAAGATTCAGCTTTATGGTTTATTCTGAAGATAAGTTCATAACAATCTGGAATCAGTTGGGCTTGTATCAGTCACAGTTCAAGTCTCCCATCTCTGTGATTCTACATATTCTTGCATTTAAATAATAGATTAGATATTACAATGATGGCACTATGATCATAAAGGTGAAGAAACTATTCTGCCATTCTACATTTTTTTTTTTTTTTGGAGTTTCTGTGTTTAAATTTTAAAACAGTGCATCAGGTTATGAACAGCTAGGTGTAATATTTTTATTTGGTAAATGCCAATTTTCATTCATACGTGACATTCTATTGAATTTGAGTAATATCTCTAAAATTGAAATTTATTCACATTCAATTGTTAATTTTAAGATAAAAGAACAAATAAAATAATGATTATTATTAAAAATAATTTTCTGGGAAAGAGGAGATATAAAAAAAACTAGTTCCATCACTGTTCCCAACATTGTAAAGGGAGTTCCAACAGGGCAGGAATTTTGCTTTGTTTGCTGTTGTATCTTCTCCAGCATTGTTGTAAATGCTGGAGTTCCTGGCTCATAGTGGGTACTCAATGAATGTACTGAATGGATAGATGAATGAATGAATGAGCGAGCCTGTGCCTTCTCTCCAGCCTCCCCTCTTACTATACAGTCTTCTCAGTCTTCCAGTTCAAGCTTGGGCTTAGTGGGCCAGGGTGGGGGTGGAGCACTCATGCTGAAGAGACCTTTGGCCCACATTCAGACTCTTGCTCTGGAGTCCCAGGACCTCACTGCAAGATTAAAGAGGATGGCTGGCATAAAACTGTAATTATTTCAGATAAACATCATTTTATCCAGTTAAGGCTCTTCATACCAGGGGCGGGCAAATGTAGGCCTACTATTGCCCTGGCTGGTATGGCTCAGTGGATTGGGTGCTGGCTTGTGAACTGAAAAGTTGCTGGTTCAACTCCCAGTCAGTGCACATGCCTGGATTTTGGGCCAGGTCCCAGGTTGGAGGTGTGACATTTCTCTCTGACATTGATGTTTTTCTTCCCCTCTCTCTGAAAATAAATGAATAAAATATATTTTTTAAAAAGTAGGTTCACAGTTGTAATACAAATAAATAATACAAAAATTAATAAATAACAATACAAGAATAAACTGTTTCCTGTACTCTCAACTATAAACTTACTTCTGTCAGGAGGGAAACTAAAAATAGTGGAAATGGGCCTAGCTCCTGTAACACTCTGCTGTCTTTCTTTAGAACTTTTGCTTTTTGCTGTTCTCGATTCCTGGAATGTTTGTCCATTAGCCTTTCGTTTCTGTCAGTGTCCATTTTCAAAACCACCTCCTCATGGGCCCTCCTCTACTACCCAGCTCAATAGGTCTCCTTTGCTATTTTCTTCTACTCCTATACCTGTCCGACTCCATCCTCCTTTTGAGATTCAGTTCCTTTCCTGGAAGCTCCCCTGGCCCCCAAGCTGGGTCAAGTGCTTCCTCTCAGCTTCCCTCCTTTCGGTTCTGATTACTCTTGCCTGTGCTTTTCCCTTCACTGCCATGACACCTATCCCAGTTTGGTGAATAATTTGTCTTCATCCCAGGTTCCTATGGAGATAGAGCCTGAAGCTGCTGTTCATTCATGAGTCTGTAACTTCCTCAGGGAAAGCCCACTCTGGCCCATTTTCCCACTGAATGGGGAACTTGTCTGGGTTCCCATCATCCATCACCCGGTCACATCCCTAATCACTCTGCCCTATGATTCCGTCATCAGTCGTCACTGCTCAGGACTACTCCTGTCTGGTGACTCCGGGAGTATTCGGATGTCGTTAACGCTGAATTTCCAGCAATGTTCCGAATAGGCGCTTAGTGAACGTCGAATGTAGGAAAAAATAAATCGCCCTTCCTCAAAGAAAGATTGAAGTGAGGCGGGCAAAAAACTCCACAGGTTTCCAAAAGAGCATTTCTGCGCCCCCTGCTCCCACCGCGAGACCCCAGCTCAAGAGGGAAGGTACTGGAACGTCATCAACCAGCTCAAGGAAAAGGGTAAAAATAGCCTGGGTTAGGCGGTTGTTCTCCTACCCTCAAGTCAGAATCCACCTGGGGCGGAGCCAATACGAGCCCCGCCCCTTGCCCTGGCGTCAGGGGTGGGACAAGGTGCGCCCCCGGGATGAGGATGGCCGCGCAGGTGCCTGCTCCCTGCGCCTGCGCTCAGTGCGCCCCGCCTCGCCAGGTGGGCCCCACCCTCTTTCTGCCGGGCCACCTTCGGCTGTTCCTTCCAGGCGGCCGCCATTGGTTCCAGCTCTCACCGAGCATTTGGCGTTTGGCGCGGTTCTGAACGGTGGGGAGTCGCTGTGTGTCACTGGGGACAAAGTGGGGGGCCAGGAGCGTTTTCTCGAATTGTGGGCATAGGAGGCAGAGACTCCTCACACCGAAGGCCCGAGAAAGGAACTTGCTGGAGACGAGCCTGAAAGCTTAACTGGGCCCCTCTGCGAGCATCGTACTTGAACGCGAGGCGCTCCAGAGCGCGTGCGCAGCAAGGGGCTTCCCGCACCTGATCGCGAGACCCCAACGGCCAGCGGCTGGAGGCCTCACCTGCGCGGCCGGGTGGAGCCCGTCATGGCGCAGCTGTGTGGGGCGAGGCGGGGCCGGGTGCTCCTCGCCCTGCTGACGTTGCTGCTCGTCTTCGGAGCCGAAGCCGAGAACGGAGAACCTAATAGCCACGGTGAGGACCCAGGTGGGTCTCCTGGGAGGAGTGGCCAAGAGGCCGATGCAGGGACCTTTGGTGCAGGATGCAGGGAACAAGTTGGGATCCGAGGGCTCTGGGCAAGGTTTGAGAGGGGAGAGTTGGTGAAGCTCAGAAGTTCTGGTGGAGCCAAACCTGGGACATTGGGAGTTGTTGGGAGTGAGGACAGGCGGAGGAGTCAGGGTCGAGAAAGTTTTCTGTGGGTGAGAAAGGAGGTGTTACTGACCAAGGAGTTACGTGGTACGGCCCCTGCCTGTCGCAGGAAGGCGTGAGAAGCCGACCCGAGGACCACCAGCCTCTTACTAGCAGCGGACATTTTCTTGGCTGAGGAAAGCCCAGGGAGGCCAGGCTTAGGGTATGGGCGTTGCGTTAGGTGACCCGGTGGCAGTTTTGCTTCAGGGAAGAAGGCCCTATCCCCACCTTTTTAGATGTTGGACATCATCCTCCCAAGAAACCTTTATGGTTCAGCTGCAGTAGAGGAGCCTCCAGGAAGGAAGGTGGTTTTCAGTGATATTCACAGGAAGGAGAAGAAGAAAGTACTGGGGGGAGAAATTTTGCCAGGTGCCAGGGTGGGGGTGCCTTGGTATACGAAGAATATTGGCTTTGAGGAGCTGGGCTTGGATTCATTGGATTGGTCCTTAAGAGGTTGGCAGAGCATAAATTTGGATTAAACCTCTTCACTCTAAGGAAGTTCGGCTTGAAAGGTCTTTTTGAACAATGTTATTAGAACCTTAACTGCTTGAGACAAGCACAAGAGGGCTTTGAAAATAACTTTTGAAAGAATTCATTGCTTCAGCAAAATTTACTGAGTCCTTGCTCTGTCCAGGACAGTGCTGGCACAGGTGGTGACAGTTGTGACTCAGACAAGCCAGGTCCCTGCACTCACAGAGCTTATATTCTGGTGGGAGAGACCGAGACTGAACATTAAAACAAAGAGCACTCGTCAAAAGAGTCACAATATTAAGTTACTAAAAAGTAAATGAACAGGATGAAGTACACAAACAGGGTAATGTAAGATAATAGGGCCACTTTTTCTCCAATATAATCACTTAAAATTTTATTCTCTGTGATGAACAAATTATAGCTTCCAAATTTCATTTTTTTTCCCAAAAATGTACACCATTCAGATTCCACATATATTTTTTTGAAGTAATTTGCTTCTCTTGCCATGCTTTCTCTAGGACTTGCCCCGTGATCCACATATATAAATATCTGTGTTGTTAACACTTGCTCCTTCTCTTGGTATTTTCTGTTCTTCAGCAAGATCGTGTTCCTAGAATTGTGTCCCCCTTCCACCGCCACCCCCCACTTAGGTGGTGGAGGCCTGGCTTGTACAGCGAAACATTGGTTTCTTACTTGTTTGCAG
The DNA here is from genome assembly GCF_021234165.1 of Pteronotus mesoamericanus. Lineage (NCBI taxonomy): Eukaryota > Metazoa > Chordata > Mammalia > Chiroptera > Mormoopidae > Pteronotus > Pteronotus mesoamericanus. Next base: position 9,459,675 of record NW_026555307.1, read on the forward strand.
TCCAGCTTGACTAAATAAAACAGGGACATACTGGTGCAGAGAAGAAACATGCCAGGCATCCTCTTTGAGAAGTGAAATGCTCTCCAGAAAATATAATAAAAATATGTACTTGATAGTACATATTTGAAAATATGCCATGAGGGCCACATTGGCTGGGTAGTCAGAGGAAGTCTTCGAAGAGAGCAACATCTGAGTTCTAAGATGAAGAATGAGGAGGTGGCAGCCACACAAAAACCTCAGGGATGAGTATCTAATTGGAAGTAATGGAGTAGAAAGGCCTGGAGGCTGGAACACACTTGGTGGTTTTCAAGGAAAAGACCCAGAGTGCCAACCAGCGAGGCTGGAGCAGGGGAAGGGGAGAATTGGAGGAGGATGTGAGGTGGGAGAAATAGGCAGGATCCAGGTGACTTTATAGGTATAGGCCAGCGTATTGGGTAAAAAGAGGAAGCAGAATGAGTGTGCATGAAGTCATAATTTGGGGTAACTTCTGAAGACTTCATTTCTCAAAGCCCAAGGCAAAGAGGAGAAAATCAGTTGACGGGGATATCAAGAGCCAGTGGGGAGAATCTTAGCTCTAGAGGACCAAGAATCAGGAATGCATTATTCTTTATTCGTTGTTCATATTTCTTGCAATCTGAACAAGGATTTGTCAGCAGTTCTGGACTTTTGTAGATGAAGTAATTGTATTAGGAAGTATAGTACCTTCTAGTTACCTGGCCTGGACTTTGTCAGAACTGAGTTTGGGGCTAACATCTATTGCTTACTCAGCTCGAATGTGTTATTTAATCCTTGAGATAACCTGGTGTGGTGATGAAGTTACAGGTCTTATCTAAGGTCACACAATAGTAATTGACAAAGCCAGGTTTGGCTGCAGAGGCCTTCTGTGTTTTCAGTGGCCTCCTGGCTGCTGCAGCTGGCTGAACCTGTTGACCTTTCAGAAGTACTCCTGTCTGGCTGGGTTAGCTAATGCTCTATTTTATCTGAAGTTGTTTGAAAATTTCAACACTTGATTTTTTTCTTTTCTCCTGATGGCTGATTTTCACTTGAGTTGTTTCTCTAGCCAGCCACATACCCCTTACCCCTGCATAGGATCTGCCTGATGAGTAGGGTGGAGGAAGGAAGAATATAATGAACATGTGTAAGGGGGTGATTATAATAACAGATCAAGGGATTTAATCCGTGTGAAGTCTTGAGGGGGCTGCAGGGTCATGGAAAGGTCATAGTGCCTATGGATTGTTGAAGTTGAGGTTTTGGAGGAAAGGAACTAGAAAAGACAGGATATGATGAGCAGTGAGTGAGGTGCATGAAACTGAGGTTCTAAAGAGGCTGCAGTTACTAAGACAAGGTCTAGGTGTGACCACTGGAGGGAGGGTCTGCAGAGGACAAGATCACTGGAGGAGGTCTGGGAACTAAGAGACCAGGATAATTCAAGGATCGCCTTCCTGGATATGGAAATGACCAAGAATGATGGTGGGAGTGGGGAAATGGCAGTGAGCCTGAAGCTCAAATCATGGAGAACTGAGGTGTGGTGGTCTGGATCAGAAGATGATGCACAAGGTAGGTACAATCTGCTGTGATGACAAGATTCATTAGCTGGGGTGTTGGGGATAGGATGGAGGGTGAGTGGTCTGGAAGTAGCACCTGGGAACACTTGGAAGGGCACAAGAGAAGGCGTCTCCTCAGGGGAGACTAGGTTTGGTTAGAGATAAGAAAGTGACAATGTTTAGAGAAGTGATTGGAAAAGTGGGAGATTTTGCTTAAGTCACAAATAGGAGAGGCCCCAGGAGTTGGGGGAAGGGAGATGGTGACAAAACAGGATGACAGGAATGTGAGCTGTGGTGATAAGCTGGTGAGAGGAGCATCATGGAGAGCACAAAGAACTTACAAATAGACTATTTCCTGAAGGCCTCAAACAGAGTTTATGAAACTTACATACTTTCTAGATTGGGAATTTTTTAATGGAAAACATTGTGTCTTGGCTTTGCCTCCTACCACCAGGCCTGTGTTCCCACAGAGCACCCATGGGCTAGGACCCATCACTCCTTTTGGACAGGCCAGGTACTCCTCTCCTTCAGTGTGTATTTATTCACTTGGCCTGCCCCCCTTTGAGTTGTGACCCCACCTTAAGAATATGCTCCAGTTTGTAAATGGAGGTGGATAAAACAACTCTTTATAATTGTACAGTAACTGTACATATGTGTGTTACTGATAATAAAGAGGGAAAAACCCGTCCTCATCAGGTGGCCACAAATGTGCAAAATTTTTCTCTCTTCCCCAGGTGATGTCCTAGTATTTGGAGGGCCAGCAAATATGTCATTTTGATCAATTTTGATCAAGGAGAGAGAATGTATTCCTCTTCAGAGAAGAACCTCAAAAATTTCTTTAGGGAGTGGTCACTTAGGTGTACTTCCTACTGCTAGTTACTTTATGCCCAGCCCAGGGCGTCAAAACTTTTGTTAATGGTTACTTGGCTCGTAGTTCTTGGGACTTAGGCTGAGGACAAGTGCTGCATTTGAGAGCTTCTACTGCACTTTGAGGTGACCTTCAGTTTCTTTCAACCTCTTGGGTTAATTACAGTGTCCCCAGAACTTTGACTAAAAGGGTGAACTTCAGCAGGTCTCCAGTAAACATGTTATTACTCAGCACATTTTTCTTTTCACCTAACCCCCATGGATAGCTGTAAACTGGGTGGTCAAAGACACAGTGACAGATAGGAACTAAAGTGCAGTTAATGTTGATGATCAGCTGGGGGTCCTCCAAAGTATTACAGCATCTTCTACTATTCTTGTCCACAATAGACGAAGCTCTTGTTCTGCTTGCAGGCAAGAAAGTTTGGTTCCAGGGCAGTTTGAAATATTTATTCAACACATTTATTGAGCACTTACCAAGCTTTAGTCTTAGGCCCTAGAAGTAGAGCAATAAAGAAAGGAGACAGCCCCCAATCCATGGCATTTACATTGTGATGAGAAGAAGACAATAGAATAGAGAAATGAACAATGAATATAGATCTGGGGGTAAGTACTAAGAAGAAAAGTAAGGTAAGGTTTGGTGTACTTAGTACTGAAAACATGGCCTTTGAGGCCAAATGCCAACAACCCCTAAAGAACATTCAAGGCCTTGCTTTTAGGTCCACAGAGAATGAGAGGAGACCTTTCCCTGGAAGAAGAAAGTGGAGAAAGATAACTTTACAACCAGGAACATTCCTTTGCCCTGATTAGCATTTGAGAGCACAGCCTGTCACAGAGAAAGCGAACTTTTCTTTCACCTCCCCCCACTCCCACTCCCCTACCTGTTTCTCACTTTACCTGTTCCCAGAGTCATTTGATTGCTCAGGCTTGTCTTTCGGTAGTTGGCCAGGCAGCCAAGCCTCTGTTTGCCATGTCCTAAGGTTGACAGGGGAGGCCAAATAAGGGATAAGGTAGCCTATGGTTCATGAGATGGGAAGAGAACTCTGACGAAGTCACACCAAAATGACTTCATTAACCCCAGGAGGTCTTGGTGGCCCACTAGTCACATGACTAATGCAGAACTCACAGATGAGCCCAGAAGCATTAGTTTATGGATGTCTTTGTATGATCCTGGTCGCAAATGTCATGTGGTGTTTCTGACAAGATCTTTCTGAAAACTCCCTGTGAAGGAATGTGAGACCCAGGAACTTTGGAGTTTAGTTACTTTGAAGTTTATTTAAAGTGCATTTTTCATCATCACAAAGCCATTTTAGAAATGAGGGTAAAAATTTAGTTCTTTTTGAGATATTTAAGATGGATCTCACCAACGGGGTCCTAGGTCCATGGCTTCAGAAAAGCCCCTTAATCTGAAGTCCCTAAATTCACATGTGTGATATTTTGTCCATGTGTGTCTCAGGGTCTGTCATTTACAGTCTAGGGTATGTTCTGTGAGAGGGGTGTGTGAAAAAATGTAAGATATTACAATAGTTTTTGACATTTCAAAGGGCCACTATATAAATACACTGTATGTCTGTAGTATTGGAATTTCCTGGGGTGATGAACATATCTAAAGGCTCCTTTGATGAGGAGAGCGGTGATAATAAAAACCAGGTTGAGAAACATTGCTCTAGGGATGTAGTCCATTAGGTTTTATCAGTTTCTGAAAATGGTCCATGATTCAAAAAAGGTTAAGAACCTCTCAATGTCAATTAAAAGACTGTCCAAGAAACACTTTCAAACTACTTGTTTCCAAGTTGTTCATATGGGCTACTGTATTTCTAGTTACGGATTTTGGTTAGGGTAGAGTTGATAGCCCTGCTTTGAGTGATAACTATGAAGTGACATGGGTAGGAGTGCTGGTTTGCATTGTGCTGAGAGTTTATGAAATGTAAGCTTTTTATCTAAAATGTCAAGGTTTTGTATCTAAAACAAGATTTTTGAACCTTATGATTTAAGTTGGCTTAGTCATTGTAAATGTTCTTTCCTCATAGATACCTAGGAGTTATTTTAAATTTGCGATTTTTGAAAAAAGATTTTATTTATTTTTAGAGAGAGGGAGAGAAACACTGATCAGTTGCCCCTTGCATGCCCCCAATTGGGGACCTGGCCTGCAACCCAGGCATGTGCCCTGACCAGGAATCAAACCTGTGACCTTTCAGTGTGCAGGCCAATGTTCAATCCACTGATTCACACTGACCAGGACCCTTGGGGTTATTTTAAAGTTCCTAAATTACTTAATAATGACAACTTCCAGAAACCTGAACCTTGAGGAGATGGGTGGTTAGTAGTTTTTCATCCTGTACATAGAGGCACTCAAGTATGTAGAACCTATCCAGCTAATCAAAATAGGTGGATTTATAGCTCACCTTGAAATAAGGCTGATTATAAAATAACTTTGGAATTTGGCATGATAGAATTAAACAACTTGCTTACCTCCCTGGTATTCAGTACCTCTTCACTCACAAAATGAGAGTCTCAATCCTTGGAATACAGATATGTGCAATGCAAATGGGTAACCATGGTGTATTTTTTAATTTTCTCCAGTTCTGACCTTGGGCTTTCTGTCCCTGAACTTTTAATCTCATGATAATCTAGTGGTGCAGGACTTGGATCAGTGTGGTAGTTTCCCATTGTCTTACTTCAGGTGAAGATAAAGAATTTTGTCATTTTAGGCATGGCAAGTAGTCACAGCAGAAAAACCAAGGGAAGGAGTGACTGAGTTGGCTTAATCAACTTTTTGACCTGAGATTGTACTTTGGGTTTTCCATATTCCCTATATCCTGTCGGTCACCACATTCAGTTGGACTTTGCAGTGAATTTATGTTCTCCTTATGCCTACTGTCCCTATATTAGTGTAGTCTTCATAAACGTAGAATATATTTTTAAAAAAGTATAGTATCTACTGTTTATTCAAAGCTTTGTGCCAAATGTTTTAAGTGCTTCTAATGAATCGTAAACTATTATGACCTTCACAAGTCTTATGATACTGGCCTCTAAATCAAATAGAACCCTCCTTTTGAATTGTCTTTAAAAAACATACCTGAGCACGCCTACAGAATTTGTCTCAATGGAGCCTGTGGAGAGAAAGCCAACCGACTCTCCGAGTCCCCAGTGAACTGAAGTGACAGTAAGCAAATGCCCTTTCCCAGGCAGGCCATTGTCAAGATAGCCTCAAGATTAATGGTTCATTCTTTAGCAGGAAACATAAGTCTGGAGGTCACAAAAGGGGATCTTTGCTAACAAACTTGCCAAAAAACAGTTTTATACTAACAAGTTCCAGAACAGGTGTAAATCACACACAGAGAGGCCTTCGCATCAACTTGGGCCGAGTTTTATTTATAGTGTCCTCAAGATTGTTCTCCTCCTAACATTCTTAGCCTTTTCTGCTAACCTAAAAACATTTCAAAATGAAAACTCTCCTGTTTACTACAGAATACTATTGACACTAGATGTGTGGGTTTTTCCACACCAAGTAATTCTCGAGCTCTCAGCGAACGTTAATGGGATGTTCTACAGTTTAACTCCATTTTAACAGTAACTACCCAGAGTTAGCACAGACTCCACAGGTTAAGGGCACAGTCCCACAAAACTGCCCCTCCCTCATAGGTGCCACTCGAAAATCTCAGGTTGTCATATGTACTTCGGACCCACCTGCTATTAATCAAGGTTTCCTACAACCCTGTCTTTGGGTTCAGTAACTTATTAGCAGAACACTCACAGAATTCAGACATTTGCGGGTTTATCATAAAGGATACAGATGAATAGCCAGGTGGAGACAAGGGCTAGGTCTGGAACGTCCCCATCACAGGAGCTTCTGTCCTCCTGTAGTGCAGGGCGAGCCACTCTCCTGGCAGGTGGATGTGTTCACTCATCCCGAAGATCTCCTAACCCCTTTGGTTAAGCAGGATAGCTTATTAGCTCAATCTCCCACCTCCCTGGGGGATAGGAGAGTGGGGCTGAAAGTTCCAGACCTTAATCTTGCCTTGGTCTGTCTGATGCCCAGCCCCCATCCTGAAGCTCTTCAGCACCCTGCACCGATCATATCACTAGCATACAAAAGACAATTTTATCACTCCAGAGATTTCCAGGGTTTTAGAAGCTCTTGTGTGGGGAACCCGGGTCAAACACCAAATATTAGAACAAAAGATGCTCCTAGCACTCAGGAAATTAAAAAGGTTTTTAGGTGCTGGCAGGTGGAGGGTTGGACAAAGACCAAATAAGAATTTCTTATTATGTCCCAGATATGGTGGGTTCATAATCAGAGCATTGCCTAAACCTAAGATTCTTTAATTTAGATACCCCAAGCCTCTAAAATCCGTAGGGGTCTTTTGGTTGGTTGGTGTTTTGTTTTTTTTTTAAATAGCAAGGCCTAAATCAATGAATATGGGGTCTTGGTGAATTAAGGAATGTGGGGTTTATGCATTTTCCAGCTTTTCTGAGTGGCTTATATATTTTTGCTGCAGGTAGTGTTGTTCCCATGTTATAAATGAGGAAATACAGGGAGCTTAAGAAAATGCCCCCAGATAACTTCAGCTGGAGAGAGGCAATCTGGTATTCCTGCAGGCTTAGGTCCTTTACCAGAGTTCCTATCCAACCAGCTTTAGTCTGTCCTACACTTCATTGCTAAATGTCTTCTGTACTGTGTCACTCCCCTATACCAGAGCCTTTGGTCATTTTGTTTGTACCTTGTGTGGCTTATAAGCCCTTTGAATTTAGGGTGTAATTGTGATATTTTACCTTGTGTGATTTTTTAAAAAATTGTTTCTATCCAAGGGAGCTTGTGGCTATAATTGAATTATAAATCCCTAGAGGACAAGGACCACATCCCCAGTCAGTTCCTTCTCTGTGGGATGGCTTGAAGGGTTCCAATTTATGCCAACATTTGTCCCAGGGTGACTTTTTTCCTTTTTTATTTTATTTTATTGTTGTTCAATTACAGTTGTCCCCATTTCCCCCACCCCCCATTACTCTCCCTTGCCCTACCACCCCCTATCCCAGGGTAACTGTTAACAAAACCCCCTTTCATTTTGAAATGTCTTGATAAATTTTGTGGCCACCCTATTTATATATAATAACTGTTCATCAAACACCTGTGGCTTAGTACTGTTCAAGATACTAGGGAATTTAGTATATTCAGTTTTAAAATCATGTAGTTAAAAATTATTTTTTAATCCTCACCTGAGGACTTTTTTTTTCCCATTGCTTTTTTTAGAGAGGGGGCAAGTGAGAGAAACATCAATGTGAGAGGAAAACACTGATTGGTTGCCTCCTGTATACACCCTGACTGGGATCAAACCCACAACACTTGTGTTACAGGACTACGTTCCAACCTATGAGCCACAACTGCCAGGGCTTAAATTTTTTAACTGAAAAATCTAAGCAAACAAATGGGATCACAATCCATTGTTCAGATAAAGCCACTGCTGACTCAAACTTTATCAAAAGATACAGGTGAAAAAGAAAACCTGTATATAAAAGTCTTCTTCCTTTAATTCCTTTTCCTCAAGGATTATTCATACATGTGTCCAAATTAAAAGTTTAAAAAAGGAATCATAATATAGAAATCATTCTTTTGCTTTTTCCTCTGTCTTAGCCTGAGACATTTTTCTGTACCAGCACATACACATTTGCCTGTTTTTCACCAGCTCTGGGTATTCCATTATGTGGATGTCTCACAGTTATTAACTGGCACAAATAAGATGTTTTTAGTGGTGAATTTTCAGCTATTGTAGGTCTGAAAACCAAGCCCTTTGTGGATGTGATAATAGGTTCCCCTTGGTCTTTGAAACTCTTGAATTACATGACTCTTCCATTACTTTCTTTGCTTTTTGATACTGAGGAGTGAACTATACTTTGTCTTATTTTTTTGTGTAAAATATGATTTTCCAACGTCCAAGGATTTTTGTATCAAATTATTTCTCTTTGACCATTATCCCTTAGAATTCTAAGTGCCTTCAGTGAAAAGAGAATAACTGTTTTTAGTGATGGAAGGGTATGCTATAGTCTTTATAACAAAGGATAAGCCTGAGTAATACCTGGTCAGTACTGTTATAAAAAATGTAAACCTATTTATATGGAACCACAAAAGGCCCCACATAGCAACAGCGATCCTGAGAAAGAAAAACAAAGTTGGAGGAATCATGCTACCTAATATGAAACTATAAGGCCATAGTAATCAAAACAGCATAAAAACAAACACAGATCAATGGAACAGAATAGAGTCCAGAAATAAACTCACACCTTTATCATCAAGTAATATTCAACAGACAAAGCAAGCACATACAATGGGCTAAAGATAGTTTATTGAATAAATGGTGTTGGGAGAATTGGGCAGATAAATGCAGAAGAATGAAACTAGACCATCTTCTTATACCACACACAAGAATAAATTCAAAATGGATCAAAGATTTGAGTGTTAGGCCTGAAACCTTAAAAAATTTTAGAAGAAAACATAGGCAGTAAAATCTTGGACATTGCTCATAGCAGTATTTTATCAGATGTATCTCCCCAGGCAAGGGAAAAAAGAAAAAATAAACAAATAGGACTATATCAAAGTAAAAAGTTTTTGCACAGCAAAGGAAATAACAAAATAAAAAGATCACCCACAGAATGGGAGAACATACTTGCAGATATATCTGATAAAGGGTTAATACCTAAAATTTATAAAGAACTTAAAAATTCAACACCAAAAAAAAACAAACCCAACTCCAAACAACCCAATTAAAAAATGGGCAAAGGACCTGAATAGACGCTTCTCCAAAGAGGACACACAGATGGCCAATAGACATATGAAAAGATGCTCAACATCACTGATCATCACAGAAATGCATATTAAAACCGCAATGAGATAATCATCTCATCCCTGTCAGAATGGCTGTCATCAATAAATCAACAAGCGCCCTGGCTGGTGTGGCTCAGTGGATTGAGTGCCAGCCTGCGAACCAAAGGGTCACTGGTTCAATTCCCAGTCAGGGCACATGCTTGGGTTGCGAGACAGGTCCCCAGTTAGGGACATACAAGAGGCAACCACACGTTGATGTTTCTCTTTCTCCCTCCCTTCACCTCTCTCTAAAAATAAATAAAATATTTAAAAATGAATAAATCAACAAGAAAGTGCTGGCAAAGATGTGAAGAAAGGTGAACCCTTTTTGCACTGTTGGTAGGAATGCAGACTAGTACGCTGTGGAAAGCAGAGTGAAGATACCTCAAAAAATTAAAAATGGATCTGCCTTTTGGTCCAGCAGTCCCACTTCTTGGAATATATCTGAAGGAATCCAAAACACTAATTTGAAAGGACTAAGCAGCATTATTTATGATGGCCAGATATGGAAGCAGCTCAAGGGCCCATCAGTAGATGAGTGGATAAAACAACTATAGGACATTTACACACTGGAATACTACTTGGCCATAAAAAGAAGAAAATTTTACCCTTTGCAATAGTATGGATGCACCTGGAGAACATTATGCTAAGTGAAATAAGCCAGTCAGAGAAAGATAAATACCACATGATTTTACTCATGTGGACTCTTATGAACAAGCTGAACTAACAGGAAAATGGGGACAAGACTCACAGATGGAGACAAGATGACAGCTAGTGGGGGTTGAGGTGGGAGAGGAAGGATTGAGCAAAAAGGAACTCATGAACATGGACAACAGTGTGGTGATTGCTGGGGAACATAAGGTATAAGGGGACTAGATGGTAATAGAAGAAAATACAATAAAGATTTTATTTTTAAATGTGAACCCTAGCAGTCTTATGTGATGGCTTCTGACTACACATGTAAGATTGAGTTCTGTAGGGGTGGACAACCTGAACAGAGTGTTTTCATTATGGGAGATAAAATTTTAGTGCCTTGCCCTGGCCATTGTGGTTCAGTCGATTGGAGCATGGTTCCATAACCAAAAGGTCATGGGTTTGATTCCTGGTCGAAGTACATACATACCTAGGTTGCAGGTTCGATCCTCGGTCCAAGAGGCAATCAGTAGATGCTTCTCTCTCGAATCGATGTTTCTCTCTTCCCTTAAGCAATGAAAAGAAAATGTACTCAGGTGAGGATAAAAAAAATTTTTTTTTAGTGTCCGTAAAATAAAGTTTTTTTGGAATGGAAGCCGTGGTCATTTACTTAGATTTTGTCTGAGGTTGCTTTTATGCTGCAGTAACAGAGTTGAATCAACTGTATGACCCACAGCACCTGAAATAAAGCCAGTCTTTGCATAGCAAGATTTTCAAAATGCAAGAATTTCAGTTTCCACACTTTTCATTAAGTAATTTCGGTCCCCTAACAAAGAGGGCTCAGATTTCAGTTACCACAATATAGTAACTGTGAGTATTTGGTTACAGGATTTCCAGGGTTTCACTGTAAACTACACACAAGCACAGCGATTGGTCATTGCACATCTGTTAGTTCATACACAACAAAGCATGTAGGTGTGTTGCCTCCTTATTTCCCAGTGATAAACCTATATGACAGTTTATAAAAATGGTTAATTAGTAGGAGGAATTGGCCCCAAAAGACTATAGTGCATCAAAGAGAAAGTGATAATGCCAAAACAAATTCCAGCGGAGCATAAATAGAAGTGAGTAATAGAAGAACTAGCTGACTGTGGGAATGTTGACTCTGCCTCCAACTGAGAGACTGGGTATGCAGACAGAGGAACTTAGTGAGGGCCCACTTAGTGGCAGAAGTGTGAAAAGTGATTGTGGCAAAAAGGATGATGTCCCAGAGGACATCATAATGTGGGCAAAAACCTCCACAAAAAGTAGAGTAACTCTCAAAATAATTTTATTACATTGAAAGAAGGAAGGATAAAATGTTGGAGGCTGATACAAAACTATAAAGAAATATGACAATTCCCTTGGGCGAGTTGAAAAGATGTTTGCTCCATATCATAAGTTACACTATTACTGAAGACCATTGCAATCACTGTTCAAACTGCTTGTGGTCATTTTTATTTCACAAAGAAATTTAAACTCTTTAGTTCTCAAGTTTCTAATGTTTTAACTTAGAGTAGTATTTGTTTTACTATTTTTTTTTTTATTCTATACCTTTATAACCCACAGTTTTTTATTGTTCTGACCAAAAAACTTTAAAGGTCTTGAAACAGTCATATTTTTTCCTATTGATTTTCGTGATTCCATACTAGGATGCAAAGCAAGTACTACCTGTTTGTGCTATTTGAGCCATCATAAAGTTTACTGATATTTGCTCTAGAGAAAACAGGTGGTTCAGAGGAGGATGGCCATTTCATGACAGGCCTCAGGTTTGTGGGATGATTGGGCTTGGTTATTAGACTGACAGTGAGCCAAGGTGTTCTTTAGTTTATAACACTCATGGGAGTAAAAAGTGTAGCAAGGACTACAATCCTAGGAAAATTATTTGCTGTTTGTTTTAAATGTAAACTCACTCTGAATGAGTATGGAAACATGAATAAAAGAACACCAAGGTCAAGCTGGTTTGTTAACTGCTAGTGGAATTTCAATGAGAGGTATACAGAGTAATTTCAGCTTTATCAATGCTTTAGTCTTTCAGAATACTAGAATTTGATAAAACTGAAAAGTGGATACAACAGTGTTAGGATGTTTTCTCTACTTTTCAGAATGTTTAAAACAGTTCATTAAGGTAAACTTATTTTTCAGAGTTGGCACAGCTGTAGTTGTGTGTTTTTGAAGAATAAGTAGACACTGTCTTCTTCAGCATGCGAACTAAATTAAATTGGTAGTGCCTAGGAGGCTAACACCAGCCTAACGTTTCTGTGATGTCCTTGTTAGGAGGTGACAGAAGATGAGTCTGGCCAGCTTGCACACAGAGGACAGTTGTCTGAGCCATTGGCTGGGTGTCTTTGTTCAAGTTATAGTGATTTTAGAACCTGAGGAACTTGTTTTCCACAACAAAGACCTGCCTGTTTGGCAGTATTGTAATAGCTAATGTTCAAAATGCCTGCCAGAGTTTTATAATTAAATGGTTCATATTTCATGTAAAGATTTTTTTCAAAATCTTTTTTTAAAGATTTTATTTATTTTCAGAGAGAAGGGAAGGGAGGGATAAAGAGAGGGAGAGAAACAGCAGTTGGCTGCCTCTTGCACGCCTCCAACCCAGGGACCTGGCCCACAGCCTAGACATGTGCCCTGACTGGGAATCGAAGCTGCAACCTTCTGGTTCACAGGCTGGTACTCAGTCCACTGAGCTATACCAGTGAGGGCTCTACTGTGTGATTTTTAACCATTTCTGATTCTTTTCCAAGGGAATATTACTGTTTCTTGAAGGTAGAAGTCCTACTTTTGCATATTCTGAAGCGAATATATCCCAATTCAGTTCCCTTCAGCTTTTTCTATTCTGTGTTTTAAAAACATATGAAGTTTTAAGACCAATATATCATTTTGTCATCTCTAAAGTAATGGAATTATTCATTAAGAAAGAACTTCCTGAACTGTCCAACCAAATACCCCTCAGCCTTGGCCAGGTTATTTGGTATAATGGTGTCTCTGACCCTGTCACAAAGTGTGACTGAAAACAGAGGCCCAGCTGAGGGCCTGGCCTTGGTGAGCCCTGAGATGATGACAAAAGTCTTCAGGAATGTTGTTTTTCCCACTGCCTGTGACTTTTTCAGCTCAAGGGGTCATTACATTAGGTCATTACTCCCTAATCAGACCATTATGGATCGAATGCACATTCACATCTGCCGCTCACTTAGCTTAACCACCCCAGCCAGGCCTGTGTCCTTGTCTGTAAAGTAGAGACAATACTGCATGTTTCACAGTTTTATCATGACGATTAGAAATAGTGCACATAATGTGCCTGGCGTAATGCTTGGTGAAGGCAGTGAAGGGGGTGTCAAGAAATAAGTAATGCTCTGCATTTTTATTTTAATCTGGATCTACCAAAGTATAGTACTTTAACTTTTTTTTAGTTCTTTTAAGGAAGGTAAATCACAGAAGCCATCTTGCATACTGAAAGTGTTTCAGACTTGTTGTACAAGCATTCTGGAGAACAATGAAAAAAAATGCATTGATGTTATTTGGGGTGAAAGTCTCTGTATGTGTGAATGTGTGTGGCCTGTGTTTCCTAAAGGAACACTGTCTCCTTTGAAACAAACAAGCAAATAAAGACAAACATATTTTTCATGAGTTTACTTCTCTCAAGCCTAGAGAGTAAAAATTTATATCATAGACTCAAAGCAATTTAGTTAGTAAAAGGATGTGACAAAATGAGATTTTTCTCCATTCAGTGCAGAGCTTCTATACTCACAGGAGGCACTTGTCTTGACACAGTAAGGGGATAGTTAATTTCATCTTAATTGAACCTAGCTTTAGCCACACAGTCTGCAGCTTAGAGCTCTTTTACTCAAATTTTATTTGAGTAAAAAAGATAAAAGGTAATCTCTTTTCTCTCTCTCTCTCTCTCTTTTTTTTTTTATTGTAGGAATTTTCAAGTGTACACAACAAAGTAGAGAAAACAGTTATGGGCCCCTACAGACCATCATTCAGCTTCAACAATTACCAATGTTCTTTCCAGACATACTGTATTTTTTTTTCTCTTAAGTTTTCTCTTTTAATGGAAACATTTCTATATTTCCCTGGGACAAGAGTGAAGTCTCTCCATCTCCTATTCAACCCAGGGAACCTGAAAATAGGTTGCTTTTGAACATAAACTATGAAAAGAGTGTGTGATAATTGAGAGCAGCTGTGAGCAGCTGTCTGTGACAGAATGGCCCCCCACGCCCAAAAGATTTGTAAGGAAGGGACCGGCACATCTGCCAAAAGAACATTCCAGGCAGGAAAGATGCATCCCAGAGGCAGACCCAAGAGAAGATGTGCAAAAGCGAACCCTACAGTAAATTTCTCTTACTTGAATCCAAGCAACCTGCTGTGTGTTTCAGCTTTCTCTCAGAGGTGGTATGCTGGTGAATATACACATCTAACTTGCCTGACAGTTATTTTCTTAGTATCCTCTTGAGTGCTTTCTTTGGTAGCAGAGATCAACAGCCTTGTGTCTCATCAGCACTGGCACGAAGTATGTGTGTGTCTCTGCCTGTAAAGATGAGAGCCATATTCCGGGCAGTGTTGACTGACTTCACCAAGGAAACTGCCATCCACTCCTGGATAGGCTTTTTTTTCCTCTTTACAAACCCTCAGGCTTCCATACCTGCACAGTGTGTATCTGATACCTATGCTTCTGAAAAGCCACCAAATTTCCACCTTGTATAAATTGGACACCTTGTTGAATTGATGTCTGTTGGTTCTTGCCTTGAGCTTTGTTCAGCCCTCTCTTGGCTTTTGTTTTATCTTTTTTGCTTTTTTAAAACTTTATTTATTATTGATTGAATTTAGAGAGAGAGGAAGGGAGAGAGAAGAACATCAATTTTGTTGTTCCACTTATTTATGCATTCATTGGTTGATTCTTCTGTGTGCCCTGACTGGGTATCAAACCTGCAACCTTGGCATATTGGGACAGTGCTCTAACCAGCTGAGCTACCTGGCCAGGACTTTGGTTTTGTTTCAAGATGCAATTCACATGCTATATGGTTCACCCATTTAGAACATATAATTCCACCCTTGGCTCTTTGTCAAAAAGGCTGTACCTGAAACTGCTCAAAAAGCATGAACACAGAGCAGTCAGAGTGCTTTCCAGGGCTCTTAGGTTGGCAAGGCATCAGGCAAGCTGTTGCCTCTAGCAGTTGGGTGCTCCCTGCCTTGATGATGATTTCAGTTTGGGGTCATGAGTGGATCTGATGTGGATCCTTACTGTTTTGTCTTGATAGCATTGCTGCCACTGATATTTGACCAGCCATGAGTCATATACCAGAGAGTTCTGCCTTGTTTTCCCTAGGCTGTGTTAATTGGGTATGTTTTGTAACCTTTGGCACATTGTTAAAGTACCTGCTCCAGATGCATGCCCAGCTGGTTCTGGTTGATGTGTTATGAACAAAAAGTATCCCTATTTGTTATTTATTGATTTTTTTTCTATTTATTGATTTTTAGAGAGAGGGGAAGGGAGAGAGAAACAGAGGGAGAGAAACACAATGTGAGAATTACATCTTGTACGGGCCCAACCTGGGACTAAACCCGCAACCTTTCACTTTGTGGATGATGCCCAACCAACTGAGCCACACTGGTCAGAGCTATTCCTCTTTTCTTTAAAAACTGGTTTATTAGCCCTGGCCTGTGTGGCTCAGTGGATTGAGTGCCAGCCTGCAAACCAAAGGATCTCTGGTTCGATTCCCATATAGGGTACATGCATGGGTTGTGGGCCTGGTCCCTGGTTTGGAAGTGTGCAGGAGGCAACCAACTGATGAATGTTTCACACGTCACTGTTTCTCTCCCTGTCTTTCTCCTTCTCTTCTCTTCCCTTCTCTCTAAAAATAAATAAAAATCTTTTTTTTAAACTGCTTTATTAAATTATTATTTACATACCAAAGATCACTCATTTTAAGCATACAATCCAGCCCAGCCTTAGTTCATTGGAACATCATCCTGTGCGCCAAAATGTTGCGGATTTGATCCCTGGTCAGGGCATGTACAGGAGGCAACCAGTTGATGTTTTCTCTCATATCTCTGTTTTTCTCTCTCTCTCTCTTAAGTCAATAAACATATTTTCAGGCGAGGATTAAAAATTAAAAATAAAATGATGAATTTAAGTAAATTATGTGGACTTTAAAAAATACTAAGCCTACAATCCAGTGATTTTTGTACATTTACAAAGTGTACAACCATCCCCACAATCCAATTTTGAAATGTTTCCGTCATCTCAAACATCCTTGTGTCCATTTGCAGTGACTCCCCCACCACAACCCCTAGCACCAGAAACTGTTAATCCTCTTCCTATCCTATTGATTTGCCTTTTCTGGACATGCTGTATGATGCTACTCATATCACATGTCCAGATAAGGTACTTTTTTTTTTTTTAAGTATATTTTACTGATTATGCTAACAGTTGTCTCATCTTTTTCTTTCTTTTTATCCCCCTCTGCCCTGTACCTCTCCCTCCTCCCCCTCCCTCATCTCTCCTCCCCTCTCTCCAGCATTCCCCGCCTTAGTTCATCCATGGGTCGTACATATAAGTTCTTTGGCTTCTCCATTTCCTTGTACCTACCATTTATGCTTCTTAGTCCCTGTACCTTTTCCCCCATCCTCCCCCCTGCCCAACTTTTTTAAGGAAAAGAAAGGGAGGACAGGAGGGAGGAAAGGAAAGGGGAAAGTTAGGTTTGTCATGAGGGGCACTAATAGTGCCAATGTGCTTCCTTCCTGCCCTCCCATCACCTGTACTGCCCTTTCAGCACTCAGCTCCCCTTGCCCTGAGATGGGACCCATATTCAGAAGTACCTTGAAATATGTTTTTCACCTTTAAACGTCATATTTCTATACTGAATGTGTGTGTCTTTAATAATGGGGGCAGGGACAGAATCAACATGCAACTGAAATACAGTTTGGTTGAGTGAGTTGATATTTTTGTTGTTAGATGATGGGCTTCTTTCCTGTACAAGGAGGGAATCACCAACTTTGTAGAAAGAGCTCACAGAGGGACTGTGCTCTAACTGAGCCTCTCACCTTCCTCCTGGGGCTCTGGGAAACAGTGGGCCTTCTCCCGCAGGACTGGGTGTGTTCTCTATTGCCATGATCGCCCTGCTAAGCTAACTGGTCTCTGCTTTGTGTTTTAGACTTTTGCCAAGTTCCAAAGGTAGTGGGAAAATGCCGGGCTTCCTTCCGCAGATGGTGGTACAATGCCACTGATGGATCCTGCCAACAGTTTGTGTATGGAGGCTGTGGTGGGAACGACAATAATTATCTGACCAAGGAGGAGTGTCTTGAGAAATGTTCTGGTTTCACAGGTAAGACAATGGTAGTTGAGGAAATATTATTAGTCAGTTTATTCATGGGGGTGTGGGTGCCTTTTGTTCTTTACTAGTTCTTCACAGCTAAACCTGGGCAGGGGTTGGGGGGTATGTTTTAAAAAGCAGAAGAAACAGGCACAGTGCAAAGATCACCCACACAGTGGTCTCTCAGCTGGAGTGGGAGGTGGGGGGTATGACTGCAACTTCTCCACAACTTCCTTTCTCTCACTACTGAGTGTCAAGTCCCATACCAGACTCAGTATAGAAGGAAGTGGCTTCCCCTTGAGCAGAGTCCCCCAGGTCCACTCAGACAGGCTGCCCCACTTGCTCCCTGGGCATTTGGGTTATTTTTACCTGTGGGACAAATGACTTGATGAACTCACCCAGCCAGCCAAGTTCTGAGTCAAAGTTGAAACTAGAACATACTTCCTGGAGTCCATCCTTCTCCCAGCCCTCACCTGAAAGGATTCTGTGGAATCAAGATAACATTGACTCTGAGAGTCTCACAGGGTTAAATAAAAACCTAAATGCCCACACTGAGCTGCGAGGGACCCCTTGATGGCAATGAGACATTGGCCCTCTGGGGCCTGCTTCTTCCCAAGTGTTCCAGAGACTCAAGGATTTGGCCGGGCAAACTGTCAAAACATTTTCATTGGCAACCTCCCTAACATTGTTACGTGACTTCTCACATTCTTTCTTGACGGCTTGGCATCGACATTAGGACTCTGGATTCTGATTCTGTCAGGATGTGCTTGTGCCTTTACTGCTCCTTGCACACCACCAGCCTGTGAGCCCGTGTCCTGCGCCTTTGTGGGGGTTTTCTGTCTCCTCACTCACTGGCTGTAATCTCGCTGGGCCTTGTACTCTGCATTCAAAAATTAGATAAACATATGTAAAGGGAGGGGGAGGGGGAGGGCTCTGACTTCAAGTTTGAAACATAGTGCCGAGCACACAATCCTGCCAGTGACTGAGGAATGTTTTACTAATCTTTGTGTGCCTGGTGCCCGGCAGGTGCTCAACAAGTGTTTGGAAATGTGGGGTAGCAGGTATTGTTTTTGGATCATACAGGCAAGCTCCTCACCTTTCAGGGAGCAACTGGCAACTTTACCAGCTGATGACTGAGGAAAATATCATTTATTGTAATTTTCCGTCATCAACTAGGATCCAATGTTGGGGGAGGAATTAAGGGGAAATATTTTTGCTAACTTTTCCATTCTTCCCTAATCAAGAGTTGACTGTAGGGCCCTGACCTGTGTGTCTTGGTTGGGCATTGTCCTGGAAAGAGAGAGGTAGCCAGTTTGGTTCCCAGTCAGGGCACATGCCTGGGTTGTGGGTTCCATCTTTAGTCAGGGGCATTTGAGAGGCAACCAATCAATGTTTCTCTCTCTCATCGATGTTTCTTTCCCTCTCTCTCCCTCCCCTTCTCTCTAAAAATAAATAAATAAAATCTTTGAAGAAGAGTTGACTGTAGGAAATGTATGTGCCTGTTCTGGTTACACCTTAGTTTCTCAGGAAGATAGTTGTTTTTAAGAGTACAAGCAATAGACACTAGGTATTAAGACAGGAGGTCACTACAGGGGGCCAGGGGTGGCTGTGTTTTGCTGAGAGATGACAAACAGCTGTTTTTGGTTCAGAGTCTGGCTCCATTCATGAGGGCCCAGAAAGCTCTTTCTAGGCACTCAAGTGTGGTTCCACTCACTACACGTTTCTTGAGGCATCTTTCATGCATCTGTAAGAGAGCTCGAACTGCCAGAACAGCTAGACACTGGAGCCTTTTGCCAGCATATTGTCTCCCAGGCAGGCAAGCTCTGTGGGAAGCCACATGGTAATGAGAATGCCGGTTTATTAATTTATAATGAGAACCAGAACCACCCAGGGGACAAGACACTCAAGTCCCTGTTCCTGCACATATAGTGCACGTAGGCAATTCTCTCGGCCAAATTCCCAGAAGGTTGCTTGATGAGAGAGACTGAACAAGGGCAGCTGGTTTGTGATGTGGATATTTAATGGCATCTGGTCAGGCCAGCCCCGTGCCTCTCCAGAAGGTCTGTTGGGACCAGTAAGGAGATGGGGAGGCAAGGTCCCTCCCTCCTGGACCCTTGCCAGCTCTCCCTTTTTTGTTTCCTTAAGCAACTAGTCTCCATCCCACCCAGTCACATGTATGAGAGAGAGAAAATACACATAATATAAAATTTACCTACATTTATAATCATACAGTTCAGTTGGATTAAGTACATTCATATTGCTGTGCACCTTCTTTTTAATTCAGTAGATATACAGTTAACAGGTTATTTGGCCCTGGAAACCATATTGTCTTTTTACAGTCATTTCACACATCTTAGTTCTAGTTTCCAGTACGTTGATCTTACAGTTTAACCCACAAGGACAATCTTGGTTCCTTATTTCCAGTTTCTGGCAGGCTCGTGGTGCCGCGTATGCATTGAAAGGCCCACATAAAGAAGAAATGGGAGTTTCTGTGCTTGTTTAGTTTCACTGGTGATCTTGGAGGAAGGTGCACTTTCTCACTGTGTGGTTTATTTGTCCCCTTGTAGAGAACACCATTGATGGTCTGCCAACCAGCAGGAATGGAGCAAATTCCTCTATCCCAAGTGGTATGTTCTTTAAAAAATCCCAGGATGAATGGGACCATCCAGATGGGTAACTGAAAGGATATTTATAATCTGGGACTTGTACAAGGGCTTCCACGTCCTGGTTCTGTTTACTCAGCATTGACAAACAGGAGCTCTGCCCAGGCTGCCAGCTTTTGGCTCCTTGCCAGCATCCTTAACAGAAAGGAGGGCCGAAGAGCTCTGCAGTGCTTCTCAGCAGGCCTCCGCTTCCTCCTGTCGGTTGGGGATTGTGGTTGCCGCCCATGTGGCTCAGGCCCCTTCCTCCTCTCTGGGCTGGCCTCTGTTGTCTCACAGCATCCCCCCACCCCCAGCCATACCTCCCACCTACCTCTCTTTGCTTGTTCTGTTTCCTCTGCTCCCTGTGGTCCTTGCCATCTCCTTCCCTGTGCTGAGTCCTGTCCTCCTCCACCCTGCGTCCATTCCCACAGCAGTCCTTGATCTCAAGCTTTGTGTTAGCTTGCTTTGTAGTGCTGACAGCAGCTGCCCCATTCCTCCTCTATGCTTAAAGGATTCCGCATCGGGAGCCTGGGGTGAGTGGTACAGACACACTAGCAAGTCCAGTCCAGCTTTCCCGAAGGCCAGTCCCCAGGCAGTGGGCCCTGCTGTGCAAGACCTGCTGTGGAGGGAGGGAATCTGCCCCCACCCCATTGGAGGATGGTCCCCAGTAGGCCAGTCACACACCAGTTGCCCTCTTGACTTTGGTCGCCTGACTGTGACACCAGTGCTCACGGGAGAGTAACTGTGCCTTTCAGAATGCCAAAATTTAGACTAGAGTTACTTTCCAGATTTGCTAGTCCAAGAATCCTGTTTTCATCCTGGCCATTGTTTCACTTGAGCTCACTGTTAATTCTCAAACTGGCCTCTCCAAAGTCATCCAGAACCCTGGGGCACTGGCATAATAGCTCTCATTTCAATCCTGTTTCAGAAGAAAATTTCTCCAGAAGACTAAGGGAGGAGACTCCTCGCTGTGTGGAGAGAGTGAACAGGACTGGCTTCCTCATGGCCCCAGGAACGGTGGCTAGGATTAGTTTTCACATCAACCCCTGGAGTGGGGGCGGGCTTCCCATCCCGCATTCATCCAGCGTGTGCTGTAGAGCCCACTAGAACCGGAGGTGATGGAGCAAAGCTGCCCGTGAACAGGAGCTCCACACCCTTCCTTCTAGGTGCCAGTGTCCACAGTCCCTCACTGGGCCCTTTTAGACTCAGCCCCAGCCAATCCACGTGTCCTGTGACTGTCCCAGCCTCCCTGACACGGATGTTTCTGTTTTAGTTCCCAGAAGGCAGGATTTTGATGACCCCTCCAGCAGTGTTTTCAACTACGAAGGTATAACTTTGAATTCATTTTTTATTTTAGATGGTTGAAAGTATAACTTTTAAAAAATACATATGGGCAAAATATATTTTCTTTACTTAGTTGGAATGGTGACACACTTCACGATTTCCACTAAGGAAATTTTAGGGTTGGTCTTCCTGACCTTTCCCAGATGGTGGAATGCACCGGGTGCCCCAGGGCAGCAGGCTGCAGGGAGCTGTGCTCCGGAGGAGGTATAGCTGCAGGCCCTGCTCACCAGCTGTGGCAGGTGACTATAGCTGTGCCTCCAAATTCCTGCATGTGAAAACTGAGGAGCCCGGGACAGATCTCTTAGGGATTGAGTTAAGGCATGGAAAGTGCTTAGAACAGTGTCTGGTAGGGGAACCTCTGTAACAACCTAGTCTGGCTGTAAAGAGAAAGACAATAGAAATGTGGAGGAGGGTGTCAAATGGGTCAGACTGACCACGCCTGTAGTTGACCAGTTTCTGTGGCAGAGAGAGAGAGAGCTCTCCTTTGGTTGGCAGTTGTGTGACTGCCTGGAAGCATTCTAGCTCCATTTTCCTCTGCACCCTGCTCATTTGTGCTTCTCGGACTCTCCACTCCCAGAACACTGCACTGCCAAGGCGGTCACAGGGCCTTGCCGCGCATCCTTCCCACGTTGGTACTTTGATGCTGAGAAGAATGTGTGTGATTACTTTATCTATGGAGGGTGTCGGGGCAATAAAAACAACTACCTCTCCAAGGAGGCATGCATGAGCCGCTGCATTGGTGAGTCTGCCTGACCCCTGGATCCGAGAAGCAACAGGGGGTTGCTTCTCCCCGAGTCTATCCCCCATCCCTAAAACAAGGCTTTGGAAAGGCTGTCATTTGGCCTCCATCCTTCTCTGGCTCCCTAATGGGGAACAGGTTATCACTGGCCCCTAGACATGTCCTAGGTCCCCACCAAGTTGACAAGGCCTTAAAGAACTGGAAGAAGTATCTCAGAAAGAGCCCACTGTGAAGGCCCAGGGCTGAAGGGAATCTTCAGGTGGCAGCAGTTCTGGGGGAAAGAGGACTGTGAGCTGACCTTGGGGTTATGTGTTCTCTTCCAGGCAAGCAGTTGTATCCCGTCCTGCCCCGCAGCACTAAAGGTAAATGGCCTCTCGCCCTCCCCCACCTGCCTGCCTGACTAAACTCACCTGCGTTTTTGCAGGCTCATGTTGTCTTGGAAACATCATCCTTCACCATAAATATCTTTTGATAGAAAGTCATGCTTTTGCAGGAGAATGGCCAGGCAGCTTGGAACATGTGGTAGATGTTTGTCCCACCACCGAGTACATAGCTGGGGCTAGAGTGAGGCAGCTGGAGGTGGCGGGAGGGAATGAGTCCTGCTGTTGGGCATGTGGGGATCTGCTGCACACAGGCCCGAGTCTGACTCGAGGCTTAAAGATAACTTTGGTCCGTGGGGTGTACAGAGTTGGTTGTGGGTGAAAAGAAGGAAGTTGGAGTCTTTGCTGTGTGCGAGGCACAACCAGTGGTGTTGGCCCCAAGCAGTTAGGTCTGACAAGGAGGCTGGGCCTCTCGCTTTTGTTGCTGATTCTGAGCCTGAGTCATGGAGGGTAGTGTTTGCAAAAGGACCTGCCACACTGGTTTGGTCTCTTTCCACCTGTTTCCCTAGTAAGGAGTCCTGACCTGGCCTGCTGCCTGCTCTATTTTAGAGGCCGGGTGAAGCTGGAACTGGTTTACCAGGCCTGGGTTGAAAGCAGGCGCCACATCTGGAGTGTTGGTGGGGTAGGATAGAGGTGGAGAGGGACTCGCCCCTATTTGATTCTGTAGCCAGGCAGGGAGAAGGAACTGGGTAGCTGCCATAGAAGGCCACATTCGTTAGGTGGAGCCCCACCTGAAAAGAAAGCATCTTCACTGACCAGTGGGGTGACCACTGTTGAATTTACCAAGGCCATTAGGAATACAAGGGTCCCCTCCCAGCACTGCCCCAAATAAACCTTCCCTCTGCCCTTACCTCATTCCACAGTCAGCTACCCAGCCACCTGCAGGCCCCCCTTTCTATGGGGCTGATGGGAGGAGGGCTGCACACAATACCTAGGGTTTTATGTTTCCACACATGTCAGAGGTGTGTGTTTTTTACGTGCAAGGGCTTGGGACTCCTATACATCTTGCCCCTGAGAGGTGGAGGGAAATAGTTTAAGTGAGGCTGTTTGTTCAAAAGGAAGGAACCCAAATAGTCGCTGTTTGTGTGCACAGAGCACAGTGCCTCGTTTTTGTTTTTTCAGGTTGGTTGGTTGGTTGGTTGGTTGGTTGGTTGGTTGGTTGGTTGGTTTTCTCCAGAAACCAGCTTGTTAGGACTGTACTTCCTGGATGGGTTGTGTCAGTTCTCCAGACCTTCCAGATTGGGTGGGGGGATGTAGGGCACAAGGGCTGCTGGGTCCTCACCCTGAGCCCCCAGGGCACCTGCGACCTTCCTAAGCCCTGTGTGGCCATGGCTTGCTCTCCTCATCCCACCAGTTCTGGGGTTTCTCTCTCATCCCCAGTGGTGGTCCTGGCAGGGCTGTTCGTGATGGTCCTGATCGTCCTGCTGGGAGCCTCTGTAGTCTGCCTGATCAGGGTGGCGCGGAGGAACCAGGAGCGTGCCCTCAGCTCTCTCTGGAGTTCCGAGGATGATAAGGAGCATCTGGTGAAGAACACGATTGTGCTGTGAACACCTTGTCCCCAAGAGGCCACCCTTCTTCAGGATTCAGGATCCACTCTCCATGAAAAGAGCCTGGAGAGAGAGAAGGGAGAGAACTATAAAATGCGTGTGTGCTTTTTAAAATAGAGTGATTGATTTGTATTTTTGTGATTATTAGGGCTTTTTGTCTTTTTGTTACTTTAGAAGTTAAGAAGGCTGCTTCCTGGTTCTCCCGGGTAGGTTCGCTTTGGACACCCCCTAAGAGGAGGGCTCTGGTTCACATTCAGATGAAACTTTTTTGCCTCCTTTCCCATCACAAAAGTAATGTTTTAAGTTTCCTTTGTTTGATTTGTGGGTTTAATTTTTTTTTAAATAACCAGAAACAAAAGTGTTGCTTTTTTAAATTAGGATTCTGAAAGGAAGACAGTAAAATATACAGGTTTAGTAAAAAGGGTCTTCCCTTTTAAAATAAATTTCAGCATGTGCTTTCTTTATGCGACTGTTTATTTATTTGTTTGTTTATTTTTTGGAGGGGGGAAAGGAAGGAGACAGAGAAGGTGAGAAACATCAACGTATGAAGGAAACATCAATCTGTTGCATCTCGGATGCAACCAACCAGAGGACCTGGCGCACAACCCAGGCATGTGCCGTGACTGGGAATTGAACTGGAGAACTTTTGGTTTGCAGGATGATGCCCAGTCCACAGAGCCACACCAGTTATGGTGGAACTGCTAATTTAAACTTTACCAAATTTATCACAGGACACTACATCAGGTGTCCCATTCTAGAAACAAACTCCTTTAAAAAAGGTATCTTTCAGATCTTTTTGAATGAAATTCATCTTACATTACAAGCTGAGTGCCATAAAGTTTTACCAAACTACACTTAGCCTTACCACCTGTAGTCAGCTCTGCTATTTTCTATTCTAGCTCCCTTTTTAAAAATGTTGGTCATACACCCCCTAATTTTTTTTAATTTTTAAATGACCTACTATGGACTGTAACCCACACCTTAAACACTACTTTGGGGACACAGGAGAGTTGGAATAAGGATGCATCCTGTTTAGGGAAAGACCAAAACCTTCCTAAAATTGGAGTGGTTCTGACTAAAATCACTTGGGCCTTACGATTTTTATCTTTCCTGCAGTTCTACCATCTTCTCAGGCCTCCCAGAAGACTCCCACATGTGTCCCTGCATTGAAATGGGGAATTCCAGTGGAGGCTGAATTTGGCCTCCAGGGTTAGTCCCAACTCTCCTGCCTACCTGTGGGTGTTCCCTTCCTGTCTTGACTCTGGAAGCCCCTCTCCTCTCATCCATCTTGCAAACATACAGCCCTAAACACAGCAGCGTCCAGGCAACCCACAGTGTTAGGTAAAATTTCCCAGGTCTGAAAGACAAAAAGGCTGATCAACTCCATTACTGCATAAAGAGTTTGGGGTTTTTTTAACATTCTTTTTTAATTGATTTTAGAGAGAGTGGAAGGGTGAAGGAGAGAGGGAAAGAGAAACATTTATTTGTTGTTCCACTTATTTGTGAATTCATTGGTTGACTCTTGTGTGTGTCCCGATGGGATCAAACCCACAACTTTGGTGTATCAGGACAATGCTCTAACCAACTGAGCTACCTGGCCAGCTTTCAAATAGAGCTCGAAGCTTGTCCTGAGCAATAAGAGGTCCCGGAGGATCATGAGGACATGGATATCCTCCCTACTGCATGAGTGGCAAGCGCTAAAGAATTACATAGAACAGGGCAAGATGGATGAGGTACTAGGGGGTGAATTGTCTCAGGTAAAGGAAAATGTCTTACCATGCTTGCCTTGGGCAAGCAATGTCCTGTTCTAGGAGTCAGCTCCTATGGGGGCACAGGGTGGGTGTCAGACAGCCTCTGAGGGAATTTACTGGGAAGCAGTCTCTGTTCTAGCTGGATGAAGTAGTCATGTCATGGGACAGTCTCAGTGTCTCCACCTGCCTGGTGATAGGAAGCTGGTCTCTGGTCCAGGAGTAGGTAGTACCTGGCCGATCTGTGGGCTCTGTGCAACTTGACAGTTCCAGACAGTTCCAGATTTAGCCTTGACCTCTCCATGGAACAAAGGGACAATAAACTCTCTTTCCTAGAAATCTCTAAGGCCAAAAAGGCCACATTCTGTATCTTGGGGGAAAGACTTGTATCCATTATGGCTTAAAAATCTCTTTCAGAAAGAAGATGATAGTTACCTCCCCTTTCCATGGTAGGTGTTCATGGAGTCTGCCATTTTGCCTGCCAGGTCTTTGTCACTGTAGCTAACTCAAGAGTTGGTGAGCAGTGAAGCCTGCAGTATCCTACACACATTGGGACCCCAGAGTGAAACAGCCTGTGGTCCAGGGGTAGGGGCTAGGCACTGGGAGAGACTGCCCACCACTCCGGATGTACAACAGTGGGCAGGCCACTTAACTCCTTTGAACCTAGAGTTTCCTCACCTGTAAAATGAGTGGAGGTGAGGGGGTTACATGGGATCACATGGCAGGTTGCCCACAGGACTTGCTCAGCAAGGCAGCCTTCCAGTGGCTGATTTCTGTCTCTGCCTACATGCCTGCTCCCTTGTTCCTCCTTAGTAGTGAGTGTCTCTCCCCTACACCCACTCTGCTACCATGAACAGCCCTTAAATCCGATCATGTCTCTCCTCGTCTTCATTCCCCTCAAACTCACTGATGCCTCTGGCCTGGAAGAAGGCCTTTTCCTGACCTGCAACAAATGTCACCTTCATGTCTCAGTCATGTGAAGGGAAAAAGTTGGGTATCCCATTCGTCTCATGGTGAGGAAGTTCCCAGGGTTCACTTGCTCCTGCAGATTGACTGCCAGTGGTGTCACCCTGCACATTGTCAGGTGTGGTGCTGCCATGCCACTGGGCCCTGAAACAACTGTGCCATGACTTCTACTCTCTGGACCATTTACAGGATGATAATGGTGCTCTTTTGCTTGCAAAGGCTGCTCAACAATGGGCCAGCAGCCAAGTTATTCAGTGGCCATTTAACAGCCTTTGGCATCATTAAGTGGAATGGACTTTAAAAAAGTCAACTCAAAGATCTCTCTTTACTTCCCCCTGGTCCATATACTGTAGGGAGGCAGTTCGGTCACTGAACGTGGCTGTTCCCAACAAGGGTTTACCTCTAAGCCATCTCCTGGGTAAAGATCAGGTCAAAGGCACTGGGGATCTGCCCTCATCATTCCTGGGTATGGTGCACCTTTCTTCTCCCTACCATCAAGCCCCAGTGCACCTGATCCCAGCACCCTCCATGGGGCAGGTCAACCAGAAGTGGGCCTCGGATTGAAGTTAATTCTGGTTAAGCCCTTTGGATTCTTTCTGGACTGACTGGTCCTGGGTCATGAAGACAATGACCCCTTGCCATTGACTCACTTGGTCATTGAGTGTCCTTGCCAGGTCTTCTGTGTTGGCCAACATTGTCCCTATAAATTTGGAAAAATGCTTGTTCCACTCATACCTGACTCAAAAGGTCTGAGTGTGAGTATATGTTGATAGAAGTGAAGCCATACCTACTGGCATGGAATGCACACTGATTTCCAACCCTTGGGAGTTAACCAGGGACCTGGGGAGGGAGGCCTTAGACCCTAGGAGGTAGAGGGAAGGGAAAGTGGGTGCAGTCTGTGGTCTCTCTGTCCCCTAGATCCAACTTCCATATCCTGGCTAATCACCTGGTCCCCCTGAGCCCGGTGGCATCTGCAGCTGGCAACGTGACTGGTAGACATAGCTACATAGCTGGTCCTGACCAACTCTCCTGTGCCCAATGCCATCAGTAGCAGCTTCTGAATGTGGGTCCCATACCCACACATTTATAAACACACGGACCTGCACAGCCTTGTTGTAATCTGGCCAATAACAAAATCACACACTGCCACCCAAGCACCCCAGGGTTATGCCGTGTATGGCAATGGAGGCTGTAAACAGTACTCAGTGGCAATGCCCGTGTAGCTTAACCGAACCATGGCAGTGTTCCAAGTCAAGTTTGACAGCAAATCTTGGAGTGTACCCCAGCAGTCCATGTTTTTGAGTGTGGAAAAGAGTGAGTCATGGTGTCTCTCCATGGGGCATGAGGGCTGCTTTCTGGCTTTGTGATTATTGGCAATGATGTCAAAGATCAGCAGGTCACCCTGATCTCCCTGTGTGGGTCCTAATGGATGACAGCCTTGGACTACATGCTGGCTGAAATAAGCCCTGCTTATTCACACCTGGATGGCAGATGGGACTCCTAACAACAGAACCGACCCACTGCTGCTTGGAGTCCTGTTCATTGTAGAATGGCATATTTGTGTGACAATTCATCAGAAACCAGGAGGGGTGGATTGTTGGTAGAAACAGTACTCCATGCTGCTTCAGGTCTTGGGTGTGCCAAGAAGGCATGACCCTGACAGCTGTTTACTTGGGCCATTTCTCAGGGTTGGATTTGTAGTGAGCACCTTGAGGGAATGAGGAAATGGCTCCCTTTGGAGAAAGAGCACACTTGCATACTGCCTGCTATAAAGCAGCAGGTCCCCAAGCTCAGTGTCCCATTCTTGTAATGCAACCCACTGCATGTGCAGGGTCCATTTGGACCATCCACTTTGACCCCATAGGACAAGAGAAGCCAACACAAATGCTGATGCTTATGTGGCCTCCTGTGAGTGATGAAGCCATTTGTCTCTGGTCCAGCAGTCTCAAGGCTTCCGCCAGCATTTTGGAAATGACTGCAACCTAACTTACTAGCTGGTAAATGGAGTAAAATCAAACCCCAGACACAACAGTCAGCTGGTCGGAGGCCAGCTGGGCCGTTAGCCCCTTGGCAACTGCCAAAGGATGGTTGTCAAGATTTTCTGCTTATTAACATTCCAGAATGCCCAAGGCCAGCTCGGCACTTCTGTCTTGTGGGAAAGGAAACCAAGACCCTCGTACTGCATCCCTGAGGTCATCACCTCCCGGGATGTGGTTAAGTTCTGAGGAAAGAGTCCACAACAAGGATTATAGTGTTTATAGGACCAGGGCACTCTGTTCATTTAAACTTCAAAGAGACTAAATCGGACTTTGAAGCACTTTTCCAATGAGCCGTCAGTCCTCAGATGCGGAGGAGTGGGGACCCTCCATGGAGGACTGTCTTCCCCTACACTGTCTTAGTTTCCCTGGCCCCTAAAGTTGGCATCTGGAATCTCTTCTTGAAGTGTAGTGATTAAATAAAAACATCAGGGTTGGAGTAACTGAAGAATGTGAGCCAGTGAAGTTAATCAAGTAGTAGTGAATGACATCAGTATTGCAGCCAGTTGGGAACACAAGTCCACTTTTCTGACAAAGGAGAAGGCATTGCTTATACTCTTAGGTATTTCTTTTTTTAATTTTACTTTTATGCAGAGGTACTGAGGAAACAAGCAGGGAAGGGCAGTGCCATTAGATGCCAGGGCAGGCAGGGACTGGGGAGGACAGACCTAAGCTACTGTCCCTGCCTGTTAGCCATGAGAACTGAATGTCAGGGAACTAATATCTTCCCAAGAGCAGAATGGTTGCCTCTTACAAGCCCCCAACTGGGGACCTGGCCTGCAACCCAGGTGTGTGTCCTGACTGGGAATCAGCAACCTTTCATTTCGCAGGCCAATGCTCGATCCACAGAGCCACACCAACCTGGGCATTCACAGCTATGTTTTTCATCCAAGCATTTGTGTCCACCTTCCCAGCTTTTATCTGGCCTGCATTTGTAAACCTTCTGCATCAGACACAGTGTACAAATGATGTTGTAG
Organism: Pteronotus mesoamericanus; assembly: GCF_021234165.1. NCBI lineage: Eukaryota > Metazoa > Chordata > Mammalia > Chiroptera > Mormoopidae > Pteronotus > Pteronotus mesoamericanus. The sequence goes on from NW_026555307.1 coordinate 9,489,315, forward strand.
AATTATGCACCTGAAACCTGTATAATTTTGTTAACCAGTGTCACCCCCAATAAATTTAATGAAAGGAAAAAAATACTTCTGGGTTAGGCACAGCAGGGCAGTAAGGGACACGCTGCCAATAATAGTGAGAGACAGGCTCTTCTATCCATTTTCCTCTCTCCTTTTCAGTAACAGAAGTCCCCAGGTTAGTGGGTACATATCTCCCCAGCTACGAACTGTACTTCCCAGTCTCCCCTGCAGAGACCACATGTCTAAATCCTGGAGGAAGGGATGTGTGCTGTCTACAGGTAGGTTTCTTAAAAGGAAGTGCTGTGCCCTCCACTTGCCCCTTCTCTTCCTGAGGAACTGATGGTGGGGGCCAGCTGTCCTTGGACAACACCCTGGAAGGATGCAGAACAACCAGACACAAGGAGCCAGGGTCCCACACCCACCCAGTCACCCACTCTGGACTCCCACCAGCTCAGACTTTCATGGGAGAGAAAAACGAAGCTATCTTGTTCAGCCTCTGTCTTTTGGGTCTCTGCAAAAGCTGCCACATCCTAACTCTAATACAGGAATGATTAGAGGGGAGTCTGGAGGACCAGGCTGTGGTCTCCCCAGACCCACTCGCCCTCCCTGCAATTTTAGCACAGTAATAGAAGGCTACAGTCAAACCTCGGTTCTTGAATGTCTCCCATCTCCAGCATTTTGGTTCTCTACCCAACAACCCTTTCATGCTGATAGCTGTATGATCAGTCATCCAAATGATTTGGTTTTCAAACAAATTGCTTCCCAAATAGCCTTCTGGAATGAATTAAGTTGGAGAACAGAGGTTCCACTGTACTTCATGTTGGGCCTGGAAGACTGCTCATATCGCTATTCTACAAAGTGCTAGTCCACTGTCCTTGGGCATGAAATTTTACCTTTTGAGGCCAGTTTCACAAGGAAACATGAGATTGTGTTTGTGGATAATAATGAAACCTGACGCTCTGGCCAGGTAGCTCAGTTGGTTACAGCATCATTCCAATACACCAAGGTTGCAGGTTTGATCTCCGGTCAGGGCACATACAAGAATCAGCCAATGAGCCCTGGCTGGTGTGGCTCAGTGGATTGAGTGCTGGCCTGCAAACCAAAGGGTTCACCAATTCAATTCTCAGTGTAGGGCACATGCCTGGGTTGCGGGCCAGGTCCCCAGCAGGGGGTGCGCAAGATGCAACCCCACATTGATGTTTCTTTCTCCCTCCTATTCCTTCTCTGAAATAAATTTTTAAAATCTTTTTAAAAAGCATCAACCAATGAATGCATAAATAAGTGGAACAACAAACTGATATGTTTCTCCTGTCCTCTAAAAATAAATCAACCCTCACATTTATTGAGCATATATTTACCATATACCAGGCAGGCTCTGTGGGAAACCATCTACTTTATAAGGTAAGTTTTCCACTTTCAGAGAAGGAAACTTGAGGCCCAGAGTGACTGCTTATTTGTCCACAGAGCAGTAAGGGGTAGAGCAAGGGTTCGCCTGTAAGCAGACTGACCTCCAGAACTCGAACTTGTAGCCACTCTGTGCTAACCTGCCTCGCATCAGGTAACTTCACTCATTCACCAATGACGAGCAGCACCAACTCTGAGTTATACTGCTCTGGGTGCTGAGCAAAGTGGACAAGATCCCCCACACTTGGAATTTATGACCTGCCAGGAGAGATAGCCACTTTCTCTCAAATCCTGCATCCAGTTGTGGGGGAAACCATGGTAATTTCACCTCTCTTCTCATTCAGAGTAAGGAACAAAGATCTTTGATTTACAGGACACTACCTCCATTCCTCTCTATTTTCTTTCCCTCCATTCTCACTGCCACTCTGACCTTGCAGCTCTTCAGACACACAGGTGCATTCCTGCCTCAGGGCCTTTGCACTTAATACTCCCTCTGCCTAGAACACTCTTCCTCCAGATGCTTATATGGCTTGTCTTCTCATCTTCAGATCTGAAAAGTGACTTCAGTGATGCTTTCCTTGGTGACTATTTAAAATCCAACCCCTCCCATACAGGTATTACCTGTTCTCCTTTCTTGCTGTATTTCTCCTTAGCACATATTACTTTTTTAAAAAGTTTTTATTGGGTGTATAAATTACATAAAACTCACCCCTTTCAAATGTATAATTCAGTGATCTTTAGTAACTTTATCAAGTGGTGCAACTGTCTCCATACATCAGTTTCATAACATTTCCTCCCCTTCACTCCAAGACCTCTCCTGTCCATTTAAGTTAATCCCCATTCCCACTCAGTTCCCAGCATCCACTAATCCACTCTAACTGACTTCTGTGAGTACATCATATAAATGCTATCACACAACAGGTAATCTCTTGTGCCTAGCTCCTTTCACCTAGCATGTTTTTGAGGTTCACCTGTAATGTAGCACGTGTCAGTTCATCCTTTTTGTTGTATACATATATGGCATTCTGCCTATCCATTTCCAACCCATTGTCATTTTAGTTTTCAGGGTTTTTTTTGTAACATACTATATACTTTACCTTGTTTCCCTCATAGGCTGTCAATTCCAGAAAGCTGGAAACTTTGTTCACCTCTGTACCCCCAGCACTTGAACTGTGCTGGACACATGGTAGGTGCTTGAAAAAATACGGTGCTGGAATGAGTGAGAATAAAGGTAACTTCAGAGTGCGCTAAGCAAGGGCTGTGTTGGTGGAGCCAGCCATCAGGGCAGGCTCCTCTAAGGTAAAGAGGAGCTCCAAAGGTCTACTTTGGAGCAGAGACCTGAGTGCACTGGCTGATTACTGCACATTCATCGTTATCCCTAGGCCCCAGCCACCTGTCCCCATCTGCTCACTGCTATAGGTACAGTCTGCCCAGCTGCTGGTGGCAGGGCTGGGCAAAAACTCAGGAGGACACTTAGCCTCACAGTGAAGGGAGCAGGTGGCTCAGCCCCAGCCTGACTGGGGCCAGCCCAGTGTGGAGAGGGAAGGCTGGGTTCCTCTGGCTGCCCCTTCTGAGCACACTCCAAGGTGAGATAGAGGGACCAGGCACAGCCTTGGACTTAAGCCACACCGCCTGCATGTGAATCCCAGCTCGAGTCTGTTCATTGCTGCATTTGCCCCTCATCATCTCACTTCTGCAAAAGTTTTCCTTAGTTTTCTCATCTGCAAAACAGGGATAACAACAGTGTCTACCTTTTATTTTTAAAAAAGCCAAAACTGTTTCATCACCACTTAACTCTGCCAGGCACAGGTCTAGGAAGCTAATCCATCTGATTCTTACTTTGCCCCCATATGGCAGCTGTCATTCACAGATGAGAAAACTGAGGCACAAGGAGGTGAAGCAACTTTCCCTAGGTCACCCCACTGCTAAGTGGTACAGCTGCTCTTCAAATTCAGCAGGCTGGTCCCAAGTTCATGCTCTTTCCCCTTCTAAACTGCTTGTCACCAGGACAAAGAGGGATGTTAATGTATGTGAAGCCTTTGGAATAACACCTAGCATGGCACACAATAAACACAGGGAGTGATAATATTCTTACAGATCACAGCAAGCAACCCTTTGGGGGGAAGCTGATGACACCTCTAGCACCCCTCCCAGAAATCCACAACTGCCCACCCCAACCCCTAGTCCTTATTTGCAAGGCTGGAGGTGGGAGCGTGTTTTTTATTATTTTTATTATTTAGTAGTTAACTGTCCACCCTCCCCATTGCCCAGAGGGAAAGTTGGGCGTTGCTGGGAGAGGCTGAGTCAGAGCTTAAGGACTCCCAACAAAGGTCTGGTGGGGTTCCTGTGCATTCCTTGGGAAGGCAGGTCCCACTGCTCCCCGCCTGACACCTGACTGAACACACCTTCTCTTACCACATAAAGTTAGACCTGTGGCAGGTATGCTCCTGGGAGTGAGGACCTTGAACTTCAGGGGACCATTCCCTGTGCCAATCCAGATGATCTTCCTCCTCTCAGCAGCCCTGGAGTCCACTTCCAAGAAGCCTAAATAGGCAGGCCAGGTGAGTGATCCCAAGCACAGCTTCCCCAAAGTTCCAGGTCTATCAAAGGCAGGGACAGCTAACCAGAAGGTAAATCACCTTTCAAATGGACACATCCCACTGGGGAGGGAGTATGGTGGAATGGGGGTTTCTGACCCTAGGGTCCTGATGAGCCTCGAGCTCAGGCTTTCAACTTGAGGACGCTCAGCCTCACTCTTTTCAACTAGCATGGCCACAGCCCCAGCAGCTCCAGCAGCTCCAGCATGGAGGCGAAGGTAAAAGGCTTGCTGCTCCCAAGTGGGTAGTGCCCCGTGCCTCAGCCCAGAACCTGGGTAACCCCTTCACTAAGGGGTCTCCTCTCTCATCCCCACTGCTCTCGGCCCCACAGCCCCACTCTGCAGGCTCAGAAACGCTGGAAAGCACCCTGAGCAAGGTCAAGGAGCCCAAGGTGGAAAAATAAAGGTAAGAAGGCTTCCTATCTATGGGTTTGGGCTTGGCTCATTAAATCTCTAGGCCTTCTGGTGGCCCCTGGTTGCAGGCAGCTATCAACTGTACCTGCTCCGCCCACCCGCTTCCCTGCGAGACTGGTCTGCCCCCTGCCGGGCAACGGCGCAGCCACCAAGGAGAGGCCACCCACGCTGCGCCCACCACGGTTTATTGTTTCACGAACAGCAGCCGTCTGCTGGGGGGGGGGGGGGCGGGGGGTGTGTGGCCGGCACAGCTGGGGACGTCTGCACCTGGTGGGGGGTTCTGTGGTGCTGGTGCACGGAGGGGGGCGTCTGGACCATAGTAGCTGCGGCTGGCAGGTGCTTGGCAGATGAGCCTCCAGGAACAGCAGTTAGAGGCGGGCCCTACCACCCTCACCGCACCAGGTGGAAGGTGAGCCAGTACATGAGCAGAGGCTGTGCCGCCGCCACGGACATGGTCAGATACATGCGCAGCTGGTTCCGTGCCCCCCGCACTGGGACTCCCTCAGCCGCAGCCTCCGCCAGGATCTTCAGCCGCAGCGTCCGGATCTGGGGCCAGTAGGGGTTACCCTTGAGCCTTCTGGGCCAGGCAGGGCGCCTGGGTACTTCCAGTCCCTGCCCCTCTGCGGCCTCCGTTTTCTCCCTCCTTCCACAGGGGCAGCTGGGCTGGAGTCTCAGCTTCTGGGGCTCCTTAGCTTCCCAAATCTAACAGATAGTGATGACCCTCCCCAGACCTTGTGAGAAAATATAAGGGTTCAAACCCAGGCCAGGCCCCTGAGTGAGGTGAGGAAGCACTGTGATTACCCTGCCTAGGAGTGGCCAAATGCGGCTCTGGTTGCTGTCACCTGCTTATGTTGGTCAGATGATAATTTTTAACACGAACCAAAATGCCCTTTTTTTAAAAAAAAAAAAAATCTTGTAAATAACAACATCTAAGTCAAAGTTTATCTGATGTTTAGATGTGACCCACCAGCTACCAGTTTGTGCCGTCTGCTCCTCACACTGTCCTCCAAGTATCCTGAAGTGCAGTTATCATCATCCCCAAATTACAAAAGAGAAAACTGAGGTTGAAAAAGAGGACGTGATCTGCCCAGGATCCAGCGAAGCTTAGGGTCAAACCCAGGCCTAGTGAATGCTAGTGCTTAACCAGCACCTCCACTAAGGGCCCTCAAACAAGCTACTTCGGGAGTGCTGGAAATTTTTTCATCCTGAAGGAAATTCTGGAAGGAAAGCTCACCGTGAAAGCAGAGTGGGGGAGGGTGAGCGCCTGCCCACCCTAGCAGTCTGGCTGGCTCCTCTCTTTCAAGCCCCAGCTTCAACACCCCCTCTTCCAGGAAGCCTTCCTGACCCCCAGGCTATGACACGCACTCCAGGGCTCCTCAGTTCAGCAATGTAGCTCTGGTCTAAACTCCCCACCTGATATCCTCTGCTTGATTGCTTCCAAGGGACCCCAACTCTGTCCAAGAGGCCTATGTTCTCAACCTCATGCTGCCCTGAGCCCGAACTCACCATGAACACAAAGATCGATACGCAGCACCAGCCCAGCACCAGGTAGTAGCCAATCTTTCCAAAAAGCAGGCCCATGAGGACCCCGCCAATCATCCTGGGGGGAAGAGGGGAAGGCTGGTGTGAGGAAGAGGCCCAGGGCTGGGGCTGGTAGTAGGGGGCACGGTGATACTCACCCAACATATTTGTAGCCCAAGAAGGCCACCAGGTCAATAGTAGTGAGGTCAGTGTTGGCAGTGACCAGGTAGAGACTGAGCAGGATAGCCAGCACCTCCAATGCCAGCCAGGCCAACGCTGAGCTGGCCTGCAAACCCAGGAGGTCTGGGGAGAACCTGTGGGTACCCAAGCTGTCACTCGATTGGTCTGCTCAAACCCTCCCTAAAGATCCGCTTGGGAACTGCGTATGTTGGGTGGGGCTGGAGACCCGGCAGTGACCAAGGTGGATCTGGGTCCTGTCCTCGTGGAAGTCCCATTCCAGGAAAGGCAGACCTATCCTCAGTGACAGCCTAGACAACACGCTAGGGCTGGGACTGGGGAAGCACAGGGTAGGGAGGTGACTGACCCAGTGGAGAGGGGGATTCAGGCCTTCCCAGAGAAGGGGACACTGCACTGAGGTCTGAAGAAGTTAACAGTGGGCTGGGAACAAAGGACCCTGGTCTCTCAATTATCCCCATATCCCCAGTTTGAGAAACAATTAAATGTATTCAGATGACAATTATTTTCAGTGCCACAAAGGAAATGAACAGGGGCCTATGAGCAAAAGGTGGGGGCTTGACCCAGCCTGCGGGGTGGGGGTGGGAAGGCTTCCCCAAGGAAGTGACACTGGAATGGAGACATCTTGAGCGAAGGGGTGATGATATAGGGGCAGAACAGACTCCTGAGCAAAGGGAACCGGATGTGCAAAGGCCCTGGGATGGCAGTATCAGGCCCTCTGGAGAATGGAAAGAGGACCAGAGTGGAACAGCAGAGTAAGGAGGGGCAGAGAAAGGCCTCTTGGAGGACAGTGCAGGGCTAAGGAGCTGGGACTTGGTCTGGGGCCAGGGCGCTATGGATAGCTTCTGAGCAGGGTGGGACTAGACCTTTCTGGCTGCTGCTAGAGCTGAGGTGCAGGGGGTGTGTGGGGTCAAGGCAGCTAGCTAGGAGAGGGCGAGGATGAGACTGGATCTGGTGGTGGAGGCCAAGGGGAAGGATGGATTTAGAGAATCACATGTGGGTGGGAAAGAAGGTGACCCTGAGCATAACACCTAGGGCTCTGTCTTGGGCCAAACGGTGAGGCTGTTCTGAAAGAGGGCACCAAGATACTGTCCTGACTACCCCTCAGCTCCCAAACCCCTCACTACTCTACCCACTCGAGTCCACTCACCTCTCCTGGGTCCCCAGTGCCAGGCCAGCCACCAAGATATAGGTGATAAAAGCCATAGCTGTGGGAGGCAGACACACAGACACAGGTCAGAGGAAGGACCATCCTGGGCAACCCGGCACCTACACCTCTGCCCTAGACGTGCCCACCCAGAGGGAGGATGGTACTGGGCCCTGGTGGGTAGGGTGAAACCTGGAATGTAGAGATCAGGAGCGTTGACGTCAAAGCGGGGGGCCACTGGCGTGTCCTGCTGGTACTGCACCTCCCAGTCCTGTAGGGATAGTGGGGGGAGCAGGCAAGGACCTCCAGAGTTGGGCTCCTTCCACCCAGCTTACAGGTCCTCTCTTTGGGTGAATTTCCTACCCTGTCCCTCATGCTTGCCCCAGCCTCTGACTCAACCCCCTCCCATTGCCCCCTACCCAGAGGCTGTCTCCCCCTCAGACCTCAATGGGGTAGTGCTCTGACCTGATGCAGGTAGGGAAAGAAGAGCAGGCCCAGCTTTTTGCCCACGTACAAGGTGTCCACGGCAAAGTAATATTTGAGCTTGGTGACAGGAATGAAACGGTCGATCTGGGGAGGCAGAGCTCTATCTGAAGCCTTGGCCCCATGGGCCCAGCCTTCCCCCAAACCCCACCAGCCTGGCCCACTCACGTTCTTATCCACCAGCTCCTTGCCTTGTGCAGCCAGGCTGCTCCCATAGGCCATGGCCATGTTGGACACGGGATCAGTCAGGAAGGCCCCCTGGGGCGAGGTGCAGGCTGTAGGGTAGCCCAGGTTGCTGGGTGCCCGCTGGGCTCCATAGCCCCGGCTCTGGGCTGAGCTCGTGTCATCGAAAAGCTGGTGGGGGTCAGCCATGCCCAGTTGGGACACAGGGATCCTCCGCTTCGAGGCTGCGAGGGGAGAGAGGTGGAAGTCTCATTCATTCTGTGAGTACACTCCCTCACATCCTGCCACAGTGGGGCACTGGTTTTCACATCAGATGGGTCAACCAGTCAAGTGTGGGTAGGTTCATCCATCCAAATATCAAGGATGATGACATTGATAGCTACTATGTACTAGAGCCTACTGTGCACAGAACCTTGTACTAAGCTTTTTACAAACAAGGTCTCTGTCCACATCCCTCTTCATGGTTCCCCTCTCAGTCAGCTTCAGCCACATGGGCTTCAATGCTCACTGAACACACCGGGCATGCTCCCAGCTCAGGGCCGCTGCACTGGCTGTTCGTCTGCCTGAACACTCTTCCCTCAGATGCCCTCATGGCTCACTGCTCTCTTTGAAGTCTTGGCTCAGTGGGGCCTTCTCCCACCATCCTGTCTACACCTGGGCCTCCCTAGGTGGCATTCCCCATCCCCTTTCCCTGCTTCATTTATAGCTACAGAACTTAGCACCAGCTGAGATGTTAGATGTTTTATTCCTTTTGTTCCCTGTCCGCCCTCAAAAATCTTTTTCTTGTTCATGGCTGAATCCTGTATGCAGTACTTGATAAAAACCAGATGAATGAATCAGTAGCCATCCCCATTTTACAGATGCAGAAACTGAGGCCCAGACAGGCAAAACGTCTTGTGCATAGGGCCAAACTGAGTGAGTGAAGAGCAGGAGTCCAACCCAGGTTGCCCAATAAATATTATGAAAATTCAGCCCCAACTGAGCACTAACCCCATTTCAGGCCATGTTCTGAACACTATGGATTAACTCATTTAATCCTCACAACAACCCATTTGTGTTGATGCTATTAGCACCCCCATTTTACAGATGGGAAAAGCAAGCCCCAAAGAGGTTCACAGGCCCTTGCCTAAAGTCATACAGACAGTATGAGGCAGAGCCAGGGTTCAAGTTTTTAAAAAAGTCCCTTCAGCTTCATGTTGGGAATGGGGATAGGGAGAGGAGAGGAGAGAAGGGAAGAAGTTGCTGGTGCTACAGGTAGGATGAAAGGTGGGGACAGAGGAGTAGGCGATGGGTTGTCTCTGGAAAGACTTTGGAGGCAGGCGGGCCAGGACTTGCTAGAGGTATGCTTAGTTAGGGTAGAGTAAGGAAGAGGAAGGAAACAGGAATATGGAGACAGCCAATCTGAACTCAGCATTCTGGCTCCGGGGCCCCTACTTCTAACCAACAAGCGATGCTGCTACAGCCAATATTCACAGAGCTTCTCCTATGTGCTGGCACCATTGTGGGCACAGGGAACAGGGTGGTAGGATTACAATGTGAAGGAGAAGGAGTCAAATCATTTGCATCGTGACTTTCTCTGTGCCTCAATTCTCTCCCCTGTAGAAAGCAAGTAACAGTCCAAGGCAAAGTGATGCTCATTAACTGCTCAGCCCCTGGCCTGGCACCTATTACCAACTTGAGACCCTTAGCTCTTCCTCTCAATTATTTGTAGCCAGAAACCTGGCCCAGGTGTCCTTAATCCCAAAGCACACAGCAGTGGGCCTAGCCCACTTGTCCTCAAGTTCCATTTCTCTTTTCCCCTCTCCCATTTCTGGTCTGAAGGGTTGCTTCCTGAAAGCTCCGGTGCGAGCCCTTACTCCCTCGGTGGAACCCCCTCAGCCAGTGGCATTTGGGGTCCTGCTCCCACCGGCCTCCTAAAGGCTCTCTGCACCACCAGACCAAGGCCATAACCCCGCTCTCATCCAACTCAAGTCCTCACAGCACTGGCTGCATTGCCACAAATGCCAGCCTTCAACTCTGCTCTCTTGGCTTCCAACACACTGTATCTTTTTCTCTTTCCTTCTTGAGCCCCACAAACACCTACTGAGCACCCCTCTGTGTTAGGCTCTGGTGCAGGCAGCAATGATCAAAAGGACATAAAATTCGCGTCCTCATGGAGCTGTGTCTCCCGATCAGTCCCTCTCAATCAGTGACTTATTTCCAGCTCCCTGAAACGTGTGACTCAATAATTTTCCACCCTTGCCATGTCTTCTGTCATTCACCTAGGGCAATCTCACCCGCACCCAGAGCTTGCACAGTGACAGTGTGCCTTGGGCTCCGGGCTCTCCATCTCTAGCCGCCACTTCTCTCCTGTGGCCAGATCCAGGTCAGCCACTTCCTGACAATGCTCTCTGGCTGCCCCTGGGCCCTGACCTCAGTTTCCAAACCCAATTCCCCTTCTGCCTGGCATTTAACCAACCAATCACTGGTTCTCACCCACTATGTCTCAATGTTACCCTTCCCTCTTAGACTGTGTCATCTTGCACCTGACTTAAATGTCCCCTTCCCAGGTCCTCTTGTCCATTCTTAGCTGCACCAACCTTCTCCCCAGTAGGCAGCCAGAGTGATCTATTTAAATGCAAAAGAGAACATTTCCTGCTCTGACTGGTGTGCCTCAATGGGCCAACCCATGGAGAGGCTGGGTTTGATTCCCAGGTTCCTAGTCAGTCCAGGCACATGCCTGGGTTTTGGGCCAGGTCCCCAGTTGGGGGCATGCAAGAGACAACCAATCAATCTATGTTTCTGTCACACATCAATGTTTTTCTCTCTCTCTCCTCTCTCTAAAAATAAATATAAATACATAAATACATAAATACATAAATAAATAAATAACATTTCCTGTCCTCTGCCTAAGATCAGGGCCCACTGTGCTGAGAATAAAATCCAAATGCCTGCGAGGCCCTGCAGGGCCCAGCCCTGCCAACCATCCTCCTTTACTACCTCCCCTCAGGGTTCACTGCATCCCAGCCACAATGACCTCCTCTTGGACTCTGGCCCTGCCAAGTCACAGCCCCCACAGACTTTTGAACATGCAAGTCCATCGTCCCCACGGTTAACAACTGTCAATCCAGTACTCAGGACTCAGCTCAAATGTTTCCTTCTCAGAGAGATCTTTCTCACTCTTCAATATACAGCACTAGCCCCAGTTTGTTCTTTCTCATAATATCCAGTGATTCTTTTTTTCCCTTCTGAGCACTTATCACAATTGCTACATATATATTCATTTGTCTATTTGTTTACTCAGTACAGATTTCCAATGCTATTCCTGCTCACCACAAATCCCGTTCTCTGGACTAATTCCTCATCATTACACTTACCTCTTCAGGAAGCTTCACTAATACCCCAGGTTGGGTCACATGCCTAACCTGGGCTATCGCAACCCCTCCATCCCAGCCATAACCACTCTGATTGTGTTTCCCTGACCCGGGCCCTAACCCCTCTGCCTGGGCAGCTTCTCTCATCATAGGTCCATCCCTCTAGCTTGGTGCTGTCTTCTGCTCTGTACTGGTCGCTCCACAAGGACAGGAACCTATTGGGGCACTGCTGTATTTCCAGCATCACCAACCACAGGGCCAGCCTGGCACCTTATTGATGGTTGAAGAGAGGACTGAGCGCACCACACTGTTTCCCTCAACAGAAAGGCCTCTCCAACTCCTAGTGACATACTGAATTATTCCCTTTACAGCCCTAATTAGTCCCCAAATTATCTGACTGACTTGTTTGTTTCTGAGTTTAGTGTCAGTCTTCCAACTAAACTCTGAGCTGTAAGTTAACAAGGACCAGTGATATGCTGGTCACTAACCAGGTATCCACATTTCAGCACCAGGCTGGGAACAAGGGAGCTGAGGCAGGATGTGTTGAATGAAAAAATAAGATGAACGTACACTCATGGAGATGGAGAGGAACTTAGAGATATACGATCATAAAGATGGAAAAAGGAGGTTAACGGCACAATAAATACAGTTTCAGTCTTCAATGAGGGATAATTATGGCCCTCCTCGCTCACGAAGGGGTATGAACGCTGTCCTAAGGCATGGGCTACAGTCCATGGCCACCGAAAGGTATGGAGAAGGCTGATCACTTCCTGAAAATCAATGAAAATCACGCTTTTCTGCCTATCATACAGTACCCTGCCCAAAGTTGTTTCCTCCCCAAAAAATTCCCTAAAGAAGAATCAACCCCAACGCTGGCATCCCTGCGCGACGCACACTTCGCAGCTCCAGATCTGACTTCGGGGCCCCCGCCCGCCCGATCTCTTCGGCAGGCCACGTACGCCACTTACGCTGCCGGGGCGTCCCCGCCGTCGCCATGCCGGCCTGGTGCATCCTCGATCGCTGCCACCACCTCCCCAGGCACGGTTCGAAAGGCGCCCGCCCGGCTTCCGTAGCCACGCCCTACCGGCGACTCAACAGCCAATAGGCAATACGATTGTTCATAAGCTACGCCCCCTTGCGAAGGCCTGGACGAATTGGCTGTGGGTAAAAGTGGAGGGCTGGAGGCCCGTGATGTAAGCCAAGAGTCATGACTGGAGCAACAGGAGGGCGGGCAGAGGAACAATCATAGAAGGAGACATGTAATGCATGATGGGAAAGGTAGGTGTAGAGCGAAGAGGCCTATGGGAAATGGAGTTCTCTAAGGGCAGACGCTCAATTTGGGTGGTTTAGAGCAAGCTGGAGCCAGCGTAGAGAGTGGAGCCGGAAAGGAGTAATCCATTTGTGTTCCCGAGGGGCTAAACGGAGTGATCCGGGTTCTGACACTTAATACAATTTTGGCAGAACTTAGGTATTGAAGTGAGCCGTTTAGTGTGAGAAAAGGACACTCGGAAAATCAGGTAATAAGAACCAAGGTATCCAAGAGAAAGATATCTTCAGATGTTTTCCCAGAAAAGCATGAAAATGTTTTGCGTTGCGACCTGGCTTTCCCAGGCCTCCAAAAATACTACTACATCCCCCAGCAACTCATAGCACACACGGGCACATCTGCAAATGAGGAGCCCTGAGAATTAAGCTTCCATAGTCTCTTCTTTCTTTGTCTCTCAGTCTCCCCATGTAGCTCACTAAGTCTCCCCTTTTTCCTCCCCCCCCCCCCCCCCGCCCAGCCTCCCTTTCTCTGTCCCTCACTCTCCTCCTCTTATCTCAGGAAAAGATAATGGTAGAAGTGACTTCTGGGCAGTGATAGCACTCCGGAATGATGTCAGCCAGTGACTCTGTCACTGTGGCTTTCCTTTTCCTCTTCCAAGACAGTTTTTGTGGGGGGACCTTGAGGGCTGTTCTGGCCTCTCAGTTATGAGTCCTGGCTTAGTTGCAGGCTTTTTTTGCGAGTGAGGTACCCTCATTCCTCTTCTGCACCTCCGGTTTATTATCTGACCCTTGGGCTCCACCAGCCTTTTCTCATCCTCAGTTTTCCCTCTCTTTTCTAAATTCTGTGAATATTTTTTATTACTGAAGCAAGTTATTTTGGCTTTCTGCTCACTTCATGTTCACATGAGTCACACCTTACCAGTTTTGTGACTACGAAATTTTTAACCCTAAAATTTCTCATCTGTTTAATGGGAATAATGGAGGAGGGGCTGAGGATTCAATACAAGTTCATGTGTCCACAGGACCTGACATGTTGAAACCTTTGATCACTGGCCCCTACTGTTCCTACTGTATTATCAGGCATCTTTTCCTGTGAGTTCTAAGCCCCAAGTTTGGCTCTTCCCAAGAGCTGCCACAGTTTTATAAATAGAACTGGCTGGGTGTGTCTGAGCTGGGCCACCAGCCCCACGCTGCCAGTCAGATGTGGTTAGGTCTCTGGTCTGCCCTCTGGAAGAGAGAGAGAGTGCTGAGTTCCAGCTGGAAGAGGATGTGGAGAAATATACCGGGGGGAACAGGGAAGGAACAATTTCCCCTTCAGTGGAGGTATGGATCTGTGGTTTTGCTTGGCAAAGAGACCCTGGCTCATTCCTGTTCATCCGTCATGTCTCACCTTATTACTTCCCTCTTCCAGAAGCTCTCTTGATCTCCCAAAAGCTGTGGCAGTTGCCTGCTCTGGGCTCCACAGTCTTCTAGGCATCCACCATCTCAGCTGGTCACTCTGCCCATGCTTCCCTCTGGGCTATCACTCTGTAGAAGTGTTGGGAACACTCTGAGGGTAAGTTCCAGAACTGTCATGATCACTGTTGTGTCCCAAGCATCACTCAGCTAATGGCCCCGCACAAAGTGAGTGCTGAACAAAGATTTAGTGAAGAGCTAAAGATTCCCACTCTGTCGGCTGCTATGACCTGTGTGGCTCAGTTGGCTGGGCATCCTCCCGCAAAGAGATGGGGCGTCGGTTCCATTACCCGTCAGGGCACATGCCTGTTGCCGTTTGGTCCCGGTGGCGGCACGCATGAGAGGCAACCGATGGGTGTTTCTCACATCGATGTTTCTTTCCCTCTTTCTCCCTCCCTTCCCCTCTCTCTAGAAATAAGTAAATAAAATCTTTAAAAAAATACAATAAGATACCGACGAGGGGACACCTGCTCCTGTGTTGTGAATTAGACAGACCTCCCCTCCGGGGGACGCAACTCCACTCCAGAGCACACAGCTTGACGAATAGAGCGAGGACTGGATGTCAATTTGTCCCCGTGTCCCCTCAGCCAAGTACCTGGATGCAAAGCACAATCTCCGCAGCCATGCACGATGGCCCGGAGGAGCCAGGGTGCGACTCCGCGGTCTACGGCCGGAATTGAGAGTTCGGATTCTCTCTGACTTAAGGAGCCGCGACGCCTGGGAGTCAGAGAGGGAAGGGTTGGAAGGAAAGGCAGAATGCCCCACCGGTTCCAACCTGTATTTCCCCTCTGTCTCAGAGCGCTGGGCTCCACTCTCGGTATTAACACCTGGCGGTGGGGCGTGCCTCAGTTTCTCGGAGGCGGGGCGCTTCTCCACCCCCACCCCTCCCCTTTTTCCTCTGGTTCCTCTTTGGGACGCTGGGGGCCGCGCCTCGAGCACTCCCGGAACTGAAGCTGGGCGCCGGGCCCTCGGGAGGCGGGGGCCACGTCAGCTGGGCGGCAGGGCTCGGCGGGGAGCCGGCAGGGAACGAGCAGGCGGGAGGGCGCCATGCGGCGGGGCGCGCTCTTGGCGGGTGCCCTGGCCGCCTATGCTGCGTATTTGGGGCTGGGCGCGCTGCTGGTGGCCCGGCTGGAGGGGCCACACGAGGCTCGGCTCCGCGCGGAGCTGGAGATGCTGCGGGAGCAGCTGCTGCGGCGAAGTCCGTGCGTGGCCGCGCCTGCCCTGGACGCCTTCGTGGAGCGCGTGCTGGCGGCAGGGCGGCTGGGGCGCGCTGCTCTCGCCAACGCTTCGGGGCCCGCTAACGCCTCAGACCCCGCCTGGGACTTTGCCTCTGCTCTCTTCTTCACCAGCACACTGGTCACCACCGTGGGTACGTGAGCGTCGCCCCAACCCCCGAGCCAGCGAGGACCTGGGACCCCTCACAGGACAGCCTTAACCCAGCGGATCACTCCAGTCCGCTCTGGGCCTAGGATCCCCTCAAAACCCCTCAGAGAAAACCCAGGATCCACAGTCGTGGGATCCTCCCCCCACCCCGCCCCCCGCGGGAAGCCCCCATCCAAGCCTCTCCTCCCAGCAGGAAACCCGCTCCCCTCCCCCCCTTCCCTCCAGGACGTGGTCCGCACTCAGAATACCATCCAGGGAACATCTGGGAGGACAGTACTCTGCCTTGAGTCCCTTGGAGACCTGGGTCCACCTAGTCCTCGCTGGGCCTAGGACTATCCTCAGGGACCTTCAGCAGGGGACTCGGGACCCTGGGCCTGAGACCCTCACCCTCTCTGGACCCAGATCTTAACTGCTAAGGACCTCTGCCCTTCCCTCTGGGCTCAGAATGCCGTCCCCTCCAAAAGTGCTTCCTGAGCGTCCAGATATGTCCTTTCAGGACACCCTTTGGGAAGCCCTAACCCAACCTCCTCCTGACCCTGGTGCCAGAACCCTGAATCTCCAGACGTGAGGGTGCCATCGCTGAAGACCTTATTGCCAGTAGAGATCCCTCAGCCAGGACCTGGGGCCTCCCTCTGAGGTGTCCACCCCTGTGGATCTAGACCACTCCCCAGCAAGGGCCCCTGCCTACCCACACCCTCATAGTCCCCAGCAGGTAAGCCCTGACTCCAGACACAGGACCAGTGTCCACATACCCTACTCCATCTTGACATCTCCCCTGTACTGGGGAGCCCTCAATGCAGGGTTTTCTCCCAGTAGAGACACTTTGGTTTTTGTTGAACTTGGAACTCCCATTTTAGCAGCCCCTAACTGTGGATGTGTGAAGGGGAACCACAATGGAGAAAGCAAACCACCCTCCAGAAGCCCCCCCAGCCAGGACTTCCTCGCTTCCAATCCACAACTGACTCCAGCAAAACCACTACTACTTTTCAAACCAGGGACTCCCCATGGGGGGCCTCTTTGAAGCCAAGAACCCCTAATTGAGACTCACCACTCTTTACTCACACCCCTCATGAAGAGCCCCAGAACCACTTGAACTTCCTATCAGGGACCCCAGCACCCTCCACACACACTGTCACTGAGAACAGAATATTCCCCACCCCTCCCCCCAACACAATACCAGATACCAGACTAGAGACTCCACTCTCTGCACCTGCTACCCCTACCCTGAGACACTCCCACTCCCTTGCCCCAGCCTCAACCTGGATTTCCCAAAAAAAGGAAATCCCCTGGGCACCTGGAACCCCTCCAATCTCTAAACCCACAGCTGGGAGCTCTCTGTTTACCCTAGTACTGCCCAGCCTGCCTTGGATCTGAAATTCTCCCCTCCACCAAGGATACACCAGGCCCCCTGCACCCCAGAGCCCTACCCAGTATCCACTCAAGACCATGACCACTTTCCACCCTTGACATGCTCAGACAGGACCCAAGATACCCACCCTGTCCCATTGTCCGCTTAGCATTACCTACCCTCATCATGTCCCCTCAGGCATCCTTGGGCTCAAAACCCCACTCCACCTGAGAATTCCCCTCCCAATCCTATTTGTGACCCAGAAAATGTCCCCTCTGGTGCCTGTCCCCTCTTTCCTCTGGACCCCAAACCAGGATCCATTTCAAACCAGGACACTGGCCTTTGAATTCAGATTACCCACTTCCAAATCCCTTTATCTGGAAACCAGCCTCCTCAGGGGGGATCAACCCCCTCCTCCCAGCCCTACCCATTAACTTCACACCCCAGCACCCTGCAGACCTGGGAAATCCCTGTTGTCAAGCTCTGCTGGTCTTTCCACATCCCCTCCCCCAAACTTCCTCTTTCTCTCTTCGTTTGGAATTTGGACTGTGGGTTGGGGGGAGGTGGGGGCTGGAGCAGGCCCAGCCCAGACTCCTAACTCCTCCTCCCTGCCTGCAATAGCAGATGGCCTCTGCCTTTGGTAGCCCATTGTGTGGACCAGCAAACCAAAGCCATGGGCAGCAGGGCTAGATGCTCCTCTCACAATCTGTTCTGCTGGCTGGACCTGCCCAACCTGTTCCTGAGCTTCAGTGGATCACATGAGTGTCTCCATCAACCCCCTTCCAGATTCTGGCTTATGAGATCGTTCTAGGCCGGGCAGGTGAAGAATCCAAAGGCAGGCACAGCCTGGGTTCAGATCCCTGCTCAGCCACTGCTCAGCTCTAGGCCTCAGTGTCTTCCCTCATCTATAATACGAGGATAATAACTCTCCGCACTTCACAGTAATGTAAAAGCTGGTAGAAGACTTGCCACGTACAGGTTTTAACTCAATCAGCACAATAGTCTTTTGAGGCAGGTACAACTAGTGGCCCTATTTTTTTCAGCAGTAGAAACTGAGGCCCAAAGGGGCTGGACAGTTTGCCCAAGGCCACACAACTAGGAAGGTGTAAAGTGTAAATTTGAACCCAGACCATCAGGCCTCAGAGTCCCATGCTCTTAACCAAACACACAGCACTACCTCTTAGGCCTGCATGATGAAGAGTGATGTGTGCACATTGTAAAAGAAAAATTACTTGGATACTTGTTAAAAACGGTAAGTTATTGCACTAGGGGAGAGAGACTAAGCTCAACTGTGAATGTAACAAAGACAGCTGGAGATGCAGAGCAGGGAGCAGAGTGAGGGGTCAGTGGACGGGAAATTACTGAGAGGAGACAGGCAGGTAGGGGGTTCTTGTTCACTGGCTTAATGGGATTGTTGCAAAGGACAAGCCAGGACCTCAGCTCACAAGGGTAGAGGATGAGGGATGTGATCAGATATCAAGAGTGGGGAGATTCTCCCTAAACTGACTTAGGGTTCTTGATAAGACTGGGCCAAGAAGAGGGCTCAGAGAGGCCTAGCTAAAGTTGGTTAGGAGGGAGTTTTTGTCAGTTTGAAGGGCTGGGGATAATAGCTGGAGTTTTCTGAGCCTCAGTTTTCATTGTTACTGGCGGGGAAGCCTGGAGCTCTGAATGTATGAGAAACAGAAAACCAGGTTTTTCAGAGAGACCTCTCCCATGGCTCCTTCGTCTTGTCATAGGCCCATGTCCTCTGAGAAAGACCTGAGGCCTGGAATTGACCCAGGCAGCCTTGCTGCAATTGAGGTCAGGGGTGGAATCGTCAACAAACCAGAAGTGAGCAACTCTGGTGACTCTTTTTATGTCTTGTTAGAGGCTGTGCCTTGTCTCAACCTGGTGGGATCATTACTATTGCATTTGAGAAAGGCATTGTTTATGAGCCCATTTTGCAGGACTCTGAGGAAACAGCCTCTGAGAGGAAAGTCACTTGGCCAAGGTCATGCAGGGAATAAATGGCAAAAAAACTGATTTGGACTTCGCTCTTTGGAGTAGTAGCAAGTTGAGACTCACATCCCCCATTCTGTTCTTACTCTCATTTTTCTGTTTATAAGGATTTTGTGCAGTTTGCAAACCTGCCATTTCAGCTAGGCTGTTGGGGGTTCTCCATCAAAATCCTTTTCTTAATGAGGGTTGGAGCCATAAATGAAAACCTCAAATAATAGTTGCTTAAATAAGATGGAAATATACTTCTTGCTCACATTCAGTATAGTCAATTCAGGATCAGAATGGTGCTGCACAGCCAGAGCACCTTGTGTTCCTCCATAACACTTCTGTGCACAGTTTCCATTCCCAGGGTCACCTCATGGTCCAAGATGGCTACTCAGTTTCAGCCTTTCTGTCTGTGTTCAGCCAGCAGGAAGAGGGAGGAAAGAAGGAAGATAGGCATCTCCCTCTCTTTATGGACACTTCCTGCAAGTTGTTTGCTTCTTTCATATATATATCTCATTGGCCAGAAATTATTCCAATTATGCCTAGCTGCAAGGGAAGAGGGAATGTCTTTACTCTAGCTGGCCATATGGTATCCAGCAAAAACCAGAGTCCTTTTTATTTTTCCCCAATGTTTTTACTTTATTATTTTTTCCCTCACCGGAGGACATTTTTTCATTGCTTTTAGAAAGAGAGGAAGGGGGAGAGAGAAACATCAATGCGAGAGAGAAGCATGGATTGGTTGCCTCTTGTACCTGGACCGGGGCTCAAACCCACAACCTAGGCATGTGCCCTGACCAGGAATTGAATCCACAACTTTTTAATTACAGGATGATGCTCCAACCAACTAAGCCACACTGGCCAGGGCTTCCTCAATTTTTTTATTATGGTAAAATACACGTAAAATTTTTAAATGTGCCCCTTTTTGATATTAGTTACATTTATGTTGTGCAGTCATCACTAGCATTCATCTTCAGAACAATTTTTATTTTGCAAAACAAACTATACCCTTAAACACCACCTCCCCATTCGCCCCTCTCCTCAGCCCTGGCAACCACCATTTTACTTTGTGTCTGTATGATGTGGACTACTCTTAAGTACTTCATATAAGTGGAGTCATATAGTATTTGTCTTTTTGTGACTGACTTCATTTAGCATAATGTCCTCAAGGTTCATTCATGTTGTAGCATGTGTCAGAGTTTCCTTCCGTCTTAAGGCTGGATAATATTCCATTGTATGTATTTACATTTTGTTTATCCATTAATGCACCGATGGACACTTGGGTTACTTCCACCTTTTGGCTGTTGTGAATAATGCTGTTATGAACATGGGTGTACAGGTGTCTCTTCAAGCCCCTGCTCTCAATTCTTTGAGTATATGCAAACAGGGTCCTTTTGTATGGAAGATGTGTTCATGTGCATGACTCTACATGTTATTGAACATAGGGCTGGATCTGCTATCTTTTAGGCAAAAATATGTTACTGTCAACATAAACTAGGCCCCTTACCATCCCCATCATATCTGAACTTTTGGGTTGATTTTTTTGGGAAATAAAGAGATTTTAATTTACACACTGCCACAGCAAGCCAGTCTCATCTATCCCTGAATTCCCCTGTATCATGTTTCTGTTTGCAGAACTTATACCCACGGCCCTGTGTTCTCAGGCTCTCCAGGAGCACAGTGGAGCTTGTCACACCCATTTTCGAGTGGAGGGAGCCAGACTAGAGCCTGCACCCTTCATTTATTATTTTGACTACTGACTGCCCACTCTGTGCCAGATAGCAGGACTATAGCAGTGAACAAAACAGAGAAGCCTCTGCCCTCCTGGAGATGGCACCTGAAAGAGGGAGACAGAAAATAACCAAATAAGTAAACTATACAGTTTGCTAGAAGATATTAAGTGCTGTGAAAACAACCCCTCTCCCCCCCTCAAAAAGAGTTGGGCAAGAGGGCGTAATAATTAAAAATAAGGTGGTCAGGGAAGACCCCACTGAGACGGTGATATTTGACCTGACAAAGGTGACAAAGACCTGAAGGAGGGGAAGGGAGCCCTGTGGATACCTGAGGGAAGGGTGTTCCACAGGGAAAGAACAGGCAGCACAAAAGACCCTGGGGTGGGAATGTACTTCCCTGCTGGATTGTGGGGAGCCATCGTGGGTCACGATGAGGACTTTGTCCTTTCACCTGAGTGGGATGGAACCACAGGAGGGCTCTGATCAGGGGAGGGACATGACTTAACACTGGTGTTCACAGTGCCTGTCTGCCTGCATGGGGTGCAACAGACTGGGGGCAAGGGTTGAGGGAGAAGAGAAGCCAGGGAGGAAACTACTAGGGTAGGTGTGGGGGTGGGGTGGGTGGGTTTGGCGTCTATTTGAAGTTTGACACAACAGGATTCCCTGACAGAAAGTGGGTGTGAGTGATACGGGAGTCAAGGATGAGGCCAAGTCTTCTGGCCTAAGCAGTCGGAGGGTGCCATTACTGGAGATGAGAGAATGGGGGTGGGGGGAGAAGGTTCAAGGGTGTAATTAGGTCTTGGTCTAAGGTGGCCACAGACCCCCAAGTAGGGGTGCCAAGTGGGCAGATGAATTTTCTTATCACTTCCACAGGCTATGGGTACACAACGCCACTGACTGACGCGGGCAAGGCCTTTTCCATTGCCTTTGCACTCCTCGGCGTTCCAGCCACCATGTTGCTGCTGACGGCCTCCGCCCAGCACCTGTCGCTGCTGCTGACCCATGCACCCCTGTCCTGGCTGAGCACGCACTGGGGTTGGGACTCCCGGCGGGCAGCCCGCTGGCACCTGGTGGTTCTGCTGGCGATTGTGGTGACCATCTGCTTCCTGGTGCCAGCTGCAGTCTTTGCCCACCTTGAGGAGGCCTGGAGCTTCCTCGATGCCTTCTACTTCTGCTTCATCTCTCTGTCTACCATTGGCCTGGGTGACTATGTGCCTGGGGAAGCCCCTGGCCAGCCCTATCGGGCCCTCTACAAGGTGCTAGTCACAGGTGAGTGGGGTGGCTGGCTCAGGACTGAGGGCGGGGGCATGACCTTGTTCTGGAGAGCCTGAGGGGGAACCTGGCCTGTCCGAGGGGGAAGTTGAGGGTCACAGCCCCACTCTGGGTGCTCCAGTAGTTCCTTGGCCCTGCCTGGGGTCTGAGTCCTCCCATGGCCCCTGTGCTGTCTCCGCAGGCTACCTCTTCCTGGGCCTGGTCATCATGGTTCTGGTGCTGCAGACTGTCCGCCACGTGTCTGACCTTCACGGACTCACAGAGCTCATCCTGCTGCCCAGTCCATGCCCTGCCAGTGTCAGTGAGGATGAGGACGATCGGGTGGACATTCTGGGCCCCCAGTCAGAAGCACACCAGCAACTCACCACCGGCTCCCACACCAACTATGCCTCTATCCCCAGGTAGCTGGGACAGGCACCTTGAGGCTGGATGGCTGAGGGGCCACATGACAAGCTAATGTACTAGACTGCACTGGGTGCATGCCAGTGCTTGTGAGTGCCCTGCCACCAACCGTTCATTGTCTGTCGTACCTGTCCTGGGCTCTCCCAGCACCTGCATTGCCTTATTCTCCTGGCCCCTTCTCTCATCTCCCTCACATTCTGTGCCTCTTTGGCTTTCTTACTGTTCCTGTCTTTCCCTCTCACTGACTCATTGTTTCTCACTCTTTTATTCCATCTGCTTCTCTCAGCAACTTACTATCTATAATTCTCTCAGCAATTTACTGTCTACGGTTCTACCAGACTCTGGGCTCAGACCTCATTTCTAGCACTAGATCAATTGGTTACTACACTGTGGACAGCTCTCTCTGAGACTTGATTTCCTCATCTGTCAAGTGGAAAGAATATAGGGCGGGGCAAAAGTAGGTTTACAGTTGTATAGAAAATACAATGAATAAATAATAATACAAGAATAAACTCTTTTGTGTTTTCACAATAGTAAACCTACTTTTGTCCCACCTGTACATTAATTCATCTCAGACTGTCTCTTCTATGCTGGGTAGTAGTAGACACACAGTAATGGTCAAGGTTGGTCAAGGCTGCATCCTGCTCTAGAAACAGAATCCCTGTCTGGATCAAAATGGCACAGGAGGCACTGCTCTTAGCCACAACATAATTGTATCAGCTATCCCCATTTACCAAGCACAAAGTGCATATTGTGTGGGCTCCGGAGGCAGCCTGCTTGGGCTCAAATCCCAACTCGGTTGCATACTGCCCGTCTCCTTGGGCAATCATTTTCCTTGAGATTCTCAGGTCCCTTATCTGTAAAATGGCAATAATAATAGTACTCACTTCACAAGATGACTTCACAGATCTTGCCATGTTATTTGGTGATGCTTTCTTTAGCCAGGCCTGTTCTGGGTACTTTACATATGAGGAAGACAATATTGTCATCCCCTTTCCACAGAGGAGGAAACAGAGGCATGGGCAGGGGAGGTCCCTTGTCTTAGACACAGAGCTAGGAGGTGATTTTCGGTTTACTCCCCCCAGATTTGCCCCCTCCAAAAATGGTATATCAGTAATAGCACTTACTGCCAAAGACCCAACTACTAAGATGCTACCTCTTTCAAGCCCTGTGGAGATAAAAGAAGGGATGGGGCGTCTCAGCAGGGCCTTGATACTAGACAGGGGAAAGGGCATGGGGAGGGCACTCCAGGCAGGAGGAACCATGTGAACAAAGATGTGGAGGATGGAGAGCATGTTGGACACCAGCTTCTGTGACGAGTATGGAGTGAATAGGGGGAAAGCGGGCGGAGTGGTTGACATGGGCCCCTCTTAAGTGTCTAAATGACCAGCTTGGGAAAATTAGCTTCTTTCTTGAGGGTACTAGAGAATCATGGAAGGGTTCTTGAGGGTCATGGTTAGGTTTGTACCTTAGGAAGATCCCTCAGCTTCTCTGGATGTAGATCAGAGGGGGAGACAAAGGCTAGGTGCCCAGAGAAGGTTAGGGTGGGAAAAAGGCAGGAGGCAACAGGGCTGGCCAGGGCCAACGGAGGAGGTACAGGGGCAGGAATGCTCAGGAGGTCAAGTGGACAGGCCATAGGCCTCATAGACTTGGGTGGGGGGTGGACAAGGCTAGGGAAAGGCCCCAAGGGATGGTCAGCTGCCCTTGAGATGGGGACCTCGGAAAAGAATAGGTTTGACAGGTGATGGTGAGGCTAGTTTGGAACATGGGGGGTGTGAGGGACTAAAGACACCCAGGGGAAAGTATCAGGAGATTTCAGAACCCCCCAGGGCTGGGGCTCGGAGGCTAGACAGGAGTGGGAACCAAGGCCAGTTGAAGAAAGGAGGCCCAGAGAGGTTAAATAATTTGCCCAAGGTCGCACAGTAAGTGCAAAACTGGGATTTGAACAAGGTTTTAGTTGGTCACTTTGTCCCATGGGAGCTCAGAAACATCTGCTGTCTAGCTCTTTCTCAGCTTCCTAGTCTTCTGCCTCCTCACCCTGGTCCTTGTCGACCTTGCTGCTAAAGGCAGCAGTTGGCTAGGGAGGCAATCGTTTCTCCCCTTCTTGAGCGAGGTACTTGTTTTGATTTCTACTTCCAAATTCCTCTAGAAAAATAAATTAGACCTTGTTCAGTTGATGACTTTAAAAGTAAAAAAGGTGCATGCTAAAAATTCAAAAGCTACAAAAGAATATACGGTGGAATGTCAGTCTTTCTCCAGCACGCAGGCTATGTCGACTGACTGCTCAGGTCTCCTTCCAGGCAAGTACCAGCAATGCGTGTGTATGTGTCATTTTTCTTTCATTCTATATAAGTGGTACCTCGTATGGTAAGGTGGTTCCCATTACAGACTCTGGAGGCGGAGTCCCTGGGTAGAAATCCTAGCTCTGTCACTCCCAGTCAGGGTGTACAATTTCGCCGCCCTGTGCTGGAGTTTGCCAGTCTGTGAAATGAGAGGTTAACAGCACCTACCTCATGGACTTGTTAGAGTATTAAGCAGCTTAATATCTGTAAAGCTCTTAGGACAGTGTCCAGTATTCAATAAAATGTTGGCTAATCATCATTTCTGCACTTTGCTTTTTATAATACACATATATGTGTATATAGTTTTATATACTTTTTCTAATGTTATTCTCATTTCTCCACCTTGGTTTTTTCACCAACCCAGCGTAATTCGTAGATCATTCCAGAGATGCAGAAGTTGGTCCCATATCCTTTTTAATGTCAGCAGTGCCTCCTCTAGGACACACATCCCATAAATTATTCCAGCATCTCCTTAATGGACATGTGTGTGGTTGGCAGTCTCTGGCATAAAGGATGCTGCAGGGTACACGTTGTGCACCAAGGTCTCACAAAGGCACCTCCCCAAGATGGGGTGGTATTTCTGAGCAGGGATGCCATGAGAAGACCCCATGTTCTTTGACTCTGTTCAGGAATCTAGAAGGGCTCAGGTGCACAGCTGCTGAGTTTCTTCTCTCAGGAAAGGTCACTCCTCCCTGGCCCGTGGGGTGGGCTAGAGATGGGGAGCCTAGATATCCATTATCTGTTCATTTACATAGAGCACCTGTTCTGTGCTGGAAAGTTGGGAACTAGAGCAACAAAAAGCCCTAGGTTCCTGTCATCCCAGAGTCTGTGATTCTGTGGGAAACAAAGACCCAGCCCTAGACAGTTATGGCCTAGCATGGTCAGGGGAGGGAGGGGCTGGTCGTATATCACAAAGACTCCAGGGAAGAAAAGTGGTCAGCCACTGACAAAGTAGAGGAAAGTTTCAGAAGGTGCTACAACATGTGCAGTCTGGAGGAGAAAAAGCATGCCTGATCAAGTTGCTCCATGTGACTAGGCTATGAGCTACACAGGTATACAGGGAGAAAAGAGATGAGCTGTATTGGGACGCCAACAGGTATGAAATTATGCAGGATTCTGGAAACAAACTGGAGGTTTCCCCGAGGTGCTGAGGAGTCATGGGAGGTTGTAGAGCACTGGTTTCCATATGTGATCCCCAGACCATTAGTATCAGCATCATCTGTGAGGGGAACCAAAGTTTACCATGCCAAAATATCATTTTGGGATACTGATTATTTCAAGCTGGTTAGTTTTAGAAAGAAAAGATAGAGGACCTGCTCCAGGAAAGGAGCTATCTATCACCACAGATAGCTGTAGTTTAATATGAACCAGATGGGATAGACAGGGAGGAACCTCAAAAGGCTTACTTGATCAAAGTCCTTTCTCTGTCCCATTATTAAACATGGCCCAGCAAATATTTATTTACCAAACATTTGCTTTTCCATCTCCATGTGAATTGTCTATCTGTTCAAATCCGAAACCACAACCCTGCCCCCCCCTTCTCAATAAAATGTTGGCTAATCATTATCATCATTTCTGCACTTTGCTTTTTATCATATATTATACATATGTATATATAATTTTACATACTTTTTTCTAATACTATTCTCATTTCTCCATCTTGGGTTTTTCAGAACCCAGTGTAATTCATAGATCACTTGGGAAACGGGCTTCCCTTTATGTGTGTTAATGCCAGGAACCTCAACTGCCCAAAGCCTCTTTGGGTCCCCTGTCTTAAGGCACCCCCACATGTACATCTGTAATAAACCTGTGACATTTCTTCCTGTGAATCTGTCTTATATTAATTTGATCATTAGCCCAGACAGAAGAACTTAGAAAGGTGGGAGGAAGTTCTATTTGTCTACCCTCACACCTGGAAACTTGCTGGAAGTACAAATGTTCGAGCCCCATCTCAGACCTGCTGAATCAAAAACTCTGGGAGTGGATCCCAACAACCTGCTTTAACAAGGCTTTCTGGCGAGTCTAACACATGCTGAAGTTGGAAAACTACAAGTTCAGTGGAAAGTCATCATTGCAGTTCATCAAAAAGTCATGGTCTGAGTCCTTAATGTAAGAATATAAATGAATTAACTTACTGAATATTTATTTGTGCCAGGCACTCTTCACGTGTTACCTTACTGACTTCCGACAATCACCCTACACGACGGTTGCTTTGTCCTTGTTTTGTAGAGGAGGGTGTTAAACCTGCAGTGAGATTACTCCCACAAGAAGACCAAACTTTTTCTTTTTTTAGGTGTAGAATTTTTCATATAGAAGCCTGATTGGATAGAAGGACGCTTAGGTATCACAAACTTCGTCTCCGGCATCCTAAGCTGGACAGGCCCCGCGTGCCTGGGTGTTGAGCATCACCCTCCCTTCTGCGGTAAGCCCTAGGAGCGGGTTAGGATGCTCGTTACCGTGGAGACAGGCGTGCGAGGCGAGCGTACCTCGGGGGAGGCGGAAGACGGTTGTGGAAGTGCGGGCGGCCATTTTGAGGCCGGGTAAGTGGGGCGGGACGGGAGCGGGTAAGCGACGGTTGGCCGGTTTTACCTAAGCGACTGGTATGGCGAAGTGGGGAGAAGAGGGAGGTGCTTGGTGCCATCCCAGGGAGGGATGCGGGGGGAGGGGGTGGAAGGGAGGAGAGAGGGAGAGGAAGGGAAAGGGAAGAGAGTGGAGGGAACCGGCGGAGGAGGGGACTGGCGAAAGGCGGGGCGGGAAACGAGGAAAGACTAAAAGATGCGAAGAGTAGAGGTGGGGCTAGGAGATGCAGGGCCTGGAGCCCGTTGTTGGCCAAGGCATGGATAGGGATGGTGAGGAGAGCGGGTGGGACGAAAAGATGTCGCGGTTCGGAGAGGTGAAGATCGAGGAGGTGCTGACCTACAAGGTAGCCCCGGCGTGGAACAAGGAGAAGGTGCAGGGGATACAGGAGAGAACGAAAGGCAAAGACAGGGTCTCTAAGGAGGAGGGGCGGGGCCGCACGAGGGGCGGGGCTTGGAACCGGCTCGGGAACTAAAGGTTTGTCAAGAACAAGGACGGTACAAGGAGCACGAGCAGATCCGGGAGCAAGCTCTAAGCGCTCTAAGCGAGAAACAGCGGCAAGGCCAGGGGAAGAGGAGGGGCGTGGAGAAGGTCCAAGACCGGGAGAGGGGCGGGGCTAGGTATAGGATCCGATTAGCCGGCAGGACCCGAGCGAAGAGAAAGGGACGGTGCGAAGAGAAGTGGGCAGGCCGGGCAAAAAGTGGGGCAGGGCGAGGTTCAGCTACAACAGCAGGTGCAGGTACGAGATCAGGGGGAGTAGCAGGACTGGGGAAAATACATGGGACGCAGCCCAAGCCAGAAACAGAAACCAGGACTGGGTGAAGA
The DNA here is from genome assembly GCF_021234165.1 of Pteronotus mesoamericanus. Taxonomy (NCBI): domain Eukaryota; kingdom Metazoa; phylum Chordata; class Mammalia; order Chiroptera; family Mormoopidae; genus Pteronotus; species Pteronotus mesoamericanus. Next base: position 9,517,203 of record NW_026555307.1, read on the forward strand.
GTAGGAGAGGGGTGCAGAGCAAGCAAGGAGCAAAAAAAGAAGTGTGTGGCAAGGTTAGAGGAGACGAGAAGGCGGAACCAGACCAGGAGCAGGGGCGTGGCCAGGAGCAAAAGTAGGGGCGGGACCTGGAGATAGAGCCGAGGGGGGATCCTCCCTAGGAGAAGATGCAGGGCCTGGGGCAGGAGCGAGGTCTGGAGCCGAAGCGGAGACTACAGCAACAGCAGGGGTGGGGCCAGGAGTAAGAAGGGGGCCTGGAACCAGAGCTGGGTTGGGGCTGGAAGGCTTAACAGAGGCAAGGCCAGGAGGAGCGGGGCCAAGCGCAGGAACGGATTGAGGCGCAGTACTGAGGCGGGATCTCAGAAGGCGGCCGGGAGCGCAGTCTTGCCAGCGGGAGTTGACCTCCGCATTTCCTAGGTTCAAGCCACGCTGTGTTCTGTCCCACGATAAACCCTGCTGGCCCTGCGCGGCCGAGACTACAAGTCCTCTGGATGCTGTGGTTACTGTTGGCGGTGCTATTATCACCGTGGAGTCTGTGGGCTGTTGAGGAGTGCACCTGGCAGGTTGTCCTGAACAAGTTCGAGATGGTAGGCACGAACAGCGTGAGTGACCACTTCTTTGATCAAGAGCCTCTGGACACAGTGGACAGCTTGTTTGGCCTTCTGGTAGACGCACCCATAGACCCGGACGAGGTGAGGGGACTGGGGCCAGGAGAATGAGAGAGGTCCTGGACCTACACCCGACTGGGCTCTGTACATTTGCCTCAACCTCTCCTTGCAGAAATACCTGGGCTTCCCTTACTACCTGAAGATCAATTACTCCTGCAAGGGAGAGGTGAGTGCGTGCAGCCAGGAGGGGCTCATTCTGTGTGAATCTCAGATTCCCCATCTCTAACATTTTAATGGTGGTGGCACCACTAGACCCTGGGGGCCCGTAAGGATTCACAAAGATTGTTAGTGCCCCACCAGGCACATAGTAGGTGCTCAAGTAAGCATTTATTTATTTATTGCCATTGAAAAAATTGAGATATAATTCAACATACCATGCATTTCATCACTTGAAGTGTACAATTCAGTAGTTTTAGTTTATTTACAAAATTGCTCAGCCATTCACCACTATCTAATCTGGGGCATTTTTATTTTCATCACCTCTAAAAGAATCCCTGTACCCCTACCCTTCCAGACCCTGGAGACCACTAATCTACTTTCTGTTCCTATAAGTTTGTTTTCTCTGGACATTTCATATACATGGAATCATACAATATGTAGCTTTTGTTTCTGGCTTCTTTCACATAGCATGTTTTCAAGGCTCATCCATGTTTTAGCACCTATCAGTATTTCCTTTTTATGGCTGAATAATATTCAACTGTATGGATGTGTTACATTTTGTTCATTCAATAATTTATGAACATTTGGGTTATTTCCACTTTTTGGCTACTATGAATAATGCTGCTATGAACATTTGTGTACAGGTTTTTGCATAAACGTATGTTTTCAGTTCTTCAGTATACACCTAGGAATGGAATTGCTTGGTTATATGTTAACTGTTTCACTTTTGAGGAACTGCCAGACTGTTTTCCAAAGCAGCTGTACTATTTTACATTCCAGTCAACAATCTATGAGGGTTCCTGTTTTTCTTCATCCCCACCAACACTTGTCATTGTCCATCTTTTTTATTATAGCTATCCTAATGTGTGTCAAACGGTATTTCATTGTGGTTGTGATTTGTATTTCCCTCAAAACTAATGATATTGAGCATCTTTTCATGTGCTCATTGGCCATTATCTATCTATCTTTGGAGAAATGTTCATTCAGATCTTTTGCCCATTTAAAAATTGAGTTGTCTTTTTATTGTTGTGTTGCAAAATTTCTTAATATATTCTGATACTAGTTTCTTATCAGATATAAGATTTGTAAATATTTTGTCACATTCCATTGGTTGTTTTTTCACTTTCTTGATGGTGCCCTTTGAAGCACAAAAGTTTTATATTTATGATATAATTCACATACCATAAAAGTACCAGAATTTTAAATTTCAGTGAAAAGTCCAACTTACCAATTTTTTGTTTTTGATACCTGTGCTTTTGATGTTGTCTAAAAAGTCTTTGCCTAACCAGAGATCATGAAGATTTACTCCTGTGTTCTTTTCTAAGAGTTTTTTACGTAGTTTAGCTCTTATATTTAGGTCTTCAAAACATTTTGAATTAATTTTGCATATGGTGTGAGGAAGGGGTCCAACTTTGACATGTGAATACCCAGTTATCCCAGTACCACTCGTTGAAAACATTATTCTTTACCCCCATTGAAATGTCTTGGCACCCTTGTCCGAAATCAATTGACCATAAATGCAAGGGTTTATTTCTGCATATAATTCTATTCCATTGCTCTATATTGTCTATCTATATGCCAGTAGCAAAGAGTCTTGATTACTGTAGCTATGTGGTAAGTTTTCAAATCAAAAAGTTCTCAAACTTTGTTCTTTTTCAAGGATGGTTTGGCTTATGTATGCTTTTTGAAAATAGTGGAATGTTGTAGTCGACAAGTGAAGTTCTGGGGCCTGCAGACCTGGGTTGGAATCTATCACTGATTAGTGTTTCCTTGGAGGAAGTATAGAATAACAATTAACACCTTGACCCAGGCTGCCAGGGTTCAGGTTCCATATCATAATAGCTGTGATCTCAGGCAAGTTACTTAACTTCTATACCAAAGTTTCCTCATCCCTTTTAAAATTTTATATTTTAAATTATATTTTATTGATTATGCTATCCTCATCCTTAACAAGAGTAAGGTAACGATCATGCCCACTTCATAAAATGATTAAATACATGTGAAACACTTATTTATTGCCTGGTTCACACAAAGGGCTCAGTGAATGCTAGAAACAAATTTCTAGAGTGTGACCCTGAGCATAGAGTTTTACTCCATGAACCTTCTCTCCTTATCTGTAAAAATGTGGTATTAATACCTTTATTTGTTCATGTAACACCTACCATGAGTCAGATTCTCTTTCTTTTACAGTGGGGTGGGGGGTACAATGGTAAACAACACAGGCAGGTTTTTCTTAGGGATTCAGCCCACCAGGGAAGCAGACAATCAGCAAGTAAATACATAAAATAATTTATGAAGGGTAACCAGTGAAAGAAGAAAATGAAATGAGGTGATGTGTTAGAAAGGAGGGTGTTAGCTGGGGTAGTTGGGAAAGGTCTCTCTGAAGAGGCTTGAACAGACTTGAACTGATGAAAAAGGATGACTGGGAGAACTGGGGAATGCTTTCCAGGCCGAGGGAACAGCCAGTGCAAAGGCTCTGAAGCAGGAAAGAGGACAGTGTGAGTGAGGACCTCAAAGAGGCCTGTGTGGCTGGGAGCAGAGTGAGTGAGGGAGGGGATAGGTCAGGGAGGTGCTTTAAGGCCTCATGAACCCTAGTGAGGACTTGGCTTTCACTCCGAGTGAGATAGGACCCTAAGAAGGTTCTGAGCAGAGAAGGGATATGATCTGCCTCAGATGTTCACGAGCCCCTCCTGCTGTGTGGGGGAAGCAGACTGTAGGGGGCGGGGATGGGAGCAGGGAGACCAGGGAGGCCACTGATGCCTGGTCTTAGGCAGGACTTGAGGATTGACAGGACCAGCGTGGTTATGGTCACTGTTGCCCTGACAGAGTGGAGGGCTCTGCTCCACAAGCACCTAATGTCCTGTATTTGGAAACCCAGAAGCAGGGCTGCAACAAGTACATTCGGCAGGATCAAAAGGGTCTGGCTGAGGCATTCCTCAGGATGAAATCCTGTGCAAAGGTGGTCAGACCCACTAAGTGTCTCACCCTGGTCTCAAAGCCCACCTTCACCCCCCACCTGTAGTGGTCTGAGTGCAGCCTTCTCTTGGAAATCTGTTCAGCCCTTTGCATATGCTTGCTCCCTGCAGCCGGAACACCCTTCTTCCCTCCTTCCATCTCCACTTGAAGCTCTGCCTGCCCTCGTCAGCCCAGCCAGGATTCTGGCACCTCTGGGAGGTTGTTCCTGCCTCTCCCCTCACCTTCTTCCCCAGTTCTCAGTCCACTGTCCCATCCCACCTTTACCCTAGGCCCCAGCCCCCAGCCCTCAAACCTGGCTATCCTCTGACTGTTGGGGGTGGCACAGTCTCATTTCTGCAGGGAAGGTGGAAACATCACGAGCGGGCCTGGGAGTCCCTACAGTGAGGGAGATGGCCACAAGTAGTTCTGGGTGCCAGGTTCAGTCCCATCATCATGATTTTGCTTATCTGATGCTGCCTGTCTCTATATATTCCCTACATTCAAATTCTATCTGAAGACCTTGGCCCTGGACTCCCTCCTCCAGGAAGACATCCTGACTCTCTCCACAGCCCCTAGCCCCTCTGCCCTTCTCTTAGCCTGTTCTCTCCACCCCAGCTCCAGACCTAGACCATGTTCTCTAACCTTTCCATGGTGGAGAATTTGTTCTTCCTACCTAGCCCAGGAAGACAATCTACTAAAGGTGGAGTCAAGGTGCGGGCAGGGGGCAGAGGTTATCTTAAAGACATACCTGGGGGGCCATCTCGCCCTTAGTCCTCCGAGGCTCTCGTCCGCAAGGGCCACCTGACAGGGCTGAAGCCTGTGGTGCTAGTCACCTTCCAGTCCCCAGTTAACTTCAATCGTTGGAAGTTAGAGCAGCTACAGATCCAGATGGAGGCAGCTCCCTTCCGCAGCAAAGGTGGGCCTGAGGGGTGCCTGCGGGGGGGTCAGAAGCCTGGCAGGAGTGTGGGGGGATTGCTGGGGGAATGACTTGGAGGGGAGGCTGGGGTCATCATAGTGGTCCATAACCTGTTGGGATTGTGGGGCTTGTTGGAGGCCCTCAGTGAGGTCTGTGACCTGGAGGAGGGCATGGGGAAGAGGCCTCAGTGGGTTTCATGGTGGCTACACAAAGGCCTAAGTGGGGTCCACGCCTAGAGGAGGACACGGAGGGTTGCAGGGAGACCTCAGTGATCTATGGCCTAATGGGGACTGCTGGGAGCACCCCCGCAGCCTCAGTGCCTCCTGCTTACCAGCAGAACAGTGCAGCGCAGAGGAGGTGTGTGTCATGAGCTGGTACACGCCCATGCCTCTCAAGAATGGCAGTGTGGTCATGTATGTGGATGTCAGCAGTAATGGCCTAGGGCCCTTCATCCCCAACAAAAGGTACCATTCCCCACACCGGGGGCAGGGGTAGACTCTTGGAGGGACTTCCTTATCTCCAGATCCCCCAAGAAGCCAGGAGGAAGCCAATGGGAAGGAACAGAGTGGGGAGGTGCAGGAGCCCCTGAAACTGGAACCCTCACCTGTGCCTACCTCACACCTGCTGCCAGGTTTCAGGTGAACATCAATGGCTTCCTGAAGAGAGAGCAACACAACAAACTCCGGTTCACTGTGGGAAATGAGGTAAGGGGTCCGGACAGTGGGAATGGTAAAACATGTGGGTTAAAGACAGTGGGATGGTACTCTGATTATTTCTTACACAAGTGATAGGCTCCACTTAGAGATCACTTAATTTGTGCCAGGAGCTGGGTGAAGTGTTCTACTAAATGCACAATCACGTTATGTCTTTACAGGCATTTACTGAGCATGCAGGGTGGCCCCATGGGAACAAAACAGTGAACACACAGACCCAAGTCCCTGACCTCTTAGAACTGACAGTCTAGTGGGAGAGACAGAGAGCAAACCCATAGTAAACGTGAAACCAAGTAAATTCCATAGTAGGTTAAAAGGTAGAAAGTGCTCTGGAGAGAATTTAGAGTTAGGGGAATTGGGTCTGTGCAGGAAGGGTCTGCAGTGTTTGATGGAATGGTCAAGAAAAGAAGAATTGAGAAGGTTGACATCTGGGTAAAGCCTTGAAGGAGGAGAGGAGGGAATCACGTAGATCCTAGGGGAAGAACATTGTATACAGAGGGAACAGCCAGTACAAATGCTCCGAGGCGGAAATGTGCCTGGTCAGTCTGAGAAGCAGTGAGGAGGCAATGTTGTGGGGAAAGGGCGAACAAGCAGGAGAGTACAGGGGATTGAAGTCAAAGAGGTGTGGGGGGACAAACTCTGTGGGGCCTCTTGAGTCAGGGAGAGGACTTTGGCTTTTACCCTAAATGATATGAAGCCAGTGGAGGGTTGAGGAATGTTAAGTAGCCCTCCTGCCCCTCCCCTGGCAGCTCTTCAATCTGATACCCCGGTACTTTGTGAACGTCTCATCGAGACCCTTGTGGTACACTGTGGACCAGGCACCTGTGCTCATCCTGGGTGGAATTCCTGAGGAGAAGTCCATCCTGCTGACTGACACCAGCTTCAAGGACTTTTTTCTTGTGGAGGTGAGGAACACAGGGCAGGTGGTGGGCTGAGGCCTCTTGAAGGATGCCGGGCCTCAGCCCCTAAAATGGGTTCACCTGGATAAATGGAAGGGGTCTCCAAAGATATACCCATCCCCACAAGGGGCAGATGGCATGAGGGGAGGACATAAGACTGCAGCCAGACAACCTGGGTTCAGATCCTGTTCTGCCTCCTCCTGCCTGTGTGGCCTTGGGCAAGTCACTTCACCCACCTGGGCCTCAGATTCCCACTCTGTAAAATGGCAATAATATTTATATTTACCCCATAGAATCAGTGGGAGGATGACAGAAGTTAATATCAGCTAGACATAGAATGAGCAGTATGTGAGTGAAAGCTATTATTATTTATAGGTCTACCATTCTGAAACTCAAAACACTGAAAATGGCATTTTCAAAAATTTAGGACTCAGATTCACTTGTCGAGAAACTCTGACTTGAGCTAACAAAGGCTACTTAGTCTCTGCATCTCATTTAGTGTTAATATTCAGATTCTGCCTTGCAAAAATCCTAAGGTGTTTGATTACAGGGTGCTGCCCTGGACTCCACTTGTTTACCTATGAATGCAATGTATGTGCCATACTACCTTCTAACTGCTGGAAAACTCCGATCTCTGATACACGTCTGGCCCCAAGCGTTTTTTAATTTGACATTGTGAGCCTGTAGTATTCCCAGAATGGGGAAAGAGTGTCTGAAGCAACTTATTTTGGGTGTGTGTGAATGACAGGAACGTGTTTGAATTGGTGCAGCTGTAGGCAGAGCTCCAACCCAGTATAAGCAGAGGAATGGATTTAGTAGGTGCTCTAACTCTGCACAGCTTATACACAGAGCAGGCTTCAGGTCTGACACAGGGCCTCATATGAGGACTCCAGCTTTCTGTCACATTTCTTCCAGATTAGTCCTGTCCTCCAAGTGGCTCACATCATCCCAACTCCTAGGCAGGAGAATGGGAGCATCTCTTTCCCAGATAGTGTTAGGAAAAAAACCCCTGAAATTTATTTCCTTGGCCCTGATTGGCCCAGTTTTGGTCATGTGTCCCAAAATGATGGAATATGCCAGCTGGCTTAGCACAGGTCACACTCTCCATCCTTGTGGGGAGAGCAGCTGAGACAGGTGGCAAAGAAAGGATGGTCCCGCAGGGTGAAATCCGGGTAGCTTTGCCACAAGTTGAGGGGAGAAGGTACTGGTTGTTAATGGTGTCCAAGATAACAATTGCGCTCCACAGCAACCCCAAAAGTTTGCCTCAACCTCTTTCCTTCAAGGTTGAAAGCCCCGTCCATGATTTCTGAGAAGGCCAAGTAGATTAATGTTCTGGTTCCCTCTGGCTCTGAATTCCTGCTTTACAGAACTTGTTCAGTTTATAGACCATCTCCCTGTCCTGTGTCAGATTTCTCTGTCTGGGCCAGGTCTTTCCAGACCTTGCTGTTTCCTTCCTTCTGACCCAAAGATGCCCACAGGAGGCATATAATTGTTATGGATTCTGCTGAAGAGATTTGGAGTGTAGAGAAGGTTTATGTCACAGGAATGAAGACTTCAACTCTAACTTCAGGCATCCTTATTCTTGGTTTTATTTAAATTTATCATAATGAAAATCATAAAATTCATAAGATTAACCACTTCAAAGTGAACAATATTGTGCCATATAGTACTTTCACATTGTGCAACCACCACCTCTATTTAGTGTAACTGAACAAATGGAGGTTTGACTTCCTGTTGCTATGAAAGCCCAACTCCCAAGCCATATGCTGGTGCAAAAGGAAAGGGGTTTTATTCAAGTACCACAGAACCTGGAGAATGGTGGGCTCAGGTCTCAGAGACCATTTCCCCTTCCTGCTCAAGCCTGCTATTCTTATAGGGATAGGGAAGACTTTATTTTTCTCTCCAATTATCTCGTTAGCTTTTGGTGGGCTTGGGGCCCTATCCATTCTTCTTTCTAGCTTGTGGCATGCTCAGGCCCTATTCATTCATCTCTCCCGCTTTTGGCACACTCAGTGTAAAAACCTCCCTCTGCCTCCATCTTGGCCAATGGGGGAGACTCCCCCAGGCTTTGACTGACTCTCTAAGGTAACAACACCCCTCTTCAAAACTCTGGACCCTTGTAATCTTACAAGGGTAAATGGATGAATGTCTAATCTTATGTAGTTTCTTCTTGCTGTCAAAGGATATAGTCTTACCAATTCCTGGGTCCAGAGACTCTTACAGTCTACTAAAAGAAGAGGGGGATCAGGAATGGAGGGAAACCTTTACATGAGGGAGCAGTATTGTGGTCTTCGGAGGGCAGTATACACAGTGTCTAGAGGATGGCACTGCTGAACAAGCAAAGCTGGTAGACTGCTTCGTATTCTTCAGGAGGCGGTGTTGCAGATGGGCTTCCAAAGTGAGACCTTTGGGAGGTGCTGTCCCCTTCCGAAAGAAGAATTTTAAATCTCCTTCAGGAGAGCAGGTCCAGCTCTCCTTTGCAGTGTTGACAGCAGCAGCAAGATCTGAGTCCTCAAGTGAGGCCCGCTTTATCCATGTGTGGTGGATCCAAGGCTGGATTCCATCAGCTTTAGGGAAGAGTGTTGTTAGCAGGGAGTCATAGGATCTGGTCTATTGCTTGGCTAACTGCTGTTCAGGACCTTGAGACTTCCAGGCCTTTAGTAAGACTTGGTCTCCCAGCTGGAACAAGTGTAAGGGCTCATCAGACAGGTAGATGGACCTGCAATGAGCAAGCTTGTGCAAATTAATGTTTGCCCTAGATATTGTACATATTGTTTGATTTTTGATTCATGTTCTACATATAAAGTGGGTGTTCCTAAAACAAACTTGGAAGGGTCTACCATAAACTAAATATTTCAAAAGGGCTTACTTTAAACCCACTTTGAGGCACTACCCTAATTCGGAGCAAGGCAATAAGGAGAGCCTGGTCCCATTTCAAATGTTTCCTGGCATATTTTCACCAGGTCTTCTTTATTATTTGGTTCATTTTCTGTTTTCCCCAAAGAGTGAGGTCTCCAAGATGCACGTACTTTCCATGGAATCTGTAGTGCCTGTCCTGTCTTCTGGGAGATTTCTGAAGTGAATTATGGTCCACTTTGAATGATGTTAGGAAGTCCAAACTTAGGGATTATTTCTTTGCGTAGAAATTTTGCTACCTTGGTTGTCTTCGCAGTTCTAGTGGATATGTCTCTACCCACCCAGAAAAAGTATCCACAAGAAATAAAAATGTAAAGTTTCTTATGGTTTTAGGCATCTGTGTAAAGTCAACTTGCCAGCCCTCAAATGGGGATGTCCCTTTACATTGTACTCCCTTTCCTGTTGTGGCACGTTCTGTCTTAGGTTTGTTTTTGGTGCATATCTGACAGGCTTGGATAATCTTCTGAATGGTCCTTTGTAAATGAGGGCCCTTCACTTGGTCTAATGAGGTCCATCAAAACATCCCTTCCTTTATGAGCCCCTTCATATAGGTGTTTGAGGATGGGATATACCAGAACTTTAGGGAACAAGATCGTACCATGAGTGTTGATCTTCCATATAGAATTAGGGTCAGTATTAGAAAATCCCCATTCACAGGTCCACTCCTCATCTCATTCTGTGTAATGAAATTTAAATTCTGACAAGTCCAGGTGCAGAATTAGAGCCCCGAGAAGTGGTGGCCCTTGGGTGGCTGGTCTTGCTGCTTTATTGACAGTTTGGTTTCCTGGCTTGTTTGGGAATTGTTCTTCTGGTGTCCTGGAAAGTGCATTATGCCAATATGGTTCAGTAGACTCACTGCCTCTAGCAGTTTTGCGTATCTGATGTCCTTATTCCCTAAGGTTAAGAGCCCTCTTTTTTTCCATATTGTCCCATGGGCATGGGCTACCATGAAGGCCTACTTAGCATCAGTGTAGATGTTAAGATTCCTTCCTTGGGATAATTCTAAGGCTCTGGTGAGGGCTATCAGTTCAGCCTTTTGTGCCGAGGTTCCTATGGCAAGGACTTGGGCTTCTATTTTCTTGTCTGTGGTGACTACTACCCTGTACTTGGCTTGTCACTGTCCTTTCTCCATGAAGCTGCTCCCATCTGTATATAATTCCCAGTCAGATTCTGTCAGTGGCTGGTCCAGTAGATACAATTTTCTGGAATAAACTTGGTCAATGATTTTTGAACAATCACACTGAAGGTCTAAGCCTCCCTCCAAGTCCAGGAGAAGTATAACTAGGTTTAACGTAGTTGTGGTTTGTAAGGTAACACCTGGACTGTCCAATAAAATGGCCTGACATTTTCCTATGTACCCTGCCATCAGCCAATACCCTCTCTTCTAACATTTCTCAGCAAAGTTTTCTACCCTTTGTATTTCTCCTGTTACGTTTCTGGCAGTCCTTTCTCCAGTGGCCCTTCTCCTTGCAATAGATGCATTGATTGGCACCTCAGGGGTCTTCCCTCTTTCCTTTCGGGTCTCACCTCTCCTTCTAGTTTCCCTCCACTGTTTCTAAGAAAGCAGAGGCCTGCTTTAATTTCTTTGTTTCCCGGGCATGGTAAACTTTAAAGGCCACCAGCTGGGAGAGATTCATTCCCAACACCTGTCTGAATGTTGGTGCTTCCTTCTGGTATCTGGGATACTTTGCCCAATAAAAATCATGTTTGTCATCTGGGCATTTTCTGGTGCCTGTGGGTCAGCATCAGTGTGCTTTTGACAAGCCTGATAGATCAGTTCTAGAAATTCAGAAGTATCTTCTTTTGGTTTCTGTTGTGTGGTGCATATCATATTCAGGCTCTTGTGTTCAGGCACTCCTTTCTTAAGCCCTTTTAATATGCCCCCTTTGTAATGTTCTAGGTCCCTGCTACTTGGGTCCCAATTGGGCTCTGTCAAGGGAATTGCCCTGGCTGGGTTGGGATTCTCTTGATGGAGGCGATGAGCCTCTTCATTAGTCTTTTTTATAACTAGCTGCTTTTCATCAGCTGTTAGCGGGATGTTAAGGAGAGCCTGCACATATGCCCCATTTGGTTGGTGAATGGCAAAAGTGGAGATGATAAGACCCACAATTTTCTGAGGATTCTCCCTATATGAGGAGTTGGAATTCTTCTAATTCAGTAAATCTGAAGTCGAAAATGGAGTATGGGCCCAATAGTGGCTAGCAGGCTGGACTTTCTGGCTTATTCTGCCCATGGGGTATTGCCTCAAAGGGACTTGACCTGCTCTGGATAGGGATGCTCCCTGGCCATATTGCGTGCCCTGCCAGGTCTTTGAGGGGGAAACCATTCCTTCATAAGACAGGGGTGGGGCTTTTGCTTCTCTGGGCCCTATTACAGGGGTATCTAGCAGTGGGGGTGAGGTGAAGGAAATCTTCTTGTTGCTAATCCTGTGTTCCCTGGGTCCAAGGCATTAAAAAGACTCATCTCCTTATTTTCCTTTTCTTCCTGTCTCTTACAACCAGGGAGTGGTTTTGAAGTCAATTTCCTTCTTTGCATCATTAGGTTGTTCCCTTTCTTTGCTGAAACTTTATTGTGTTAAGATATAAATGCCTGGACATAAGGGATTTGGTCCCATTTCCCTGACCATTGGCAAAGCAATTCCAACAGTATGATGGTGTAGTAACTTAGGGGGCCATTTTCCCCAATAGTCTAAAATATACATAGGCCAAGCAATGTTACAATAGAAAACCAAATCTTAGTCATTAGATAATAGCTGTACATAGACCAATCTGCTAAAATTTGTTCCAGTGGGCTCCCTTCAAGAGTTGGAACTGAACAACCCCTGATGGCACAAAAGTACAAATCTAAAACCATAATCGTAGCAAGACCCCAGACAAAGTGGGACCATATAAAGGAAACCTTGGATCCATAATTTCATTATTCCAAACGAGTGCTCACAAGCAAGTCTTAGTGTCTTATGTCCTACCAACTGATATTCAAGTGGTCCTAACTGGACCCAAATGACATGGAGCCAAAGTGGCAGGGGTAACCTACCAGCCAGTATCACAAATGGTCATAACTGGACCCAAGTGGCACAGAGCTCAAGTGGCACAAAGCCCAAGTGCCATGGATAGCCTGCCAACTGGTATCACAAATGGGCCTAACTGGATCCAAGTGGCACAAAGCCTGAGTAGCACAAAGTCCAAGAGGCACCAAGCCCAAGTGCCAAGGGTAGAGGACCCCTGCTGTGTATGCTGGTTTGACTCACCCACTCTTGGAGTCCATCTGCTCCCCGGACTTTCCTTTCACCAGCCAAGTGCTTTAGGCAGCCAATACCTTGAGAAGAAGTTTAGGGACATTCCCTGAGAAAAGCTCTCAAAAATTTCTGAGATGTCCCCACAGGTCCTGATCCTGGGGTTGGCCTGCCATAGGCAGCTGGGACCCCAGCCTGAGCCCTCCGAGACTTACCAAGGTCCATGCTGTCCCACCAGAGTGGCCAAAACCTGTAAATGAATAAACAGAGGTTCTGCTGCCAGCTGCAACAAAAGCCAAACTCATGAGGCAGGTGCTGGTGCAAAAGGGAAGAGGTTTTATTCAGGTACTGGGCAACCTGTGAATAGTAGACTCCTGTCTTAAAGACAACCTCCCATTCCTGCTTAAGCGCACTGTTCTTATAGGGATAGGGAGGGGAGGGCTTTTTTCCTATCCAATTGTTTTGCTAGCTTTTGGCATGCAGGGAGCCCTATCCATTCTTCTTCCTAGGTTTCAGCTATTGGCCCTATCTGTTCATCTTTCTAGCTTTTGGCAGCTCTGGCCCTATCTATTAATCTTTCAAGGTTTTGTCTCCTGGACCCTATCATTCTCTTTCTAGCTTTTGGTGCACCTGGGCCCTGTCCATTCATCTTCTTAGCTTGTGGCATGCTTGGGCACTGTCTTTCTATATTTCTGCTGCTACCGTGGCTAATGGGGAAGACTCCCAGGAGCTTTGACTGACTGTCTATAGTCACACTAGTTCCAAAAAAAATTTTTTTTTGTTACTCCAAAACAAAAAACCCTTTACTTCTGGACAAGAGAGGCAGCAGAGGTAAACACAAAACTTGCCTCCTTGCACAACCACATCACAAGTACAACTAAAATATAGGACAACCATCACTCATAACCATCAGAAATCAAGTTGAAATGGAAGTCTGAGAACTACAGAATTAAAGAAACCACGTCCATCCAGACTGGTAGGAGAGGTGCAGATACGGAACAAGATGGTCCCATGTTCACAAGTGGTGGATAAAAATTCAGGAGGGATATTTCAGGAGTGAGAAGTACCAGCCCCATACCAGGGCCCCAATCCCAGGGTTCTAGTGCCAGGAAGATAAGTCCCCATAACTTCTGACTGCAAAACCCAGCAGGGATTGAGTAGTGGAAGAAACTTCTAGAGTCCCAAGGAGATCCCTTCAAAGAACTCACACACTGGGTTACTCAGATTCACTCACTCTGAGCTCCAGCACTGTGGTAGCAGCTTGAAAGGCACCAGTGGCACACAGGGAGGAACTGAAGTATCTAGCATCAAGGCAGGAGCTGGGGGACAGCTTTCTCCCAGACAGAACGGTTGGCAGAAACTATTATCCCTCTACCGAGCCTTCCCCCCACAGAACCACAGAGCTGGCAGGTGGGCACCATATCTGAGATTCCATCAACCCAGCTAACACTGTTTGTCCCACCCTGGAGATCCCCTGAGACTCTGTCCCACCCAAATTATAGGCCCACCAAAGCTGTTAACCATGACTTTTCCAGGTGAATGACTGGTCTTGGCTCATGTATTACAACTTCCTAAATCCTATCAAACAAGCAAAAGTGGGCCTCAACCCCTAGCCCCTGTATCTCTCGCTAAGTGGCCCCAGGTCCCTCACATGCAGCAGCCAGCCTAGATTCATGGCTTCCTCTGGGAATCTCCACACTCAGCACAAGTAGCAGCCATCTCAGGTTGCTTTATAGCTCATGCAAGGCAGAACACAGATGGGGGCTGACCTTGGCCTGAACCACCCAGGAAACACCAGAGCCTGTGAACCAAGTGGACAGCTACAGACCATGTGGGAACACCACCATCCTGCCAAAGTACAGCTGATCCTCCACAGAGGGTGGAGATTGGTGGTCAGTCGTCACAGCCAGAACTTGCAGCTGACTGGCATGGGTAAATCCTTCCCATTGGCCTGGAACAGCAATCAAGACTCAACTACAAAAGGAGGGTATACTCAGCCCACACGAAGGGTGCATTTCATGTACCCAGTTTGGGAGATAGTGGAGGCTGTGCCACAGGACCCTACAGGACTCTTCCTACATTAGGCCATGCTACCAAAATAGGGGCAGGCCAGCCTTACCTAATATATAAAAGCAAACACAGGGAGGCTGCCAACAAAAGAAACATGGCCCAAATGGAAGAACAGATCAAAACTCCATAAAAAGAATTAAACAAAATGGAAATATATCCAATCTATCAGATGCAGAGGTCAGAATACTTGTTATAAGGATGCTCAAGGAACTTAGTGAGGACCTCAACAGCATAAAAAAGATCCAGTCAGGAACAAAGTATACACTCATTGAAATAAAGAGCAATTTGTAGAGAAACAGTAATAGAGTGGATGAAGCTGAGAATCAAATCAATTTGGAACTTAAGGAAGCAAAAACACAACCAATCAGAACAAGAAGACAAAAGAATCCAAAAAAAATGAAGGTAGTGTAAGCAGCTTCTGGGACAACTTCAAGCATTCCTATATTTGCATCATAGGGTGCCAAAATGAGAAGAAAAATAACAAGAAATTGGAAATCTATTAGAAAAAATAATGAAAGAAAACTACCCTAATTTGGTGAAGGAAATAGACATGCAAGTCCAAGAAGCACAGAGTACCAAATAAGATGGATGTAAAGAGCCCCACTCCAAGACACATCATAATTAAAAGGCCAAAGGTTAAACATAAAGAGAGAATCTTAAAAGCAGAAAGAGAAAAGCAGTTAGGTTCTTGCAAGGGAGTTCCCATAAGACTGTCCCTGATTTCTCAAAAGAAACTTTGCAGGATAGAGCCATGAAGGCAGGGGCCTACAGCCAAGATTGCTCTATCCAGCCAAGATATCATTTAGAATTGAAGGACAAATAAAGATCTTCCCAGACAAGAAAAAACTAAAGGAGTTTATCATCACCAAACCATTATTATATGAAATTTTAAAGGGACTTATTTTAGAAAAAAGAACAAAACTATGAACAAAAAAAGGTAGTAAATACGTATATATTAACAATTGAATCTAAAAAACTAAGTAAACAAAAAGAACAGAGATAGAATCATGGACACAGAGCATTTTGATTGTTGCTGGATTGGGGGTGGGGAATGAGAGAAAGGACGAAGAGATGAGGGGATTAAGAAGTACAAATAGGTGGTTACAGAATAGCCATGGGGATGTAAAGTACAGTATAGGAAAAATGGAGTAGCCAAAGAATTTATATGCATGACCCATGGACATGAACAAGGATGTGGGGATTGCCTGAGTGAGTGGGGGGTGCTGCGTGGAGGGGGGCAAAGGGGGAAAATTGGCACAACTGTAATAACATAATAAAATTCAAGTTTTTAAAAATAAAAGACCTTTTATTATTCTCTTTCTTGGGATCCAATATGGTGGTAGAATAAGGACCCAAATGGCATGATGCCCAAGGGGTTGAGACAGCTGGCTGGACTCCCACATGTGGCAGCTGAAGTTCTGGAGTGATACTTAAGCAGTGGGGAGGTTCGCCCTGAGAACTGTGGGGTCTAAACCCCAAGCTTGGATTCCCCAGCCTAAAGCACCAGAACCAAGAAAGGAACCCAAATAACACCTGCTGTGAAAAGCAGTGGGGTTTCTGTCTGACAGGGGTAATGGCTAAAGATGCACAGAGTCTCTTAAAAGGCCAATACACAAAATTTACAGTCACTTACCTTTGGCTTTGGCAGAGGAGGGGCAGGGTGGACTAGAGCTGTGTGAGGAGAGTCTCAGGTTGGAGGTTCTGGGGAGAAAGCTGAAGGGTCAGCTGCCAGAATCCCTTTGCTGAGTCATGAAGAAACCATCATTCTCAAGCAGATCACTACCCTCCAAGTGGCATCAGCCTGAGGGGAAGCAATAGCCCCACCCACAGGCATCCCTCTTGTCCATCCTGTGGAGCTTAGGCCAGGCTGCTGAGGAGTGCAGCTGGAGGCTATTTCTGATCAAGACTAACAAAAGTCTGCAGGCAGAGGCATATCTCTGGGAGCTCTGAGACTTTAGCTGAAACTCCTGCGGGGCCTGGTGCTGATAAAATCCAGCATTGGTGTGCAGCTTGATCATTTCAGCATACACCCAGATCCAGCAGAGCGAACCACAGGTTGTAGATTGCTGATAGCTCCAAACAGGTTTCCCAGGGCCTGTTACAGGCAGTGTCTGACATAGATTTGCACAAGAGTCTTTGCAGACCTCCTTAATACATAGAAACATACACAAAGAGGCAGCCAAAATAGGAAGACAAAGAAATGGGCCTCAAAAAGAAGAACAAGAGAATTCTCCAGAAGAAGAACTAAATGAAATGGAGGCAAGCAATCTTATCAGGTAGGGAGTTTAGAGTAATGATTATAAGGATACTCAACAGCCCTAGCTGGTGTGGCTCAGTGGATTGAATGCTGGCCTGAGAACCAAAACATTGCCAGTTCAATTCCCAGTGTAGGGCACATGCCTGGGTTGCAGGCCAGGTCCCCAGTAGGAGCCACGTGAGATGCAGCCACACATTGATGTTTCTCTCTCTTTCTCCCTCCCTTCCCTTCTTCAAAAATAAATAAATAAAATCTTAAAAAAAAACCCAAAAAGAATATTCAACAGTATGAAAAAAAGACATAGAAACCATAAAAAAAGGACCAGTCAGAAATGAAAAATGCAATATCTGAAGTAAATAATACACAAGAAGGAATAAACATAGGTTAGATGAAATAGAGGATTGAAACAGTAATTTGGAGGACAAGGTAGAAAAAACATCCAAGCAGAGCAGCAAAAAGAAAAAGGAATTTTAAAAAATGAGGAGAGTTTAAGAAACCTTTGGGGCAACATGAAGCGTAACAACATCCACATCATAGGGGTACCAGAAGGAGAAGACAGAATAAGGAATTGAGATTCTATTTGAAGAAATAATGATAACTGATATTTCCCTAACCTGGTGAAGGAAAAAGACACACTAGTCCAGGGAGCACAGAGAGTACCAAACAAGATGGACCCAAGGAAGCACACACGAAGGCACATCATAATTAAATTACCCAAAATTAAAGATAAGGAGAGAACCTTAAAAGCAGCAAGACAAAAGAAGACAGTTACCTACAAAGGAGTGCCCATAAGACTCTCAGCTGATTTCTCAAAAGAAACCATACAGGCAAGAAGGGACTGGAAAGAAGTATTCAAAGTCATAAAAAGCAAGGACCTACAACCTAGATTACTCTCTCCAGCAAAGCTATCATTTAGAATGGAAGGGCAGATAAAGTGCTTCCCAGATAATGTGAAATTAAAGGAGTTCATCATCACCAAGCCCTTATTATATGAAATGTTAAAGGGTCTTATCTAAGAAGAAGGTCAAAAACTATGAACAGTAAAATGACAACTCACAACTATCAACATCTGAACCTAATAAAAAAAACAAATTAAGCAAACAACTAGAACAGGAACAGAATCATAGAAATGGAGATCAGAGGGGAAGGGGAGGGGGAGGAATGGGGGGAAAGGTACAGGGAATAAGCAGCATAAATAGTAGCTACAAAACAGACAGGGGAAGGTTAAGAATAGTATTGGAAATGGAGAAGCCAAAGATCTTATATGTACGATTGATCCATGGACATGAACTAAGGGGGTGGGGATGCTGGTGGTAGGGGCAGTACAGGGTGGAGGGAATAAAGGAGAGAAAAAAATGGGACAACTGTAATAGCATAATCAATAAAATATATATTTAAAAAAAGAGAAGAAAGCAAGGCCAATATATATGCTGTCTCCACCTCAGAATGAAAGATACACACAGACTAACAGTAAAGTGATAGAAAAAAGATGTTTCATGCAAATGGAAAGGAAAAAAATAGCTGGGGTAGCAATATTTATATCTGAAAAAATAGATTTTAAAACTTCTTTGTAAGAGATGAAGGAGGACATCACACAATGATAAAGGGAACAATCTGACAAGAGGATGAAACCCAAGTAAACATTTACTCTCATCCTTTAATCATGGGGATTTCTCGCATGTTGCTGTCTCCTCTCCTTTTCTTCCTCCCATTTCACCTCACCACTCTCTCCCAGACCACCCCTAGGATTCCATAGGAATCCCCTGCTCTGTGCTACACTCCTCAGCAATGTGCTGGTCAGGTTTACATGTTGTAACAAAGAGACCCCTCACAGGGAGGGAATAGCTTAAGCAGGTGCTATTGCTCATTCGTATAATAGTCCAGAAGTGAGAAAGCCATGTCCCTTCCCTTTTCTTGCTTCACCATATTCTAGGCCCCAGGTATGGATATTCTTTTCCTTCTCTCCCTCCTCCTCCTCCTCCTTCTTCTTGGTATTGTCTTTATTTTTTTAAATATATTTTATTGATTATGCTATTACAGTTGTCCCACTTTTTTCTCCCCTTAATCCCCCTCTGCCCTGTACCCCCCACCCTCCAGCATTCCCTCACTCTTAGTTCATGTCCATGGGTCATACATATAAGTTCTTTGGACTTATATTTACTTTTTATATAAGTACATATAATGGCTTCTCCATTTCCTATACTATTCTTAACCTCTCCCTGTTTATTTTGTGCCTACCAATTATGCTTCTTATTCCCTGTACATTTTTCCCCCAAATTCCCTCAACCCGCTCCCAACTGATAACCCTCCATGTGATCTCCATTTCTGTGATTCTGTTCCTGTTCTTGTTTGCTAAGTTTGTTTTTTTTGTTAGGTTCAGTTGTTGATAGTTGTGAGTTTGTTATCATTTTACTGTTCATAGTTTTGATCTTCTTCTTAGATAAGTCCCTTCAACATTTCATATAATAAGGGCTTGGTGATGATGAACTCCTTTAATTTTACATTATCTGGGAAGCACTTTATCTGCCCTTCCATTCTAAATGATAGCTTTGCTGGAGAGAGTAATCTAGGTTGTAGGTCCTTGCTTTTTATGACTTTGAATACTTCTTTCCAGTCCCTTCTTGCCTGTATGGTTTCTTTTGAGAAATCAGCTGAGAGTCTTATGGGCACTCCTTTGTAGGTAACGGTCTTCTTTTGTCTTGCTGCTTTTAAGATTCTCTCCTTATCTTTATTTATTGTTTTAAAGATTTTATTTATTTATATTTAGAGAGAGGAAAGGAAGGAAAAAGAGAGGTAAACATCAATGTGGGGTTGCCTCTCGTGAGCCCCCTACTCCGGACCTGACCTGCAACCCAGGCATGTGCCTTGACTGGGAATCAAATTGGCGACCCTTTGGTTTGCAGGCTGGCACTCAGTCCACTGAGCCACACCAACCAGGGCTCTCTCCTTATCTTTAATCTTGGGTAACTTAATTATGATGTGTCTCGGTGTGTTCCTCCTGGGATCCAACTTCTTTAGGACTCTCTGAGCATCCTGGACTTGCATATCTTGTTCCTTAGGGAAAGTTTTCCTTCATTATTTTTTCAAATAAGTTCTCAATTTCTTGCTCATCCTCTTCTCCTTCTGGCACCCCTATTATTTGTATATTGGAATGCTTAAAGTTGTCCTGAAGATTTCTAAGCCTCTCCTAATTTTTTTTGAATTCTTGATTTTTATTATGTTCTAATTGAATGTTTATTTCTTCCTTCTGTTCCAAGTCTTTAATTTGAGTCTCTGTTTCCATCCCTTCACTGTTGGTTCCCTGTATATTTTTTTTAATTTCACTTTGCATAGCCTTCATTTCTTCCTCTATTTTGCGACCATACTCAATAATTTCTGTGAGCATCCTGATTACCAGTGTTTTTTTTTAAAGATATTCTCCCCAACCTTCAGTTCCTCACCCCTTGGACTCAACCCCAATTTCCATCTCCTCCCTCACCCTTACTCTTACTTCCTCTCTTTAAAAATATTTATTTATTCATTTTTAGAGAGGGGGAAAAGAGGGAGAAAAAGAAGGAAGCATCAATGTGTGGTTGCTTCTCATGCACCCCCTACTGGGGATGTGGCCTGCAACCCAGGCATGTGCCCTGACTGGGAATAGAACTGGCGACCCTTTGCTTCGCACTCCGGCACTCAATCCACTGAGCCACACCAGCCAGGGCTGATTACCAGTGTTGTGAACTCTGCATCTGATAGGTTGGCTGTCGTCTCATTGCTTAGTTTTTTTTTTTTTTTTCTGGAGGTTTTATGTGTTCTTTCATTTGGGCCATAATTCTTTGTCTTGGTGTACCTGTTACATTGTAGTGGGCAGAACCTTAGGTATTCCCCATGGTGGGGCAACCCACTTTGCTGTGTTGTGGCACTGTATGTTGGGGAGGGGTCAGAGAGGGAACAATGCTGCTTGCTTGGCTTTTGCCCCACTTTCAGTCACTTCCCTTGCTTCCCATGTGCAGATTGTGCCCTTTCAGGTGCTCTCCTGGTGCTGATCCCTGGGTGAATGGGCTGGTGTACATTCCAGGATCCTGTGAGCCCCTCTAAAGGACTCTCCTGCAAGACTGGTAGTTTCTCCTGCCATTACAACCCCACAGGTTATTACAGCCAGAGGTTTTGTGGCTTTAGTTTCCCGCACTGGTATCCTGGGTTGCAGGGTCTGTCTCACTCCCAAGTTGTTCTTTCTGGCTTGTCCACACACAAATGTGGGATATTCTGGTCTGCCAGCCACCAGCTTGATCTTCCAGCCCCCACTGCCTGTCTCTGTCCCTCCTACCAGTTTAGATGAATATTTCTTTAACTCCTTAGTTGTCAGACTTTCATACAGTTAGATTTTCTGGCAGTTCTGGTTATTTTTTGTTTTTAAATTGGTTGTTATCTTTCTTTTGGTTGTGTGAGGAAGCAAAGCATATCTACATATGCCTCCATCTTGGCCGGAAGCCACCAGGTACTGATCTTATCTGTATGACAGAAGCTGGGTCTTGCCAATGTTCGTATTCCAGCCAAGGGAAAGGGAAAGAGCAAAAGCAGAGAGCAAGCTGTTTTCTTTAAAGCAAGTTTCACTTCCACTCACATTCCATTAGCGATGAATTAGTCAGTTGGCTACACCCACTGCTTGAGGTGTTCTACTGAAGAACAAGAGGAGGTTATCACAAGGTAGTTTTACTTAAGGCAAGTAAAAAAGATGGGGGATTCAAATCCAAAACTATGTCTCCCTGAAGGGAGGCTTAGCTATTGCTTACATATACTATTTCATCAATTACATGTTGATTTTTTTCCTTGGCAGTTGTCTACATTTATCTGGTTAGGTTCCTGTCAGGTTCATACTGTTTACAGCAAAATACTGTGTTACATTTTAACCATTAGCAAAAATAGCATTTAGTAAGAACCAGACCTTGATACCCCTGTCCTATCTAACACAACTGCAAGGGAGGCTGGGAAATATATAATTTCTACCTGGGTGGCACATGCTGTGTTAAAATTCATTTAACAAAGAATGTGGGGAAATGGATTGGGGATTAATGATCCCTCTGCCAAAAGTGGAAGTGGATATAAGTTGGTTCATGTAATGGAAAAATTCAGGACCTCAGGTCCAGCTTGACCCAGGATTTCAAAGTGTCACCAAAGCTGAGTTTCTCTCCATCTCTTGAACCTGGTTCCTCTGTATTGACTTCATGCTCAAAACAGCTTTGTCTTCTGGGACTGCAGAGGCTGAATTTTATCAGGCACTCATCGCTAGAGAGGATATTTGCCATTACACCCTAACCCCTGAATTACAAGATTCTTTCCACTGGGTGTGGCTCAGGCTGTTTGCCCATCTTGGCTCAATCTTGTGGCCAGGTAAACTCATCATGCTGTATATTGAATTAAGTGAGTCAGAACTCTCATACTTTGCTGAAATAAGAAATACAGCTGACCCACAGCTTTTCTTTTCCTGATGTGTTTGGGAGAAGAGAGTTTTGGTGAACCTTTTCTAGCTTAACAAAGAAAATTTCCAAGTATTTCTTTCAGAAAACAAGCATCACTTCAAATTTTAACAGTGCAATAGCTAAATATGACAACTAATCAAAATGACAGACTTAGAAGGTACAGGTTGGTCTCACCAGGCATAGCAACAACCTCTGTAGTCTTGTTACTGGACACGGACTGGACCAAAGGATTCTGCCTCCAGCAAGCCTGTACTGTGTGGGTTCTTGACGTTATGTAGGAAAGATTTTACAATATGAGTCCAGATGATTTTGAGAGTACATTTACTAAAGCTGGGGACGGTGAAACAAAGGGTGGATTTAGGGTAGAAGGAGTAACCGGAGAATAACAGGACAGAGGCTAGGCAGTGCTCTGCTTTGGCTCCCTAGAAATGTTATAGGAAAGGAGTGAGCCAAGGTGGGGCTGCTGTTATCTAACTGGGAAGTCAGAGAAAGGGGCCTCAGAGACAGGATCAGGGGATAAGCCTGGGATGAGCTGTCATTGCCTGCTGCTCCCCTGGCTGCAAGTTTCAAGGGAACCCTTAGAGTCTAGGAGGAAGTAAAATGTTCATGCCCAAGAAGGGGCATTGGCATGCAGTACAGCAAGCCTGCAATGAATCTTTGTCCTGAGGGCTTTTTATTCTTTTCCTGGGGGTGAGAATCTTAGGGGAGGGTTTGGGATTAATTTTTAGTCTGCTATACTGTTTTACTTTATTTTGGGTCTGCCTGGTGTTTAATAAGGTTTTTGTTATTTGTTCCCCTGACTTCATCTGTGCTTGGGTTTAGCTGGCACAAATGGAATTAATTGAGTCTCTGTTCTCTATCTCCCCAACCAGAGTGATTTAAGCTATGTATTCCTTGGTCAGGGAGGAGAGGTGTAAATCATTCGCTCTCTAGTGTCCTACATGAGGGGAGATAAGGTCTTGCAATTCACCACAAGCTGGCTGTACACTGTTCAAACTGTTTGGCCTTGTATAATTTTCTTGTCCCAGTTTCCCCACTCCATTTGCCCAGGAATTTTCCTAGCTTTTTATTGTCCTGTTATAGTCTGAGTGGATTACCAGACAATTTTAGAAGTAACGTTTTCAAGGACATCCTAATGATGCTGAATAGGGTAGAAGTGAGAATGTTCATGTTCTTCTTAACTTGGTAAAATTTCCCTCAGCAGCAGAGCTTAGAGTTTTGCTTGGATTTCTACTCTTTATTGGAAAATTTAGTGGAAGTTTTCACTTTTTAGTAGAAAATTTTAATCAGACACAAAAGTAGACAGAATAGTATCATGAACCCAGCTTCAATAATTATCAACATTTTGCCTTTTTTATTTTTTTGACCCACCAATTTTTTTTTCCTGGAGTGTTTTAAAGACAATTACCAGTCATCATACCATTCCACCTGTAAATTCTTGAAATACTTGAGGAAGTATTTCTAACATGAGGACTTTTAAAAAATAAAACCACCATGCTATTATAATACCCAGAAAAAAAATAGCAATAACTCTTTAATATTATCTAATCTGGTCATAGTCAATTTCCTCCAATTATTAAAAAAGGTCTTTTAAAGTTGGTTTGTTTGAATCAGATGCAATACATTGCATTTGGTTGTTAAGTCTCTTACAGCCCTTTTCAACTGTAAGTCTGCTTCCTGCTACTGTGCTCCTGTCCCCTACAAACCACCTTTTTTCAGGCATTTTAAGAAATAACGCCCTGGCTGGTGTGGCTCAGTGGATTGAACGCTGGTCTGCAAACCAAAGGGTTGCCGGTTCGATTCCCAGTTGGGGCCTGGGTTGCAGGCTGGGTCCCCAGTAAGGGGTGTGTGAGAGGCACCACACATTGATGTTTCTCTCCCTCTCTTTCTTCCTCCCTTACCTTCTATATAAAAATAAATAAAATCTTAGGAAAGAAAGAAAGAAAGAAAGAAAGAAAGAAAGAAAGAAAGAAAGAAAGAAAGAAAGAAAGAAAGAAAGAAAGAAAGAAAGAAAGAAAGAAAGAAAGAAAGAAAGAAAGAAAGAAAGAAAGAAAGAAAGAAAGAACGAGCACAGGACTTTTGTCCTAAAATTATTTGGCTGCTTGCTTCTTCATGGAATCAATTCACTTGTTCATCTGGCCTTGTGTCAGCTCAGGCTGTCATAGTAAGGTACCACAGACTGGATCTCTTAAACAATAAAAATGTATATTCTTATAGTCTAGGGGCTGGAAATTTCAAGTGTCAGCATGGTTGGTTTCTGGCAACACCTCTCTCTGTGGTCTGCAAAAAGTGACTTCTCACTGTGTCCTCACTTGGCCTTTTTTCTGTGTGCTTGAGTAGAAAGGGATCTCTGGGATAAGAAGAGAAAGAGTGGCCCTTCCTCTTCTTATAAGAACACCAGTCTAATAGGATTACGGTCCCACCCTTATGATGTCATTGGACCTTAATTATCTCCTTAAAGGTCCTATCTCCAAATACAGTCACATTGAGGGGTTAGGGCTTTAACACATAAACTAGGGAGGGAACACAATTAGTCCATAACATCCCATATTGCCAATAAACTGGTAGCGAGCTCTAGAAGCTTGATTAAATTTAGATTCAATCTTTTAGGCAAAAACCTTTCATTGGTGGTGCTTTCCCACTGTTGGTGATATTGCCAATTTGTTGGTGATATTGTTAGTGAGCAGTGATTTCAGGTAGTGTCAGCCTGACAGCCAATTGTGTTCATGGTAGAATAGGATTATTCAAAATGTACTTGGGCCCTGGCTGGTGTGGCTCAGTGGATTGAGCACCAGCCTGCAAACCAAGGGGTCGCTGGCTTGATTCCCAGTCAGTACACATGCCTGGATTGTGGGCCCGGTTCCGCTGTAGGGGGCACGTGAAAGGCAACCACACATTGATGTTTCTCTCCCTCTCTTTCTCCCTCCTTTCCCCTCTGAGAATAAATAAGTAAAATCTCTAAAAAATAATTGTTTGGGCCAAGCATGGGATCTTTTGAATCCAACCCTAAGGGACCTGGGGAACAGGGACTGCTTAGCACCATTGAATACACTGTGCACTCTTTAAATATAGGGAGCACACAAAGCTCCAGGCTCCTGCCTAGGTCCTGCTTTCCTGGTTCATGTTGGGGAAGTTTGGACACTAAGGTTCTACAGGATGAGTAGGGAGGGCACCTCGGAGGCAGCTGTATATATCTATCCCAAGAAGTTGTCAGAGCAGGAGCCTCCCCCCATGGCAGGATGTGGGGGCTGAGGCCAAGGCCACCTGCTCACCACTGGCTCTGCTCCTCTGCAGTTGAGCATTGACAGCTGCTGGGTAGGCTCCTTCTACTGCCCCCAGGCCAGCTTCACCGCCACCATCTACGATGCCATCGCCACAGAGAGCACCCTCTTCATTCGGCAGAACCAGCTTGTCTACTATTTTACAGGCACCTATATCACACTCCACGAGGGCAACCATGGCAGTGGTGAGGGGGTTGTGCCAGGTCACATGCCTGGGGGTTTGTGGCATCTTGGGCAAGGGGACTGCCCATTGGAGCTTCAGGCATTGCCTGAGTGAACCCATCTACTGTGGTACCTGGGGTTGGAATTGCTATGGGTGGGGAAGGGGTGTTGGAGGGACTCTCCAAGGTCCTGAATCATCCTGCCCACCCTGGAGGGCCTTCTCCAACACTCTCTGTGTTGGGGTGAGGCCTTCATCCAGACCTTCCCAGGAACTGTGAACAGTCTGAAGGAACTAGGAGGGGTGAGAGTGAAGGGAAGCAGCAGAGAGACAGACAAATTCTTACACGAGAACATGCACATACACTCAAATAGACATTAGAGTGTCAGAAAGACAGAGAAAGGCTTACTGAGAGAGGCATATTAAAATAGCAATTGGGAGTGGGGTGGGGAGAGGCATAGGAGAAAAACAGAAGTGGGGAGAGAGAGAGAGCTGGAGAGAGAGAGATGGGCTGTTGGAGAGGCAAAGCCATGAGGGAGACTGATCAGAGAGGAAAAGGAAAGACTTTTGACTCAGCTTCATCATTTACATGATACCAAAGCTCCCCTAGTTCTTCTAGGTTTTTCCCCCCAATCCAAATGAGAGACGTCATTTAGACATAGGGTCACTTGGACTTACACAGTCACAGAAACTTGTTACCTATATTTCATTTGTTAACACACGTTCTCAACAGTTCATTTTTCTTCCTTTCTTACTTAGGGCACTTGGAGAGCAGGAGGAACCAAATTAAAATGGGCTCAAGTTAAAACAAAGGGGGGGTTATCTTTTGACTTAGCTGAAAAACTCAGGAACATGTTGGTTTCAGGCATAGTTGGATCTAGATGCTCACTGTAGCTGTTAGCCTCCTATGGTGGCTATGGTGACCCTGTGTTCACCCAACAACTGCAGACTTTTATATCCTCAGGGGCCCCATGGAAGAGCATCTCTTTGTTAATGGTTGCAAGTTGGGACTGTCTCTAATTTGCCCTGTTTGGTCACATGCCCAGTTCAGAACCAGTTGCTCTGGCCAGGGGAATGGAAGGGTAGGATCAAGCCTAAACTGAACCTCATGGACAGAATGTAAGCCAGGGGGATTTCCTCAAAGGCAACTCGGTCCCTGTGCCAAGGGTTCCTCAGTCACCACACTGAGCAGCTGCTCCAGGGGGAGGGAACAATAACAGGCTCACTAAGGCCAGGGAAATGTGGGTGTGAGCCCAGGTCCACATGCCTAGGCCTGAGGCTGCATGTTGGCCCCACAGAGAGCTGGGTACGTGTACTGCCCAACGAGTGCATCAAGAAGCTGTGCCCCGTGCATTTTCACAGTAATGGCTCCGAGTACATCATGGCCCTCACCGTTGGGAAGCACGAAGGTTATGTCCACTTTGGGACCATCACTGGTAAGGGTGGGGCCTCTGGCAGCCCAAGAGACTTCTCCATGCCCTCCCACTTCCAAGAATTCTGACCTTTGGCTCTCCCCCTTCACCATGTGCCTTCAGAAGGGGTCTCATGCTGGAGGTTGGCCCTGTGAGTGGGGATGGGTTTAGACATTTGTAGTGATAGTGCTTGGGGTGTATTATGTGTCTTGCATGATGTGTTTGATTTCAATCGGCAGAAGCACAAATCAAAATTCATTTAGACATAAAGAATTTGTGGACTTACAAATGAAAACAAAAGGCACCAACCTCAAGCATGGCTGGATCCAAGGGCTTACAAGATATATCATCAAGACTCTATCTCTTGATAAGATAGTATAGCATAGTGATTATGGCACTGTTGTGGAGAGAGACTGCTCCGACACACCCAACCCAAGTCACTGTGGTTTTGGATAGGTTCCTTAACCTCTCTTTTTGACCTCATTTTCTCATCAGGAAAATGGGGTTAATGATACTATTAGTACCTGTCTCACTGTGTTGGTATAAAGATTAAATAAGTTGGCATCTGTAAAGGTCTTAGAACAATGATAGGGACATGCGTGCTAGAAAAGGGTTAATTATTATGAGCCCTGTGATTTAGCTTCATTTTTAGGGAGCTGCTCCTCCTCAGAGGTTTAGGATGGCTCCCAGGAGCTCAAGGGTCATCTTTCACCAGCTTGAATGATCCCATGAGAATAAGAACAGCCTCTTCCCTATTAGCACTAGAATGAATCCCAGGTGCACTCTGATTGGCTGATTCTAGGTCATGTTCCTGGGCCTGAGATAATTTCTGTGACCAGAGAGAGAAAGACATACTCTGATAGGACGTGTGTGACTGAAAGGCCAGACCGTGAGACCCGTCCCCTGGAATCTGCAGGCTTAAGGAGGGGGGTGGGGCACAGGCATTCCACTACTGTGGGGTGCCTGTTGGGCTGGGAATGGGAAGGGCCTGAGCATGGACCTGCCCTTCTCTGCAGATGGCCATGTGTCCTTCAAGATGCTGCCCAGGAAACAGTCTGTGTGTGAAAGGATACAAGGTACCCATCTGCCAGATGGACCTGCGATAAGTATATGTGGGGATCTAGGGTATGGGAGAGTAGGGAAGGGTGGGAAAGGTCATGGGAAAGGACAGGCAATGTCTTGGGGAGAGGTGCAGAGTTACAGAGGTGGGATGGGGGTGGCAATCACAGAAAGGAATGAGGTGATGTAGAGGGGCTGGATCAGGGGCTGCTGTGGAACTCCCCCTTCCCGTCCAGTTGTCGTCTGCTCCGTAACCTGGGCCGTATACATTGAGGGTGGCTACAATCTACTGCTGCTAGTGGAGACTGAAGACAATGGTGCCAGGAAGAATTTCCTGGTGGTCAGCTACAACCTGGGTAATTGGGGCACTACAGGTGGGGAAGTTGAGTACACAGCAGACAATGGGAGGAGATACTGCTCATGCCATTCCTGGATAAGGGGTAGTGGTGGAGAACAGGCTTGGTGGGCTGGAGAAACTGAGAGGAAGTCAATGTGACTGGAACAGAGCGGAAAAGAGAAGGGGGGGATTAAAGAGGTGAGGAAAAACCAGATCTGGAAGGGCCTATGGCTCACAATCAGGAGATTTGTTTTTACTCTACTGGAACTGAGAATAGGGCTGCCATGTGCAGTTATATAGGCTGTGCACTGCGCTCCCCAGCCAAGGAGCCAGAGAAGGCAAGTTCTGTGCCCTAACAGGACTGTATCATCTCAGATGCAGTACCTTTTTATAATTCACATAAAGAAACAATAAGAGCCACAAGGCCCAAATGGGAAGCCCTTGGAGGGCTTTTGGGAAGGATTGGGAAGCTGGTGACTTGCCCAGTTTCAGGTACTTGAGAGCTTGAGGCCTCAGGAGATTCTGTTGTGTTCTCTTCACCTGAAGTCACTGATTCCCTGGAAGTTGTCTACACCATCCCGAAATTCATTCCTGATGGTAGGAGGAGCAGGCAGAGGGGACCTCAAAGGTGGGTCGGGGCCAGGACAGGACCACACCTCACTGCTGTGTCCACTCTGCTTCTGCCTTGGCCAGCACGAGGCCTGGAGTTCCTGATGATCCTAGGGACAGAATCGTATACCAGCTTCCCAATGGTGCCCAAGGGCATGTCCTACAACCCATTTAACAGCCTGATGTTCATCTGGGGAAACTTTCTCCTGCAGAGGTAGGAAGTTGTGTGTATTCTGCTTCCCCAGCGCCATCAGGGTGGGGGCCCTTTCTGAAGTCACCAAGTTTCCAGTTTGCCCACGTCCAGGAGTTATGAGGACTATGATGGGGAAAACACAGGCTGGGTTGGTGAGGATTAGGATGGGGGACACTATGGGAATCTGATGTGAGGTCCCAACCTATGTGGGCAATAGACAGCACTGTCTGGGGAAGTTTAGGGCACTTTCACTCCTCAGGAAAGTAGGGGCCCCTGAGCCAACTCCATGGGCTATTGTCAAAGTGCCAGGTTGGCGAATGCTCCTGTTGACAGATGGGCAGGTCACCCAGAGGGTTTGGAGTCAGGGGCAGAAAAAAGTTAGTGTCCCAGCCTTCCTTTGCATGTTCTCACAAGGCTAGTGGAAAAGTGAGAAAACTCCTGTCTCATGTTCAGCCCAGAGTTGGGGGAAGCAGATATCCTCCAGGGGCCTTGCCTGGGAGACCCTAGCTTCCATCTCTACCCCTGCAGCTATGACAATGAAAACTTCATCTACCTGGCAGACTTCCCCAAGGAGCTGTCCATCAAGTATCTGGTCAACTCGTTCCATGGGGACATAGCTGTTGTCACAGAGACGGAGGAGGTGGGCTGCCCTGCCCGTCTCCCCACTTTGTCTCTGCCTATGCCAAACCCTGGAGATTTCCCTTCTTCTCCTGTCCGGGTAAAGAGGCCAAACAGAAGCTGGTGTACCTTGTAAACAACCCTTGGGGACTGTGGAGAAGGGCAGCAGAAGCTGCCTTTATAGCAGAGAACCCTGGAACTCAAAGAGGCTAAGTGTCTTCTAGAGTCCCTCAGCAGAGAGAAACACCTGTGCTCAGAGTTTTATGCTCTGATTTCCAGGGCAGGGGGTGGGGGGCACTTTGGTTTCATCATGCAGGTGTTCCTTTCATAAACAGGGGGCACTTCCTGGATGACCCAGTGCTGGGAACACAGTGGCCCTCCCAGGGTGACAGGTCTGTTGGGAGGGCAGATTCATTCCCAGACAGTGACGGTTGAGAGTAGTCAGTCTGCAGCAGGGAAATCAGTACCCGTGGATGTTCAGAGAAGGGGCCTGACCCAATCTGGGTGTTTATATGTCAGGAAGGGCCTCACAGAGGAGGCCACATAGGGAGGGGGCATCCTGGAGGCTGGAGGGGATCCTCCAGGCTGAGGCTACGGAGGCGGTGAGGTCTACAGTCAAATGTGCTGGGGAAGTGGTGGGCATCAGTGCAGAGATGGGAAACTAATGAGGCCAAGGGAATGGTGAGATCCTTGAAGGTGCAAAGAGTGAGAAGGAATAAAGCTTGACCCTAGGGACCCCAGTCATTAGGGGGTGTATGTATTAGGAATGCTTATCTTGCAAGTAATAGAAACACAAGCAGATTGAAACACTGAAGAACTTTATCATGGCAAATGGGGGCTGGAAGCAGAGGTGGTAGGTTCTGGGAAGCAGAGACTTGGCACTACAGAGAAAAGGGATATAAGCTCATCCGTCCCAGCTGGAGGTGAGCACCCAAGCCTCAACCCTCAAGGAATGGGACCATCACAGTCTGCAGAGGAGGAGAGGGGTCAGAGGTCTCCATGGCCCTCACATGCACCTGGCTGTTGCCCCCTAGATCTGGTACCTCCTGGAGGGCAGCTATCGGGTGTACAAGCTGTTCCCCTCCGAGGGCTGGGAGGTGTATGTCAGCCTACAAGTGATGCATCAGTCCTCTCTCTACGCTCCCAGTGAGACCATGGTCACCCTCTTCTATGAAGACAGCAGTTTGTACCAGGTGCCAGGCAGGGGCTGTGGGGAGACATGAGGGAGTGGTAGGGTAGCTTACACCAGCTCACCTGGCTCTGCTTTCCCACTGCAGCTGGTGTACCTTGTAAACAACCATCATCAGGGCCAGCTCGTCAAGAGGCTTGTGCCTGTGGAACAACTCCTCATGTACCAACAGCTCAGCAGCCGATACCTCTTGCCACGGCAAAGGTGAGAAGATAGTGGATGAACTACAGCAGTAGTCAGAGAGTCATAAGCACTTCCCTCACAAAGCTCCCATTCTGGAGGTGGTGGGAGGGAGATCAAGCCATCCCTAACTGATGACCTCAGGGCTATGATGGAGGAGGCCACGGCCAATGGAAGCTCGAAGGAGGGGCCTAGCCTGGTCTGGGGAGAGGGAGCAGCAAGGAGGGCTTCAAGGAGGAAGATGTTAATGACAGTGACCTTAAGAGTGAGGAAGCATTGGCCAGGTACTAAGACAGAGAAAGGTGTTCCAGACAGGAGAGCCAATTGTGCAAAGGCACTGAGGAAGGAAGGAGATTGGGTGTTTGAGAACTGAGAGAAAGCACAGTAGTGGTGGCAGGGCAGGCAAGGTCAGCCAATGGTCATAGGGAGGAACTTGCGCTTCATCTTGAGGGCCCTGGGGAGCCAAGATGGGATTAAGGGGAGGGACTATCTGGTCAGATTTTACCGTGTTTAATAATAATCTTTCTGGTCACCTACAGAAGAGCCCAGGGAGTTGGGGTGAAGGAAGGGGGAGGTGGAAGGACTGTTAGGAAGGGGGAGGAGAGGCTAGGATGAGGTCCAAAACAGGTCTGAGGGACCCAGGGACATCCAGGCGAATGTGTCCTGGGGCACCCGGGGCACCACAGGCTGAGGCTGAGGAGGAAGGTCAGGGTAGGATTACATTTGGGGAGGCTCCTGGGGCACAGGACTGGGAAAAGTAGGCCGCCAATCCCCACTACCACCGCCCAGGAGTCACTCGAAGCTCTCCTTCACCAACTTCTGCCCCTTCACGGTGATGCGCCTGAGAGACCTGCCCAACCCGCAGATCTACACGCGCCAGGAGCGCTACAGGGCGAAGCCGCCGCGCGTCTTGGAGCCCTCCGGCTTCCACACCAAGAACTCGCTAGCTGTCTATCAGGGCCTCGTCTACTACCTGCTCTGGTTGCAGTCCAAGTACGACAAGGTGGGCGCCAGGTATCAGGGGATGTCCCAGTCCGGGGCTTTTCTGCGACGGGACTGCGGAGGCACAAAAAGCTGGCTAGGCCCGGGGGTGGGGGGGCGGGGGGGGGCGGGGGGGCGAGGGCGGGGGGCGGGGCTGGAAAAACCACTGTGGAGGGGAACACAGCGGCGCCGCCTAGAGGCTAAGGCCAATCTGGGACTGGCGTAAGGACTTCAGCAGGGCTGTGGGAGACAGCAGGACGGGCCAGGGTATGATCTTTCGCTTTGGTTTAGGGGCTGGGACTGAGGGACTAAGGCCGGGAAGGGGTCTGGTAATGTCGCCTGCCTACAGATGCGTTCTCCACCCTCTTGTCCCACTGCTCCCCCCCCCCCCCCCCATCGCTTTCGCCCCCGCCCCCGCTCCGTGTCACGCTGCTGGCGGTCTCTGCAGCCTTACGCAGACCCGGTGCACGACTCCACCTGGCGCTGGTGGAAGAACAAGAAACAGGACCAGGTGCATGGAGAGGGTTTCGAGGCGGGGGAAGGGCGACCCCGGACACCGCTGCGCGCCTTGCACCTTTCCTCACTCAGAGCACTGACTGGGCCCTGCCTCCCATGCCCCAGGACTACTACTACTACCTGGCGAGCACCTGGCAAAGTGCGGGTAATGTGCACATTGACATGGCCAACTACAAAAAGATCTACGACCTCAAGGCCGAGTACCAGCTACCCGAGCGCATCTTCCTGGATAAGGGCACCAGCTACCGCTTCTCCATCTTCCTGACCGCCCGGGGCCACTCGTTCAAGTCGAGGCCTGAGCCTGGTCTGTGGGCAGGGCCTGCGGTGGGGATGGGTGGGATCTGGGTACCATCCCAGGGGGCGGATCTGGCCCTAATGTCTCCAGTGCTTCGGGCAGGCAACATCTTCCAGCTCCAGAGCCAGGTGGACCTAGGCGTGGTGCTGTCCGACCCAGACTGCACTGAGGTGGTGGTGAAGCAGAAGGTCCTTATTAATCGCAACTCAGTGCTTTTCTGGGTAAGACCAGGTGGTGTGGAGGTGCAGGGGTAGATCTACCCGGGCAGTGGACCTGTTGGAAGTTGATGGTTTCTTGAACCATCCGTGGATCCTCGGGTATGCCTGCTGACCCCTCCTTCATTTTTGCTCCCACCCCTAGATTACGCTCAGTGATAAAAGTTTTTGCTTTGACCAGGGCATTAGTGGACATAATCTCATGAAGACCTCCATGCTGGTCAAGGTGCAGTCCAAACTTGGAGGGGAGGGAAGCAGGGTGAGGGGAAAGACTGGGCCTGTGGAACCCACCTGCATCACCTGCTCCTATCCATAGGTTGTGGGGTCGGCTGGGCACTGCTTCCAGAACACGGACCAGGGGACCCGCATGCAAGTATTGGACCTTGGGGTACTGGGCCCTGTGCTGGGAGGGAAAGGTTTGGGTGTAGTCTTCGTGTGCTCTCCTGGGAGCCCCACCCACTCACTCACTTCTTTTATCCATTCCTGTTTTCAGAAAGGGCTGCCTTTTCAGTGATATAGATTGCATCCAAGCTTGTGTGTTTCTTCTGATACTTTTCTGCAGGAGGAAGTGAAATATCCGTGACATGGGCTTCCTTTTCCAATTGGCACAAAGGCACCACGTGGGTCAGCTTGGCACTTTTCCCACATGCCATTCTTCATTTGCCCATTCACATGGGCTTTGTTCACTCCTGTGCATCCTTGGTTCTTTGCTTGCTTGCACGTGCAATATTCCCTTTGCACAGAGGCAGACACTGAGGCTCAGAGAGGTGCAAGCATCTACTCAGAATAACCCCGGGAGCTAATAAGTGGTAGAGGAGGGACCTAACCCAGAGGCCTTGTTCTCACCCATTTCCCTGCCCACTAATCTGCAGACAGACCCAGGTGCTCCTCCCTCCTGGCTTGGTGTGAGCCAGGGCAGTAAAAATGGGGGTTGTAACAGTCCCAACAGCTTGGATTACATAAAATAATCCAGGTCAAGTGAAGGGTAGAGTGACTCACTTCAGGCTACATAAGTGTTTTCTGCTGTGCTTAGTAATACGCATTATTTTCCTCTTTATTATAACCCCAGAAGGTCAAAGTTAACACCCCCATTTTGACCTGACAGATTCCTTCTGGGAATTCAATCTATAACACACAGCAAAAGGTAAAAAACAACCTAAACGAATAGAGGAGTGATTAAATAAATTATGGTGCGTCCATGCAATGGAAAACTATGTGGCTAGAAAGAAAGATCTCCATATACTAATGTGGAATGGTCTCCAAAGTGTATTTTATTCTTAAGAGAAAAAAGCAGGGTAAACAACATTGTATGCAAAATACCAGCATGAAAAAGATTCATTGAAAATATATATTCATGTTTGCTTTTATTTGCGTAAGGAAGAAACTTTGGGAAAATGGACAAAAAATACTCAGGGTGGTTCTCTACTTGGGATGAAGGAGAGGCAGGACAATTGGAGGATGGGAATAGAAGTGAAACTTTTCACTGCGTGTGCACACGAGTATGTATCTCCATATATCCATTTGTGACCATGTTATCCATCTAAAAATTAAGTTCTAAAGAAGCCAATGATTAAGAAAAACCAGACAGGGAAACAGAGATACTGAAGGTAGTCTGAGGTTCTCTTTCTTTGTATTCTCAGGCTGGGGCCTGCCAGGTTTCCAGTCCCTCTCTCCCCACCCCTTCATTACCAGATCAGGAGGTATGTGTATTTAGACAGCCTAGAGCTCCTCTCTGGCTTCCCATCCTGGAAAAAATAGAAACTGGAACTAATTGATAGACAGTAGGTTCTCAATTTGTAAGTATATTGGGTGAAGGAAGAAATGAGTTTACATGTAATAGGTGCTCAGTCAAATTCGGTTAGGTGAATAAAGGCTTGGAGTGTTCCGTAACAGGCCAACTCCAAAGATGGACCTCCAAGGGGAATGGGGCTTGGGCCAGGGTCAGGGGATAAACCAGGAGCAGGTTTCACTCCCTGTGCCCAAAGCTTATTCATTAATTCAACCAATATTTTTTGAGTGCCTGCTACATGCCAGCATTGTTTTAGGTGCTAGAATTTGAGCAGTGAACAAACTAGGCAAGTTCTGTCCTTGTGAAGCTGATATTCTAGTGAGCAGAGTGTATTCATTTCTAGGACTGCCATAACCCCCAAAGACTAAGAAGTTGACTCTCTCCCAGTTATGGAGGCCAGAAGTTTAAAATCAGGATTGGTCCACCTGCAGGTTCTCAAGGAAAATCTGTTACAGGCCTCTCTCCTGGGCTCTGGTGGTTGGTGACAATCCTTGAAATTTCTTAGCTTATAGATGCATCATTTGAGTCTCTGCCTTTATCTTTACAAGGCCTTCTCCCTGTGTGTGTGTCCAAATTTCCATCTTCTTATAAGGACATTAGTCATTGGATTAAGATCCAGCCTAATCCAGTATGACCTCATCTTAACTTGATTACACCTATAAAGACCCTAGTCCAATTAGGTCACGTTGGCAGGTACCATGGGATTAGGACTTCAATATATCTTTGGGATACATAATTCAACCCAGAACTGAGTGAGACAATAAGCAAGATAAATAAGATAGTGTGTGTTAAGAAGTGATGAGTGCTAGGGGGATAAAGGCAGGCAAGGGTCATGGGGTAGGTCAGCATTTGCCATTGGATGGTTCAGTGAAGGCCTGGTGGAGAAGGAAACATTTGAGCAAAGACTTGAGGGAGGGGAGGAAGTGAGCTATGTGGCTATGTGCTAAAAAGGCATTTCAGTGAGAGGGAACAGAGGATAGAAAGGTAGAAAGGGCTGGAAGCAGGAGTATGTTTCATCTGTTAGAGTAAGGGAACATGGATGGGCAAGTGCGGCTGGATCAGGGTGAGCAAGGAGGAACGTGGTGAGAAATGAGGTGAAAGTGGTGATCCTTTGTGATCGCCTGAGGCCTAGTGGGCAGTGGTGAGCAAGATCATACTAGGGGAGGGCTCTGAGCATAGGAGTGACTGGTGGTTCACAGGGTCCCTTTGGCTGCATGTGAGGAACATATGGGCAATGTTTGGCAGGGGAGACTAGGGAGGAAACAAGGTTAGGCAGGCAAGAGTGGAGCAAAGGAGTTGAGGGGTGAAGGAGAGAATGGCTCTATTTTGAAGTCTAGAGACACAGGCTATCCGAGTGGACTGGATGTAGGGGTGTGAGAAAGAGGTTTCCAGGATGAGGCCAAGGCTTTTAGCCTGAACATAGAGGGATGAGGTGCCATTAGCTGAGACGGGTTGTGGATACATTGAATTGGAGATGCCCATTAGACTCCCAGTGAGTGAGTGGCTGATAGGTATAATCTTTGGCCCAGGTCTAGCAAGAGAAGTGCTTAATCTATGGCTACCAACTCCTTTCCACGGTCACCATCAGGCCCAGACCAGATTCTGGATGCCCATCCATGTCTGAATGTCCTTTGACAAATGGGTCAGGGGTTGTTCATTCTGAAGACAATGTCATGGGTTCCCTGACCGCTTATCTTCCATCCCGACTGCACTTTGCTTATACATCTCATGCTCCTCCAGATCAATTGTTTGAAAATTCACGCTCAACCCCAGCCCTATAAAGTCTGACTAGGAGGTGGCGGCTGCATAGGTGTAGGTGTTATTGGTTTTGTATGCCTTTTTCTGCAGACAGCTGGAAGCTACCTGGCCCAGTTTGGGTCCCAGCTCTACCACTTAACACCTCTCTGGCTTTGGATAATAAATAAGGTGCTTGAT
The DNA here is from genome assembly GCF_021234165.1 of Pteronotus mesoamericanus. Classification (NCBI taxonomy): domain Eukaryota; kingdom Metazoa; phylum Chordata; class Mammalia; order Chiroptera; family Mormoopidae; genus Pteronotus; species Pteronotus mesoamericanus. The sequence goes on from NW_026555307.1 coordinate 9,554,213, forward strand.
CTCTCTGTGCCTCACTTTGCCATCTCTAAAATGGAAATATTAATAGTCCCTGCCATGCAAGGCTGTTTGGAGAGTCTAGTGAATTTGAAAATGTAAGGTGCTCAGAACATCAGTGCCTTGCACACAGTGAAAGCTACATAAGTAATTGCAGTTATTAAAGTCCTGTTTTAAGGAAAATAATGATCAGATTGCACCCTGACGAAGGTGAGCCTGGAAAGTAGTGATGGTGTCTGTGGGAGGAGGGGTGTCCTCCCCTTCTCATTTCCCAGGTGAGGCTTTTTCCTCCCACTCAGGGTAACCTGATGGTGCCAGTGCTTATCGGCTGCCCACCCGGCAAGCGCCTGGCCTTTGACATCACCTACACTCTGGCGTACAACCGCTTACAAAACAAACACTTCTTCGACTGCATTCAGGTGGATCCTGAGATGCCCTGCTTCCTCTTCCGTGACAGTGCGTGTCCAGTCCCCTTCTCTACATTGTTCATTGTCCTGTGCCCCACCACTTTGCCCTCCCTGCCATTCCTCCCTGACGGCTTACCTCCCTACCCACTCTCTACTCTTCCTCTGGGTCCCCCCTCTTTTCTCCCCTCACCATCCTCCACATCTCAAGCTAAGCTAATTTCTCCTCCTCCTGGCCTCACACTTCTCCCACCCCACAGTGTTCTACCCCTTCTTCTTGATCCAAGATTTGGTGACAGGAGACTCTGGTAGTTTTCAGGGCAGGTAAAGGCATGGCCAAGCCAGTGGCTGATGGGAGAGGGTAGGAGGGTAGGTGGGGTAGATGTGACACAGGACTGAAGACGCTGAGGCTGGTTTGTGTGCACCTCTGCTCCCGGCAGCTATGTTCTGAAGGTGGTGGGCGGCGGGCCTACCCTGGACACCATCAAAGAATACAGCGAGGAAGAGATTTACCGCTTCAACAGCCCTCTGGACAAGTAATTGGGCCTTCCTTCCCCTGCAGACCATTTCCTAGCCACAGACCTCCCACTCGCAGCAAGCCCCACCTACCTGGGTATCTCAGGCCCCACCCACAGCAAGGCTTCTAGGGGCCCACAAACTCTTGTCCTGCTAAAGGCTCCAGCCCCGACCTCCCACTGTTCCCACTGCTGGCCACCTTCTGCATCAGTCTGAGGCCGATGCCCTGGCCTCACTGAGGTTCTGAGTCCTCTACTGAGTTTACAGTGGTCCTCCACAGCTCTGACAGCCTCATCTGGACCACCAAGAACACAACAACCAAGGATTCAGCCTTCAGCATTCTGTCCCACCAGAGCTTGGGCATTGAGTAAGTGCACACCCTGGCCACTGGCCTCCTTATCACCTACCTGCCCACAAGCTGTTGGACCTGTCCATTCCTTCTGCTTATGTGAGACTGCTTGATCCTAAGCCATGCAGACCACCTTTGTGTTCCTCAAATGGGGCTGACATTGACATAAGGTAGACCCTCTACCTGCAGTGCTGGTCCCTCTTACTTTTTCTTCAGGTCTTAGTTCAGATGCCTCTTCATCTAGGACGATTTTTCTGACTGTTCCAGTTGGGAAAGTTGGCTCCTATCCTCCTGTGTTACCCCACCCCAGCCTTGACCCCTCTGCCTATTATCCCACCCCAGCCTTGACCCCTCTGCCTATGCCCCCATCCCAACACTGATCCCATTCCTGCCTCCTATGGGGTCTGTCTCCCTTATAAGTCTAGATTCTCAATAAACTCAACATAGTATTTGTGGAATGAGACAATGAACAAATTGATGAATTCATAGTAGGCATTACTGACATATGAATGGAGGTCTTAATGATGAATAAAAACAATGAAGGAACAGATTAGTACATAGCGGCTCAATTACTATTTTTGATTCATTGAAAAGAAGAAGATTATACCATGAGCAAATGACAAATGTGAGTGAATGAACAAAGTAACCAGTTTGCACCTACTCAGCATTCAACCTGTTTGTTGAATAAATGAATGAAGATGTAACTTTGTATGAGTAGGTGCTGAAGCTGTATTTGTGGGATAAAGGAATCAAAGCAGCAAGGAATAAATGGGGAGTTGGCACATAGCAGGGATATAATCTGTAATCTAGATGAATGGATAGTAATGGAGGAATTGACAGATGGATGTGAAAAAGCAGGAGGAAATGAATGAGCAAATGGCTCGGGGAGGAGTGGGGGGATGGTCTATCACTGGCTAGGCATTCAGAAGTCTTCTTAGATGAAAGAACAAAGGATTGAATCAGGGATGAAAGTATAAAGTGGTACTTAGTTGGTGCTCACCCAGTTTTGGGGATGGAGGGAGAAATCAGCAGTTGGCATGTGGCAGGCATGATTTGCTGCATAAGTGCCTGAACGTGGGCCCCCAGGTGGCTGTGTCTGGAGAACTCCCCATGCCATGACGCTGTTCCCCATAGCATCTACACCCCCGAATTCTTCTTCAAGGTGTTGGTGAGCAATAGGTAAGACAAACATATGGCCCAGGTGGGGTCAGGGGCTTCCTGTGGAGTGCATGACTCTTCCCTAATCCTGGACCCCTTCCCCCGACCAGAGGTGTGGACAAGAGCACATACTGTGATTACCAGCTCATCTTCCTGCTGCATATCCATGGGCTTCCACTCAGTGCCAAGAGGGCCTTCTTCATCCTCATGGTGAGTGGCTGCTCAAGAGCTGCCCTGTGGGGTGGAGGTGCTCTGCCAGGCTGCCCATCCATACCTGTTGTGCGGTGCTTGCAGGTGTCAGCCAGCGTGTTTCTCGGCCTAGTGATCCTCTACATCATCATCTGCCTCTTGCTGCCTCTTATGGTTAAGATCTGCAACATCCTTCGCTGGAAGATCAACAACATCATCACCTCAGAATCCTACTACACTTACAGCTCCTCTTCCAGAGACTTCAGCAGCACATCTGAGACCAAATCTAGTGTTGACTCCAAGGTCAGCTCCAACGCAGGAGAGAATAAGGCTGAACCTGATGAAACCATGAAGAAGAAATCACTGACCTGAGACTCCTACCTGCCCCATCCACCCTCATTCCTTACTTCCTGGGCCAACTTGGAAATAAAATATGTCGTCCATCCCAAGCCTTCTCTCTGTTTTGCTTGAATTTTCATTTCTCCTTCAGACCACACAGCCACATAGGTCATTAAAATACCCAAATCCTTCTGTGCCAGCAGGTTAATAGCAGCTTCTCCATGTGCCTGCCAACTCAACTTGTTCCCAGGGAGCTCCAACCTCCCTACAATCCAGTGAGGTCCCCCATGACCCAGGCCCATGGCTATGGCCTGAAGTCTGTTCTGATTGTCCAGTGCCAAGATTTAGTACCAGTCATTAAATATTTTTGGATGTCAACACCTAAATAATGTTGAGCTTAAGAAGGGGATTCTAGAGAGGTTAGGATCTTTATTTTAGTTGCAAGTAGCAAAAACTTCAAATAGTCCAAATGTAAATGATAATATATGGGTTTTGTCCAGATAAGCTTCAGGTATAATTTGATTCAGAAGTCTCCAATATCCATAGGATTCTCACTCCATTTCTCTATAGCTTTCCCTGCTCTGCCCTCTTCTGAGTGTGGTCTCTGACTTCAGGCCAGCCCTCCTCACATTATGATGCTACATGTCCATGCATCTTCTTGTCCAGAGGAAGAAAAGGCTGGAGTCTAACATTTCTAGTCTGTCAATCCTGTTAGTCACTCTGATTGGATGGGGTTGAGTCACAAGCTCATCGCTTTACCACTCACACTGCCAAGGGAATTTGACCTTGAGTGGTTTAAGCCAATCAGAGCCCACCCCTGGATCTAAGGGAGCCAGTGTTATTCTACTATCAGGCTCGCGCACGCATGTGTGTGTATAAGGGCAGTTCTTATAAGGACAATGTGCTATCAAAAATAAAAGGAATCTGAAAGGCAAAAAGCTAATGCACTTTAGTACTCCACTCCCTGTCCATCCAGTGGGTCAACTCCAACTCCTCCCCAAAGTTCTCAAACTGACTATGGAAGTCCTCTGACCACCCCCTCTACTGCTCCACTCTAGAAGTAGAGGTCCAGGGGACATACACTCTGAAGAGACCCTAGGGAGACAGCCAGACCATCTTGTCCATGATGAGACGGCTCCAGGGAAGACAAGGTCCCTGAGGTCATGTTATTGAGCTTGAGAATTATCAGAGGGTATGCAGAGCTGAGAAACTGAAGGATGTGGTCAAATATTGCAAAGATGCCCCTCATTGCCCTGGAGAAAATGTCTCAGAACTGGAGGCAGAGATCCCATGGAGGCAATAGACCAGGAACCTGGGCAGAAGAGGATGGTGCTGGACCACAGACTGGGTGAGGAAGGAGAGGAGAGGGCAGGTGGGAGAGATGCTCAGGAGGCCTAATGAACATGCTGTGGGGATGGTGGGCCATGTAAGGAATGGGAGCAGGGGAGAATTTAGGTAAATGCCCAGGAATCTGCCCTGGGTCTTTGGGGACAAAGAGGCTTTGAGAAGAGGACCAGGGAGAAAGAGCATGTTTAGAAAAGACATTGAAACCAGCTTGGATCATGGTGGGTGCAAGGGTCTGAGAGACTTCTAAAGGCTATCCAGGAGGCTTCAAAAACCTCAAGTCTGGGGCTCAGGAGGGAAATCAGCAATGGTCAAGCAGTATGGAACAATAGCAGTACAGACTCATCTATCAAACAAAAATAAATGCATTGCTGTCATTGTGGATCATGTGGTGAAATAATATTCCATTTTGTTCTGTCCTAGTTTGTTCAGGCTGCTATAACAGAATACCATAGATTTGGTGGCTTACAAACAACAGGAATTTATTTCTCATAGTTTTGGAAGCAGGGAAGTCTAAGATCAAGGTGCTGGCAGATTTTGTATCTAGTGATAATCTGTTTCCCAGTTCACAGATGGCTGTTGTTTTGCTGTATCCTCACATGGTAGAAGGGGTAAGAGAAGTCTTTGGGGGTCTCTTTTCTAAGGGCATTTATCTCAGTTATGAAGGCTCCACCCTCATGACCTAATCACGTCCCAAAAGCCTGATACCATTATATTGGGGGTTAGGTTTAAACATAAATTTAGGGGGGACACAAACATTCAATCCATAACAGATTTCTTTTTTTTTTTTGAATTATTGAGTAATCTTGATGATTTTCTGTCAGGAGAATTGCATCATTATCTCCATCACAGATGATGAAACAGAGGCTCATGTGTGCAAACATGTATGATTATATAAAAAGGTGCCTGAAAAACTTTTTCTAATATTCAACATCCACTCCTTGTATAAATTTGAAGTCAAATAAAAACATAAGGAAACTGGAACTTCCGGCCAAGATGGAGGCATATGTAGATATGCTTTGCTTCCTTACACAACTAAAAGAAGGACAACAACAAATTTAAAAACAAAAAACGACCAGAACTGCCATAAAATTGAACTGCATGGAAGTCCGACAATCAAGGAGTTAAAGAAGAAACATTCATCCAGACCCACTGGAGGGGTGGAGATGGGCAGCTGGGTGGAGGGGACACTCCACAAGGCAGCAGCTGGAGGACTTGGCAAGGCTGCAGCTGGCAGACTGGGTGGTCCCACATTTGCATGTGGATAAACCAGGAGGAACAATTGGGGAGCGAGCAGACCACACAACCCAGGGTTCCAGTGGAGGAAAGAAAGCCTCAAAACCTCTGGCTATAAAAATCTGTGGGGGTTGCAGTGGTGGGAGAAACTCCCAGCCTCACAGGAGAGTTCATTGGAAAGACCCACAGGGCTCTCTACACAAACACACCTAGGAATCAGCACCAGAAGGACCCAATTTGCTTGTTGGTAGTGGGGGGAGGGACTGAAAGTGGGGAGAGAGCTGAGCAAATAGTATTGTTCCTTCTCTGACTCCTCCCTAACATACAGCTCCAGCAATGCAAAGGTGAAAGTTGGCCCGTCCTGGTGAATACCTAAGACTCCACCCCTTACAACAAAGCAGGAGTGCTGAGACAAAGAAATATGGCCCAAATGAAAGAACACATCAAAACACCAGAAAAAAAAATACAACTAAGCAATGAAGAGATAGCTGAACTATCAGATGCAGAGTTCTAAGCACTGGTAATCAGGATGCTCACAGAAATGGTTGAGTATGGTCTCAAAATAGAGGGTGAAGTGAAGGCAACACAAAGTGAAATAAAGAAAAATACACAGCGAACCAATAGTGACAGGAAGGAAACCAGGACTCAAATCAACAATTGGGAGCAGAAGGAAGAAATAAACATTCAACCAGAACAGAACAAAGAAACAAGAATTCAGAAAAATGAGGAGAGGCTTTGGACTTCTGAGACAACTTTAAACGTTCCAACATCTGTATCATAGGAGTGACAGGAGAAGAAGGGGAATAGCAGGAAATTGAAAAAATAATGGAGAACTCCCCCAATCTGGTGAAGGAAATAGACTTCCAGGAAGTCCAGGAAGCTCAGAGAGTCCCAAAGAAGTTGGACTCAAGGAAGCACACACCAAGGTACATCATAATTATATTACCCACGGTTAAGTATAAGGACAGAATCTTAAAAAGAACAAGAGAAAAGGAGACAGTTACCTACAAAGGAGTTCCCATAAGACTATCAGTTGATTTCTCAAAAGAAACCTTACAGGCAAGAAGGGGCTGGCAAGAAGTATTCTAAGTCTTGAAAGACGAGGACTTACATCCAAGATTACTCTATCCAGCAAAGCTATCATTTACAATGGAAGGCAGATAAAGTGCTTCCCAGATAAGATCAAGTTAAAAGAGTTCATCATCACCAAGCCCTATTATAAAAGAGAAGGTAGAAGAAATAAGGGAAGGCATCAGACGCCGCAAGGAGGAACTAGAGAAATGGAAGTGGGGTATGAACAGGCAAGCCTGGACAAGTTGGTTACTACCGTTCTTAGGGCCCATCCTCATTACTGTGCTTGGTTGAAGTCTAGGGCCATACATCTTGCGAACTTTAGTTCGCATAATAGAGACGACAGTCACCAGACAGACTACTGCAAAAATCCTAGCCCTACAGCACTACCAGTACCAGGCTCTCCAGCGCTCGGATAGCCAGACCTACAGCCCAGCCCTATGATGATGCCAAAAGCCACCTAGTAGCTAATGGCATCAGAGCGGGGAATGTGGGGGGAAGAGAAACCAAAAACCAGAAAGCCCGATGCTATTAACCAGCTCTGCTCTCGCTTCTGTAAATTTGCTTAACCACCGCCAGTTGCAATAAGCCCTCAGACAAAGGGCTGACCTTACAATCTACTTCCGCATTCCGATCCTTTTCCCGCCCAATGCTAAGGCTTATAAACCCCCGGCCTGACCAGAGGTCGGGGCTCAGAATTTGGAGACTGCCTCCTCTGAGCCGGCGCGCGTGAATAAAGGCTTACTCCGTTCCCTGAATCGTGTCTGAGTCTGTTTTCCCGCAACAAAGGGACTTATCTAAGAAAAAGAAGATCAAAACTATGAACAGTCAAATGACAACAAACTCACAACTATCAACAACTAAACCTAAAAACAAAAGCAAACTAAGCAAACAACTAGAACAGGAACAGAATCACAGAAATGGAGATCACATGGAGAGTTATCAGCAGGGTGGGGGAGGGGTAGAATGGGGGGAAAGGTACAAGAAATAAGAAGCATAAATGGTAGGTACAAAATAGACAGGGGGAGGTTAAGAATAGCATAGGAAATGGAGAAACCAAAGAACTTATATGTATGACCCATGGACACGAAGTAAGGGAGGGGGAATGCTGGTGGGAGATGGTGTGCAGGGCTGAGGGGAATAAAGGGGAGAAAAAATGGGACAACTGTAATAGCATAATCAATAAAATATACTTTAAAAAACATAAGGTACTGTTTGAATATGATTATCAAATTATATGATTACCAAAGAAAGATGGCATATGGTAGTTAAGTGCCAAAACCATTTTCATTAATATTGGGGACAAAACAGGAATAACTAACCACTGTTTCCAACATTGTGTTTGGAGATTTTAGTTAGTGCAATAAGATAAGAAAAAGAATAATTCTACACATTGGAAAAGAAAAAGTAAAAATTATATGCAGAAGAAAAGTTGTATACCTACAACATTTAAGTGACTCTTGTAAGAAAAGACACCTAAATAAATTAAGGCAATTTGACATGTTTCTGTATATAAGGCAACTGTACAAAGCCAATCACTTCTCTTGGTGCTAGAACAAAAAGTTCAAAATAGAAAACGGAAATTTGTCTTGGGGGTGGGAGGTTAGGTGGTAGAGGGACTGAGCAAAAAAGAAAAAGGACACATGGACATGGACAACAGTGTGGTGATTGCTGGGAGGGAGGGGGCTATAAGGGGACTAAGTGGCAGTGGGAAAAATACAATAAAGATTAAATAAACAAATAAAAATTGACTGGAGAAGACTAAGACTTAAGTGAAGAAAAGTATAAAATCCTGCTGAAAGAAGGTAAAGTTTAACATAAACAAGTGATTGAGAAGATACATGTCCCTAGATTGGGAGGTGCATGTACGTTGAATGAATGTTTCTAAAAATAATGAGAATGTATGAGCCTTTTCTCCCCAAAGAGAGAAATTTTGCACCCAATTTTTGCTATCAGCCATTTTTACACAGTATCAAAGAGTAATCAGCCCTAAATGACAGGAAAACCTAACAAAACCTGATAATAGCAATCAGAGCTGGCAACACCCATGTGTGCAAGTCTTTTGGCTAAGATGTTTCCAAAAAAATAGAGAAATTCTGGCACCAGGATTCCATCAAGTCACCTCATGGGCCAGACGAATAGATCATTATTCTGCATCAGTCAAGTTATGTTGTAGTTATTACCACATCCAATTCTGGCCAAGATGGAGTAATATGCATTAGATTTACCCTGCTACCTGAAACAATAAAAACAGACAAAATACATGAAATGGTTTTCAAGACAGTGAACATCATGCAATAGAGTCATGATTCCTGACAGATGGGAAACAAATTAGGTGAGTTCTATAGTTGCCCTAGCTTACTTTCCCAAGTGAGCATTCAGGTCAAGATGCAGGGAGGGGGAACTGAGGTGGAACCTGGAATATGGAATATGCTTAGCTGAGGAGATGGAGATGGAAATCTGGGAAGACCGAGGCAACTGGAGTCATAAGACAGAGTGCTGAAGAGAAGAGAACTGCATTGAGAGAGAATTCCAGAGACCTGCAGAACACTAATCAGTGATAGGTGCATGAATGTAAGGAAACTACATGCAGCTGGGTAAAAAAAGATTCAGAAGTATTAGAGAAAGGGAACTCACACTAGGCTGGAAGTAGTACCTATCTTTGCCAGCCAGATTGTTAAACCTCATAATTCGTGGAACACTGTGTAGAATATTCAGGAAGCTCTTGCCAGTAGTAAGAAATAATTAGCTCTAGGTTCAATATTTTGTTTGGGCCTGCCTAACATATAAGTAATATCTGAAGCATCAGACTGTATATATCTCAGAATAAACATCAAAAGTATTTGTAGAAATACAAAAATATCCAGCACTCAACAATGGAAAAGTCAAAGTCTGGCATCCAGTAAAAGATTACCAGGCATGGAACGAGGCAGAAAAACAACTGCCATAGTGAGGAGGATAGTCAATTGAAACTTACCCAGAACTTAGCAGAGATATTAGAATTAGCAGAGAAGAACATTAACAAAAGGGGATATAAATATATAAAAAGGGGATGAATAGCAGCAGCAGCCTGGTAGAAGGGAGTGCAAGCCTATTTCATCAGCTCACTGGTATTATCAAAGATCTGATGCACTGCATTACAGGCAGGAAGAATTGTAAAAGGCTAAAGGGTAGCCTGATAGACCAGTAGCTTCACTTAAAAGTTTTTCCCAAAAGTGACACTTCTTACATATTATGGGTCATAACTGGTCACATGGCTATCTTGTGCTACATAGAAATATAGAAAGGTTAATAATTTAGCTTTTCAGCTTTGATATTAGTAGAGAGCAAGGACAAAGGGAAAGGTCTTTGGGAAGGTAGTCTACAGTGTTTCTCATGATAGGGGAAATAGCTCTTTAAAATATGACTAGGATGTCAAGAAGTAAGTAAATGACTGACAATAGCCAAGAAAATCCATCACGTGCTCAATAAGCTAAAGAAAACCATGAACGAAGAACTAATGAAAATCATGGAAATTATGTATGAACACAATGGGAAAACCAATAAAGAGATAGAAACTATACGAAGGAACTAAACAAATTCTAGAGCTGAAAAATACAATATTGAAATGAAAAATTCCCCTGAAGGGTTCAATAGAAGATTAGATTAGGGTGAAGAAAAATTATTTAGCCTGAGGAGCAGGAAGGAAAAAGGAACCAAGAAGAATGAGCCTGAGGGATTTGTGAGACACCATCAAGCATACCAACACAGACATTATAGGACTCCCAGGAGGAGAAGAAAGAGAGAAAGGGGCAGGAGAAATATTTAAAGAAATAATGGCTCAAAACTTCCCAAATATAATGAAAGGCATAAATGTGCATATTCAAGAGATTTGATTCACTCCAAATAGGATAAATTAAAAGAGATCCATGCTGAAACATGTTATAGGCAAACTGTCAAACCTCAAACACAAAGAAAGGATTTTGAAAGTAACAGTAAAGGAGTGACTCATGCCCTGGCCAGGTTGCTCAATTGGTTGGAGCATCATCTGTGCACCAAAAGGTTGTGGGTTTGATTCCCCATCAGGGCACATAACTAGGTCTCATGTTCAGTCCCTGGTCAAGGCATGTTTGGGAGGCAACCAATCAATGTTTCTCTCTCATATAGATCTCTCTCTCTCTCTTTCTCTCTCTCTCTCTCTCTCAAATCAATGAACATATCCTCAAATGAGGAAAGAAAGAAAAAGTGACTCATTACATATGAGGAATCATCAATAAAATTAACCACTGATTCCACATCAGAAACCATTGACACCAGAAGGTAGTAGAATAAAATATTTAAAGCCATGAAAGGAAACAAAAATAATAGAGTAGGTAAACATTGAGCTTGCTTTCTCTCATGACCACATCAAAATTACAACTAAACCACAGAATCCCCTGAAGCTTAGCTGAACAGTTTCTATAGTGAAGGATATACAGAAGAAACCACTTGGAGACTGGTAGGAGGGACAAAGATATGGGATGGGCTATTTTCACACTCAGGTGTGGCAGTTAAAAATCTGAAGGGATACTGGCTAAAGAGGTCCCCACTAAAGAGTCCCAGCCCCACACCAGGTTCCCCAGACCCAGGGTTATAATGACAGAAAGAGAAGCTTGTGATAACTAGAGGGGGTAGCAGTTAAGTGAGAGCCTTTAGGGTCCCAGGCATTTCTCTTAAAGGGCCCATTCATGGACTAACTGATGGACTCACTTGCTCTGAGCTGAAGCACTGGAGCAGAAACTCAAGAAATGTAAGAGACATAAGAGAAAAAACTGAATTGTCTGATATGTTGCAGCCAGTCCAAACCTGGCAGGTCCACTCGAGACTCAGGTAAATGGAAGGAAATGCACAGAGCCATGGGGATGCTTGGCATGTCTTTATTCAAGGGTGGGCGAGCCACGCACACTGGAAGCTATGTATCTTGTGTACACACAGTGAGAAACCCCTACCTCCTTAAGTACTAGAGCAAACAAGGCCAGGAAAAGGCCAAGCTGTTAGGTATCTTAGCATGATTCTGCACATTCAAGCCCACTTCATGTTATGGGAACTGCTTATTGGACCCAGTCTCAAGACTATGAGAACACTACTTTATCGGGCTCATTCAAGGTTGTGAAAAACTGCTTCCCCTAGTTACACAGACACCTGAGTGAGAAAGCCAGGTTGCCTCCCTTTACCTTACAATCCACCCCTTCTGGGTTCCTCACCATACAATCTACGTGAGGATATCTTCCACGAAATTCCCTTGGTGGTGAGAGCAGAGCCATGCACCCATAAACCACAACAGCAGTATAAGCTACAGCAAAAAGCAAGCAAAACACAAGTGCTGCCAGCCACGATAGCAAAAACTCACTGCCATTCAGTGGTTAGGGATTCCTGCAAAGGATCGCCTGTGAGGTGTTCAATGGCATGGGTCTCAGAGGTTAATGCCTGTAAAGCCTGACTCACATTATGGTGGACACCAGGAACATATACACAGCATTCTGCTCCTACTAGGGCACATACCTCACCTTGGGATGCAGTATGCATATCTAAAGCCATACGATTTTGCAAGGCTACTTTTCTCAATTGATAAAATTCCTTATTTAACAGGCTTAAGGAATCATGTGTTGCATTCAGTGCATGAGCAGTGTGCAAAGCTAAAGCAGTTATTTCAGTTTCAGTGACTATAGAAGCAGCTTGAGGAGAAAAAAACAGCTAATAGATAATACCACCAGAGTACACTTTACCCGGTGTTGCACTTTAAATGCTTCCCAGTTTGTTGGCTGGCTTACAAGTTTTTTGAACTTGAGCAGGGCAATAGGGCCATCTCCAAGTACAACAATCAGTCCAGTTCCCAGACAGGTAAGGCCACCTATGTGAGCCACACACCCAGAGGGCTCCAGTAGGAACTGCAGCCCATGCATTCTCCCATGCCTCCAAGAAATGCTCCAGAGTAAGTGTCTGACACAGACCTGTCAGAGCATTTGTCCTTTGGGGCTTGTCCTTCGGGGTTCTCAATGCAAAGAAAGGGGAGCTGGTCCAGCCAGCTCCATGGCTTCAGCTATGAACCACCCTGAGCCATCCCATACGGAGTAGCCACTTAATGGCCAGGGGCAGTCGCGCTGCTGCTCTGCCCCAACATAGATGTCAGTTCAGGTGGTATTCCACAAGGGATGTCTGCTGTTCCACAGGTTCTGAAGCCAAGTCCAATTTGCGATAGAAGCAGGAGAGATGCACGATGGGAGACCAGCAGAGGTGTTCAGAGAGATTTCCATGCAGACCCAGCATGATGATTGGTTAGCCACTGAGGCATAGGTATGACCTCAGTCCACTGGGGTGTTACTTTGCACCCTGGGGGTGAAAAGACAGAGCAGTTATAGGCAACAGTTAGAGCAAGTCATGACCCTCGCGTAATATACAAGCGAGCTTCTGGTCAGCCAACAGGACAGTGGCTGGCAGACGAGGTCTTCCTGGGGAATACCATACCTACTTGCAGCATCTACTTGCAATAATGGGAGAACTCATGATGGGCCATAGGGAAATTATTAAAGTGCCACAAAGAAGCATTTCATGGTCTGTTGGCCCTGGATATGTGACCTTTGAGATTGGGGGTCAGGCCCCAATCACCCAGGGCACTATTTGCAAGTTTTTCTCCACTCCTTGTCTCCAAGGGTCAACAAGAGCCACCCAAAGCATGTGAGGGGCTTTTATTTCCCAAGTCCAGGTCCAAGTGGCTGTTTGCCCTCACTCCAAGCCCTCCAGAGCGGGCAAGAGAATATTTCCCTGTTTTCCCATGCCTAGTTTCAGCAAAGGATCCTTAGTCTGCCCCTGCAGCTGAACGGGAGCTGCAGTCCAGTGGAGCAGGGCTTCCACCAGGCATGGTCCCCCCTCCAGCTCCTCTCATTTACAATCCAGAGAACAGTCCATAAGTGTTTTGTCCAACCACTCAGGGTAGGGGTGGCAACTGCAGCTTGGAGGCCCTGCTTTAAGAGACCATTATACTGTTCAATCATTCCAACAGCTTGGGGATGGTAGGCCACCTCGAATTTCTAGTCAATCTGCAGGTCTCGAGGCCATTGCTATATGAAGGCCCCATTAAAATGCATACCCTGACTTTCAGTGATTAAGGGTCACCCATAAGCAGTACATAACTCCTTGAGGGCACCTATGGATGCTTTCTGATCTGGGTGCCATGCAGGATAAGCAGCTAAAAGCCTGTGGCCATGTCCACACTTGTAATAGCATACTTATATCCTTCTGAATTAGGCAGGGGCCCAGTTACACCCACCTGCCACCTGGTCAGTGGTACCCATCCCCACACCACCTATCCAGTAGTTCCCACAGGCCTTCAGGGATGCTCTTGTGAGCAGACAACACAAGTTTCACAAGCTTCTTGTACCTCTGCTAAGGTGACAGGTAACCCCCAACTCTTTATAGTGGACCACATAGTTTTTTGTCCAGCATGTAAGAGACAACAGTATAGCCACTGAGCTACTTCCCTTCCTGAGGGACTGGCAGGTACTGTTTCTAGACACTGCTCCTTGGCTAGAGTGTCAGCCTCATCATTCCCAGGGGAAATAAGAGGTGCATATCCAGTAACGTGATATACAGTGATTTGTTTCTGATGGTGTAACTCCACCAGAAGAAGAAGGAGAAGAGGAAGAAGAAGGAGAAAGAGAAGGAGAAGAGGAAGAGAAGGAGGAGGAGAGGGGAAAAAATGGCAATGAATAAATACCTATCAATAATAACTTTAAATGTAAATGGAGTAAATGTTTCAATAAAAGACATTTTATTCAGCTGAGGTAGCTGAATGAGTAAGAAAACATGACCAGTGCATATGCTGTCTACAAGAGACCCACCTCAGAACAAAAGATCTACAAGACTGCAACTGAAGAAATGGGGGGGGGGGGGGAACCCAAGCAAATGGACATTAAAAAAAAAAAAAGGCTGGAGCAGCAATATTTGTATCAGACAAAATAGATTCCAAAACAAAGGCCATAAAAAGAGACAAATAAGGACACTACATAATACTTAAGGGAATAATCCATCAGGAATTTATTACCCTTGTAAACATATACGCACCCAACATAGGAGCACCCATATATATAAGGAAAATCTTGGAGGATTCAAGAAAGATATCAAGAGCAACGCACTCAAAGTAGGGGATTTTAACACCTCGTTGTCAACGATGGATAGATCTTTCAAGCAAATAATCAACAAGAATATTGTGACACTAAACAACACTCTAGGACTTAATTGATATATACAGAAATTTTCACCCCAAAGAAGAAAAATGTACATTCTTTTCAAAGGCACATGAAATATTTTCAAAGGTAGACCACATGGTAGGACACAAAACAAGCTTCAACAAATTCAAGAAAATTGAAATTATATCAAACATCTTTCCAGGTCACGATGATTTGACACTAGAAATCAACCTCATGGAAAAAACTCAAAAACATTCAAATTCATGGAGACTGAATAACATGCTATTAAATAATGAATGGGTTAACAATGAGACTAAGGAATAAATCACAAAATTTCTGGAAACTAATGAAAATGAACATACAACAGCCCCAAATCTATAGGACACAGTTAAGGCAGTCCTGAGAGGGAAGTTCATAGCAACACAGTCCTCCTAAAAAAGATAGAAAAGCCTCAAATAAACAACCTAACACTATATCTACAAGAACTAGAGGAACAACACCAAACAAAGCCCAGAGTGAGTAGAAGAAAGGAAACAGTCAAGATCAGGGTAGAATTAAATGACATAGAGACTAAAAGAACAATTCAAAGGATCAATAAATCCAGGAGCTGGTTCCTTGAAAAGATAAACAGAATCAACAAGCCATTAACCAGAACAATCAAGAAAGAAAGAGATGATCCAAATAAATCAGAAACAAAAGAGGAGATACCTGATACCACAGTTACGGTATTACAACTGATACCACAGAAATACAAAGGACTGTAAGAAATTACTACAAAAAACTACATGCCAAGAAATTTGACAACCTGGGTAAAATGGACAAATTTCTAGAAACATATAATTTTCCAAAACTGAATCAAGAAGAGGCAGAAAGCCTGAGTAGACTGATAACAATTAGTGAAATTGAAGCAGGGATCAAAAAACTCCCAGCACACAAAAGCCCTGGAGAGAACAGCTTCACAGTCAAATTTTACCAAACATTTAGGGAAGAGCTATCCCTCTTAAACTATTCCGAAAAATTCAGCAATACCCAAGACTCCAAAACTCTTTTTATGAGGCCAGTATTATCCTAATTCCAAAACCAGATGAAGACACAACAAAGAAAGGAAACTACAGGCTAATATTGCTGATGAACATAGATGCTAAAATCCTTAATAAAATAATCGCAAACTAGATCCCACAATGCATTAAAAAAATCATACACCATGATCAAGTGGGATTCATCCCAGGGATGCAAGGACAGTATAATATCCACATATCACTAAATGCAATACACCACATAAACTAATAGAAAGACAAAAATTACATGATCACATTAATAGATGCTGAAAAAGTATTTGATAAAGTACAGCACTCATTTATGATAAAAAGTCACCAAAATGGGAATAGTGGGAGCATACCTCAACATAATAAAACCATATATGAGAAACCTACAGCTAATATCATAATCAATGGGCAAAAACTAAAAGCTTTCCCCTTAATATCAGGAAAAAGACAAGTGTGTCCCCTCTCACCACTCTTGTTCAACATAGTATTGGACATTCTAGCCACAGCAATCAGACAAGAAAAGAAATAAAAGGCACCCAAATCAGAAAGTAAAAAGTAAAACTGTCATTATTTGCAGATGAAATGATAATGTACAGAGAAAACCTTATAGGCTTTACCAAAAAAACTACTCGATCAAATAAGTTAATTTGGCAAAATAGCAGGATACAAAGTAAATATTCAGAAATTGAAAGCATTTTTGTACACCAACAATGAAATATCAGAAAGATAAACTAGGGGAGAAGTCCCATTTACAATAGCAATAAGAAAAATGAAGTACCTAGGAATAAATTTAACCAAGGAGGTCAAAGACCTGTACTCAGAAAATTACAGAACACTGAAGAAATAAATTAAGAAACATAAAAATAAATGGAAGTATATACCATGGAAATTGATTGAAAGAAATAATATCATTAAACTGTTAATACTACCCAAGGTAATTTATAGAGTCAATGCAATCTCCATTAAAATACCAATGACATATTTTACAGATTAAGAACAAATATTTCAAAAATTTATATGGAACCAAGAATGACCCCAAATAGCCTCAGCAATCATGAGAAAGGAGAACAACATAGGAGGGATCACAATACCTGATATCAAACCATACTACAAGGCCACTGTAATCAAAATGGTCTGGTACTGGCATAAGAACAGAAACATAGATCATTGGAACAGAATAGAGAACCCAGAAACAAACCTATGTCTCTATGATCAATTAATATGTGACAAAGGAGGCAGGAGCATAAAATGGAGTAAAAATAACTTGTTCAACTAGTGATGTTGGAAGATCTGGACAGCTATATGTGAAAAAAATGAAACTAGACCACCAACTTACACCATGCACCAAAATAAACTCAAAATGGATAAAAGACTTAAACATAAGCAGCAACATCAAAGAAGTCCTAGAGGAAAACATAGGCAGTAAAATTTCAGATAGCCCATGCAGGAATATTTTTGCCAATATATCCTCTAGGACAAGGGACATAAAGGAAAGAAGAAACCAATGGGACAACATCAAATTTAAAAGCTTCTGCATACCTAAAGGAAAGATCATCAAAATGAAAAGGGAACCAACTGTATGAGAAAACATTTGCCAATGATACTTCGGACAAGGGTTTGATCTCCAAAATATATAAAGAACTCACATGACTCCATACCAGGAAGACAAAAAATCCAGTTAAAAAATGGGCAAAGGACCTGAACAGACACTTCTCCAAGGAGAACATACACAGGGCCTATAAGCATATGAAAGGATACTCAACATCACTAGCTATCAGAGAGATACAAAGTAAAACTACAATGAGTTACCACCTCACACTGCTCTGCATGGCCATCATTAACAAATCATCAAACAACAGGTGCTGGTGAGGATGTGAAGAAAAGGGAACCATAGTGCACTGTTAGTGGGAATGTAGATTGGTGCAGCCACTATGGAAAACAGTATGGAATTTCCTCAGAAACTAAAAATGGAAATGCCTTTTGACCCAGCAGTTCTACTGCTGGGATTATATTCTAAGAATCCTGAATCACCAGTTCAGAAGAACCTATGCACCTCTGTGTTCATAGCAGCACAATTTACAATAGCCAAGTTCTAGAAACAGCCTGAGTGCCCATCAGTAAATGAGTGGCTCAGAAAACTGTGGTACAGAAGGAATAAAGATGGCAGAGGAGTGAGTGGAAGTCACACTGACCTCCTCCCTGGGCCAACCTGGAATTACAACTAAATTGTGGAGAATTCACATGGAACAAACAACTGAACAAGAGCAAGAGAGGAGCCTTGTAACCTCAGAGACAGAAGAATCGGCTTTAGTGCAATCTAACTGGTAAGGCGTGCGGTACAGACCTGAGAAGGTGCGTGGGGCACCCATGGGTGGCAGCACCAGAAGGATATTGAAACAGCTAGTTGGATCCCCTGAGAAGAGTGGGGTCTAAACCAAAAGCGGGGCTCTCTAGCCCACAGCACCAGAGCCCAAAAAGTACAGAGAGGACAGCCAGCTGCAAAAAGCAGCAGGGTTGCTCTCTGCCAGAGACAGGCGGCTGGAGACGCAAAGAACTGTTTAAAGGGCCAACACAAAAGTTCTATTTGCAGCCACTTACCGTGGTCTCCAGCAAAGGCGGAGGCAGAGTGGGCTAGAGACACGTAAGGAGAGACTGGGGAAGGGGGCTCTGGGGAGAAAACTGAGAGAGTAAGCAGTGGGATCTCGGTGCTGACTCATCCCCCATGCGGCAGCAGTCATCTTGCTCAGGCAGAGACCACTCCCCCTGAGTGGCACCTGCGTCAAAGGACCCAAGAGCCCTGCCCCCAGGTGCGATTCTACCCCACCCAGTGCTGCCTAAGCTGCCTGCTGTGTGCAGAGTGGCAGCCACAGACAGTAAATCCCTGGTGAAAGGGAGCACAGAGAGGTCTGGCGACACTTGAGGAGAGACTGGGGACAGAGGCTTTGGGGAGAGAACGGAGAAAGTAGCCAGTGGGATCCCAGTCCGGACTCCTACCCCATACAGCAGCATTGTAAAAGGACCCAATAACCCTGCCCCCAGGAGGGACTTTGCCCCGCCCTGAGTTGTCTAATGCTGCCTGCTGAGTGCAGAGAGAATAGATTAACAGCTGAAGGAGACAGCCATGAACAGTAGATTCCTGGAAGTCTCAAACAGACTGCCTATGGTTGGACAGGGTCAATATCCGACATCATCAGAGGCAGATCCAGAAAGTAAAAACAGTAGTCTCCAACCATAGACGTTCACACCATAAAGTCAGGAAATCAAGACAGATCAACTTAAGAATCAAAAGCAAAAGAGAAGAGTCTCACAAATAATGGGAAGACAGAGAAATACCCTTGACTTGAAGGGAAGGGAGGAATACCCAGAAAGAGAACTAAATGAAATAGAGGCAAGTAAACTGTCAGATATTGAGTTCCAAACAACGGTTCTAAGGAAACTCAATGAGCTCAGTGAGCTCAGAGAAAATTACAAAAAACTACGGGGAAACTACGAGGAACTTACTCAAACTATATCAGCATGAAAAAGGACATAGAAACTATCAAGAAGAGACAAGAGGAAATGAAGAATACAATTTCTGAATTGAAGAACACCGTAGAAGGAATCGAAAGCAGGCTAGATGAAGCTGAGGACCGAATCAGCCAGCTGGAGTACAAGGTAGAAAAAAGCTCCCAGAAAGAGCAAGAAATGGAAAAAAGACTCAAAAAGAATGAAGAGGCATTTAGGGAAATGCAGGACAACCTGAAATGTAATAATATCCATATAATAGGGATACCAGAAGGAGAAGAGTACAAGGAAGGGATAGAGAACCTGTTTGAAAAAGTAGTGATGGAAAACTTCCCCAGTTGGAAGAGAGAAAATGTCACACAAGTCCAGGAAGCACAGAGGGTCCCATTCAAGAGGAGCCCAATGAGGCCCACTCCAAGACACATCAGCATTGAAATGGCAAATGTCAAAGACAAACAGACAGTCCTAAAGCAAGCAAGGGAGAAAGAGGTAGTAACATATAAAGGAGCCCCAATATGGCGAGCATCTGACTTCTCAACAGAAAAACTGCAAGCTAGAAGGGAATGGCAAGAAATATTCCAAGTCATGAAAAGTAAAGGCCTGCAACCAAGACTGCTCTACCCAGCAAAGCCCTCAATTCAAATGGAAGGTGAAATAAGGAGTTTCCCAGACAAAAGAAGGCTGAAAGGGTACACCTCCACCAAATGAGCACTGCAAAATATGCTAAAGGGACTGCTTTAAGATGAAGAAAAAGTTTCTATGAATACCCAGTTCCTTTCAGAGTTGCCAATACTTGATATTACCAATGTATTTAATACTCATTAATCTGATTGTGACAATGATGTTATTTTAATTGTTCCTTTATTATTTGTTGAAACTAAACCTGTTTTTGTGTATTTCTTGACTATTTCTGTTATTTTTTTTTAAAAAGCTTTAAATGACTTTTTGGTATTCTTTATCCATTTATTGATTAGAAGTTTGTAGAACTTTTTTTTAAAAAAAAAACCCTATTAACCATGTTTTAGATGTGTTGCAAGTACTTTTCTATTCTATTCCTGGTCCTTTAACTTTTTATATATGTATATTACTATATAATTAAATGTTTAATATAGTCATATTGTCAATATTTACTTTATAGCTGCTGGGGTTGAATATTTTACTTCAGATCATGAAAAACATTAGTTCTATTTTCTTCTAAAGCTCCTTAGATTCTACATATTGATTTTTAACTCACCTGAATATTTCTTGTATAATGTGTGAAATAGGGCCCTATATTTGTTTTATTTCAAGTAATATTGGTCCATGCACCTTATTTGTTGAATAAGCCTTATTTTACCCATTGATTTGAAATATCAACTTAATCATACATATATTAATCAGATATATACATTTGTCTCTAGAATGTTCATATATTTCATTGATCTACTTGATTATTTCTGTGCTGGTGTCATGTTGGTTTAATTGCTGAGGCTTTATAAGGGTTTTAAATTTTTGAAATATAATTAACTGTGACATTTAAAAAAATAAAATCTATCTGCATTTAAGAAAGAGAGAGAGAGAGATGGAACTGCTACCTTTTGTGACAACATGGATGAAACTGGAGAATATTAAGCTAAGTGAAATAAGCCAGTTAGTGAAAGACAAATACCATATAATCTCACTTATAAGTGGACTCTATTCAACAAAATAAACTAATGAACAAAATAAACCACAGGCATGGAAACATGGAGCAGACTGAAAATGACCAGAGGTGAGGGGAAAGAGGACAATGGTGGAAAGAAGGGGAAGGGACTAGACAAAGAACATGTATGAATGACCCATGGACATGGACAGCAGAGTGGGAATTGACTGCGGGAGTGGGGGTGGGGGTGGGATGGGTGGAGGAGGGTAAACGGGGAAAAATTGAGATCTGTAATAGAATAAACATGATATAGAAATTAAAAAATAAAGAAAGAAAGTAAAAAAAACTGGTACATTTACACAATGGAATGCTATGCAGCAGAAAGAAAGAAGGAGCGCCTACTTTTCACAACAGCATTGATGGAATTGGCCAGTATTACTAAGTGAAATAAGCCAGGCACTGAAAGACAAATACCATATGATTATCACTTATAAGAGGAACATAATGAACAAAACAAACAAATAAACAAAATAGAACCAGAGGCATGGAAACAAGGAACAGGCTGACAGCAACCAGATGGGAGAGGGGAAGAGAATAAATGAGGAAAGAAGGGTAAGTGTCTAGTCACAGAACAGGTATAAATGACCCATGGTCATGGACAACAAGGTGGGGATTGACTGCGAGTGGGGAGTGAGCGGGCAGAGTAAAGCAACAGGGAAAATCAAGACAACAATTTTAAAAAACCTCTTCATTTAACAGCAGAATACACATTCTTCTCAAATACATATGAAAGTCTCCAGAACACATAATAAGTTAGAACTGTAAACGTGTCTTAGTAAAATAAAAAATATTGAAATTACATGAAGTATCCTTTATGATTACAATAGAATAAAACTAGAAATTAATGGAAGGAAAACAGGAAAATTCATAAATGTGTGGAAATTAAGCAATATACTCTTCTTTTTTTATCGTCACCCGAGTACATGCTCATTGATTGTAGAGCGAGGGGGAGTGGGGGGGGCATCAATGTGAGAGAGAAACATTGATTAGTTTTCGCTCATAGGCCCCCCAACTAGAGACTGAACCAGCAACCTAGGTATATGCCCTGAGTAAGAATTGAACCCATGTGGCTCCTACCCACTGAGCCACACCAGCCCGGGCAGCAGTACACTCTTAAATGGCCAGGGGGTACAAGAAGAAATTACAAGGGGTAGTTAGAAAATACTTTGAAAAAAATTAAAACCCCATCACAACATGCCAAGTTTATGGGATGCAGTAAAGGCAGTGCTAATAGGGAAATTTACAACTATAGATACCTACGTTGATAGAGAAGAAAGATCCCAGTCATGTTGCCACATCTACTGTAAGGATGAGACCATTCTCCCCAATCAGACTGCCTGTATTCTAGAAAATGTCATCATTACTCTGAAGGGACACAGTTATTGTGAAGAGTCCCAGAGATACCATGCAGAGGGACTTCAATCACATCGATGTAGAATTCAGTCTCCTTGGAAAGAAAAAGAGGAGGCTCTAGGTTGACCAATGGTGGAGAAATGGAAAGGGACTGGCCAATGTTAGCACTACCTGCATGATCAAGAACATGATCAAGAGTGTTACCCTGGGCTTTCATTACAAGATGAGGTCTGTGTGAGATGGGGAGATGGTTAGAAATGAAGAAATTCTGAAGGCATCTGCTGAAAACACAAAATATGCTAAAGAAAACTAAGCCAGACATCCTGAGTTCCTGAAATAGTTACTTCACTTCCCACAGGTAGCTGGACTTGAGGCAGAAGACTTTGAGACAGCAGGTAAAATAAAAATGAGGAAGTTCTAGGATGCTGACATCAAAGTAAGTAGCTGACATTGACACTAACCAACATCCTGAATATTGAAAATAGTTTTGTAGTAGCATTGTAATACTTAAAATCACAGCCTGGCTTGCACACTTTGATCCTAAACAACCTATAGTTCACCTTAATATCATTATAATCTAATTGTAATAAATTAGCATTGCGGTTTTCACCCCATGAGTGGGCAGTCAGGGAGAACTATGGGTAATCACATGTGCCATAGCAGGAAAATTATATAACTCCTAATGCTTACACGATACAAACTAGATTAAGAATAGTGGGATAGCCCTGGCTGCTGTGGCTCAGTGGATTGGGTGCCAGCCTGTGAACCAAAAGGTCATTGGTTTGATGCCCAGTCAGGGCACATGCCTGGGGTGCAGGCTGGGTTCCTAGCTGGGGGTGTGTGAGAGGAAACCGATCGATGTTTCTCTCATACATTGATGTTTCTCTCCCTTTCTTTCTCCCTCTCTTCCCCTCCCTCTGAAAATAAATAAAAAAAAATATTTTTTAAAAAAAGAATAGCTAAGTAAAAAAACTTATAAAATTATAACCCCTAAGAAAGCAATCAGTTCAGGAGATCGGCCCACTCCCATGTTATGTGGAGGGCACTGTCCTTAATAAAGCTTGCTTGCTTCACTTCACTGTTTGTGAAATTCATTCAATTCTTTGTTTGCAACCACCAAGAACCTGGTTACCTGTGCACACCTGTGACACATGTATGCTCACTTCCCTATCAACATCGTTATTCAGGAGAATGATTCTCTTGTTGAAATCAGAAATTTCTTGGGTGGAAAGTACATTTGCACAGGTCAGATGAGATTAAGTATTGCTTGTTCAGTATCTCAGGCCTAGAAAGATGAGTTGATTCTTGAAGGAAATGACATTGAACTTGTATCAAATTCAGCTGCTTTGGTTCAGCAAGCCATAACAGTTTAAAATAAGGAAGTCAGAAAAATTTTAGATGCTCTGTTTCTGAAAAAGGAACAGTTTAGCAGGCAGATGAATAAGACCTAAGTTGTCCACCTATAGAGTCAGCAAAATGAAGAATGTTTCCTCAGACTTATCTGCAATATTTTAAAGATCCAATAAAAGCCATGTATTGAAAAAGAAAAAGATCTCAAGTCAATAACTTAATTGTACACCTTAAGGAACTAGAAAAAAAGAAGCAAACTATACCCAAAACTAGCAGAAGGAAGGAGGTAATAACAATTAGAGTGGAGCCCAGACCAGTGTGGTCAGTTAGTTGGGCATCTTCCCACAAAACAAAATGCCACTGGTTCAATTTCCAGTCAGGGCACATATCTAGGTTCTAGGTTTAGTCCCTGGTCCAGGTGCATACATGAGGCAACTGATCTATGTTTCTCTCTCTCCTTTCCCCTCTCTCCGAAGTAAATAAATAAATAAATAATTTTAAAAAAAGATTAAAGTGGCAGTAAATAAAATAGAGAATAGGAAAAAAAATACAGGCCCTAGCTGGGTAGCTCAGTTGGTTAAAGTGTCATCTGGATATGCCAAGGTTGCAGGTGCCATCCCTGGTCAGGGCACAAACAAGATTCAAGCAATGAATGCAAAAATAAGTGTAATAACGAATTGATGTTTCCATCTCTCTCTCTCAAGTCAATAAAAAAATAAAATTAAAATAATTGACAAACCTTTAACTAAACTGACTATGAACAAAAGAGGGAAGACTGAATTAACTAAAATTGGAAATGAAAGTGAAGACGTGACTACCTATTTTACAGAAATGAAAGGATTTTAAGAGAATGTTATGAATAATTGTACCAACAAAAGGGATAATCTAGATGAAATGGAATAATTCTTACAAATATGCAAACTACCAAAAATGATTCAAGAAGATATAGAAAATTTGAATATATGTACAGGTAAGGAGAGTGGATCTGTAATAAGAAATGTACCATTGAAGAAAGGCCTAGGACTCGATGGCTTTAATGGCGAATTCCACCGAATTTTAAAGATGATTATCACAAATTCTTATCAAACCCTTCCAAAACATTTGGCACACCAAACCAAATTCAACAGCATATTAAAAGGGTTATACACTATCACCAAGTGGGATTTATCTCTGGAATGTAAGAATAGTTCAACATACAAAAATCAATCAATGAGATACACCACATTAATGGAATAAAATAAGAACAAAACATAATCAATTCAGTTGATGCATAAAAAGTATTTGACAAAACCTAACACCCTTTTGTATTAAAAACACACAATAGAAGCATTTAAGATCTTGCTTTCCAGTCATTGTCATCACTTTTGGCTCAAATAAACTATTAAAAAATTTTTTAAACTAGGATTATATGGGAATATTTGTTTTTTATCCTCACTGTAGGACATTTATTTTTCATTGCTTTCAGAGAGAGAATAAGGAAGAGAAACACCAACGTGAGAGAAACATCAATTGGTTGCCTCCCTACACACTCAGACAGGAGATCATATGCAAACACTAATTCAAGATTAATAAAAAGTACATGTAGAAAAATATAAATATTTTAGCAAAAAAAAATTGGAGAATATTTTAATTTGGCATAGGGAGGACTTCCTAAGCAAGATTGAAAACACAGAAGCCACTTAGGGAAAATTACATAAATTTGACTATATAAAAATTAAAATTTTCCATTGCAAAATATAAATAAATAAATAGTTTATATATATATATTTGGAAAATAAACAATAGACCAAAGATACCTGTTGCAACAAATATAACAAAAGTTTTCATCTCTAATATGCATGTGTCTAAAAATTTATAGGAAAATGCAGCAACCCCACAGAAAATTTCAGAGAAGAAGAAATCCAAATTTTTGATAAACACAGGGGAGGTACTCAACCTCATTAGTATGGAAATACAAACTTGAGCAAAAGAAAACAAAACAAAATACTTAGTGCTTGTCACTCATGAGACTGGCAAAGCAAAAAGAAGCTATAAGTTCAGGGGTGGTGATGCTGCCAGGCTCTTTCACTGCAGATAGAACTGTGAACTCCTGCAGCTTTGGAAAGCAATCTCATGATACCTACTAAAATGAAAAATATACCTATCTTGGCTCAGAAATCTTACATTCTAGGATGTGTCCCTTAGAAATAAAACAACTGCACTCATGGAAATGAATTTAAGGATCTTTACTGTAGCATTGTTAGTGGTGGCAAACAGATAAAAATTACCCAAACTATCAACATGGAAACATTACATGAATTTGGTGTATTCATACTATGAAATATTATGCAGCCAGTGTTTTATTTTTTAAAGTGATTTATTTTTTATATATTTTATTGATTATGCTATTAATGGTTGTCCCAACTTTTCTCCCTTTGCCCCCTCCCCCGTACCCCCCAAGTCCCCTCAGGCAATCCCTGCACCATTGTTCATGTCTATGGATCATGCATGTAAGTCCTTTAGCTACTCCATTTCCTATACTGTACTTTACATCCCCATGGCTATTCTAATACTACCCATCTATACTTCTTTTTTTTTCCATTTGTACTTCTTAATCCCTTCATCTCTTCACACCTTCCCCCACACACCCATCCATCTGGCAACCATCAAATTGCTCTCCATATCCATGATTCTGTCTATGTTCTTCTTGTTTGCTTAGTTTGTTTTTTAGATTCAGTTGTTGATAGATACATATTTATTGTCATTTTATTGTTCATAATTTTGATCTTCTTTTTCTTAAATAAGTCCCTTTAACATTTCATATAATAATGATTTGGTGATGATGAACTCCTTTAGTTTTTTTCTTGTCTGGGTACCTCTTTATCTTGGCTGTAGGTCCCTCCTTTTCATGACTTTGAGTATTTCTTGCCAATTCTTTCTATCCTGCAAAGTTTCTTTGGAGAAATCAGAGATAGTCTTATGGGAACTCCCCTGTAGGTGCCTAACTGCTTTTCTCTTGCTGCTTTTAAAATTCTGTCTTTATTTTTAACCTTTGGCCTTTTAATTATGATGTGTCTTGTAGAGAGTCTCTTTGCATCCATCTTATTTGGGACTCTGTGCTTCTTGGACTTGCATATCTATTTCCTTCATCAAATTAGGGAAGTATTCTTTCATTATTTTTTCAAATAGATTTCCAATTTCTTGCTCTTTCTCTTCTCATTTTGGCACTCCTGTGGTGCAAATGTAGGAATGCTTGAAGTTGTCCCAGAAGCTGTTATACTATCCTTATTTTTTTATTCTTTTTTATTCTTGTTGTTCTGATTGGTTATTTTTTGCTTCCTTAAGTTCCAAATAATTGATTTGATTCTCAGCTCCATCTACTCTACTGTTGTTTTCCCTATACCTTGTTCTTTATTTCAATTAATGTATCCTTTGTTTCTAGAATAGGTCTTTTTTATGCTGCTGAGGTCTTCACTAAGTTTCTTGAGCATCCTTATAACCAGTGTTTTGACCTCTGCATCTGACAGATTGCATATCTCCATTTTGTTTAGTTCTTTTTATGGATTTTTGATCTGTTCTATCATTTGGACCATGTTTCTTTCTTTTTATTTTATTTTATTTATTTATTTTCAGAGAGAGGAGAAGGGAAGGAGAGAAACATCAATATGTGGTTGCCCCTTGTGCGACCCCTACTGGGGACCTGGTCCACAACCCAGGCTTGTGCCCTGACTGGGAATCGAACCAGCAACCCTTTAGTTTGCAGGTCGGCACTCAGTCCACAGGGCTGGGTCATGTTTCTTTGTCTCCTCATTTTGGCAGCCTCCCTGTGTTTGTTTCTATGTATTAGGTAAGGCTGCCCTGGCTCCCTGGCTCAGTAGCCTATACAAATGTAGTAGGTGTTCTGTAGGGTCCATTGGCACAGACTCCCCTATCACCCAAGCTGGATACTTGAAGCGCACCCTTTGTATGGGCTGAGTACACTCTCCTCTAGTAGTTGAACTTTGTTTGCTGTTAGCAGGTCAATGGGAGGTATTTACCCAGGTCAGTCAGCTGCAAGGACTGGTTCTGACACTGACCACCAACTTCCACCCTTTGTGGAGGATCAGATATGCAGGTGCAATGTGGTGGTGCTCTGATGTGGTCTGTAGCTGTTTGCTGGTTGCACAGGCCCTGGGGTTTCCCAGGTGATGGAGACCAAGATCTGCCCCACTTTTGTTCTGACTGGGGCCACCCTGCCTGAGCTATAAAGCAATCTGAGATGGCTGCTGCTTGTGCTGAGTGTGGAGATTCCAAGTGAAGCCAAGCTGTGAATCTATGCTTGCTGCTGCTAGTGCTGGGACTGGGATCACTCAGTAAGAGGTAAGGGTACTAGGGGCTCACTGAGGCCAACTCTTGCTTATTTGATAGGATATATGAAATTGTGAGGGATGAGCCAAGACCAGCCATTCATATGGAAAATTCCCTTAACATTTTGAGTGGGCCCATAAGTTGAGAGGGACAGAGACTCAGGAGATCTCCAGGGTGGGGCAAACTGTGTTAGTCAGGTTGATGGAGTCTTCGATATGGTACCCACCTGCTGGCCCTGCAGCTCTGTGGAGGGAGGGCTCAGAAAAGGGACAATGGTCTCTGCTCACCTTTCTGTGTGGGGGAAAGCTGTCTCCCAGCTCCTGCCTTGATGCCAGATACTTCAGTTCCTTCCTGAATGCCACTGGTACCTTTGAAGCTGCTACCCCAGTGCTGGAGTTCAGAGGGAGTGAGTCTGAGTGTCTATTTGTGAGTTCTTTAAGAGAAACTGCTTGGGACTCCAGAAGTTTCTTCCACCAATTCAATCCCCACTGGTTTTTGCAGCCACAAGTTATGGGGAGTCATTTTCCTGGCACTGGGGCCTGCTATGGGGCTGGGACTCCTTGTTCCTTAGATATCCCTCCAAAATTTTTTAGAATTATATTTTATTCATTATGTTATTACAGTTGTCCTAATTTTTATCCAACACATGTGGGTGTGGGACCAGCCTGTTCTGCATCTCTACCCCTCATACCAGGATGGATGGATGTGGTTTCTTTAATTCCGTAATTGTCAGACTTCCATTCAACTTGATTTCTGATAGTTTGAGTGATGATTGTTTTATATTTTAGTTGTAATTTTGATGAGGTTGTGCAAGGAGGTGAGCTGTGTTTACCTATGCCACCATCTTGACCATAAGTTGTAGCCAGTTTTTTAATGGTGTCAGGTATATGTTCATTGATCTCCAAAGATGCCTTTAATTATATTGCTAAAAAGCATATTGCTTTTAGAACATATGTATCATTAGATCCAGTTTTTGTTTACAAACCTTTTAAAAAGACACTACTTACTTTACATCATGCATCATGGCCATTTAGCATCATGGCTCCTGCAGAATTTTTGGCGAAATATCAAATCTCCCAAGTGATTCAGTCCCCCTATGGTTCAGATTTGGCAGCCTGCAACTTCTGGCTTTTCCTGAAACTAAAATCACCTTTCAAAGGGAAGCCATTTCAGACCACTGATGAGATTCGGAAAAATATAACAGGGCAGCTGGTGGCGATTTGGAGAATTGTGTGAGGTCCCAAGGTGCCTACTTTGAAGGGGACTGAGATGTCATTGTCCTATGTACAATGTTTTTTTTTTTTTTTGTATCTTCTTCAATAAATGTCTCTATTTTTCGTATTATATGGTTAGATACCTTCTGGACAGACCTCGTATATGGAGGAATCAGAAGTAGGAGAAAAATTGAGAATCCACATATGAAGCATTTATAGTCATAAGACTGGTTGATTTCTGTAAACTTTTGTGCATATGTGCCCAAACTGAGAAAAAAATGTGGAAGGATGCTCTAAGAGACTAGAGAAAGTCCTAGGTTCAAGTTTCAGCTGTTAGTCTTTTGGAAGGTTACCCAGCCTGTAAAAGCCTGTTTATAAAATGGAAAGAATAACACAGCTTTCCAAATGGCTCCACCACTGCCACCTCTTGGCTTGAGAGGCTGCCATGAAGTTGGGACTTCCAAGATAGAAACGCAGCCGCCACAAAGCCCAGGCTGAAGCCAGGGTAGTCGTATTGATTACCCCACGTGAGAAAGCGTTGCAATCGCAGCCATTTTCACTTACGGCAGGAAGCAGCTTCCGACCACCACCTTGGGAGAGAGTGTCCGCGAAGCTCTGACTGACACGCTTATTAAGGGCTGAGCTCTGAGGGCACCTCCCCGAGAGCCACTCAGCGTTAAGCTCGGCGGGCGGAGACGAGCAGCCGTAACCTCGCCCCCAGGCTTGGGCCCCACCTCTTCCGGAAAACTGTCGGTAGACGTCGCTGCCCTGAGTCCGGTGGCGGTTTGCCGCATCACGGAAGATGGCGGCTGCAGCGTTAAACGGGGCTGTGGGTTCCTCCAACTCTGGACCATCGGCGGCCTCGGGCGCGGTCCTACAGGCTGCGGCCGGCATGTACGAGCAGCTCAAGGGCGAATGGAACCGTAAAAGCCCCAATCTCAGCAAGTGCGGCGAAGAGCTGGGCCGTCTCAAGGTATGGGTGGCCGAGGGCGTTACGAGGGTTCTAGACCGAGCCGAGTTCTGGCCCGCGGAGCAGACCGCGGTGCTGATCAAACTAAGATCCAATAGGGTGAAGGATTCGGAACAGCCACAGTGCGGACGTCGAACGGTGAAGAAGTGAGAGGGGCCTGGCACCGACCAAATGCGGGCCCAAGGTGGGCGGGGGCTGGGGGGTGTTTGAAAGAGTGTTTTAGCACAAAAGAGTGAGAGGTCAAAATTTTGATGCTTAGAGGCCTAACTGGCTGGAATGGCAAGATGGGATGTTGGAGTTTTTCTGGTGGCGGGTTCTGGACAAGACTTAAGCGGGGAATGAGGACCGGATAGGGTGATGAAAGAAGAAGGCTGCGGTAATGGGGTGTATGGTCTAGACCAGACCAAGTTTGTGTCTCAGAGATTTGAGGCTTAGGGATGCATTTGTGGGGCGTGGGAAGTCAGCCAAGTTTTGAAGGCTGGACTAAACCTACCCCCCAAAATTTTATAGTACAGAACTAGAATAGGGTTCAGGGTGTTTCAGACCAAGTGTTTGGGAAAGTGCAAATACTGTGGGCTGGACCAAGTTGCTGAGGGGGCAGTGTCAGATAAGAAGTGAGGTGTGGGCTGGACAATACGGGGAAGTCAGCATTCCTCCCTCCCTGGTGTGGATTTGGGGTTGGGGGGAGTAATGGGTAAAGTCTGCCAAGAACTGAGGGTGTTATTGTCCCCCTGTCCTCTTGATTCCATTCGGTTGGGCATGGATTTTTGTCTTCTGTTTCCCCAGTGGGGCTATTAATAATTGTAGTATGAGGTAATCCTGAATGAGTACTCACAGTGCTTTATGAGGGCTAACTCCTTTAATGCTCATAACAACCTATGAGTAAGGAATGATGATAAGCTCTATTTTCTAGGTTGGAAAACCAAGGCCTAGAAAAAGTAAGTAATCATTACTTGAAGTCCCAGCCAATTTCCTTTCTTCTTTCTTTTCCACTCCGTCTTGTCAGCTGGTTCTGCTGGAGCTCAACTTCTTGCCAACCACAGGGACCAAACTGACCAAACAGCAGCTCATTCTGGCCCGTGAGTGTTACTGGATTTGGTAGAGGGTGATGCTTTAGGGGATTGTGGCAGAAATGGTAGCAGTGGTTGTCAGGAGAGGGACTCAGTCACCTCATGAGAACCTACCCTGTCACCCACAGGTGACATACTGGAGATTGGGGCCCAGTGGAGTATCTTACGCAAGGACATCCCCTCCTTTGAGCGCTACATGGCCCAGCTGAAATGCTACTACTTCGATTACAAGTGAGGATGGATTCTGCCCCTGATCAGGTTGTGGGGAGGGGTTGTGGTTTACATGGCAGCTCTTTGATTCCAGGTGCTCTAGTCTGGAAACTTCCCCTTTGCCTAGCTCCATCCCCAGAGGCTGCAGGGGCGGGCCTGGAAGTCCTGAGTCTCTGTTGACCTCCTATCTGTCTCCCTTTCCACATTTCCACACTGCATTTCCATTCCTCAGTTGTAGCCACCATCACATCTCATCTGCCCTGGCCCCAGCCTTGACCCTTTAGATCATCCCCCTGCTCCCCACCAAGGTAGCCAGTAGAATCTTCGTGATTCTAAAATTTGACCATGTTGATACACAGCTTAGAACCTACCATGACTCTCCATAGCCCTCAGATTCCAGGCCAAGCTCTTTCCCATGGCCCTCCAGTTCTGTATCAGGTCTCTCCCTAGCTGCCCCCGTCTCATTGCTGATCCCTCTGCCTGTGCCTCCACCATCGCAGGCCTGTCTCTTCTGCCGGTCTGTGAGCCTCCTAAAGGCAGAGGGGTCTTGGTCACTGCTATGTCCCAGCTTTCTCTAGAAAGGGGCTGGGCCCAGGCATGGACTCAATAGATACGTGTTGAATATAAAACTGAATGGTTTTATAATTCAGTGGTGCCTGGATGGATTAATGATTGAGAATTTGACATCAGAAGTCAGACAAACCTGAGTTTGAAACTGATTTTGCCAATTCCTGATTATGTGGTGCTGGGCAAATGACATTACCTCCGTAGACCTTACTTTTCCCCTTAAAATAAGGGTGATTATTAATCATAAGGGCTATGATTAATATCATAATCATAGCTAACATATATAGTATTTATTTGGGCCAGCTACTGTTCTAATCACTTTATCTAGGTTAAGTCATTTAATTCACATAACCCTTATTTATTTAACTCATCTCTGTGATTTGGATACTGTGGAGACACCCATTTTACAGTTGGGGAAACCAAGGCTGAGTTACTTTACTGAAGTGAAGTCATTCGCTTGGGCCCATATGACTTGTGACTTCTTTGTACCTCTCTGAACATCAGTTTCATCTGAAAACCCAGGACTCTACCTCTCCAAGGAGACAGCATGGGATAGTCATCAGGGTCCCTGGAACCTGGAGTGGGAGGCTCAGTAGGTACTTAAGTCCTTCTTACCTTGGTTCCCTCTCCCTGGTTCACAGGGAGCAGCTCCCTGAGTCAGCATACATGCACCAGCTCTTGGGCCTTAACCTCCTCTTCCTGCTGTCTCAGAACCGGGTGGCTGAGTTCCACACCGAGTTGGAGCGGCTGCCTGCCAAGGACATCCAGACCAATGTATACATCAAGCATCCTGTGTCCCTTGAGCAAGTGAGTCTGGAGAAAGAGAAGGGGGGGCTTGGCTGAAGGGGGCGGTGCAGTGAGAGGCATTAGGGAGGGTTTCCTGGAGGAGTGGGTAGGATTCACTCATCTTTTAGCCCATGGACTCATGTGCTTATTTGTCCAACAAGTATTGAGCCCCAGCCATGTGTCAGGTACTGTGGTTTTCAGACTGTACAGTGAACAAAACATGAAATTTTGGGAGCATGACATTCAGGTGAGGAAGCAGACAAAAAAGGATTAAGTAATCTGTATGATCTTTCAGATGTTAAGTGATATGGCGCAGAATAAAGCAGGAAGGAGGGTGGAGAGTCAGGAGCAGGGGTAAATTTTTAATAAGGGTGGTTAGGGAAGCCTTGTTAAAAAGGTAAAATTTGAGAGAGATTTGAGGGGTGAAGACCCCAACCACAAAGACATCTGTGGGAACAGTGGTCCAGGTAGCGGAGCAGCCTGACCAAAGGTCCCAAGGCAGAAACATGGCTGGTGTGGTGGAGGAGTAGCAAAGAGGATAGTGTCTAGAACAAGGTCAGCAGGGTTAGGAAAGAGCCTTAGTACCCCAGGTTAGGAAGTAGTTCCTAAAGCTGAGGTCTCTTTGGAGGATTTTGACTGTGGGGAGAGTGGGAGAGAGGACAGTTAAGGCAGGCAGCACAGCTTGGGCAAAGGAGGAATGGGTTTGCCCCGCATCCAGCTCTGTCTCCCTCCTGTGATTGAGAGTATAGGTTAAATGATTACATCCCAGCCCAGGGCAGGCTCCGAGTGTGTGTTTAAGTAAACCAGGGAGGGCTTCCTGTAGAGCAGGTGTGCATTCTGCACAGGGAATGGGTATTCTAGCAGAGTGGGGCTTATGGAGGCACTGGGAGTATGGTAAAGCCTCAGTCGGTGGGCTGCCTCTATTTCATCCTCTAATCTTCCCTATCCCTCTGGTCTCTGCAGTACCTAATGGAGGGCAGCTACAACAAGGTGTTCCTGGCCAAAGGCAACATCCCTGCTGAGAGCTATACTTTCTTCATTGACATCCTGCTTGATACTATCAGGTGCGTGGGGAACAAGAGCCCTCTGGGGTTCAGAAAGCTCAGAATCTGGAGTCAGGCAGCCCTTAGTTGAATCCCATTCTGCCCAGTTGTGATCTGGGGGGGCTGGGCATAATCAGGTTTTCTTTTCTATGAACTGGAACCAGTTATGAGATTGTGGAAAACAGCCATCATCTCGCTCTGGGCTGTTTATGCGTGTACTCACATGTGTCAGACACAGAGCATGGATTCAGCAACCCTGATACTGCTCAGCAAATAGGACCATGCTGCCTCTCTTAGAAGTGCTCCATGTGACCTCACCTCAGATTACCTAAACTGTGGAGCCCTTACTTAATTTCCCTTTCTTTACAATGGGGCCCTCAAGTTCTGCTAGCCTCTCAGGTTTCTCTGTGGACAAGTGACATCACACAGACAAGTGGGCATGACATTTAAAAGTCCCTTGAGGAGTAAAAGGTTGTCCAGGTGGTGGCAGAGGCCACATGGAGATGGATTTTTATTCCTTGGGTGGCAGAGCCAAGCCCAGAGAAGTGGTGGGAGCAAGGAGAATAGTTTTGTGGGTTTGCAGGGACGGGAGGGGGACTAATTTTTTTTTTTTTTTAGGATTTATTGATTTATTTTTAGAGAGAGGGAAGAGAGGGAGAGTAACATCAATGTGTGGTTGTCTCTTGTGCATCTCCTGCTGGCCTGCAACCCAGGCATGTGCCCTGACTGGGAATTGAACTGGTGACCCTTTGGTTCTCGGGCCAGCGCTCAATCCACTGAGCCACACCAGCCAGGGTGGGTTTAGGTTATTTTTAATTATGAAATATTTTGACTCCAAAATTAACAGGGAGTAAAAAATGAATGCCCACATACTTACTACTTGTCTGAAGAGAAAAAAATACCTCAGAAACTGATGCATTCTCCCTGTCATTTCTTCCCCAGAGCTACCCCCTTTTTCCATTTCAGTGACTCCATGCCTTGTTGTTTTTCTACACAGTGTTGATTTTGTTGCCTCTTGGCAGGGGTGCAAGGAACCCCTTTGGGATTGGATCTAGAAATGGAATACAGCACCCTTCTGTGGGGTGGTATTATGTAAAGGGACCGTGTTCACGGGAGTCCCAGGCTGGCTTTCAGATGCCTTGAAGTCCTCGTGGCTGGGAGTGGGATTCAGAGTTTGCGTCCAGAAGCCAGCGAGACTGGGATGTGGCCCTGGCTTGCAACTCTGGTCAGGCTTCTCCCTCTCTCTCTCAGCCTCCATTGTTTAAACAGGACAGGTAACAAAGGTATTCCAGTAGTCAGTGCTGAACTGAATGGTCAGAGCTCTTGCATGTGAGACCAGGGGGGACAAGACTTGAAATGCTGTATGTACTCATTAGTGAGAACTTCATTCTTTCCCTAGAGATGAGATTGCTGGATGCATTGAGAAGGCCTATGAGAAAATCCTCTTCACTGAGGCCACCCGGATCCTCTTCTTCAACACACCCAAAAAGATGACAGACTATGCAAAGAAGGTGGCTAGGGTGCAAGGGGTTATGGGGCCAACGGGTGCACTCATTGATAGCATTGAGGGTAGAGGGTAGCCTAGGGGGACATTGGAGCAAGATTGCCTAGGCTTAAAAATCCAGCTGTGACCTCAGGCAAGCCGCGGAACTTCTCTGAGCTTCAGTTTACCTCTCTGTAGAGTGGAGCTAGAGTTTTAACATGTGGGATGAGCTTAGCACAACACTGAGCACAGGTGGAGGTGGATACTTGGCACCTGTTGGCTGTTGTCCTTATCCAAATTCCTTGGAGTTTTTAGCTTTTTCCCCACATGACTTTGCTTCATTTGGTCTGGGGTATTTGTGCAGGAGCAGTGCCCCAGACATGCTGGTGCATGAAGTGCAGTGACCCTAGTGACTGAGGAGGGTCAAGACCAGGCTGGAAGAAGTGGAATTGAAAGTGATGGGGACAACTGATACTTAGTGATTGTTTAGTCTGAACCAAGCATCGTTCTCAGCACTTTATAGGTGTTGATTAAATTCTCATAGCAGACCTGGAAAGGAGAGTGATTTGGCCTGGTCTCAGACATGGAGAAACTAAGGCACAGAGAGGTGAAGTTACTTGCGTAGAGTTATGCACGTAGAGTTGGTGAGGAAACAAAGCCAGGGCCTACATGGGTAAATGCTGGCTCTGTGGGGTGGTGAGGGAGCCTATGTGATCACCCCACCCATCTCTCATTCCTCCCTTTCTGCAGCGAGGGTGGGTTCTAGGCCTCAACAACTACTACAGCTTTGCCAGCCAGCAGCAGAAGCCAGAAGATACTACCATCCCCTCTACAGAACTGGCTAAACAGGTCATCGAGTACGCCCGACAGCTGGAGATGATCGTCTGAGCCCAACAGGCACTGGGGCGGGGCGGGGCTTGCATTATTGAAGCAGTTGTGGTGTAGGGTTTCCTTCAATAAAGCTGGATAGACTGTCTTCTAGACCCTTGTCTCCCAGGGTGGAATGGTGGGGAGGCAAGCCATTGTCTCCGAAGAGCTCACAAGTTTGAGGGCCATCAAGGGTTACCCTCTCTGTCCAGAGGCCTTTGCTCAAGGTATCAAACAAACTACTTCAAGCCAATGGTGGCTTGAGGGAACACAGGCCCTGGGTAGAGGGACTGTTACACCCAGCTATGGAAACAGGAGGGCCAGGCCAAGACACCAGAGTTTTTTTTTGGCAAAGGGGATGAAATATCACAAAGTTAAAAATGTTTGCAATGAATTAAACTAGTTTTGTTTCAGTGCCAAGCAAGATGGAATCCATTTGTGGGCTACTAGTTTGAGACCTCTTGGGACAAAAAGCATGGGTTTGCCTTGGTTTCCACCCTCCCTGAGCCAGTGCTGTGACACATGACTTTTCACACCCCCAGACTTTGTTTCCTGCCATGAAATTCTCGAGGTGTTTAAAGCAGAGTCCAAATCTGGCTGAGCCAATTGTGAGATTTTCAAGTCTTCCAGAGTCAAGTTTCCTCAGCTGTAAAATGGGAATGATCACTCCTGCTTTCCAGAGTGATTTTTATTGAACCCTTGAGCTTAGCACCAGGTAAGCTCAAAAATGGGGCTGATGATATTAAGGGTAATGAAACTATCTCACCCTGGGGCCCATCAGTCTAGATGCTGGTGAATGGAACCTCTGTTAACTGTTGCTCTAGGTTCAACCTCTTGTGTATAGGATGTGGTTCCTGCATGGAAACTTCCGTCCTGCCCTACCTCACTCCTTCATTCCTTAGCAGGTGACTTGACAAACAGCTAGGCATCTGAATGGTTGGTTATTTTATTGTCAAGAAGGGGAAGGTGGAGGCCATCGAACAGACTGCACTCAGTTGGAATGTGTAGCCTGCAAGTCGAAGTGCTCCAGCCCAGCTACTAGGGAGCCAGCCAACTTGATGGTGGCAACCCAGGACGGCTCACTCAGGTGGTTGGTGGGTGTGCTCAGCCTAGAATGAAGGTAGAGTCAGCAGGGTCTGGCTATGTGGTCAGGCCCTTACTCTTTTGGGTGTTCATTTTCCCCCTCTGCATAAGGGACCATGTCTGAATATCCCATAGGCAGTCTAGGGCAGAGCTATATCTGAATTAAGTAGAAAGTGGGCTAAGGGTTGGTGCTGGTGTAACATTCCCTCCCCCTCTCTACTTCCCCTCCCCAGCTGAGCTCCAAGGGGTCCAGGCTAGAGGGTCTCCTAGGGATTCAGAATTCTCAGGAGCCAGGGTCAGACAGACTGGTGACAAATCCTAAATTTTAGTGTGGTGGGTAATTTGATGATGCATTAATTATCCCCCCTAGAAGAAGACTCCCGAGTAGTCTCTACAGCACAAGGACAGGGCATCAGTGCCCTCTGGTGGTCAAAACTTTGCGTCCCAGAATCAGAAGTTGCCATAGGCTGGAGGGAGGGGTAGGACGTCTGAAAGGCTGCTTTTGGAGTCCTGCATTTATATCCATATCCGGTTGGTTTAGAAGACAGGCATTGCCCCTCCCATCCATGAAGGGCTTGGAATACAGTCCCTCTTGGTGCTCTCAGGGACTGCCAATCAAGGCTGTGAAGTGTGTCAGCTGGGACAACCTTTCCTCCCTGATGGCTCCAGGATAACAAAGGAAGGGAGAGCCAGAGGTCAGCTTGGATGTCTAGATAACAAGGCTGGGCCAAGGTGTTTCCTCTTGGAGCTCAGATGGGTTTGAAACGCAGCCAAGGAAAAGGTCAAGGGTCACCAGAGATACTGAGGGAAAGGGGTGAATGGGTCTCTATCCACCAAGTCGGGTTGGGAACTTAGGAGGGGTATACCCTCCCAACCCCCGACCCCTCCTCACCAGGCAGAGACGTTTCGTGGCAGGCGGCGATGGCGTGGCTGGTGGCGGCAATAACACTTGCAGGGACAAGAGTTAAGCACCTGGAAGGGCGGCCAGTGGCGCTGGGCACCAGTTGTAGCCATCCCCATTGGAGGAGCCCCGCCGCCGTCACTGTCAGTCATGATAGCTGCAGTCCGTTCATGAGCACCCTCTCCAGGGGTGCCATTCTCACGGGTCGCGCACCGGGCAGCACGGGGGCCCTTGTTTCTGCGAGTGCGGGCTTTGATGGGCGGTGGCGCAGGCTTCGATGGGTTTGCCTTAGAAGCTGGGGTTGGGACTGGGGCTTGGGCCGGGGTGGGGTCCAAGGCGGACTCCAAGTGGCCTGAGCCTGGGGTGGGTGTGAGCGCTGCGAGCAGCATAGGCTGGAGCACTGGTGGCTGCGGTGTGGGCGGTGGCGCCGGAGGCGGCGTGGGTGGTGGCGTGGGTGGTGGCGGAGGCGGCAATTCCAGTGAGCCAGGAGGCCCGGGGCGCGCAGGTTCGCCATTGGTGGGCGCCGGGAAGATGAACATAGGAGGCGCCAGCAGGGAGGGTGCGGGCCTCCGGGGCCCCGGAGCTGGGTGTATCTCCCCTGGTGGAGGCGGTGTGGACCCCCAAGGACCTGAGAGAGCAGCTGCACGCCGTCTCGGGGCCCCGATGCCTCCACTGGTCCCGTTGAAACGGAAGTGGCGTTCAGGACCATCTGGAGGACTCACCCAGTCAAATTTTGGCTTTGAGCCTGGAAAGGTGGTGTAAGGTGGTGGCGGAAGGGCCCGGGCGTAGGATGCAGGCGCAGAGGGGGGCCCAGAGCACCCCTCGCCGTCTCCATTACCACCCTCCGCTTCCTGGGTCCCTTGAGGAACCTCTCCCGGGGGACGGGCGGCCCCGGGAGCCAGGGGCCCTTGCTTCAGGACCTCGGCATAAGAGATGGTGCCTGAGGCGGCAGCGAAGAGCCCCCTGCCTCCGCCGCCCGCGAGCGAGACTTTGGCGACTAAGGAACTCGACGTTGCTGCCGGGGGCAAAGGAGGCTCCGACTTGAAGGTGACTTGACACAGCAGATTCAAGCCGGACTCCGAGGCCAGAGGCTGGGCCATTTCGCCGTCCCCTGCTTGGGGAGGCGCCCCTCCGCACGTGCCGCTGGCAGTTCGGCACTCACTGCCGCGCCCGACCTGGCCTTCTGTGGGGGGTTCGGAGGGTGTGGCCAGAGGAGGGCTGATTCTGCTGTCCGAGGGCTGTCGATCGAAAGGTGGCGGCTTTCGCGGCTCCAAGGGTGGCGAAGTCGGGGATGGGGCCCTTGAGACAAGGTCTGGGTCCTCTTCGGTTCGTGGCAGGGCCGGTGGCGGCAGCGGGCGGAGGCTCGGAGGGTCACCCTGGCCGCGATGGCTTGCCTCCAGCAGACCGCGTATCCGGGGCACCGGAGTGCCCGTGGGTTTTCTCCACTTAGACTGCGCGGGCAGCAGGGTCCCCGCGGGGGGCGGGGGTGGTGTGGGGGCCGCAACTGCAGCTGCAGCCACAGCCACCTCCTCTGAAGGGGGCGTCACGGGCGAGGGCAGTTCTAAGGTCAGGGGCAGGGGCGAGGGTGAGGCCTGGGGCTCCGGGGGTACCAGGAGTCCCGGGGGCGCTGAGCTGCCAGGAAACCAGACGCCCAGCCCGCGAGCCAGGCGTCTGGCAGGGGAGGAGGGGGTCACCTCGGGCTCAGCCAAGGGCTTCCGGCGGGAGTCTGAGGAGCGGTCCGAGGCCTGCTCTTTTCGGGAGCCCCCGCCCGCGGACGGCTCCGACTGCACGTTCCCCATTTCTGACGGAGGTCGGGGACTGCGATCAGAAAAACTAACGCCAGTCAGGCTGCCAGGTCTGCGGGCACCCGATATGGCTGGCTGTACTTAGTCCTACCGGTCCGTCCCTGTCCTCCAAAATCCACTCAGGCACCAGTCTCTAGCCGCATTCGCGTTCACTGACTCTCCACGTTCACGCCTTCTTCCCCGTTGCCCCATACAGCTGCTGTTCAGACACGGGCTCCATCCCCTTAGTTTACTAAGGTTCCTTCCCTAACCCCCTGGCTGGTCCCTCAGATCACATCTACACTTTGGCCACGTCCCAGGTCTCCAAGACACAGGTCTTGCCTGCTTTCTTGTCACGCGAGCCACAGCACGCTGGATAGAGGAGTTCAAGCTTCTCTTCCACTCTAACCCCACCCTACTCTCTGGTCCCGCCCCCGATTGTCAGGGAATAGGGCCTCGTCCACACCTACCCAGGTCTAGCCCTGCCTTCGCCTAACAAATTACCAGTAGCCTTCACCTCTAACCCTCTGATCTCTCTCTGGATTATTTCAGGCCCGCCTTCGTCCCAGATAGCGCCAGATCTTCAGGCCTCACTCAAACTTCTCTTCCCCTGCAGGCGTCAACATCAAGCCACACCCCTGTCCCCAAGCTCCGCCCTTGGCTCCTCCTTCCCCCAGATGCTCCCACTCACCGATTCCTCCTGCCCACCAAAGTTCAGATAGCGTCTCCCTGGGCCCAGGGCAGGGCGGGGAACGGCCGTAGCAGAAAATAACCGAAAAGAACGGGGGTGCGGGTGAAGGCAAGTGGGCGAAGCAGCGAGGGCGGACCCAGAGATCTAGGCCCCGCCTCCGGCCTCGAGGACACGCCCTCCAGTCAGACAGCGTGAGTTCGGCCCCTTACGAACCTGGATATCCCTTCGAAATACTCGTACGTCTCCTTAGTCGCTCCCAAGCCTCGAGGTTCTAAGCCCCACCCCTTTAGAACATTTTCCTTCGCTCCTCCCCTTTTCAATGCTCCGCCCCTCCGTTAGTCTCTTTCCCAATGCCCCGCCCATTAGGAACACTGCTACGTAGCTCCTCCCTCTTGGATCTCTAGCGCCCGACCCATAAAACAATTTACTTCTAAACTCCCAAAACCTTTTCCTTTTCCGCCCACCCGGAAGGCCCATCCACCGTGGGCCCGCCCCCTCCATGACGCATTCACTTGTCCTGCCTTTGGCGCCCTCAACCTCTCCCTTCTTGGGCCCTCTGACTCCGCCCCCTTGCGAATGCTCCCTGCTCGCCCCACCCTTTTCGAACCTTGGCAGGCACTTAGCTCCTTCAATTTAGAACCCAAAGTGTAGTCCCTCGCCTCTGTATAACACTGAGACCAGGCAAAGTCCCGGACCCCTTCCCCCCACATCCTCGGGGACCAATGGCGCGGATGGGTGGAAAAGTAGGGGATCCTTTCTGGAACCTGAGAAAATGGGGACTGGGGGGCTGTTCTTTGGAGACGGTGCCGGGCGCTAGGACCCAGCGGGCAAGTACGCCCGCCTTGCGTTTACACCTCCCCCAAGCCGCCCCCTCCCCCCTACCCATCTTCCACGCTCCCCCTCCCTCCCCTTCGCCCCGGCTCCTGGAGCCCGTCTCTAGCGCTGCTGGAGCCAGCGAGGTAGCCTGAGCGAACGGGAGGAGGAGGAGGAGGAGGCCACATCGCCGCAGCTCGGAGCCCGGCCGGAGCCTCCCAGGCAGGTGCCGAGGGGGTCGAGTGGGCGGGGGCTGACAGATCTGTACTGGTTTGGGGGCGGACTGGACCGCGTTGCGCCTCCTGCCCACCCGGGTGCTCCCCAGATCCCGGCTGGAAGGGCAAGGGGGTGGGGGCCCCTAAACTACACGGCAGCCATTTGGGGTACCAGTCTCCATTTGGGGGGCCTGGACTTCCTCCCAGGACGCTCCATTCATAAAATTCAGTACAGGACCCCCACCTTTGAGGAACTGTGGGAACCACTCCCCCGCGGGAAACGTGGGGAGCGTAGGGCATCCAGAAATCCCAGCGTCCTATCCCAGCTAGGCCCTGAGGGGGACCCCTGCCCTTTTTCTGAGCTTCACCTGTTGTCGAGGGAGGCGGGCGGACAAAGGAAGCAGAGTCACGTGACTGCTCATTCACAAAATCCCATCCCATTGAGAAAAGGGGGCTGGGGGCGCTGCAGCCGCCCCTTACCCTACTGAACGACTGGGGAAACCTGGCAGCCTGCAAGTGGAGGAAAAGGCTAGAGCTCGCTTCGTGGGCCCTTAAGTCTGGGACGCCTGGGTCCCTGCGATAGGCGTTAGTGAGGGGCTGGACGACGATCTGGATTACTGGGTAGAGGGCTACTTCTCCTCAGCTGGGGGCGGGGTAAAATGGTTTTGAAGGATGCTGGGGCGGGGAGGAGGAGGGATCAAACCTCCCCCTCCCCCGTCAATCTCTTTGCTTTGCCTTCCCTCAGCTGAGGCCTGAGGGAGCAGGTTTGGTATTTTGTGAATGAAATGCTCTCTGGATGAGTCTCGATACCCGGTTTCTAGGTTCCCCTGCGTTCACATCCTTTTCGGCCTCTCTCTGGCCATTTCTGATTCTCTCCCTGACCATCTCCCGTTGCTGGGTGACTCAGTGAGCTTTGCATCCGGTCTCATTCATAAATCCGGGAAGGAGTGGGGGGGAAGAGAGCCTGGGTCTCTCGCCCAGCCAGTGGCCTGGGCGGCAGGGTGCGGAGGCAGAGTAGGGGGGACTGGAGCTGAATTGATGGGCTCTGAGAAAATACATATGCGCAGGCACCCAGCTGTGAGGGGAATGGATGGGTGGGGTTGTGGGTATGAGGAGAGGAGAGAACGGAGACGGAGATGAGATTGATAGGGGATGAGCAGGAAGGAGAAGGAAAGTGGGAAACCAAGGTTGTGAGGGATGGGTGGGAAAGATGGGGAGAAGGAAGAAAGGGGTATGGAGAGAAAAGGTAGATATGGAAAAGGCAGGCATGAGAGAAAAGAGATGGCATGAGGAAGAAAGAAGCCATGCTGGAAGAAGGGAATGGGGCGGGGGGGGGCGGGGGGGAGGTAGGAATGGAAGGTAAGCTGAGTATCAGTGGTGAAGGTTGCAGTGGATCCAGACGTGAGAAGCGGTGAGGGGAGATGGGCCAGGGGAACACTGAATGGGAGAACAGGATTGGAACTCACTGACCATGCCCTGTCCCCTCACCTCCAGGTACATGGTTCGGGTCCGAGCTGTGGTGATGGCCCGAGATGACGCCAGTGGGGGCTGGCTGCCTGTGGGGGGCGGGGGCCTCAGTCAGGTGAGCGTATGTCGAGTCCGAGGGGCCAGGCCCGAGGGGGGGGCCCGCCAGGGGCACTACGTCATCCACGGGGAGCGACTCCGGGACCAGAAAGTGAGCCACCTTGGGGTGTGGGAGTAGGGTGGGGGCATGGGGAAATAGGGAAATGGGGCTGGGAGTGCAAAGGTGAGGTCAAGCCATCTCCAGGTGGGAATCAAACCTGGGTGTGGGATGAAGTTTAAAAGTGAATATCTGTCCTATCGATAAGGGTTGGGAGTTTCAGGAACATTTGCAGTTTTAAGAAGGTGCTGTCCACTGCCATCATCCATGCGACTGTTAGAGCAACCTCTTTGCCCTGCTCCCTCCCCTACCTCAGTGTGTTCTACAGGGGCTCTGCTAACATCTGACTCAGATCATGTCCCTTCTCTGCCTAGAACCCTCTCATGGGTCCATCTTGTTCAGAGATCCTCACCAAGAGGCCATATATTCTTGGCCCCTGTCTACCCTAAGTATATGGAAGCATTTGGTGGAGGACCATCTGAAAATGTCAAATAGGGTTTACAATCCTATATTTGGGCTCAGCAGGAATATTCTGGGCTGTCTGGCACGATTTGGAAGGCAGTGTTGAAGTTTCAGCTAGGAGTGTAGTAGAAAGATCAGGATCATTTGCAGAGTCTTGGGGGAAAAGTTGAACTTCAGAGCAGGGGTCAGAAGGAACAGTGCAGGGGGATTTGAAATGATGTGAAGCAATATAATGATGTTGGGCAGGAATATGAGAGAACATCTAGGGTGTCAAGCATATGTAGGGAAACCTGTGGGAGTTTGATAAGAATTTGGGAACTAGCATTTTGGGAGACTATTGGGGCACTGAAAGGGGATTAACAGTAATATTTCAAGGTGTTTAATAAAGTTTGGGGAGTACTGTTGAGTCAGAAGGTGGAACATTGGGTTATCAAAAGAGGGCGAATTAATTTTTTGAGGCATTTAGTAAGATTTGGGATTCCTACTGGAATATCAGCGGTGGGAACTATTGGAAAACATAGGGATCAAGGAGTTTGTGGGAAATATTGGAGAATGAGATATGTACTCAATAAAATTGGGGAGTGGTATTGGTCAGGGTTCAGGGGTACACCTAGGATTGAGAAATGAGGTTTATGGGATGCTGGGGTATGCAGGAGGGCTAGAGGTGAAGTCCCAGGCATGGCTGGATGGAGGTGTCTAACCTGTGTCCCTCCTGCCCCTCAGACCACCTTGGAGTGTACCCTGAGGCCAGGCTTGGTGTACAACAAGGTGAACCCCATCTTTCATCACTGGAGCCTGGGTGACTGCAAGTTTGGGCTGACATTTCAGAGTCCTGCAGAGGCTGACGAGTTCCAGAAGAGCCTGCTGGCTGCACTGGCGGCACTGGGTCAAGGTTAGTGGTGCAGGGGGTTAGCACTGGGGGCTGGGGCGGAGGTGTGGGAGAAGCTGGGGTCTGCATAACTCACTCTCTGCCTCTCTCCCTGCCCCAGGCTCACTCACCCCCTCCTCCTCCTC
Source organism: Pteronotus mesoamericanus (assembly GCF_021234165.1). NCBI lineage: Eukaryota > Metazoa > Chordata > Mammalia > Chiroptera > Mormoopidae > Pteronotus > Pteronotus mesoamericanus. The sequence continues at coordinate 9,599,071 of NW_026555307.1, forward strand.
CTCTTCCTCTTCCCCTTCCCAGGACACCGCTGAGACCCCCTGCCCTCTGACGGTGAGTCTTCAGGACCAGCTCTGCTGGAATGGCAGGGGTTTATTTCTATTCTACAAACATTTTTGAGCACCTGCTGTGTATCAAGCACCATACCACATGCTGGGAACAGAAATTTGTGCCCAAACTATCAGGTCAATTTAATCCCAGTTATTCTAGTTTCTGTTCTATCATGATAGAACACATTCACATATTCATATTCAAGGGTATTTATTGAGTGCCTTCAGTAAGTAGTGTTTTAGGCAGTGGGGATACATCAGTGAACAAAACAAAGTCGCTTTCCTCATGGAGCTTCTCTTCTAGCATGGAAAGGGAGAAAAAAAAATTAAAGAAAGATAAGCTGCAAAAATGAATAAATATTAAAAAGTAAATTGCCCTGGCTGGTGTGGCTCAATGGATTGAGTTCTGGCCAGTAAATCAAAAGGGTCACTGGTTTGATTCTCAGTCAGGGCACATGCCTGGGTTGTGGCCCAGGTCCCCAGCTGGGGGCATGTGAAAGGCTACCAATGGATGTTATCTTCCCGCACTTTGATGTTTCTCGTCCTTTCTTTCTCCCTCCCTTCTCCTCTCTCTTAAAATACAAAAATAAAATCTTTTTTTTTTTAAAGTAAATGGATAAACAAGTTAATGACAAGTCCATCCTTTTAATTTCTCCAGATACAAACCTTGGAGTCATCCTTGATTCTTCTCTTCTTTTATGCCCCTTATCTAATCTGTCAGCAAATATTGGCTTCACTTTCAAAATGATCAGACTCTGTCTCCAACCTGGTAACTGCACAACCTCATCTCCCAACTAGACCATCACACCAGCTTCTCATTGTCAACTCCCCCTACCCCCAACCCCATTTCTTACTTCCTCTTCCCAAACACAGCCAGAGCAACCCTAGCGACATCTAAGTCAGATCATGGCCATTCCCCACTCAGAACCTGCCAGGGCTCCATCTCACTTTGTAAGGACTAAGTCCTTACAGTGGTACATAAAATCCCACACCTTTTGTCCCCCTTCTATTCTCGCTCTTCCTTACTCTGCTTCTGCCTCACTGACGTCCTCACTGTTACTCCAGAAGGGCAGGCTCATTACTACCTCAGAGCCTTTGCACTGGTTGGTCCTTCTGTCTTGGAATACTCTTCCCCTAAATGTCCACATGGCTCATTCCCTTATACCCTGTCTTTCAGGGCTTTACACACATGTCACCTGTTCAGTGAGGACCTCCCTGAGGAACTTGTTTAAAATTGCAATCTCCTAATGCTCCTTATCCTGTTTTAATTTTTTCCCAGCTTCTAAGGTATTTTCCTTATTTTCTTTCCTACTAGACAATTTTCTTATCTATTAGTTTTACTGTCATTCTCCCATGCTAGAATATCAGCTCCTGGAGGTCAAGGATCTTTTGTTACTTGCTTGCTGCATCTCCAAGGCTTAAAACAGGGCTGGCAGGTATACAGTAAGTGTTCAGTAAAGATGTGTTGAATGAATTTCTTGAATCAATAAATGCACAGAATGTCCGATGCAATTTGGCACTTGCAGGGAACAGTGGGAGTTGCCTGAGAACACTGAGGAACAAAACTGGTTCCCTGGGCAGACCAGGGGGACTCCCAGGGTAATGGGAGATACAGGTGGGTCTACAAAAGTCACATAGACAGTTCTCGATTATTAAGCACTTACTCGGGAAAAACGCCATGCCTTCCATGCTCCATCTCACATCCTCACAATAGCCTTTGTGAGCCTGGCATGTCGTCAGTGCTCAATGAATGGCTATTGAAGATAGTAAACGGATGAGGTAGGAATGAGTCCCAAGTTACAGAAAGGAAACCGAGGGTCTGAGGAGTGGTATTTGAGCTTGTACAGGACAGAGCTTGGTATGGATGGGAAGGAACACATTCCAGGTGAGTGAATCTGCCCCAGTAAAGGTGTAGTAGCAGGCATGAGGCAGGAAGGCAGCTGACTGGCCAAGGGAGAGGGATTCTGAGAAGGGATAGGGATGATTTGATGTTCTGTAGGTTGGTGAGCTGAGCAGATAAGAAGGGGGTGGGTCAAATAATAATAATAACAATAACCATTTCCAGCTCTTCCTAATCTTCAGGGATATGTTATGCCCTTACAGTGGGTCCTAACCACAGCCTTATGAATAGACATTATGATCCCCATTTTACAGAGGAGGAAACTGAGGCTCAAAGAAATGAGCTCACTTGCCGGAGGCCACACAGTCAGAGGCAGAACTGGGGTTTGAATCCAGGCCTGTCTGGCCCTAGAGCCCTCACATGAAATGGGAGGGGGTCTATGTGAGGGCATCGGCTGGGCTGTGCTGTGCTGTGCTGGTCTGGTTCTGAGGCCGCCAATCTCCTCCAGTCCCACGTGGACAGCGACTCCTCCTCAAGTCACAGCCGCCAGGAGACACCTCCCACCACCGCTGCAGCTGCGGCCCCCAGGTTCGTGGTGGAGTCAGCTTCTGGCTTTGGGCCGGCCACGTCCCCCCAGCACCGAAGCTCCTCTGCTCAGGTGTGCCTTCCGACCCCCTGCGGAAGTCTGGGGCTCCCCTTGGGGTCAGAGTCCCGAAGTAGGCGGGAACTGAGGCTTCGGAGAGGGGAGAAGCTGCGAACACCCTAAGGGATGACAGGCCTACGTTAATGGGTGGGGGGTGGGGAGGGAGCCTGGAGGTCTGGGTTCCCTGAAGGGGTGGGTGACAACTTCCCTTGCCTCCTGCGCTCCTGGAGATTTTGGGTAGTTCTGAATTCCAGAGGGATTTGGGAGACGACTTGGACAATGAATTCTTCTTAGTATATTAGGAGGTTGCTGGTACTCAGTGAAGTTCTTTTGGACTGCTTAATTTATGAGGTTGAGGGCAGGGTGGGGCTTGGCATCCAAGGGGATAAAAGGAAGAGATACCTCGTTGGTGTCAGAACTCGATCTGAGCCTAGAGGAGCCTAGGGGCTGAAACTCTCGCATTTCAAGGGAGGACGGGACTGGGCCCTGGACTACTGGGTCTTTAAGATTCTTGTTGCCTGGATTCTTCTATCTGTCCCTAGATTTCCCCTGTCCCTGGGAGAGGAGAGAGCTAGGGGTTTGGAAGTCATTCTCGCATGAATGAAGCCTGTGGCAGGGTCTTTGGATTCTCGGGTTTACTGAGACTGGGGTGGACTGGGGTTGTGGTGCGATGTGGGGGGAATCACAGACCCCGCTAACGGGTTCTCCTGTCCCTTCATCCCACAGAGTTACCCTCCGCTCTTACCGTTCACAGAGATTCCGGAACACTCAGAGCCCCTCAGCGGGGCAGGGGGCCCTGGCTGGGGAGGCCACGGCTATGAGGATTATCGGCGCACAGGGCTCCCTGCGTCCCTGCCCCTGTCCACCTGCGTTGTACGCTTTGCCAAAACTGGCGTGTTGAGGGGTGCAGCCCAGGGGCCCCCAGCCGCCCTGCCCGCTCCTCTCACAGAGACTGTGCCCCCAGCGCCGGCCAAGGCCTCCCCGGAAGCCGAGGAGGCGGCACGCTGTGTGCACTGCCGTGCGCTCTTCCGCCGCCGGGCAGATGGGCGTGGTGGCCGCTGCGCGGAGGCGCCAGACCCAGGTCGCTTGCTGGTGCGCCGTCTCAGCTGCCTGTGGTGCGCAGAAAGCTTGCTCTACCACTGCCTGTCTGACGCCGAGGGCGACTTCTCGGACCCTTGCGCCTGCGAGCCGGGCCACCCACGCCCCGCTGCGCGCTGGGCTGCGCTGGCCGCACTCTCCCTGGCCGTGCCCTGCCTCTGCTGCTACGCACCCCTGCGCGCCTGCCACTGGGTTGCGGCCCGATGCGGCTGTGCCGGCTGCGGAGGTCGCCACGAGGAGGCCACGCGGTGAGGATGGCCTGGTGGGTCCGGTCTCCAGAACGCGGACCCAAAGTCGAGGGTCCAGGACCCCGGACTCCATTCGGATCCCAAACCCACACCTACGCACACCCAGAACTTGGAGCTCGAGTTTAAACTGATGGATCCCAGGCCCACCTTCATTGGGCTGTCTGCCCAAGAGGTCCCAGGCATCCTGAGTTCTGGCGTCCTCATCCCGCTGTCCCCCTCCCCCGATGGCCTAGACTGAGGAGACTCCGGGCATCCCCTAGCTCTACACATCAGGCAGGCTTGGGAGCACACGGATCCCTGACAGAAGCAGGGCCCTGAATCCTGACAACCCACAGATTACAGTCCCAGAATTAGGAGTTGCCAATACCTGACCCTGCCTATATGGAATTACTCCCAGATCTTGAGATCACAGGACCTAGAAGCACTCCAAATGGTCCCTGAATACTCACCTAAAACCTGAGGCACCCATATCTGAGGTATTCTTGTAGCCCGAGGACGCCAAAGATACTGAGCCCTCTTAAGATGACCTGGGTCCTTGGATATGCTCAAACAGATGTTCTCTGACCAAAATGACTTGGAGACCCATCTCAGAACACCCCCACATCCAGACATCAGACTCCAAGATGCTCTGGGAGCCAGGGATCAAAGACCACTTTAGACCTAACTCCCCCAACCAGCCAGTGTTCCCAGGAGCTTTTGGGTCTTATCTAGAGGACGCTGAGGTGCCTAGTGCTTTCAGATTAGAACCAAAGGCCACCAATGGCCACCAACACCTCAGGGCCCTAGATGCTGGTCCCAAATTCTGAGATAGCCCTCTTGGACTTGGATTTCAGGTCCCAGAATGTCCAGGAGTCTTTGGCTTCTTTGTACCCACAAAACCTCATTCCCCTAACAAGTGGAAGCCCAGCTCCCAGAAGATGGGATGTTCACAGCAACCCAGACCTCTGTCCCATTTGTCCTCAGTCCCTGAGTGACCCCAAGGTTCTTTAGAAGCACTGGATCCAAGATCCCAAGGTGCCCCCGACCTTTCAAATTCAGGGCTCAAGCCTACACGGCATTGGGATTATCCCTGACCCAAGACCTTGATCCCTCCCTACCAGAGACAGGTCTGAGGTGCCCCAGGACCCTAGCACCTTCAGATCTGATTTCTTGGGACTCAAACCTCTAGCCTGATATTCACTGAGACTTGCTGCCCCTTGAACTCAGCTGTCCTTAGGCCCCTGAGATCCCAAGATGACAGATTCTGGAATTCTAATCTTAAGGGCCCCACCCATGTCCTCAGCATCCCACAGAAGTATCCCTTTACCCTAGGGAAAAAACCCCTACCTTCTTAAGCTCATGCTGTTGCATTCCAGGACCACTGAGTTCCCCTACTCCCATCTCTAGGACCCAATATTGCCTTAGATGATTGTGCAAGTTGTTCATTAGCTAACGGCACAGGGCCAAGGTGGTGAGTGGGCTGGAATTCACATCACACTGTTGTGCCCTTAGTGAAAGGTGTCCAATTTTATAAGTTGCACAAAGGCACATTTTGGACTAGCTATGGCTCTGCTGGTGTACACATGTGCATTCTCTCTCCTCCCGCCCTTGTTTCATGGACCTCTGAAACCCCTCTTCAAGGGAAGTGGTATGCCATGCTCTCTTTTCCCTGAGTGGAATAGAACTTCCAGGGTCCCTCAAATCTAAGGTCCTGAATGTGTTAGGGGGAGGAATCAAAGTCTTGGAGCAAGACAGCCTTCGTGTTGTATGGGCTTAGGACATGCATCTGGTCCCAAGCATCTGAAAACATGCAGTTGCCTTTATTACCCAGACTTGGGTGGGCTTGTGGAGCTTCAAGGGATATGTCAAGGGGGCCAGAGGAATGGATAGAGCATTCTGTCACTTCCTTTATATGTTTAATATTACATCTGAAACCTGTGAGATTCAGCTCTCCCTACAAGGCCCTGGGAGAGATGAGAACAAAGGGATGTCCCCCCATCCCTTCTGTCCAGCTCTCATCATTGTCAGACTCATGAGAGCTGAGGGCAGAGGGACGGGGGGCTGGAGCACCCTGGGTTCCCATTTCCTTCTCGGTGTCTCAGTCTCCTTCTGTGGTGGGCGGGGGAAGCTCCATTCTTAACCTACCTCGTTTTGGGGAAGGGTGGGACGGGACCAGAGTGCTGTAAGGTGCTGTGAGATCCGCAGATGAAGTGGTGGGGGCTGGGGTAAGGTTCCCCCAGCACCACCTCTCCCAGGTCTCCCAGTCCTGTTCCCTGATGATACCCACCTCTGATCCATGAATTCTCTTCATCACCCCAAAATCTGGGGGAATGGAGGGTGGACCCTGGGATCCAGGAAGACCTCAGACCCTGGAGCCCCCAGGCCCAATTTCCCAGCTGCTTGCCTCTTGGGTTGGGTACATGGCCCCCAGACTAGAAGAGGCACCCTGACATTTTTCTTCCTGATCTTGATTCCAAGCAAGTCTGTGACCTCAATTTGAAGTAGTGGGGGAGCCAAAGACCCAGCCTTGTCATTGGGGGAGGGGGCATGAGATATTCGCTCCAAGAAATATCTTTGACAAAGACTCAGCCTGTGCTTTTTTTTATTTTTTTAAGATTTTGTATATCTTTGGGAAGGGGAAGGGAGGAAGAGTGGGAGAGAAACATCAATGTGCGGTTGCCTCTTGCTCACCCACTACTGGGGACCTGACCTGCAGCCCAGGCATGTGCCCTGACTGGGAATTGAAACTGTGACCCATTGCTTCGCAGGCTGGCACATAATCCACTGAGCCACACCCGCCAGGGCCAGCTTCTGTTCTTTATTTGTATTGATGTGCCCCCATCCACTCATCTTGGGACTCAGACCTCTCTATACAGCTATTTCCTGGGACCTGTTGCCCCATGAATTCTGCTGTCCATAGGCCCCTGAGGCCCCAAACCAGCCTCCTTCCTAATTGCCTTCTCCTTCACATCCTTTAGTCCCAAGCAGGCCTTCCGGCTGAGTTTATTCATTCCATCAAGTACATTTACTGAACACCCATTATATGCCAAGCCTTGTTCTAGGCTCTGTAGATAAAGCAGTGAACAGAACACAAAAATAACTTCCCACAAGTTGCTTATGAACTTTATAGTGAAGGAGACAAATAACATTAAAAGTATGTACCATAAAGAAAAAGTAGAGATGAACGATGAAGTCCATTTTAGCCAGGGTGGTCAGATTAGGCCACACTGAAGACCATTTGAATAAAACCCTGAGGGAATCCTGTAGATGCCTGTGGGAAGAGCTTTGCAAGTAAAGGGAAGAGTAGGTGAAACGCCCTGAGCGGGGAGCATGTCTGGTAAATCTGAGAGACATCAAGGGAGCTAGAGTGTCTGGAGGAGAGAAAGGAAGGAGGGCAGTACTTAGGAGATAAGGACCTATCTGTGGGGCCCTGCAAGCATAGACTTTGGTGTTCACCCTGTGAATGAGAGAGAACTACAGGAAGACTCCAAATATGGGATGGATGTGACCTAAGAGTTCATAGGTTCCCTCTGGCTGCCTGTGGGGAACAGACACTGGGGAGGGAGAGCAGGGAGACAGGAAGGAGGCTGCTGTGATGCTCCTGGGTGAGACAATGGTGCACAGGACCAGGGTGAGAGCAGTAGAGATGGTAAGTGTTTTGAAGGTAGAGTCCATAAATTTAGATGTAAGTTTGATATAAAGAGAGAAGGTTATGACTCCAGAATTTTGGCCTGAGCAATTTTTAATGTTTTACTAAGGTCACCTCAAGGCCTCCTGAGTCCCTGTCCATGGGGTAGACAGGACTAAGGAGGAATCAGGTTAAGTAAGGGTAGGCTCTACTCTCGAGGAAAAAATTCTGGCCTTTGTTCTTCCCTGAGGCTCAACACCTAGCCCCGCTCCCTGCCTCCCAGCAGAATTATCTAGGAACTACTGGATGAGAGTAGTAAGAGATTAAATCTTGAAAAAAATCAACAGCAACAAAACAGTAGCAATAATAACAGTAGTATAGGTTAAGTGGTTAAAACCATGGACTTTGGAACGAGATCTCAATTTGAGTTGTGGTACCACTGCATATTCAGTGTGACTTATCCTCTCTGAACCCATGTCAAATGGGGATAAGACATTTGGCCCAGTGACACACAGGAAATGCTCAATATATGTTATTATTGAGTACCACTTCTGTGTTTACATAAAGGACTCTATACACATATATATACATATATACACTTACATATAGGACTCTAACCTTTACAACTCTAAGGGCTATTATTTGGCAAGGACACATGTGGTAAGTGGTGGATTCAGATCCTAAACCCCGTTGGCCTGGCTCGTAGGGTGTAATCTCTCAATCACGATGGAATATTGCACCTGCTCCCTCTCCAAGGCCTGGGAGGCAGAGCGGTGAAGGCTCAACAGGCGCATTGTGATCGATGAGGAGGGCCTCTGTTGGGGGTGGTGACCGGTAAACTGGGCTTTCTGGGTCCTTGACGTAACTACAACCCTAAGTAGGGAAGCAGGAAACGAGATTATAGATTTGGAGTGGAACACGGAGAACACTTGGTTAAGGGTGCTTTAAGAGCAGAGGGTATCTGACGGAGGCTGAGGAAAAGAAAACCTAAGTTAATTCTACGTTGCACCAAGAGCAACATTCGCTGGTCTGTCGGGATCCTGAATTCACGCTGTGGATTTTCGGCGTCAGGAGGTTTCTGGGGCTCTGACTGGCTATCCGAAGAGGCGGTGCTCTAAATTTCGGCGTGGGCGGACCTGGGGGCGGGTTCTGCCTCTTCCTGCAACAATGAGAATGTCTAAGGCCCTTGGCGAGAGCAGGATATTGGTCGGTTACGCTGCAGTAGACGAGTCGCCCGCCGATCCCTGGGTGGGGCCTCCCGCCGACCGGTAGGGGGCGCGCGCCTGGCCAAGAGACACCGTTTCCATGGAGGGGGCAAGGGCCTATTCACAGGAGGGGGCCGCTGTGGCCCGGGACCTGCTGGCCCTGGGGTAAGGAGCGCGCAGGGTCACTGGGGGCAGTGCTGGAAGGAACAGGTTTGCTCTCAGAAATTCTTATTACTTCTCCCGCCCCCTGTCCTTGCCTTGGCGCCACCACAGGTATAAGGACTCTTTGGGGGCGGTGGCGCGGGGCCCATCGTGCCCAGACTTCAGGGCGCTGTGCGTGCGGCTGGCTGAGGAGCTGGCGACTCTGGGTGCCTTGGAGCTGGAGCGAGGGGAGGGCGCGGAGGCGTTGAGCGCCGGCGAAGGTATGTATGGAGCGGCAGGTCCACCGGTGAGGAGCCCGGGTGTCCCCACCGAGCCCTTAAGCCTCCCGCCTCCCGCAGGCCACAGCGCTGAGGAGGAATTTCTGCGACAGTTGGCCGGCCTGCTACAGCAGCTGCACTGCCCGGACCGCGCACTCTGCGGTAAACACTGTGCGACCTCGCTGCGGGAGCCGGGAGCGTGCCTGCGCCTGCTGCGTGAGCAGGGGATTGCCCGGGATGCGGAAGTGGGCGAGGCTTCAGCCTCTAGATCGGGCGGGCTAAGCACTTTGAGGTGGAGCCAGGACTTTTCCCGAAGGGGCGTGGTCAAAATGTAGAGGCCTGCGAGGGGGCCGTGGTGGGTGGGGTCAGGACCTTGGGACGGATTTAGGGCTCTGAGCTGGGCAGGATTAGAATTTTGATGGGAGGGTCTTGAAGCTCAAGTGGGCTGGGTTAGGTGGAGCGTAGAAAGTGGTCCTTAGATGGGGGGAGGTTCGAATTCGAGGAGCGGACTGGGTCTCGAAGTGGGTGGAGATTATTCTGGACCCAGATGTAGGGTTCTAGGTGGGCGGAACTAGAAAGCGGGAGTTTTAGAAGCTGCTGGAGCTTTTTGACCCAGGTGGGTGGGCTGGTAGCGCTCCTAGATTTCACCTCTCCCTTTCTCCACTTTCAGGCTTTCTCTGCACAGAGCTCCAAGCTGCCCGCCTCCTCCGCTTGCATCCCCGGACAGATCCCAGCCCAGCGGAGCCCCCACCCGGTGGGGAAGGGGCAGCGGAGGGGGCTGGCATGGTTCAGGAGCTGGTCCTTATTCTCCAAGCCCTGGGACTGCCCAGGCCCACGCTGGGGACTCTCGCCAGCGGGCTGCTGCGGGAGTTGCATACCAAGGTAGAGAGCGAGAGCCCTCTCCGCACCTGGTTCACCCCACCTTCCTTGCAGGGGGAGAGCCCTTTCTCTAAAAGAAGCTCTGGGAGGAGTATGCCCTAGCCACTGCTGTTTTCTAGAGCTGTGACTGCCATTCTTGATTCCGTGGCCTAGGTCCTCAGTCTTGTGGAGAACTGGGGTCCCCGGAGAGTTCTTCCAGTTTCTTGCAGTCCAGTCTGCCTCAGACTCCTTCTCTCATCAGGTCTCAGAGCTGCTGCCTTTCCTGCCCCTAGGGGCCCTGCAGCCCCTTCTCAGCTCCCCGCTGGACGCACCCAGATGGGTAAGACTGTGTATGGCTGTATGCGAATAATGTCCTCATTCAGAGATGGGAAGGAGAGGGAGTCCCTGGCATGACCAAGACCTTTTTCTCCAGGAAGCCTTGGAATCTCTGTGTCAAGCCCTGCGAGGTCAGTACTGCTGCCGACGCTGCCTCCTCCTTAAGCGCCTGGACCTCACAACATCTGCATTCTATTGGAGTGATCGGGCAAAGGTGTGGGCATAGGACCCTGGCAGAGCAGGGGCGCCCAATGGTGGGAGCTACCCCTGCCGGGAGGAGGAGTTAGGTCCAGGAATATTATCCTCTTGCAGGTTCTGAGGCCCAGGACATAGTAGAATCTTGTGAAGTTGAGGCTCTAGAATCTCAGGGCTTCCAGGGCATTCTAGATTCCAGGGGCCTAGGCATTCTAGAATCCCCAGCTCTGAGTTGGGAGTGTCATCAGAGCTACACCCCTTATTTAGAGGACCTGAGTGAGGAAGAAATTCTTCCAAAATGAGAGATCCCACCTTGACTGGCTGGCTCTTAGGCACCTTCTCCATGTCCTCTCAAACCCCACCCCCCAGGCCCAAGGGGAGGCCATGAAGGCAGTGCTGATCCCAATTCGAGAGGCTCTGACCCCAGAAACGGATGTCTCCGTTGCACACATCCTGGCTGCCCGAGCTGACATGTCTCGTCTTGTCCCAGCCACAAGCAAGTCTGCCCGCCGAGGAACCTCCTGTGCCATCAACAAGGTGGGCACCTAGGGGTGGGGAAGGGCCCCAGCATTTTTGGCCTTCAAACTGGCTTTTCATTCTCTACCTTGGCTCAGCCTCATCCTCTCCTGCTTGTGTTCCCGCCTCTGGATTTATAACCTCTAATCTATCCTCTGTACATGGAAGTTAGAAGGATATTTCTAACTCAGAAATCTGGACATACCCTGCCTCCAGCTCAAAACCCTCCTATGGCTTCCTAGTGCCTCTTCAAAACAAAGTCTAACTAATCCTGCCACCCACCTTTCCAGCTTTGGCTTAAACTCCTCCCCCTGTCTATGTTGTTAATTTCTAGCCATTTTTAAAGCAGAAATACTCTCTTTAAATGATTATGTATTTGGCCTCATACCTTGCTGTTTAAATAGTCTTATGTGAAAAAATATTAGGGAGTAAAGTCTAGCACAGCAAAGAGTGAAGTAAAATTAAAGAAAAAATGTATTTGCTTTAAGGAAATATGGTCAGTAAATAATATTATAGGTGATGCACAGGTGATGGATATTTAGGGAAAAAACACTGAATTTCTGGAAATGTTATACAAAGCCCAACTATGAAATAGACGTAAGATAAGATGTCCTTCCTTGTTACTATTGGTGGGGACTTGGACCTTTGCCATCACTCTCACTTTTACTTCCCTTTTACAAAGGCCCCTGGAACCCAGTTTGAAAGCTCCAGTCCTGTATTTTCCACCAATCCAGGCCCCCAGAGCCTCCTACCCATTGTACCCAAATAGTTAACATCTGCCCTTCCTTTTTTAAAAATTACATTTTATTGATTATGCTATTACAGTTGTCCCAATTTTTCCCACTTTGCCCCCCTCCATCCAGCACCTCCCACTCCGTCAGGCAATCCCCTCACTGTTGTTTATGTCCGTGGGTCATGTATAGAAGTTCTTTGGTTACTCCATTTCCCATACTGTACTTTACAGCACCATGGCTATTCTTTAACTACCTATTTGTACTTCTTAATCCTGCCACTTCTTCACCCATTCCCCCATACCCTATCCCATCTCATCTGGCAACCATCAAAATGCTCTGTATCCATGATTCTGTCTCTGTTCTTTTTGTTTGCTTAGTTTGTTTTTACATTCAATTGTTGATAGATTTGTATTTACTGCCATTTTATTGTTTATAGTTTTGATTTTCTTTTTCTTAAATAAGTCCCTTTAACATTTCATGTAATAATGGTGATGAGGAACTCCTTTAGTTTTTTCTTGTCCGGGTACCTCTTTATCTGTCTTTTGATTCTAAATGATACCTTGGCTGGAGAGAGCAACCTTGGCTGTAGGTCCCTGCTTTTCATAACTTTGAATATTTCTTGCCAATCCCTCCTAGCCTTCAAAGTTTCTTTTGAGAAGTCAGCTGACAGTCTTATGGGAACTCCCCTGTAGATAACTAACTTCTTTTCTCTTGCTGCTTTTAAGATTCTCTCTTTATCTTTAACCTTTGGCATTTTAATTATGATGTGTCCTGGAGTGGGCCTCTTTGCATCCATCTTGTTTTGGACTCTCAGTGCTTCCTGGAATTGCTTGTCTTTTTCCTTCATCAAATTAGGGAAGTTGTCTTTCATTATTTTTTCAAATAGTTTAATTCTGCAGTTGTCAGACTTCCATTCAATTCGATTTCTGACAGCTCTGAGTTACAGTTCTATATTTTAGTTGTGATTTTGATGTGGTTGTGCAAAGAGGCAAGCCATGTCTGCCTACACTGCCATCTTGACCAGAAGCCTGCCCTTCCTTTTTTAACCTCATGCTCTTCCCTTCGCCCTCTGGGCCTTCTTCCCTAGCCTTCTCTCTCATCTCTGGAACCACAGAGTTTGGAACTCTTCCCAACCTATCCCCTCCCACTCCTGACCCACGCTGACCGTCAGTGTAGCGTATTGGTCAGAAGCTTCTGCTTTAGAGGCAGACAGACTTGAGTTTGAGTCCTGCCACCTTGGGCAAGCAACTTAACCTCACTGAGCCTCAGTTTCTTCATCTGTAAAATGGAGATTTAAGGAGTTGGTAAGATAATGTCTAAGTTTAAATGTGTCCAAGATACTTTTCTTCTCTGAAACTCAAATCTAATTAACTTTCAGGTGCTTATGGGCAACATGCCAGACCGAGGGGGCCGCCCAAATGAGTTGGAGGCTCCCATGCCCAGCTGGCAGAGCAGAAGAGAGGATGGAGGCAGTCGGAAGTCAGGCCGCCAGGGCTGGGGCCGCAAGAAGAAGAAGAAATAAAGGACTGGTAGCTGGGGCAGGTGTCCTCTATGCATTGCTGACACCATTGATAATTTCTGGGGAGTCAATTTGATGGTTTTTCTTGGGACCTGATAATGAGGCCCCACAAACCATGTTCCTGGGGCCCCAAATGTCCTCCCCCCATCTACTATTTAACACCAAGGACCGTGTTCTCTTGAAAATAAATTTAATTTATAACAGCTATAGGACCGGTCTTTGTGGGGGTCAGATTAAGGGGTTCATGAATTTGAAGAGTAGTAGAGGGGTCTGTCCTTTGGGTCTAAACAGGCCCCTGGTGCTCTGACCCACAAAGTCCTTTGCTCTTCAGCAGCACATCTTTCCCTTCCTGTGGGCACGGGGAAGGAGACATGCAGGGATTGAACAAACATTTATCAGGCACCCACCATGTGCGAGCCCTCTTCTAGGCCCCGAGGGTAAAGCAGTGAAAGGTGCAAATAAGGAAAACCCCATTTTCCTGGACTGACATATCTGGTAAGGAGGGGCAGATACTCAACAAGAGAAAAAGGCAAAATGAATAGTTTGCCAGATGAGAAAACGACTTTGAAGGAAAATAAAGCAGAAAGATAGGATCAGTACAGTGGGGAGATTGCACCTTGGAGTGTGGTGACAGGTGGCCTCACTGAGAGAGTCATATGGGCCTCTGAGGAAGAACATTCCAGGCAGAGAGTACAACCGGTACAAAGGGCCTGAGGTACGAGTATTTTTGGCATGTTCACAGGCCAACATAGCTGAAGCAGGATGAGTGAGGGGGCAAGTGGCGGGAAGTAATAGGGGCATACTGTGTGGAATGGACCATAGTGAGGACTCTGGGTTCTACCCTGAATGAAATGGTGCCGCATTATCTGACTCAGGTGTTCACAGGCTTCCCTTTCCACCCCATTTCTCGCCTTCCCTAGCCTTCTCTCTCATCTCTGGAACCACAGAGTTTGGAACTCTTCCCAACCTATCCCCTCCCACTCCTGACCCACGCTGACCATCAGTGTAGCGTATTGGTCAGAAGCTTCTGCTTTAGAGGCAGACAGACTTGAGTTTGAGTCCTGCCACCTTGGGCAAGCAACTTAACCTCACTGAGCCTCAGTTTCTTCATCTGTAAAATGGAGATTTAAGGAGTTGGTGAGATAATGTCTAAGTTTAAATGTATCCAACATGGAGCTGCACACTACGTGTGGGAAAAGGTAGTGTATGATTATTAGCTACTGTGATGCAAAAGAAGATAATTTTCATAACTTTCTTTTGGGGTTAAGAGATAATGGATGCTTCAACGAAGGCAGTGTGGATGCAAAGGAGGTGATCCCTTTGGGAGTTCTGCTGGAGGCCGAATGACATGACTTGGGGACTGGCTCTGTGGAGAGGGAATGAGAGAAGAGACCAAGGCAATGTCTAGGAATTCGGCTTGGAGGACTGGATGGGTGGTGAGGCCGTCGTTGGGAAGGGGATCTGGAAGGAGGAAGACATTGATGGTTGGAAGATATGGGGGGTTGGAGTGTCCACGAGACATTTCACTGCCAGGAGCAGTACCTCATCAGACCTAAGTGGATGAATGAATGTCTCCTGGGGACTTTTTTTTTTTTTTTTTTAACCCAGTCTGATCTCTCTGCCTTTGAAAAGTGGAATTAGCCCTTGCTGGTGCAGATCAGTGGATTGAGTGCCAGCCTGTGAATCAAAGGGTCGCCAGTTCGATTCTCAGGGCACATGCCTCGGTTGTGGGCCAGGTCCCCAGTAGGGGATGCGTGAGAAGCAACCACACATTGATGTTTCTCTCCCCCTCTGTCTAAAAATAAGTTTAAAAAAAAAAAGTGGAGTCTATTCCACTGACATTTATTGTAGCTCCTGATATATTTGACCTTATTCTTGCCATCTTATTGTTTTCTTTCTTTCTCCCTAACATCCTTTTTCTGTTCTACTAGAGACTACCCCTTCTCTCCCGCAACATACTGTACTTTCTACTTTTCTAACATTAAAAATTAACCAGGATCTATACTCTCCTACCCAAGTAATTAAGGACTTTTACACATTTTTACTTTGCTATGCTCCCCCAAATCTGTTTGGGTTCCCCAGGCAAGTGGGTTGGCCTCCCTGTATCCAGATGGGGGAAGGGGGCAGTTCTTCCTCACCGACTCAGGTTCCCAGGAAGGGAGTAGGGGCTCTGTCTGGGTCCAAGCATGGTGAAGGTGGCATCCTGTCTCAGGTTCCAGGGAGAGTGTGTAGGAAGGACTGTCCTCAGAGCCTGTTTGTGGGGTATGGGTGGGAGGAATGTGGATATCGTGGGAAGGACTTCACGACCTTGGGATTAACTCCTATTCCCCCAAGCCCTCTTCCCAGGACTGCTACACCCACCCTGGGTCTTACCACAGCTGGCATGAGGGATTGGTGTGGGTGGGACGGGAGCTCCTGGGGGGCTCATATTGCACTTGGCGCCTGGTCTCTTACACTCTTCCTTCACTCGGTCTCTGCAGTGTTTGTGGCAACACAGCCCACAGTCTGGTGAAAAGCAGCAGTTAATGGCCAAAGGCCCAGCCTATGTCCCCAATCTCCCAATCCACAAGGCCTGAGTTCCGTCCCCTGTCACTGGTCCCCCACTCACCCCGACAGCGGTAGCCTTGCTTGGTGACACCCCAGAGCTGGGAAGAGAAAGCAGAATAGGTAACCTAGGCTAGCAGAGGGAGGACTGTGGATGGGGCAGGGGCTGTTTGGAAGTGTGGAAACCATCCAACGTTTTGGAAATTCTTAAGGTTAGAGGCTTATGTGAGATTTGAGGATTAAAGGAATTTGGGGGTGCTCTCAAGTTTGGAGAGTCATCTAGGCTATTAGAATCGGGTCAAATTTGGAAATATATGGGCAGGGATTGTGTCTGTTGCATTTCCTGCTATGCCTCCTGCATCCCCATCACACACACACACACACACACACACACACACACACACACACACACCACCCCCCGCCAAGCCTAAAACTGTGCTGGCACATAGGAGGGGCTCAATAAATATTTAATGAATGAAAAGCAAATTTGGGAAGTACAAGGACTGTAAATTAGCCTCGGTTTGAAGATTGAGAGGTTTGTCCATTATCCATAATTTGAGAGTACATTTGAAAATTATCTAGAGTCTAAAGACTTGGAGATTGATTGTTTGGAGATAATCTACCTGGGCTTGTATATTAAATAGGATTTTAGGTATTATCCATGCCTTGGCAATTATCTAGCATGGAAGTCATCTGGGATTTGGGTGTTAGTTACACTATCTGACTTAGAATTATCCAGATGTAGCGAATATCCAAATGTTTAGGGTGCATTATGAAATACAGGGATTATCTGAGGCTGAAGGATTTTCTGGAATTTGGGGATTCTTTGGGACTTGGGGACTGACTGTTCCAGGAAAGGGTTGGCTTCTGAGCCCAAACTGTGAGGAGCTAGGACACTTAGTACAGGGGACCCAAGGGTGATAGTGGGCCAAGTGCTCACAAAACCACTGCAGCTGTCACAGAAGGTGGGCTTGCGGAAGGTGACCTCATGGAAGGTGTGCAAGAAGGCCAGGCCCAGCTTGGAGCAGATGGCGCTAGCCCGGAGCAGGTACTCTGTCAACTCCTCTCGACTGAAGGATCCACTCCTGGGGACAGAAACCTTGCTTCATCATGACTGGCCCCTTTCTCCCAGACCCCGGTGTCCTGGCAACCCTGGTATCCTTGTCTTTGGGGGACCCAAAAGTCAAAGCACTTACTCCTGGCGAGGGGGTGGGTGAAGCCCATGGCAGGCGAAGGGGAAATTGCCTGAGAGTCGCTCAAAGTCCTCCAGAGAGATGGTTCCTCGGCCTTCAGGGTCATAGTTCTTGAACACGGACTTCAGAAGAGCATGGGAAGTGGGGAGTAAGCCCAAGTCATGCTCCCCTCAGACCTAGAGCCTCTCCTCAAGGTCAGAGCCGTACAGATAGCCTCCTTCCTGGGCCCCAGCAGCCAGACCGGTTTCCCCCTTACCTCCACCAGCTGCTCCACATGCCGACCCAGGGTTGCTCTGTCGGGCTTGGGCGTCACGCCTGGGGCCCACTCCACCACCAGGGGTGCTTTGAAGGGGGAGAGTGGCTGGGGCAGGGACAGCGGGGCACAGTTAGTCAGTGTATAAACTTGGGCTGGAGGTCAGAGATCAGGGGTCGGGACTCACCAGACTCTTGGGACAGCGAGGCTCCCGGGCATAAGAAAGCTCATAGATTTCGTCCTCTGTGTAGAAGAGGTCCAAGGAAAGCTGGGGGTGGGCACAGTGTTACAGACCCTCTGTGTCCATCCTCCTACCTACAGCCCATGACCTGCCTGGGCCCCCATACTCTCCCTATTCCCAAAATCCCCCTCTTCTCTGGGGACCCCTAGGGTCTTCTCTCCCACTGAGGAGACCCATTCACTCTTTACAGCACCTGTCCCCTGGTCCAGATACGCCATTTTCTCGCTGAGGCTTTTTTTGATCCTATTTAAAATCACAAACCCCTGCCCCTTTCCATGCCTTTTTCTGCCTTAATTTTCTCTATTGCACTTATCATCTAAAGGGCCATATGATTTACTTATTTGCTTTGTTTTATGGGTTGTCTCCCCCACTAGGATTGTCAGCCCCACAAGAACAGCAACCTTTTTTTCTGACTTGCTCACTGCTGTGAGCCTAAGTGCCTAAAGTAGTGCCAGACTCACAGTGGGTGCTCAGTAAATAATTGGGCTGATGGCTTTTTAGAGTCAGCAAAGCATTGGGCCTTCAGTGTCACACATCTTAGGGCGAGTCTAGCTTCACAGGGAGGCCCCACACAGGAAGGCCCTCACTTTGTTTAATACTCTGCCATCACTGTCTTAAAATTCTTTAGAATTTGGATCGAGGAGCCCCATACTTGTGCCCTGCAAATTATGCAACTGGTCCTCCTTAGAATATTAGAATATATACAGAGGGGGGCAAAAGTGGGTTTACAGCTGTAATACAAATAATACAATAACTAATAATACTACAAGAATAAACTTTGTGTTTTGCATATTCACAACTGTAAACCTACTTTTGCCCACCACTCTACATATGTATTTTCCAGAATCCCACACTTCCAGTCTTAAAACACAGTGTAATGATTCACTTATGTTACACATAGGTTCTGAAGCTGGCCTGCCCAGCTTCAGATCCAGGATTTACTGCTGTGGGGCAGTGGGCAAGTGACCTCACCTCCATGGTCCTTGGTTTCCCAGTCTGTAGAATAGGCATGGTAAGAGTCCCCACTTTGGAGTTATGCAGATGGAATGAAGTGTTCTCTACAGAGTGTTTTGCATGGTGCCTGGCTCAGAGTAACTGATCAATGCTTATTACCAGCTTTATGCTTAGATTCCTGGATATGTTAAAGCTTGGGATTTTGGACTAGTGACATGAGAAACTGAGAACCTTGGAGTTCAGAAGTGGGAAAGCCCAAAGCAACTCTGGAGATCAATGTATACTTGAGTTGCTGGGAGAATGGGAGGAAAAAATGTATAATTTACATAGAGCTCACTGTGTTCCAGATACTAATTTAAGCACTTTATGTGAATTATATTATCAATTGATTCTTCTCAACCACTCTCTGAAGTAGGTCCTATTATTATTCCCATTTTGCAGATAAAGAAACTGAAGTCAAAGGGTTAAGTAGCTTGCCCAAGGCCACACACCTAGAACAAATAAACCCTAGAAACTCTGGTTTCAAAGCCCACACATCCCAGCAGTTAGTCTCTCCTGGTCCTGCAACCTGTCAACCACCCAGAACCCTAAATCTCAGTACTCCAGGCTCAGCCTCAGGTAGCCCAGCCTGAGCAGGGCAGCTCACCGTGAGCAGATGCAGCAGGTCCTCATTGGCACTGCAGGGGGGGTGCTGCTTCTGGAGGGCGGCCAACTCCTGCAGCCGCAGGTAGAGGCTGTTGAGCTTGGGAAGGTGCAAGCGGCCATCAGGCAACCTGTCTGGCTGTGCCTCATACAGTGACACAAGGTCCTTGAGGTGCACACCCAGCACAGGCAGCCGGAAGCCTGTGCAGCTAGCCCAGGTTCGGCGATAGCAGGAGTAGTTGTTGTGGGCAGCAAGCAGCTCAGTCAGCTCCAGCAGAGCCTGTGTGGAAGGCCACATTGTGTGGGAGGGGCAGTGGCATGTTATTGGGAAAGCAGGTTCTGCTCTCTTAGCCCCTCTCAAGGAGTGTATCCTAGCAGCCTCCTGTGTGGGCTCCTGACCCCCAGAGGCTCAATGCTATTCTGGACACCACCCTGAGCCCCTCCATGTCCCACATTGCCATCAGCATCTTTCAAAACTGCCCTTCCTCTTGGGTCCCCATCTCTCATTCCCTAGGCAAGAGTGATTTTTCCAAAACCCAAATCCAATCATGGATGCTGCCATCATTCTCAAAGATTCCCTAGCTCCCCAGTGCCCTCTGAATAAAGCCAGCCACCTTAGTCCAGCTTGCAAGGCTCACCTGGATCTCCCCCTGGGCATCTCTTGCCATGTCCTGACCTCAGCCACACATCAGGCTCATGAATGACTCACTCTTCCCAGACAGTCCCAGGACATCCCATCCCATACTCCTCCCATGGGAGGCTCAAATGTTGACACTCCTGGGGGCATCACTGTACTCCCCATCTAGACTGAAGTTCTCCACTAGCATCTCTTTCATCTGTCTATCCAGTCCTGCTGGACACACAGAGAGTAAGAGGTGTTGGCATGATGGATTGATGGGTGAAGAGGACAGAGCCTGGGGTCTGTTGGATTTGGACAAGTAAGGTCCCAAGGTAGCTCCAGGGCCCAGGGCAGGGATGGAGGGGCTTGGGAAAAAGTGGAGGTTCAGGACCACTGGAACTTTGGGGAGAGTAGTGGGACCTCACCTTGGTGCTGTCAGGGCTCAGATGAGCGTGGGAGTCCTTGAGCCTGGAGATGGCACTATGACACAGGCCCCCAGTGACTGCCATCAGTGTGTTGAAATTCTGCAGGTGGTGGAGCCTCTAGGAAGGGAGGGCAATGCAGAGGTGATGAGTGTCACATGGAGCACAGCCAAGTTGGAGGTTCAGATGACAACATCTCAGTTGAGAGTATCCCAGTTGAGGTTGGGGTCTCAGGCATGTGTGGTGCCGGCCAGTGTGGACATCAGATAGGTGAGATGTGTCAGGCAGGAGTGGGTCACAGCAGGTATGCAGGCATTACACGAAGGTTTGGAAGGTGATAGACTAATGTGAGGTTAGAAAAAAGTGGAGGGAGTCACGCAGTATGGAGCATTGGACTAGATAGATGGGTGTCAGGTGTGGGGGATTCAGACAGATGTCAGGCTGTCAGGCACCTGGAGGTCCAACTGCTCTGAGAGTCAGACAGATGAGGCGAGACAAGAAGTCAGGAGTTAGAAACCAGGCAGAGGTGAAAGGGGCCAGAGTGATATGGAGGGGTCAGATAGTCATGAGACGGGTGTGGGGTCAGCTGGCCATCAGGGGCAATGGCCTCTCTCTCTCCCCTTTTCCAAGTTGGAAGGGCACAGGTCGCTTCTGGGAGAAAGTGAATCGGGGAGGAGTGGCAGATGCTCAGACCCAGGAGACCCCAGGCAGGCACCAGAACTGCCGGTGTAAGGGGCCAGGCTTGGGAAGCAATAGGGTGGGAGAAGCCAGAGGAAGGGCGCGGTCTGCAAGGAAGTATGCAGAGGGGCGTGGCCACGCTGGGGGAAGGAGGGCTTCCCTTTTCTCCAGAGGGACAGAATGTATCTGCTGGCTCTTGGGGCTTGATGCACGGGGCGGGACCAGGGAGAGAGAGGACGTGAGGGGAGGGGATGCAGGCACAATCACAAAGGGGCCGCTGGGGCACAGGAACTGGGGTGGAGGATGACGCAGAGGTGCATGAAAGAGACACCTTCATTGCCCTGGAGATAAACTATTCGGGTACAGGGCTTGGAAGATGGGCCAGGAGAGATGTAGTCAACTGTCAAGTTTAGGACCAGGGGGTGGGGCCAGGGCAGGTTCCAAGTGGTGATTTAAAGGCCAAGGGAGAACGGTTGGGCCTTGGCTGTGCAGCACAGTTGGTTAGAGCTTGACCTGATACTCCAAGGTTGTGGGCTCCATCAGGCCAGGGCATGAGCAAGAATCAACCAATGAATGCATAAATAAGTGGAACAACAAATCACGTCCCTCTCCTCCCCCGCCCTCCCTTTTTCTCTCTCTAAAAATTAAAAAATAAATTAATTAAATAAAAAGAGCTGACACAATCCAGGTTAGAACCACAGGACTGACACCTGGGCGGCGGCATCAGGGTTGGGGTGCGATGTGTCCGAGCATGGCTACGGCATGGTGACATCATCACCATGAATGACAGCTGGAACTGAAGGGGTGCAAGTGCCCACAAAGCGAGCAGAGCTATGAGGAGGGCCTCACCTGTGCCACGTGGATGAACTTGTCTAGCACCTGTGCGCGCTGCGAAGGCCCTGGGCGGCTCAGCACCATGACCTGCACCCAGCGGGACACGCTGTTGCTGAGACCTACAGATCCTTCTAGAGCCGAGCAGCCCTGCACAGAGCCCTGTAAAACGTAGTCGCGCAGGTCCTGGGGCTGGGGAGTGAAATGGGCATCAGGGTAGGCTGGTGGCACTCAGGCCCTGCCCCTCACACTCCCATCCCCCTAGCAGTCATGACCTCCTATGCATCCTAGCCTGGCTGTCACATGTCCCTGACATCACTATGGCCCATTCCCATCTGAGGAGAAACGTTTAAATAAAGCCAGGCACTCTTCTGAGTCCTTTGTCATATTAACTAATTTAACCGTCACATCAACTCTATGAAGTGATTACTATATTATTCCCATTTTAGAGATGAGGCCAATGAGGTATTGAGAGGATAAGAAATTTGCTCAGGATCACATAAGCTTGAGTCAGGGTGGGAACCCAGTCTGTTGTTTTTAACTGTTTACCTATCTGCTATATAGTCAGCAAAGGGAAGGATGATGAAGAGGACATGAAATGGATTTCTATTTGTTCTGCTCAAGGGGTCAACATTCCATACCCACATGCACTGCTCTGTGCGCATGTGCATGTGTGTGTACGATCAGGAAATTTTCACATTAAGAAACCAGATCCCAACAGGGTGATCAATTTGTAAGGTATATGTCTAATCATTATGTTGTACACCTGAAACTAATATAATATTGTATGTCAACTGTAATTTAAAAATAAATTTAACTAAAGTATAAAACAAACCAAACAAAAAACCAGATTGCCAACTCTCCTTGAAATGAGGATTGCAATAATTAACACATTATTTTGAACCACATGAAATTACCATTTGGGTAGGTAAAACATGATAGCATTTACTCTGGACCAGACACTGATCCTATTTTTAGCAGTTACTATGTGCCAAGCATTGCGACAAGCAATTTTTAAATGGACGTATTAATTTAATTCTCCCAGCCAGCCAATGAAGTGTTATGACCTCCATTTCTACAAATAAGAAAACTGAGTCCCAGAGAGGGGACAAGTTCAAAGTTACACAGGTAAGAAGGGGTTGATGGATTTGAACCCAGGAGCTCTGTGCTCAGCCAGCTTAACTCATTTTCCTAGTGCCAAGTTTGAGAGTTTGAGATCCCTGCCTGATGTCCAGGCTGGGGTCCTCTCAGTCCTCCTTGACCCCAGCCAGGTACCGCCCCACCGCAAGCTCTCCCTCTCTGGAGAGAGGAGGGTCCTCACCGTGATAGCCTGAAAGGACCGGAACTCCAGGTAAGTGAGGTGCTGAGCCAGCTCCTCTGCCTCCAGATGGTCAAAAAGCAAGGACACTTTGCACTTTTTGCCTGGACCTGGGCTGCTCATGGAGGGTGGGGGGCCAGGGCCACCAGGGCTCAGGCTGGGGGCAAAGAAAAGCAGGATGTTGGAGGGGCTCAGTGTGGAGAATGTCGGGATATGGAGGGAGATGGTGGAGTGGAGAGGGAAGGGGGAGGGGCTGACTCACAGATTGGAGGAGTCTCTCAGGCTCCTCTGTGCTGAAGTGCCTTCCTGCTCCACAGTGGCCCAGAAGCGATTTATAACCTCTTCTAACTGGGGCTCCTGGTGCACTGTCTCAGGGTGCTGGGTCAGCCAGTACCTGAGGGTGGTTTAGAGATGGTGGGATGAGGTTGAGTGTGGGGAAGGTCTCTAAAAGGGGTCTCTTGGGCTGAGGAATCTCTAGGTGCTGAGCTGGGAGATCTTTAGAAGGTCAGGTTTCAGAGAGACACCAGGCTGGCACAGCCTCTGGGATTAGGATTGAGGGCCTCTTAACACAGACTGGTGGATCAATGGGAGATAGACTAGGGGGATCTCTTGGAAGTAGTATTGCTAGGTAGCAAGATAATGCGGATGGTTTCAGGGGACCTCATTTTGGGGGAACAGCTTGAGGGCGGTCTTAGAAGCTAGATGGAGTGTGTGGGAGGTGGGGTTTAGGGATCAGAACTAGAGGTGTCTGGGCACCAGGTAAGAGGGTCTATGGGATCAGGTTAGGGGTCTCTAAAAGGTGAGAGTTCTAAGGTGCAGAAGTAGGAGGGTCTTAACAAACAAACGAGGGTGTCTGAAAGTGGGATTTGGGGGAGCAGGGCTCTGTAGGTCTGTGGGAAACTGGGCTGGGGGAGTCTCTGGGAGGTGTTAGGGGGCAGCAGGATGAGGGTGTTGGGTCATGGGTATGGAGGCCTTGGCCCAGCCTTACCTGACCAGGTGACAGATCTGCAGCCGCCTCAGCTCCTGTGTGTTCCCTGTGGCCTCCTGGTACTTGAGTTCTGGTTAAGGCTCTGATATCCAGCATCACAAACCTGCCTGCTCATCTTGTCCCCATAGCTCAGACTCTCACATCTCTGCCCTCTGCCCTCTACGCACTGTTCATAGCCCTGGAAGGATATAATGTCAGCAGACGGGCAGCAAGGTGGGCAGGAGGCAGCACCCAACTGTGCATGGCTAGTACCATGTTGAGAATGTGGTCCCCATGGCGCAAGTTGCCAGCTGAGTCTAGGGGCAGAGAAGAAAAGGATTCTGTCAGAAGGGTTCCCAGGCCATGAACTGCAGTCTCTACAGCCAGTGGACTGCCTGTTTCAAACCCCAGGTCTACTCCTAACTCTCTGCATGAACTTGGGCAAAGAACCTGGCCTCCTTGTACCTCAGTTTCCTGGTCTATACTATGCCTGAACCAGCACAGTGCCTAGCAAGTCATATTGAAGATGGAAATATTATCAAACCACCTCTCTCTCACATCTCAAGAAAGAGAAATGCAGATGTCTCTCTTATCTCTGTAGTGATTGAGATTCATTCCACACACTCCATGTTATAACCCCTGAAACTGAGGCCTAGAAAGAGGTGGATGCTTGGTCCACCTTTAGGATTAGGAAGGCTGGCCAGGGAGGGAGACACTCACCGAAGGACTGAATGCATTTCTCCAGTAGTTCATCTTCACTGCAGCCACCCTCTTTCAGCATGTCCAGAGCCATGGAAGCCATGATCTTGCTGATTTCCCGGGGACTAGGGCATGTCTTATGGCGACGGGCCGGTCGGGGCCGACCTCGTCCTCCTGTTTTTCCTGGGCATTCCTGGTGAGACTTCCTGTGGGCATCCCCCCTAGGGAATCATGGGAGCCCCTTCTTTCAGACAGGCCCTTAGAATCCTTCTTGACCCCAAAGCCCCAAAGGCAAAATCCCAGGGTTACTCCTGACTTCCCATGGACTCATGGGAGAAAACCTCCAGAGTATTTCAGACCATGGGAGTCTTCTCCAAGAATTACTCCTGTCTCCTTCAGGGAATCAGGAAAATACCCTCAAGACTACCCTGAACCACCCCCCACCCACCGCCCCGAGAATCATGGGAGATGACCCTCCAGTGAATTAAAATACCCTCCAGGTGTTGCCCCCAAATTCCCTTTGACTGTTCAATCCCAAGGCATCATGGGAGACATTTCATGTTGGCAGAACCCTAAGATTACTCCTGATATTAAAGGAAATCATGGGCAAAGACCACCGGGATCCTGTCCTACCCAGGGGAATCATAGTAGATTGTGCCTTCAGGGAGACTCCTCAGAATTCCCCCTTTGTTCTCCAACACTAGGCCTTCTTTCCCCAGCCCTCCTGAGAGCAGCGGACCCCTGAGATTCCATCCCCTACCTTGACCCCTCCATCAAACCAGCCCTTCTGTAGGACTCGAGTCTTAGCTACCCCCTTAAGTCCCTAGATTTGGAGTCTAGAGAGAAAATATTGGAGCTCTCAGAACTGGGTGGGGTCCTAGGGGCTGAGACAGTTTCAGTTTAAAAATAACCTTCACTCTGCCTTGTGCCTCCCCAAGGCTTGAGGGTGGAGGCTGGTGTTCCTGTTGGGGAAAGACTATAATGGAGAGACAGGGATGATGGAGGGAGGAGGGAACAGAATCCAGGCAAAACAGCCTTGGCTTCCACAAGATAAACAAAACAAGGTTAGAGAAATGTATGCTGGCTGTGTGGCTATGCTAGTTACTTAATTTCTCTGGCCCTCAGTTTCCTCATATGAAAAATGAGGGTCCTCATTTGACCTTCCCCAGGAATCTGCTATGAATATTCAATGCCTTGTTCTTCAAAAGTGCTAGGTAAGGGACATAGTCTGCTCAGGTTATTAAGTGGCCAGAGGTGGGGAAGTTGAACTTAAGATGCAGAGAGAGAAAGTGATGGAGCTGGCTAAAGCTAGGCCTGGGGCATGGAACCAGAAATTGGGAGATCCTTAGAACAATGGCCTGCCATGTTCCTGGCTCACCCAAGGTATTGAATGTTGTTGAGTAACAGCTGGCATTTATTGAGTACCAAATATGTCCTCAGCAGAGGGGTGAACACCTACCTAGATCAGTGGCTCTCAAAGCAAGGTCTCCAACTTACACAAATATCAGCACCTGGGAACTTCATATAAATACAAGTTCTCAGGCCCCACCCCAGGCTTAAAGAATCAGAAAAGTTGGAGATAAGCCCAGCAAACTGTGTTTTATAAGCCCTCAAGCTTGAGAACTACAGGTCTAGAGTCTCACTGAGCAATTAAGTGACCCTTCTAGGATGGACTATGATTATTTTATTGACAAGAAAAAAATGAGGCACAGGGCAGTTAAGTGACTTGCCTAAGGTCACACAGCCAGAAAATGAGGCAACTGGGTCTCAACCACTAAACTGTTGGATGTTATGGGGAGGGGACCCCTTTGTCCATCAGAGACACGCTGAAGGAGGCTGGAGCTGCCCAGGTTAGGAAGCCAACAATCATCATCCTATGAGGACGGGAGGGCTGGCTTGCCCAGATGATAGAAGCCTATTCCAGAACTTGCTGCTATAGTCAGCTGCTAGGCCCTTACCTGCAGACTGCCTGCCCCCTGTGGTATCTGAAGCAGCCAGGGGTGGTCCAGGAGACAGGGGAGCCGCTTTGCCCTGCCTCACACTCCCATCCCTGGGGGCAGGGCTCTGCAGGAGCCTGGAGCTTCCAGTTCAGGGGACAGCAAGTGACTGTGAGGGGGAACCAGGAAGACCGCAGGGAGGACAGAGTGCCCAGCTTAGGGAGTTAGGATGAAGGCGGGGGTGGGGAGAAGAGGATCTGGAGCAGTTCCAGCTCCAGAGAGAGCATAACTAGACTCTTATACGAAGAGCCCCCAGCCCTGGCTAGCTCTGGACTCCCTGAAGCATCTTTCCACCTGCTCCTGCCCACTGCTCCTGCCCCTGCTCCCGGAGGGACCTCACACCCTACCAACTGGTTAGTGCCTTCCAGCCTTCCCACACAGTGGGCGGCCCAGGGCCTTTGAGTGCACCCCGTCTCCTGGAGGGTCCTCTCACCTCTTGCAGTCTTTCCTGTTCATGCTTCCTGGGGGTGGGGTGGAACGTGGAGGGGGTCTTGCAAGAGTCTGGCTCAGCTCCTCCCCCTCACCAAGGCTCCAGCTTCTTAGCCCCTTGGGAGCTGAGGCCTCCTCAGTGCTTGGGAAGGAAAGAGGAACTGCCCCTCCCCACCCAGCCCCAGGCCAGGGGGAAGGAAGAAGCTGGGGAGAGACCAAAGTTTCCCCCTCCCCCAACATGGGGATCCCTTCAGGCTGAGGTTTCCGGAGCTGCTGGCCCCCACCCCCAGTCACCCAGCGGGCTCTCTCTCTATCTCCCCCATCTTTCTGTCTCTAGACCCGTGATTCTCTGTTCTGTCATTTTCATACTTCAATAAAAGCAGTTTTTAAAAAAAAAAAAAAAGCCTAACATGACACATTTATGTAAAAACACATTCAAAAGAAAAGTCTGTATTTCTGTAAGGACAATGCACAAAGGTTTGAATGGAAAGTTACAGACATAATATTTTGTATTTTTCTTACGTTTCTCTTATTCCTAGTTTATTAACACCATTTGTACCCCATAAAACATTTTCACTTTATTACTTTTATTATAACAATGCTTATGTAGTGCCTACTGTATACCACACACTATTCTAAGGGCTTTTAAAATATTAATTCAATTAATTCTTACAAAATCTTTTTTTTTAAGATTTTAAATTTATTTTTAGAGAGAAGGGAAGGGAGAAAGTGAGGGAGAGGTCGATTTGAGAGAGAAACATCCATCGGCCACCCCCATGCACCTTGATGGGGGCTGAACCCACAACCCAGGCATATACCCCAACCAGGAATCAACGGGAGACCCTTTGTTTCGTGGGCCAGTTGCCCAACCAACTGAGCCGCACTGGTCAGGGCAAATCCTTGCACAATCTTAAAGACTGTTATCTTATTATGAAAACATTAGAGATGGAGGTGAACCCTCTGGAAGCCTCCTCCCCATCCTACTGTACGTCTTAGGCAGGGGTGGCCAGTGTCACATATCCTTGGGTTTCACTCCATGTGTTAGCTGTGCGTTTATTTGGATCGATGAATATGTGCTTATAAAAACACACTTTTCTTTTGAGTATGCACATTTTATTCTTTTACCTAAATCGTCACGCTTCACATATTTTTTAATTGACATATAAAAAAGAGCACAAACTAAGTGTTTAGATTGGTGAACTATGACAAACAGCATAGTTATGTGAAAATCACTCAAGTCAAGAAATAGAGCATTTCTATCCCCTACCAACCTCCTGAAACTCCTTCCCAGGGCTATCTCCGAAAACTTAACCACCAGCCTGAATTATAGCAGAGTACTTTTGCCAGGTTTTGAGCTGTATATAAATGAATAATTTATTGTGTCTGGCTTCTTTTATTAAATATCATGTTTTTGTGACATTTCCATGTTATTCTGTTCGGTTGTAGTTTATTGCTTTTTTTTTAAAAGCTATATAATCTTTCATTGTGTGACTACTCTATGAATTATCTATCAATTTGTTTTGTCTCCAGTTTGGGACTGGTGTGAATGTTGCTGCTGTAAACATTCTAACACTGTCTTTTGATGAGTATTAAAGTGTACAGTTCTGTAGGGTACTTACCCAAGAGAAGAGTAAATGGGTCATAGTAATTAATATGATTCTGTCAAACTCAGTGTATTAGTCAATTCAACCAAAACTCTCTTAGAAGTATATTTTTACTCTTTTCTTTTTTTCACTGAATGAAGTCATCATGATGTTTTTTTCACACCAGAACATTTAGACAAGCACAGAGCCCTTTCTCTAGCCTTTCCAAGACGTGACACACCATAGTTTCAGGCCCTCTCTCTGTATCTCTTCCTCTTCCTGCTTCTTTCCCTTTCTCTCGTCTCAGGTCTCAAGCTGTGCTCTCCATGATGTGCTGTCTGTCTCTCTCTCTCAGCCGTATGGGCAGGTGATGAAGAAATGCAAAACTCTGAGAGGCATCTGAGAAGATGCTGGAAATTATTGGTAAC
Source organism: Pteronotus mesoamericanus (assembly GCF_021234165.1). NCBI lineage: Eukaryota > Metazoa > Chordata > Mammalia > Chiroptera > Mormoopidae > Pteronotus > Pteronotus mesoamericanus. Next base: position 9,628,135 of record NW_026555307.1, read on the forward strand.
TGATCAGGGAAGGGCAAATTAAAGCAACAGTGAGTCATCCAATTGGTCTGGCAAAAATTAGAGGCTGGAAACTGTCAAGGGGAGGTCGGGGATGTAGGGACCTAGGAACCTTTATACCTAAAGTGGGCAGCCATTCCCAGGGGCCACTCAACACTACTTAGTCTAATTAACTGTGACATGGAGCTGTCATCCTGCAATTAGCTCCTGCGGGTACATAAAAATACATTCCCCCTCAACTCAGTTCCATGAGGGGACATAAACAAGGATGTTTGCAGCAATGTTATTTTGGGGGAGCTGGGGACAGCCTGGGTGTCCACCCCAGGGGAGTGGATAGATAAACAGAAGGGTACAATCACCAAGGAGTCCTGCAGGCACAGACAAGGAGCTCACAGAGCATCATGAGTGGGTCTTTTTAAAAATAAATTAATTTATTAAAAATGTTTTTTTTCTTTTATTGATTCTAGAGAAAGGGGAAGGGAAGAGAAAGAGGGAGAGAAATATCCATTAGTTGCCTCTTGTCACATCCTGACTGGGGATTGAATCCAAAACCCAGGCATGTGCTCTGACTGGGAATTGAACCTGTGACCTTTCATTTGGTTTGGGATGACACCCAACTAAATGAGGCACACAGGCTAGGGCATGGGTCTTAGGTCTTTTTTTTTTTTTAATTGATTTTAGAGATGGCGGTGGGGGGGAGATTTGTTGTTCTACTTATTTATGCATTTATTGGTTCTTTTTTTTAATTGATTGAATTTAGAGAGAAAGAAACATCAACTTGTTGTTTCTCTTATCCATGCATTCATTGGTGGTTCCTTGTATATTCCCTGACCAGGGGTCAAACCCGCAACCTTGGTGTGTCAGGATAACGCTCTAATTAAATCAATTACCTGGCCTGGGCCTGGTTGATTCTTGTATGTGTCGTGACCAAGGATCAAACCCCCAACTGAGCTACCCAGCCAGTGCTATCATGGGTGGGTCTTAAAACACATAATGATGACTGAAAAAAAGAAACATTATTAATATCTTATGATGTAAAGCACAATGACAGAATAATTTTTATTACATATAAAATTCTAAGGAAAAACTTAATATTTAATATACGTGTATATTATAGAATGTATAACACATAAATACATTACTGTATTGTACTATATAATTACATTTACCTAAATATATAATTATATAACTAGGCATTATATAATTCAACAATATGGTACAAACTTATATGCTATATACAGGGTCTGGCAGAAGTAACGACATTGCGTGTGGTTGGTAGGGTACGTGAACGACTCGCATGAGATGGGCAGCAATTTGCACATTTCACCTAAAATGTCATGCGGTGCACTTGAGTGTGATATTGTTATGTTACAGAATTACATGCTCATGATTTCGTAATAAAAGATTTTTATGTAATAAAAAGGGGCGTTATTTGTGCCAGACCCTGTATTATAATATTTTATGCTATATATTACAATTATATCAACATATCAATATTTAACTATGTAACACCTAGCAACCTATTATACATTTAACACTTTATATGTAATTTTATTGACCAGAAAGATGCTGTTTTGTATAACAATAAATACCATTACATGTTAGTAATAATAATTTTAATAGATTCCCGTATCAATCAGTTACCATGTGGTAGGCTCTAGTTGGTTTCCTCATTGAATCTTCCCATGACCCCTTGGGGGGTGCTATTCAAAAGTAGCCCAGTTGACTGACAAGGAAACTGAGGCCCGGAGGCATGAAGTTGCGTGTCTGGCAGAAAGCCCAGGTATGTGTAGCTTTCCACGTTAGGCCTCCAGACCCCACAGCTGCCTGTTCTAGGGAACTGTAGAGCCCCTCCTCGCGAGCTCCCAGGAGGAAGCTGGCTACCCCTCTCAGGACTCTTCTATTTACAAAGCCCAGGGGACTCATCTACATAAAGTGGTGGCCCAGCTAGTGACTCTCAGTGGTTCAGGTGGCCCCTGTGAGGAGGGAAGGTTAGAACTCGGTGCAGAGCCTGGCCCTGGGGAAGTGGGTTTTTGCTATAATTAGAAGATATTGTGCAAATATAGAGACAGTAAAGCAGAATGGTTAAGAATGCAAGCTCTGGGCTCAAACCCGGAGCTCAGCCCCTGTGTGACCTGGGACAAGCCACTCCAGCTTTCCGTGTTCAGCTTTCCTTATCTGTGAAATGGTCACTGTAAGAGTACTGACTTCACAATATTCTTGTAAGAACTACATCACTTATTCTAGTTGTGACCTTAAAACTATATACGGTAAGGACCACACACTTTTATTTCCTTCTGTAAACCATGTGAAAAATAGCAGGATTGTTGTGAAAACTAACTGAGATGGAGTAAAAAGATACTAGCTCAGGCCTGAAATGCAACATGCACACAAAAATGCCCTGCTATGGCTATTATTCCAGCCTCATCAGTTTTTATAATAATAATAATAATGGCAACACTTTCATAATATTTACTATGCATTGGTTCTAAGTGCTGTCAATAAATGATCTCATTTAATCCTTGCAGCAGCCCGGTGAGGTAGGTACTATTAATATCTTTTTTTACCAGTTGGGGAATCTAAGGCATGGGGACACAAGTGACTTATCCAAGGTCACACAAGGGAGTGGCAAGGGTGGGACTTGAATCCAGGCTGCCTGGCTCAGAGGCCTTGCTTTTTAAAATCCAAAGACCTAGGCACATCCCAACTGCTGTATGACATCAACAGGGGCTCCCCGTTCAGAGACTCAGATTGCTCTCTGTGAAATGGGAGAATGACGGCCCCTTTCTTACCTCGGATGTGGAGAGAGGACAACTACCTTCCAGGGGTGTCCAGCCTTTTGGAGTCTCTGGGCCACACTGGAAGAAGAAGACTTGTCTTAGGCCACACATTAAAAACACAAACAAGAAAACGGAAGAGGGGGAAAAAAGCGTTTAATTAATTAAATTTACGATTTTGTGTTGGGCCACATTTACAGCCATCCTGGGCCACACGAGCCCCAGGTTGGACACCCCGACACTCCTTCTGTGCTCCTCCCCACCCACTTTACCTCTGGCCAAGGATTGGGGTTTGTGGGCCGGACTCTGGCAAAGGGGCGTGGCCCAAAGTCCTCCTGGCCCAATGGGAACCCAGGGGCGGGGATCTCCTTCCAGCTCTGTCCAGCAGGCGGGTCCTCCTCGCAGTTCCATCTTCCTTGCGGATACCTCTGGCAACCTCAGAGGTCTCCGACCCCAGCCCACCCCCAGCCTGCCCCCTCCAGCCTGAGTCCCCCTCCTGCTATTCCCCTCAGACCTCGATATCATGGGTGACGGAGGAGAGGGCGAGGATGAGGTTCAGTTTCTGCGGACGGTGCGTACTCTGTGTTAGGGGTCTCTGGGGCTACCTCGGGTTCCTCTGAGTTCTCTCTGTCTCCGGATGTTTTCTGTCCTGATTACTGGTAGTCTCTGAGACTCAAGGTTTCTTCCTTTGTCCCTCGGGGTGACTGTCACTCTGTCTTTCTCAGTTTTGTCTCTCTTCGTCCCCACCCCCACCTTTTTTCACCACAGAGAATTTGCAGACTTTAGAACTCTTCTGATATTAGCAGTTTGTCGGGGAGAAGAGGGGCCGCTGAGGGAGCACCCCTTCCACCACCCTGGAAGCAGGCACTTGGGGAAGGTGGTTCTAATTCCTGAGCTTAATTTAGCCATCCCTCCCCGCCCCCACCCCCACCCCCGCCACCAGCCTAGCCCTAATTCTCTCCTCGTTCCAGACTCTGACCTATATAAATTCTTGGGAAGGGCGCTGGGGTGGGCTGGAAGACCCAAGTCCTTTGAACTCCGAACCCTTAAGGGTCTCTGGGAGTCCCTCAGATTCTGGGCCTTCTTTCTTTTCCGCCTTTGTTTTGGGGAGGAAGGTCAAATATGGCTGTTAATAGTTTCTAGGTGGTGTCTTTCCCTATAGATCTCTTTGGGTTGTCTCTGTCTCCCTATCTCTGTCTTTGTCTTGGTTTTTTGGCTTCAGGCCCTCTGCCTTTGGCTCTGCTTCTCTAGCTCTGTCCCCATATCTCTGATCCCTGTCTGGGGGCAGGGATGGGAATGGGAACAACAGGTGTCTCTCCCAGAATAGCCAGTTCTTCTGGGGCCTGGGCAGGGGACAGGGAGAAGATAGGGGGAGGAGATGCCCATCTCAGAGTCCTTCTCACTTTCCCCTCCCAGAAGCTCAGCTGGATGTGGGGTGTAAGTGTTAGAAGGAGATGTTCTCTCTTTTGGGCCAGGTCTGCTGACCCTGCACTAGCCCCTCCCCATCCCCTCTGGGGCCTGGGAAATGCTGACATAGCTTTCTGGCCCCAGAATAGGACCCTGGTTATATGGTCCAGTTTTCTGGGAGGGAGGAACAAACAGCTGGGGCTGGTAGTGAAGGATAGGGACAGCTGAACATTCAACCATGGGAGGAGGCCTAGCTTTACCCTAGACTTGTGTTCCAGCTCCCGCCTGTTAGAAGACACCACGGGTTGGGCCCTCCTCTCCTCTTGGGTCCTAATAAGACCGCGGCCACAGCCATCAGACCCTGAGCCACTCTATGTCAGGCCCCATGCCCAGGGCCTCGGCCTTCTGAGACATCTAATTATATCCTCACTGCCCTATCTTCTGAGGTAGTGCCCTATCTTTATCTCTCTGAGAGATTTGAGGGAAACCTGAGTGGAATCACTTGCCCAAGGTCAAGGCCAGGAAGTGTCATCTCTAGATGCCCTGGGCGCCCAGCCCTCCTGCTTTCACAAGAGGAAAACTAGGCTTAGATTTGCCAAAGTGGGCAGTGTTCGGTTCTAGAGGCTTGGCCGTGGCATCTCTTGGCCACCGACTGGGTGTGTTTACTTAAACTTTACTGAGGTTGTGTGGTGGGTTTTTTTGTTTGTTGGTTTTGGTTTTTTTAAGAGGATATTAAATAGTTTATTGGGATGCTACACAAGCTTCATTTCCATCTATAATTTTGTCTGGCACCACAATTTAATTTAGATATATTGCATAGGATGTGCCAACAATCATTAATAACCAGATAAACCCCATGACTCTGCTTGGGTGACCCTTTTAATGGTGAACTCCAGGTGACAACACAGTAACTATCAATTCAACTACACCAAAGTTCCTGAAGACAATGACCTCTGTGCCCAAGCAGGCTGTAAATACATCTCGAATGTGTGGTGATTTTTCCCTAATTTTTTAGACTTAATTCCACCAGTAAGAAATATATTTTTATATTGTAACCTGGTACCTGCACATACACACATGCATTATTATTATGTTATCTTCACCCAAGGACATGCTTATTGATTTTAGAGAGAAACATTGATAGGTTACTTCATACGTGCCCTGACGGGGGGACAAACCCAAAACCCAAGTATGTGCCCTGCCCAGGAATTGAACCAGAGATTTTCTGGTTTACAGGATGACACTCCAACCAACTGAGCCACACTGGCCAGGGCCACACATACAGTATTTAAAAATGAACTTTGTTGAGGTATGATTGACATGCAATAATTGCATCCATTTTAGGTGTCACAGTTCAATGGGTTTGATAAACTATACACAGTTATGTAACCACCATCATAATTAAGGCAGAATGCCCTTTAGCCCACGAAGTTCCTTCTTGCTCTTTGCAGCAATCACCCTGTCCATCTGCTTTATGTCACTGTAGGTTCTACTAGTCTTTCTAGTGTTTCATGTGCAATATATTTGTCTTGCTTCCTTTGCTTAGTGTAATATTTTTGATATACATCCATGTAGTATATTCATCAAAAGTTTATTTTGGTGCTGAGTGGTATTTCATTGCGTGAATATGGCACAATTTGTTCATCAGTTCATCTGCTGGTGGACATCAGGCTGCCTCCAATTCATGTTGTTATGGACAAATTAGGTACATTAACACACACACACATGCACCCATACACCTACAAGCACACGTCTATTTTTTAGCTGAAACAAGTTTCATAAAATGTAAGTAGCCCTTAGAACATGATGGGCATGTTGGTATTTTCTGTTCTTGCTCTTCTTATTTCCCTTTTTAAGCATGGTGGCCATGGACAGCCAAACTCATTTCATGTCCCTTTAATAGGTGGCAGCCTCTAGCCCTGCGCTAGCTGGGGTTTCTCAAAGCATGGCCCATGTCAGAACCTCCTGAGGGCTAGTTAATAGTCATGATTCCCTGCTCAAGCAGAGCCACTGAATCAGGGTCTGGTAATTGGGTGGGGGGATGGAGACTGGAGGAATGAGGAAGCTGCATTTCAACCAGGCCACTCCCTTTCATACTGAGACAGGAGAAAGTTAGAGGATCATTGGTGTAGTGATTAGGCCCCCTGTCTCTGGTTCACATCCAGACTTTGTCATTTGCCAGCTTCCTAACTTTGGCCAAGTGATTTTTCTTTTTCTCTCCAAGCTTCAATTTCCTATTCTGAAAAATGGGGACAGTGCTTGCTTTGGCAGCAAATATACTAAAATTAACAATGGGGCAAAAAATATGCACCATAAGGATTCAAGGAGTCTGTGTAGGTAGCTGTCTGAGCTCATCTCTTCCCACTCTCCCCTCGCTCCTGCTGGCCCCGCCATCCTGCCTCCCTTGCTCTTCTTCAACACCCTCGGGCCCCTCCAGCCACAGGTCTTCTCACAGGCTGCCCCTCCTCCCCCAGAGACAATCAGGACTGATTCCTTCTTGTCATTTGGATAAGGTTTATGGTTTGGGATAAAGTGTTAGGCTCAGCTGAAATGTCACCTCCTTGGAGAGGCTGTCACTTCATCCCCTCACTGATGTCACCCCTACTCCAAAAGCCACTCTTGCATCACCCTGGGGAATTTTTTCCATTACACTTATGACTGACATTAAAATTATGGACCTATTTGCCTATTTATTGCTCTCTTCCACAGGATGTCAGCTCCACGAGGACGGAGTCCTGTCTGCTTTATTTGCTGCTCTATTTGCAGCTTGTAGATCAGTGCCTGGCAATATGAGATGCTCAGTAGTTGTCTATCAAATGAACATAAAGTCCTGAGCATAAGGCCTAGTAGGCAGTAGTGCTTAATAATAAATGCAAGCTACATGATTCCTATGAACACACAAGTGCCAGGACGTCACTGTTAGGGGTTACAGGACAGAAAAGTCGTGGGAACTCCTGCCAACAGGTCCACGCTTCCTCCCTCCTCCCCAGATGGATAGACTGACTGAGGGCTACCTGTGTGGGTCAAAGCCCAGGACTGAAACATGTCTGTGTGATATGCTGGAAGGTCTGGAGGCTGTGTGTCCTCAGGCAGGGTACCTAAGCTCCTTGAATATGTTTCCTCAGCTACAAGATGGAATAACCACTCACTGCCTTCCTCAGAGGTTAAGAGCTGTGGTCTCCATCATTTTTGATTGAGACAGTGAGCACTTCCCACTACATTTATACTAGTTTAATACTAGTATAAATATACTAGAATAACTATTATATTCCTGTTTCATGGAGATGTTAGAAGTATGCAGAGTGTTCAGCACGGGCACCTACTTGATAAATTGCAAGGGTGGGTATCTCTTTCATGGGGACAGGGTAGGGTGAGTGGCCAGCGTATGCAGTATCTCTGGTATGCAGATGGGTGCCAGGGAGCCCTGACCACTCTGTCCTGCCCCTCAGGACGACGAGGTGGTCCTACAGTGCAGTGCCACCGTACTCAAGGAGCAGCTTAAGCTCTGTCTGGCAGCCGAGGGCTTTGGCAACCGCCTCTGCTTCCTGGAGCCCACCAGCAATGCCCAGGTTAGCATAGGAGGAAAGGCGGGGGCCAAGGGAAGAGGGAGTCTGAAGGGATACAGAGTCTGGGGTTCAAAGAAGAGTGGTCTGGAAGTCTGAAGGGGGGGTGCTGATAGGAGAGAAAATGGGGAAGACTAAGAGGAAAAGGGAACTGGGGTTCTTTGGAGGCTGGTGCCGGAGAGGGTAGAGGGTCTTTGATCCAAGGTGACAGGGCCTGGAGGGTCAGAGGGATGCTAGCAGGGAACTGAGTGGGAGGGGGTGAAGGCTGAGAGGTAGAGGGAGCCTGGGGTCTGAGGGTGAGGTAAACTCAGGGTCTGAGAGGGGAGATGACGGGGGATGAGGAGGTAAGCTGGGAAGGGAAGGGGAAATGGCATCTGATTGGTGAAAGGACTAGGGTGGCAGGGAGCCTTGGGTCCAAGGGAGAAGGTGTCTAGGGGTCTGATGTGACAGATGGGAGACTAAAGAGGGTAGTTAATGTTGCCCTCCTGTGACTTTGAAGTAGTGTTCGGTGTCCCAGGTGGGAGGCAGGAACAGGGTTGCACTGGTGACCAGGAGGTGGGACTCCCTCTGGGGTTGGAGAGATCTGGGGTGGGGTTGGCAGAGGAAGCAGAGGAGCCTCCTGGGTGTGGTGTATTTGAGGGTGGAGGCATGGGCCAAGACGTCCTCTGAGATTAGGTGGGGTGCAGGGTGCCGGAGGGGGAGAGTAGTGTGGAAGCTTCTGTGAGGTTTGGGTGGGGTTCAGATACTTGAAGGGGGGCAGCAGAGGTGTTTTCTGTGGTATTGGGGAGGAGGAGTCAGGGTGCCTGAAGCGGGTGGCAGAGGGCAGGGCTCCTTGAGAGGTTGGGATCGAGTGTGGGTCTGCAAGGGATGTGAGAATTTAGACTAAGGGGCAGGGGTTGTGCCAGGTCTTTGGGCCCTCAGGCCCTCTACTCACATCTCACCCCCCGTCCAGAATGTGCCCCCAGATCTGGCCATCTGTTGCTTTGTCCTGGAGCAGTCCCTGTCCGTCCGAGCCCTGCAGGAGATGCTGGCCAACACGGTGGAGGCCGGCGTGGAGGTGAGGCTTCCACCCAAGGCCAAGATGGGTGGCAGGGGAGGGTGGGAGGAAGCGGGCATCATTTACCATCTACTCTTCTTCCTCTCTCTGCCCCACACCCACAGGCCCTCAATTTGGATAAGTGGGTAGGTCTGGCCTTGGGTGTCACCTGTCCTTCTGACCCCAAGCTTGCCTCTTGGGCTCACATCCTGCATATGGGGCTTGGGGATCTTCCCCACCCCAGTTGTCAGGGCTGTGGAGCCCAGAACAGGCCAGTAAGGAAGGAAGGAAGGAATGAAGGAAGGAAGGAAGGAGGAGGATAGAGGCTTCTGAGCCCCTGTCCTCCCACGTACTCCTTCCTCCTCTTTTCCATCCTTTCCCTGACCTTGATCCCAGCTCTTCTCTGCATGGGACCTCTCCCCTCACCTCCCTTATCCCAAGTGTGAGTCCCCTGGGTCTGCCATGTGATCACATGGCCCATCACATGGCTCCCTCAGAGCATGGGCATGTAAGAGCTGGGATGGAAGGCCTGGTGCTGTCGAGCAAACAGGTGTCATTCCTCAAGAGTGTACATGTGGCAGCACAGGGCAGGTCTCTACAAGTGATGTTAAAATCTTTAACAACCACTAGGACTGTCCCAGCGTACACCAGCTGCAGCCCAGCCGTGACTTGACAGGTTAGAACAGGAGAGGCTGAGGTCTGTGGAACATGAGATACTGGGGTTTCCCTGAGTGTTCTTGTATCTAGAGTAGGGGTCCAGCCTCCCTGAGTGACTTTGAGACTGAGTGAACAAGACGAAGGAGACAGAATGGGCCTTGGGAACAGAAAACACCCCATCCACAGGCTTCTCAGAAACCAAGGCAGAGACTCTGCCAAGGGTCTAAGCTGAGGCTTCCTTGTATCCAGACTTGAGCATGGTATTGTATCAGAATCATATTCCTATGTGGGATAGGCTGGATGTATTGGGCGTCTGTTCTCACTCTGTGCCCCGTCCCTCACAGTCATCCCAGGGCGGGGGACACAGGACACTCCTATATGGCCATGCCATCCTGCTCCGGCATGCACACAGCGGCATGGTGAGTGCATCATCAAGGGGACACAGGTAGGGGCAGGAAGCAGGGAGGGCAGTGCTTGCCAGGAAGAGGCTGACCCCCCTGCCCATGACCCTAGTACCTGAGCTGCCTTACCACCTCCCGCTCCATGACTGACAAGCTGGCCTTCGACGTGGGACTGCAGGAGGATGCAACAGGTGCAGGAGCTGGAGAGCAGGGGGTGACAGGACAGTCTGCAGAACTATGGGGGTGGGCATGGGAATGCTCTGGTGGTGCGAATAGACACATTTGGATGGGGATATTCGGGCAAGCACGGGGGAACTGTAGGCAGAGGGTCTGAGGGCAGGAATAGGGGGCTGTGGAGCAGAGTTGGTAGCAGTAGTGGGAGTGGGTAGAAGGCTTGGGAGGCTCAGGAAGAGAAAGCCTTGGGAAGTGCATTCTGGGTAGCCATCATCCTGAGATCCTGCCCCATAGGAGAGGCCTGTTGGTGGACGATGCACCCAGCCTCCAAGCAGAGGTCCGAAGGAGAAAAGGTCCGCGTTGGGGATGACCTCATCCTCGTTAGTGTCTCCTCTGAGCGCTACCTGGTGAGCAATCCCACCTCTGTTATGGCTGCTACTGCCCCCAGGGCTGGAGGCACAGGGGTCCCCCCATCTCCTTATTACCAGTTAGTCTGATCTCTGGCCCCAACATCATGACTTCCAATTTCTACTTTCCTGAGCTTTGACATCCAATTACTGTTTTCTGATGCCCCATCTCCTGACTCCATCCTGGTTTGCTGACATATGACCTCTAATTTTCTGTCTCTCATCTGCTGGTTTCCCGGCTTCTGCCTATGGTTTTTGGCCTCGGCCTTTGGAGCTATTGTCCCCATCATCATTGTCTCTGACTACCACCTCCTGGTTGCCCCCAGCACCTGTCAACGGCCAGTGGGGAGCTCCAAGTTGACGCCTCCTTCATGCAGACACTGTGGAATATGAACCCCATCTCTTCTGGCTGTGAAGAGGGTGAGGACTCCATAATTCCAGCCCCTAAACTGAGACTCCCAACATAGATTTCCCACATTGCCCCTCAGACATGCCCTCAGACCCCAGACTATGACCCTCACACTTGAATCTCCAACTGACTCCAAATCCAGAACTCAGTATCAGACTCCCAAACACAGACCCCAAAGTGTTAGTCCCCAAAGCTCACATGCCAAACTCAGGTTCTGGAGACCAGACCCCTAAACTCAATTCCAAGCTTAGAACATCAAATTTGGAGCTAAGACTTAACCTTAAGCCTCAGACAACAAGCACAGACAGTGACCTCAGCCCCCAAACCCAGACCTCCAAGTTCAAACACTGATCCCCCAAACTAATCCCTCTAATTCAGACTCAGAACCTCAGCCAACCAACCTCAGACCTCTCCCTTTAACCTCATATCTCCAAAATCATTTCCTAGATTCAGACCCTATGCTAAGACCCCAAAGCATGGCCCCAAACTTTGACTCACACCCCAAATCCCAGAGCCCTAAGCCAGACCCAAGCTGAGACTCAAAGCACAGATCCCAAAACTCAGGCCTGAATCTCTGACCCACCAACTTCCAATAGCAAAGCTCAGATCTCTTCAAACTCAGACACCAAAGTCAGACTTCCAAACCTTAAACTTCAGACCCCAAACCTCAGCAACGAGCCCCAGAATCAAAATCACATGTAAAATTGAGACCTCCAACTTCAGAGCCAACCATTGTACCTTTACACCCAAATCCTAAGTCAATTCCTGGAATTCGGACCTCTGTATAAGAGAACATGAGACACAAACCTCTAACTCCAACCTCAAATATCCAAACTCAGACCGACAAGCCCCCTAACCTCAGCTCTGTACACCCAGACCCCCAAAGTTAGGACCCCAACCTCAGACCTTAAGTCTCATACCCAACTTCAGACCTCAAACCTAGCTTAAATCTCAGACTACACTTCATACCCTGAAGCTCAGATCTCTAACTGCAGACCCCCAATCCAGCCCCTAGTTCCCACAGGGGAGAAGTAGGTCCCCAGACTCTACTTCGGCTCCTGCACTTCTCTGGGGCTCCAGCACCACAAACATCACCTTTTCTTGCTCTTATCCAGGCTATGTAACTGGGGGCCATGTCCTCCGCCTCTTTCACGGACACATGGATGAGTGCCTGACCATTTCCCCTGCTGACAGTGATGACCAGCGCAGGTCTGGGTAGGGGACAAGAGGGCGTGGGGTCTCAGGGCAGGGGCAGGGGGGGAACACAAAAGTTGTTTGGGGGGTCTGGGGCCCTATGGGTGGAGTTAGGGATCAGATTCTGAGGGACTGGAGACTAAACCCCTGACCTCACTCTGTCCTGTGTCCCCAGACTTGTGCACTATGAGGGGGGAGCTGTGTGCACCCACGCCCGCTCCCTCTGGAGACTGGAGCCTCTGAGAATCAGGTGGGGGCATTAGGGTTGAGCTGGGGGAGGGGTTAGGAACTGGGGGTGTCTGGGAGGGAAGAGAAGGTCTTGAAGAAAGAACTGAGGAAGAGACTGAAGGGTTTTGAAGGAAGATCAAGGGAGCCCAAGAGAGCCATGAAGTCCTCGGGGTCCTAGACTCCTGGAGGAGAAGGAGGTCTTGGGGAATGGTGTGAGGCTCTGAGAGAGAGACTGGGGGGTCCTGAGTGAAAATGTGGGAGGTGAAAGGGGATAAAATGATGGGTCTGGGAAAACTGGGGGTACTAGAGATACCTGGGGAGCCCAGAAGAAGCTGTGGGGGCCGGAGAGAGGATTAAGGTTCCTGAGCAAGGACTGGGTGTCCTAAAAAAGAGGTAAGGAAGGTTTGGGGCACCCTGGAAGAGGGCTCGTGGTTTGAGGAGGTTTGGACTAAGACTCAAACCCTCCCATGTGGTGTCCATGGGAGGGCTGGGGGGACCCTATTACCCCCTTGCCTTCACCCTCCACAGCTGGAGTGGGAGCCACCTGCGCTGGGGCCAGCCGCTTCGCATCCGCCACGTCACCACGGGACGGTACCTGGCACTCACTGAGGACCAGGGTCTGGTGATGGTTGATGCCAGCAAGGCGCACACCAAGGCCACCTCCTTCTGCTTCCGCATCTCCAAGGTTGGCGGGGTCAGGGTGCCCTCTGTCACCTGGAACCCCAAATCCTCCCTCAACCCCGACACTGCTCTCTCTCATTCGGGTCCCTTCATTAACTGCACAGCAGAAAAGGCTGACCTCTGTCCCCTGCCCCTGCAGGAGAAGCTGGATGTGGCCCCCAAGAGGGACGTGGAAGGCATGGGCCCCCCTGAGATCAAGTATGGGGAGTCACTGTGTTTTGTGCAGCATGTGGCGTCAGGCCTGTGGATCACCTATGCTGCCCCAGACCCTAAGGCCCTGCGGCTCGGCGTGCTCAAGAAGAAGGTGGGCACCTGGAGGGGGACTGTGGGGTGCTCATGCTTGAGACTTCAGGAGTTTGAGGATGGGATTGAGAGAAATTGACAGGCTGAGAAACAGATTGAGAAATATAGGGAGAAAGGAAGAGGAATATATATATATATATGGTAAATATATATGAGAATAAGAGAGGGAGAAATACAGAGACAGCATAAGTCAGAGACAAAAATATGGAGAAAGAAAAATAGGGAAAGAGAGAGACAGGGAGTCAGAGATGGGGAAGATGGAGAGTGACGAGCAGACTGAGAATAACATTTGACAAATTAATGGGTACCCAGGTTGTTTTGGATGTATTTGTGGAAAAACAGGCCAGCTACAGAAACCTGTTCCCTGCTCTCCCAGTGCTCAGAAATAAACTGCCTTTAACAAAGTACGTAGTTTTAACTGAAGAGTGGAAAGCTACTTTTGACAGAGGGAAGAACATGCACAAAGACCCCGAGGTTGGAATGAGGTTGTTTTGTTGCAATAACAGAAAGAAAATCCAGTTTGGCTGGAGTAGAATGAGAGTGGGGTGAGTAGAGGAGCGAGATGAGGACAGAGAGGGGATGCCTTTACCTTGCAGGAGATGGGGACACGGAGTGTTTTGAGCAGGCCAGAGAGGTGGCCTGATTCACAAGGTTCCTTAGATGCTTTCAGGAATAGACTGTATGTGTGGGGGAGGGAGGTGTGGCGCAGGGTGGCAGGGAGGCAGAGCTGGAGCAGAATGACCAGAGAAGAGATTGCTGAGAGGGTATAGGTGGTAGATGACAGAGGACAAAACCAGGGTGGGGATTGTGGAATGGGGAAACATAGTGGATTCTGGTTGTATTTTGAGGATGGAGCCAATAGGATTTTCTGACAGATTGAGCATCAGGGTGGGAAAGGTAGGGCCTGAGGATGATGCAATGGTTTTTACCCTGAGCAACTGAAAGGATGGGAGTGCCATTAACCAAGTTGGGGACAGTCCAGTGTCAGCTCAGGCCCTGAGTGGTGTAACTCAGTGGGTTGGGCATCATCCTGCAAACCAAAAGGTTGCTGGTTTGATTCCCAGTCAGAGCACATGCCTGTGTTGTGGACCAGGGACCCTGTTGGAGGCATGTAAGAGGCAACCAGTTGATGTTTTTCTCACACATCAATGTTTCTCTCCCTCTCTTTCTCCCTCCCTTCCCCTCTCTCTAAAAATAAATAAGTAAATAAAATATTTAAAGTGTCAGCTCAGGAGGACAAGGATCTAAACTTTTACCCCCAAAGTCTATAACAGATTGAATGAGTGGGAAGACTAGGGAGGCACCTGTTTGCAAAGAACAAAACAAACAAACAAACAAACAAACAAGGCTTGTAGTTGGAAACATGAGCAGAAGATGAAATTTACTGCCATGGGACTATGATGAGGCCCTGGGGAGGTCAGCTCAGGGGAAAGCCAGCAGTGTGATGGCCTCACTCACAGAGGTTGTCAGGCATTCTGTCCGAGACATGTTGAGTTTGGGGTGCTGCTGCAGTGCTCTGATGGCGGAATGTTAAGTCATTAATAGATACAAGTGGAGAGGGTCTGGTCTGGAGATAGACAAGAGAGAGACGGAGAGAGGCAGGGAAAATGAGACAAAAGTATGCAATAGAGATGAGAGACAGATAAGGAGAGAGACAGAGACAAAGATGGACAGACAGAAACAAAGAAGGACAGATACAGAGAAAGAGAGACAGAGATAAAGGGGGAAAGGGCACAGAATGAAAGACAGAGTCAGGTAAAGACAGATAGCAGGCGGCAGGGTATTGATTGGCAGAGAGATTTGGTGGAGGAAGAATGCAGCTTTGGGGCTAATGTCTGGGGAGCATGACCCCCTCCTGACTCTGTCCCTCCACTGCCAGGCCATGCTGCATCAGGAAGGCCACATGGATGATGCACTGTCACTGACCCGCTGCCAGCAGGAGGAGTCCCAGGCTGCCCGCATGATCTACAGCACTGCTGGCCTATACACCCAGTTCATCAAGTGAGCAATCTGCCCACTCTGCCCCCGGTGCCAGGCCACACCTTGATCCCCATGCTCCTGGAGTTCAGGCACCTGAATCCATTAATCTCTACCTCTGACGGTCACAGCCCAGCTAACATACACATGACCACTAACCTCTCAACTCTTGACCTTCATACTTGACCCCTAATCTGACCTCACATCCCTGATCTCTACCTTTCATACACCTGACACCCAGACGCTTGACCCCAGATCTCCCCAGTCCTGACTCCCGCTTCCACTACCCCGGTGCCTACACAGGGCATGAGTCCTAGTTCCAGCTCTGCCTTTGGCCATGTGTGACCTTAGGTCAGTGCCCTTGTTGCTCTGCGTCTCAGTCTTCCCCTCTGTTCAGTAAGTGTGTCTGTGGGACTCCTGCGGGAACAAGGGGTGGATCTCGCGAGCGTCTCACCGGCAGCCAGCGCGCTCCGGCCCCCGGGTGACAAGTGCGCCATCCCCACAGGGGCCTGGACAGCTTCAGCGGGAAGCCGCGGGGTTCGGGGCCGCCGGCTGGCACAGCGCTGCCCATCGAGGGCGTCATCCTCAGCCTGCAGGACCTCATCGGCTACTTCGAGCCGCCCTCCGAGGAACTGCAGCATGAGGAGAAGCAGAGCAAGCTGCGCAGCCTGCGCAACCGCCAGAGCCTCTTCCAAGAGGAGGTGAGGCCGCGCCGGGGAAGGGCAGGGTCTGGGTCGCAGCGGGGGGGACTGAGGAGGGTGGAGATGTAGAGGCCTGCGATCGGGCGGAGCCAGTTGAGGGGAACGGGAAGGACCGGCGCTTGAGTCTACCCGCAGGGCGGCAGGTCGCAGGCACAGGCAAGGGGTTGGGGCCTCGCGGGGGATCCGGATAGCATTGGTGGGCGGAGCCCTGAGGGGCGGGGCATGCGAGTGAGAGGGAACCCGAGAGGTAAGTGGGGCCGGCCTTCTTCCCTTACCTGGGTGGGATGAGGGCCGGGTCGTTGGTGAAGCTCTGGAAGGAAGACAGGACCAGAGAAGTCAGGATGAGCGCCAAGAAGCTGCCGGGCTCAGGGGCGGTGTCTGTGGGGGTGCGACCTGCGGGATGGGAGGACAGAACCAGAGTGGGGCATGGTGGTGGAGGCAGGGTCAGAGGTGGGTCTCTGGGAGACTGGGAGGGCAGTGTGGGGAGGGACCTCAGCTGGGGCCCGGAGCTAGGAGTTTGTGTGTTATGAGAGCACGAAGGGAGGAGATGTGGGGTCTAAGTGGGAAGGGCAGAGAGGAGTTGGAGGAGGGGGCTGGACAAAGGTCGCAGGTCTGATGTCTCCAAGGCGATGGGGGTTGCGTGGTCATTCAAAGGCTTCCAACTTGGTCCCCTGCCTCTCCAGGGCTCCCAGTCTGATGGGGGAGGCAGACCTAGAAAGGATATTTAGGGACAATAACAAAACTCACTTATGGAGTGGAGTTAGTGTATACAAAGTTCTTAGAACAGTGCCAGTACATAATAGATGCTACATAAGTATTAGTGGTTATTATTACCTTGAATTTAGTCCTTACTATGTATTAAGAGCGCTATGTACATGACATCCTCTGATGGCCCCCATGGGGGATTGTAATTCCCATATTACAGGTGGGTCACTGAAGCTCAACAAATATGTTAGGGGATATGGCTGTCAACAAAACAGACAAAAATTCCTATCTTTATGGAGTTGACATGGTGGGGGATAGGTGATAGATAAAATGAGAAAATTATATGGTATAGATGATAATTGATAAGGAGAAAAATAAAGCAGGGGAGCAGTATGGGGTGCTGGGAGTGTTGCAGTTTAAAATAGAATGCTCAAGGAGGGTGACCTGAATGAAGGGCAGGGGCAATGTGCACACCTGGGGGAGGAATAAAGAGAAGAAAGAGCCCTGGCTAGTGTGGCTCAGTGGATTGAGTGCTGGCCTGGGAACCAAAGGGTCACTGGGTTTGATTCCTAGTCAGGGCACATGCTTGGGTTGCCGGCCAGGTCCCCAGTAGGGGACAAGCGAGAGGCAACCACATGCCGATGTTTCCCTTTCTTCCTCCCTTCCTCTCTCTCTCAAAATAAGTAGATAAAATCTTTAAAAAAAAAAGAGAGAGAAAGAAAAAGAAGAGGAAGACAGAGAAGAAAGCAAGTGACCAGCTAGGCCATGAGGTGGGAGTGTGCTTGGCAAGTTCTAGAATAACGAGGAGGAGTCAAGGGCAGTGGAAGCAGGGCAAGAGTGGGTGGAAATGGGGGAAGAGAGGTGACAAGGGCCAGGCCATGATGAAGACTTTGGCTTTGGGAACCATAAGAGGGTCAATTCTTCTAAATTTACAAATAGTTAGTGGCAGAGCCAGTCTATGTGACTCCAGTCTGGCTATGCAACAATGTGCTGACTTTCTTCCTAGTGATATGGGACCCAGAATATAGATTCGGTTATCATAGCAACACTATTTGTCACAGACTAAAACTAGGAACAGTCCAAATGTCCACCACCACTAGGTTGGATCCATAAATGTGTCATATTTGTTAAATGGATATGAATATACTCAGCAATGAAAAGGAACAAACTATAGCCAGATTCAACAATATTCTTGAATCTTAAACTGTAATATTGAGCAAAAGAATCCGTGTACAGAAGAATACTTGCTGTATATCCCAAGTTCAAATACAGGCAAAAGTCAATTAGAAAATTAAGGTAAGGATTTTCATACAAGTCAGGATGACAGTTTACCCCTAGCAGAGAGGGCTGTGTAATCAGAAAAAGCATGCAGGCACCTCCTGGGTGTCGGGCAATGTTCTCTTTCTTGACCTGGATCATGGTTCCATAGGTGCTTTCCCCTCCCCCCCACATAGGTATTCTTGATATTGGTTTGGTAAACCATATAATTTGATCTTTATTATCCACAGATTCTGTGTTTGCAATTTGCCTACTTGCTGAAATTTATTTGGGTAACACCCAAATCAATACTAGGGCACATTTGTGGCCATGTGCAGAGTGGCAGAAAATTTGAGCCATCTGATGCACATGGCACAGGTTGTCAGCTTGAGGTTGAACAAGGTGACACTCTGCTTTCTTATTTCAGCTCTTACATTGTAAATAAGTGTCCTTTCTGTTGCATATTTGGTGCTACATTTTTTTTGCATTTTTGTGCTTTTTGTTGATTTTGCTGTTTAAAATGGCCCCCTAAGTGTAGCGTTGAAGTGCTATCTAATGTTTCTAAGCACAAGAAATCTGTGAGGTGCCTTGCTGAGAAAATACGTGTGTTAGATAAGCTTCATTCAGGTATGAGTTATACTGCTGTTGGCTGTGAATTTAATGCTAATGAATCAACAGTATATATTAAATCAATGTCTTTAAACAGAAATGCAAATAAAACAAGAGTTTGCATTGACTGATTGATGACATTATGATTGTCACCAGACACTCAGGAACTGCCTGTGTTTCCCCTGGGAGTCATGGTTCAAGATTCACTTACTCAGTGTTCATGGGGACTTGACTTTACAGAACCTAAACATTATGAGTAACAATGGACTGTATATAGTTTATGTGCTTCTCTGTTTGTGTGTTATAATTCACAATAAAAAAGACAAAAGACTAAAATGTAAAAAAAAAAGAAGGAAAAACAAAAAAAATTTCTGATGATCGCTGTGGAGAGTGAACTGAGCCAACTGAGACCAGGAGTGGGGTGCTTGGAAGTGGAAAGGATGGAAAGAAAACTGTGGGAAAGAAAAGCACAAATTCTGTCCTGATGTTAATAAGGCTGTATTATGTTGGGGACAGAGGCACAGAGGAGGACTGATCTGCAGAGCCTAGGAGAGAAGGGTGATAGAAGTGAAGGGGGACATGGAGCTAATGGTGCTGGTTTAAATCTGGGAACTCACAGTCACTAGCTGTCAAAGGAATATAAATTAGTAAATCCAAGAAAGACAAGGAAGGGAAGGCCTGGAATTCCTGTGGTGACCCTCTTGTTTTCTCTGCCTCAGGGGATGCTCTCCCTGGTCCTGAATTGCATTGACCGCCTAAATGTCTACACCACCGCTGCTCACTTCGCTGAATTCGCAGGGGAGGAGGCTGCCGAGTCCTGGAAAGAGATTGTAAACCTGCTCTATGAACTCCTGGGTAAAGAGGCCCAGTCCTGACTTCCCTTAGAGCTCACCAGGTGTCCGGTACTGTTGGGTCTAACCCATCTCTCCACCCTCAGCTTCTCTGATCCGTGGCAATCGTACCAACTGTGCCCTCTTCTCCACCAACTTGGACTGGTTAGTCAGCAAGCTGGATCGTCTGGAGGCCTCATCTGGTAGGAGATCCCACAGGAGAGGACAGGGGCTTGGGGGAGGGGAAGGTCACAGCCAACTCACCTCTTACTCTGCTAACCTTTCAGGAATCCTGGAGGTGCTATACTGTGTACTGATTGAGAGTCCGGAGGTTTTGAACATTATCCAAGAGAACCACATCAAGTCCATCATCTCCCTCCTAGACAAGCATGGGAGGAACCACAAGGTTTGCTCCTCACCCCTACCTTTTCATCCCTGTAACTCTGAAACCTGACCCAACTACCTCAGAACTTTCCACCCCCCTCACCCACCTCCCCCATCTTATCTCTTACCTGGACTCCTCTCCCATATACTTCCACCTTAACACAAGGTCTCTAACTCATGGTTCTTAAATAAATTCTGGCCATAGATGGTCTTCGGTAGATCTCTGAAATTTTTTCTTTTAATTTCCTGTAATTTTCCAATTGAATAGTCTTTGGTGGGGTACATATACACTCTCCACTTTGCCGCAGGTACAGCCAGTTCCCACTGCATTATTTCTAACCACTTCACAGATTCACATTATCCACCTGGCTCCGGGAGACACTAGTTTGCAATTCCTGCTGATCTCAAATCTCATCCTGACCCCTGTGCTCTCACACTGATCTGATCCTTTCACTCTTCCCCCAGCCTCTTACCTCTAACCTCTTACTTCACTCTCTAATTTCTTTTTTTTTAAAGATTTTATTTATGTACTTTTTAGAGAGAGAGGAAGAGAGAGAGAAAGAGAGGGAGAAAAACATCAATGTGCAAGAGATACATCAGTTGGTTGCCTCTTGCACGCCCCCAGCTGGAGAACCTGGGCCACAGCCCAGGCATGCACCGTGATTGGGAATCTAACCTGAATCAGCCTTTTGGTTTGCAGGCTGGCGCTCAATCCACTGGGCCACACCAGCCAGGGCAGTCTCTCATTTCTTACATTGTTGGTGCTTTATCCCAACTCATATGGCCCCTACCCTCTCTCCCGATCTTTCTCTTTGACCTTTGATTGTTCTTTATGATCTGTGACCTCCCACTTTCTCCACCTTCTCTGTCCCCATCTCCTGTCCTGACACACCATTCTTTACTTCTGGCTTCCCACCCATGGCCTCCCCAATGGATCTCCGCCTGGGGCTCTTGCATCCTGACCTCTAACCTTGACCTCCAGGTGCTGGATGTGCTGTGTTCCCTGTGTGTGTGTAACGGCGTGGCTGTGCGCTCCAACCAAGATCTCATTACCGAAAACTTGCTCCCTGGTCGTGAGCTTCTGCTGCAGACAAACCTCATCAACTATGTCACCAGGTCTGATCCCTAACACCTGACCCTAGCCTGACCTCCCCCTGACTCAGACTCCACACCATGTAGGTGCTCCTTCCTCCATCTCCTACCCTGGACCTAACACCTGATCCTCACAGATATCTACTCTTGCCCCAGCCCACTTGGCTCCCCACTCTTGTCTTCTCTCCCTGTTCCATTTCTGCCTCTGTCTGTTCCTTTATCTTACTCTCTGTTTCTGTATCTCTCTATTTCTCCTCCATGTCTTCCCTCTGTCTCTCCCATCTTTCTCTTTTCTATCTGTCTTTAGTGTCTCTTTATCTGTCTCTGTCTCTGCTTTTTCTCCCTTTGCATCTATTTCTTACCCTCTACCTTCATGTTTCTGCCTCTTTGTTTTTCCTATGTATACATCTCTGTCTGTCTGTTTTTCTCTCTCTCCCCCTCCTCACTTGCAGTAACCTGGTCTCCTCTCCACCTCTCCCTCACCCCCTTCTCTTGTCCTGTTTCTCCTGCAGCATCCGCCCCAACATCTTTGTGGGCCGAGCAGAGGGCTCCACACAGTACAGCAAATGGTACTTTGAGGTGATGGTGGATGAAGTGATTCCATTCCTGACAGCTCAGGCCACCCACCTGCGGGTGGGCTGGGCCCTCACTGAGGGCTACAGCCCCTACCCTGGAGGTGGTGAGGGCTGGGGCGGCAACGGGGTTGGTGACGACCTCTACTCCTACGGCTTTGATGGGCTGCATCTCTGGACAGGTATCCATCTGAACCCTTCCAGGGGATGGCCAACCCTGACCGTTGATCCCAGAGTTTCCAATACTCTCACCACACATCTTAAGCTTCTTGGGATCCTGACCCCCAAAACAGGCCAACTTTTGATCCCTTACTCCTCATTTATCAAGACCCTGGAGCTTCCAGAATCCTGTCCCTAACATGTTTCTTCATAGCCTCCAGAACTCTGACCCCAGAGGATGTATGTATGACCTGTGACCCTAGAGATTACCCCCAAAACTGCCCAGATTATTACGACCTCTGATCTTTGAATTATGACCCCAAAGGGCCCAGAAACCTAACTCCAAACAGGCTTTAATTTCTGACCCCACAGGCCTCAGGGGAGCCTTGACCTCTAGCCCTGTTCCAGAGCTACAGGACCCTCTGTGGGAACACTTGACCTTAGGTTTCCTGGATCCAAACCCCATAGGATCCTCTTATATTTGCCCCTTGTCTCTTGAGATCATTGGTCCGATAGGACCTCTAACTTCTGACCCCTCCCTGGTGATCCTGGTGCAGGACACGTGGCACGGCCAGTGACTTCCCCAGGGCAACACCTCCTGGCTGCAGAGGACGTGGTCAGCTGCTGCCTGGACCTCAGCGTTCCATCTATCTCCTTCCGCATCAATGGCTGCCCTGTGCAGGGCGTCTTCGAGGCTTTCAATCTCAATGGACTCTTCTTCCCTGTCGTCAGCTTCTCAGCTGGTGTCAAGTAAGGAATTACTCCTGCCCCCTTGCCAGTCCCCAGACCTGGGACTATCCTGAGACAGCTTCCCCAAGCACTCCATAGCCTCCTATGAGGCCAGGAACCAGCAGAACCCACTCAGTACTGACTAGTCAGATGCCTATGTGAAGGTCCCAGTGACTTCTACATGACCCCAGATACTTTCAGTGTTCTCCCAATGACATCAGCTTCTCCCCAATGTTATGTTATTCCAGTGACCTCCAAGTGCCCTTGAAACTTCACACTGACCCTCTAAAACCTGCAGACTCTCCTGGTGACCTCTTAAATTAGCTCATACTGTCCCAATGACTCTATGCTATTCCAGTGACCTTCAAATGACTTCAGAATATGACAGTGGTCTTCTAATGACCCCCAAACTTCCCAATAACCCGCCATGATCTTGGACTATCCTAATGGCTCCATGCTTTTAAAAACTCCTCAGTGACTCCGGCATCTTTCAATGATACAATTTCCCGCTGACCCCTCAGAGACCCCAGATATTTCAAAGACCCCTCAATAGCTCAGTCTTTTCTCGATGACCCCCAAACTCTGCAAAGGACTTTCCAATCACTATTCAGTGGCAATTATGGTTATCTCATAATTACATCTTATCCTCAGTGACTCCCAAATGACTTTCTTGGTCTCCTCAAAACCTTCCAATATCCCCAAATGCTCTTTTGACCCAGCTCCTCCAAAGGACCTTCTTGTGACCTTACTCTCCAATGACCCCACACTTTCCTTATTTAATTTTCCAATGATTCCCATTGACCTCAGACATTCTTTTTGACCTTATAATATCCTTTCTGACTCCTAAATGATGTTCATTATCCTATGACTGCCCAGTGACCTCAGGTCTCCTCAGAACCTTCCACCAGTCCCAAGATTGCTCTCTTACCCACACTGAGCATAGACTCTCCCCTCTAAACTGCTCCACCATTGATCTCACTCTCCCATCCAGGGTGCGGTTCCTCCTTGGTGGCCGACATGGCGAATTCAAGTTCCTCCCCCCACCTGGCTATGCCCCATGCCATGAGGCTGTGTTGCCTCGAGAGCGACTCCATCTGGGACCCATCAAGGAATATCGGCGGGAGGGCCCCCGGGGGCCCCACCTGGTGGGCCCAAGCCGCTGCCTCTCACACACAGATTTTGTGCCCTGTCCTGTGGACACTGTTCAGGTAGTGCCTGCCCTGTGGGGGTTTCCTGGTGATGCAAACTCCCTTAAGAGTCAGAGCGGTGGGAAGTTGAGCTGAAAGTTGCAAACCCTGTTGTTTAACAGAGGGAAACTGAAGCAGGGAGGAGGCAAAGGACTGTCTCAAGGCAGACACTCAGTTTCAGGGAGTCCTCACTGTAGCCCACTAAGGAAAGGATATTATTACCCCAATTTACAGTTGAGTAAAGTGAGGCCCAGACAACTAAAGCACCCTGTGCAAGTCACACAACTATGAACCCAAGCAGTGTGATTCCAAAGCTTGTGCTATTACCCACTACAATTTGTTGGATGCCTCTTTTATTCCAGGCTACTCCCACTCCTCTTACCCCAATCTGAACTCCCTACCTTCCCTCCAAGCATGTCCCTATAGGAGGGGATTTAAGCCATGTTCAAGAGACTGACAATAAGGGTTTGATTTTCAGTATGTCACCATGGGCATGTGGCTTTACCTCTCCATACCTCAGTTTCCTTATCTGAGAAAAGGAGATAACAATAGAACCTACCTCATAGCATTGTTGTGAAGATCAGATAAATTAATATATGCAAAATGCATAGCAGAGTCCTGAATAAATAATAAGTACTCACTATAGTTCCTGTTAGTAGCAGTAGTAGTAATATTATTTCAGTGATGAACTTGTCATGCCCCTCTAGCTAGGCCAGAGCCCTGGGCCTCCTCCTTGATGTCTCCCTCACCCACCCCCCAGCCTGTCAGTCAGTTTCATGGGCTGTCCACTCAGCCTCCTGGACAGTCCTCCACACCTCTCCTCTCCTCCCCCTGGCCCACCCTGGTCCAACCATCATTATCTCCTGTCTGCAGAGCAGACATTTAAATAAACTACAAAACATTTAATAGTTTTTGGAAGTGATTTCACAGAACCCTTATGAGGTATTATGAGTTAAGCATTGTTCAGATCTTCACTGTACAGAGAAAGAAAGATACTTATCCATTCATTCAACTGACATTTCCCTAGCATTTCCTCTGGGCCCGGCTCTGGGATGGGCAGGCCTGGGAAAATGGCAGAGAGCTAGGAAGCCCAGGTTCTTTTCTCGTGGAGCTTCCAGGACAGAGGAGAGACAGACCTACTCCCAGATAATCCCTTAATTCTGATGATGCTAAGTCCTTACTTTGCTGGTGTTAGTCCTGGAGTCAGGGTGAGGTGATGGGAAGTAGGGCTTGGAGTAGCAGAAAAGGTCAGAAGAGCATGCTGGGGGACTGTCCAGAGCTCACACGTGTTCTCTGGAAAAGTGGTCATGGTGCAAGCCAGAGGAAGCTCAGGGACTCAAGAATGTCTTCTGCTTCAGATTGTCTTGCCTCCCCATCTGGAGCGTATTCGGGAGAAGCTGGCAGAGAATATCCATGAACTTTGGGCACTGACTCGCATTGAGCAGGGCTGGACCTATGGCCCGGTGAGAGACCGCAATCAGGCTAGACTTGCTGGGGAGGGTGTGCATGGCTCGTGGCTGCGGGAAGAGTCTTTAGGGCATGGGGTGAGGGGGTGTCTTTGGATTTCCAGTGGCAGAAATGAGGATGGGAGGTCAGGGGTCACAGTCTGGGAGTGTTGGGGGAAGGGAAAAGGAACCAAGGACTTGACCCTGGGGTTTCTTCAGGTTCGGGATGACAATAAGAGGCTGCACCCTTGTCTTGTGAACTTCCACAGCCTACCAGAGCCTGAGAGGAATTACAACCTGCAGATGTCGGGGGAGACACTCAAGTGAGGGGTGTACCATGGAGCAGGGGCTGGGCCTGACTGCGGGTGGGAAGGAGGGCAAGGGGAAACAGGGAGAGTGAGACAGAGGCTGAGAGAGAGGCTGAGAGAGAGAAGGAAAATGACAAGAGAAAAAATGACAAGAGAGACAGAGAGGAGGGGGGCAGGGCTTGTCAGACAAACTGACATAGCACAAGAGAGACAAAAGCAGAAAGCAAGATGGTCAATAAGAGTGAGAGACAGATGTGGAAAGAGACAGAAAGAGGCATCTGGAAAAAATGGATGCAAAGATATACAGAGACAGAAGTAGGGAAAGACAAGAGCTAGAGAGACAGAGACCAAGACAGAGAGAGGTAGAGACAAAGAAACCAAGGGAGCTGGGGAAAAGATATGGAGAGAGCTGGAGACCCAAGGCAGAGGCAACCAGGGCTGTGGGAAAGGAACCAGGGGGCTGGGTGGGGTGACCCTGTACCCCTGTCCCCTGCCCCAGGACTCTGCTGGCACTGGGCTGCCATGTGGGCATGGCAGATGAGAAGGCAGAGGACAACCTGAAGAAGACAAAACTCCCCAAGACGTGAGTGTGGGTGACTCTGGTCCCATCTGGGGACTAGAGTGGGCGGCTGGAGAGGTTAAGGGATCTTGTGGGGAGGCTAGAGTCAGAGAAGAAAGGGCCATGGATTATGGTGACAAGTCACAGGGTCAGGAGTGAGGATTCTGGAGTCAGTGGTGAGTGTCTTGGGAGGTTTCATGGTTGTGGAGTTAGGAGTTCCAGAGAGAGTGGGAGCTGTTCAGGCCCCTCAGAGTCAGGCTCTGTCTGCCAGGGAGGCAGGAAAATGAGAGCTGAGTTTCTATCTCCAAGTTGGAGACCAGGAATCAATGGAAAGAGGTGAGAAGTTGTTAGAGTTGTAAGGACTCTGAAATTATGGCTAAGAGATCCTGGTGATAGAGGCCAGGGTTCAGAGGTCAAGAACTCCCAAGCTAGGAGTTTGAAGCCATAGGTCCTGGAGGTTAGAGGGTAAGAACCTCAAAGTTAGAGGTGAGAGGTCAGAGCACTTCAGGGTTAGAGATGAGGCTCCCAAAATCAAAATAAAGGAGTCACAGAAACCAGAGGTCAGTGAAATCAAAGTCCTTGCTAGGGTCACAAGATCATGGGGTCAGAGGTCAGGTATCTCCGAGATTATTTAAGAAGTCGTAGAACCCTGATGTCAGAGATCAACGGTCAGAAATTCCCAGACTTACGCCTCTGGGATCTTGGGAACAAGGTTCATTTCAAAATCAGGGATCTCATAGCACAGAGCCCAGAGCCCCACCATACCCACAGGTACATGATGAGCAACGGGTACAAGCCAGCACCACTGGACCTGAGCCACGTGCGGCTAACGCCAGCACAAACAACGCTGGTGGACCGACTGGCAGAGAACGGGCACAATGTGTGGGCCCGAGACCGTGTGGCTCAGGGCTGGAGCTACAGTGCTGTACAGGACATCCCCGCACGCCGAAATCCTCGCCTTGTGCCCTACCGCCTATTGGACGAGGCCACCAAGCGCAGCAACCGGGACAGCCTCTGCCAGGCAGTGCGCACTCTACTGGGCTATGGCTACAACATTGAGCCACCTGACCAGGAACCCAGTGAGTGCTGACCTCTGGTCCCAACCCTGACCCCTGAACTGTTTGCCAACCCAGTCCCTGAATGGGCAACAGCCACAATACTGAACGCCCCCACCCCCAACTCTGATTCTCACTTTCACCCTAACCCTGAACCCAATCTTCGCCACTGACCTTGATCTAACTTGCCTGGGCTATGGCTACAATACTGAGCCACCGGACCAGTAGCCCAGTGAACACTGACCCTGACCCCAGACTCCAATCCTTGACCCCCCAGCTGTGACCACTAACCCCTAACCCCTAACCCCTAACTACCCAAGGTCTCAGAGAGCCTCTAACCTCTACCCCTAACTTGACCCTTGACCCATTACTGACTCCTAGTACCAGCCTTGACCCTTTACCCTGGCTGTGGCTATGATCCTCAGCCTTCAATTCCTCACCCCTTGGTCCCAACTCCAATTTCCATCTCCTCCCTCACCCTTACTCTGACACTTGATTCTAAAAATCGACCTTAATCTTGACTATGACTGACTCGACTTTCTCCCTCTATGTCACTGTCAGTATCTTGTCTCTGAGAGCTCTGACTCCTGAAGACAATAGGGGAAGGGTCTCACTCAGTGAGTCTCTTCTCTCTTTCTCTGACTGGTCTAAGATTCCCCAGTTCTCTAACACCAAGAAATTCTCCCTCTTCCCCCAGCCTTTCCTTCTCTGGTCCCTCTCACCAACCTCTGTGTCTTTGGGCCCACTCCTCACCCAGCCTCTATGACTCTGCCTGGCCCCATTTGTAGGTCTAGTGGAGAGCCAGTCCCGTTGGGATCGGGTGCGCATCTTCCGGGCAGAGAAATCCTATGCAGTGCAGAGTGGCCGCTGGTACTTCGAGTTTGAGGCAGTCACCACAGGAGAGATGCGAGTGGGTTGGGCAAGGCCCGAGCTGCGGCCTGATGTGGAGCTGGGAGCGGATGAACTGGCCTATGTCTTCAATGGGCACCGTGTGAGTACCTCCCTGGGCTCCACTCTGCCAGGCCCTCCACTCCATACGCTCATACGCTCCATCCCTGCCTCTATCTGTGCCCCACTCTGTCCACTCATCCGTCTGTCCATCCACCCACCCTTCACTCTTTCTCTGTACATACAAATATCTATCCATCATCCATCTCTCTATCCAACTATCCATTAATCCACCCACAAATCCAACTATCCATCAATCTACTCACCTGTCCGGATAATCAAATCATTTAACCATCCACTTTTCCACCTATTCACTCATTTGTTAGTTCAGCCACTCACCTATTTAATCAATTTGCAATTTCATTGATCTATCCATTCATCTATTCAATAATTTAATGCATGCATCCATGAATTCTTTTATTTATCCACCCACCCATCCTTCCGAAAACCCATTTATCTCTCTGTCTATATTTTCTTCCTTCCCTGCATCAACGCATATAGACTCAGCTTTCGTTTCATTCTTCCATCCAGCCATACACCCGGCTTCCCATCTATCTTGTTATCCATTTACCTATTCCAGGTATATATGGGTCTGTATGGGACACTGGTAGGTTCCTTTTTCCTTTCCATCTCTCCACTTGCTGCTGCCCCTAACCCCTCACTACCACTTTAGTGGTCTGCATAGTCTGAGACCCAGCCATGGGCACAGTAGAGAACCCAAGCAGAAGGGAAGCAAAAGCATGAAAGCCTGTCCTTTACATTCCAGGGATCATAGATGTGAGTGTGGGGAAAATGGAGGAAACTTTGGGGGTGACCTCTATTCTGTCCCACATGGCCTGGGCCTGATGCCTTGCATGTGTCTCTTTACGTGCCTCTCCCTTCTTTCTTATGTCTTCACTTTGTGTGTCTCTCATGCCACTTCTTCTCCTCACCCCCTCACAGGGTCAGCGTTGGCACTTGGGCAGTGAACCATTTGGGCGTCCCTGGCAGTCAGGTGATGTCGTGGGCTGCATGATCGACCTCACAGAGAACACCATTATCTTCACCCTCAATGGTGAAGTCCTCATGTCTGATTCAGGCTCCGAAACAGCCTTCCGAGATATTGAGATTGGCGATGGTGAGGCCTGGCCTCATGGCCCCTTTCTGGTTTTCTTCTATCTGACCTGACCCTTCACTGCCCTCTGCAGCTTCCCACTCTTCTATTCCTTCCTTCCACATTTCCCCTCCCCACGGGCTCCTGCCCTACCCACCTATCTGTCTCACCCCTGCCCACCTGTACCCTCCCACCAGGCTTCCTGCCCGTCTGCAGCTTGGGACCTGGCCAGGTGGGTCATCTGAACCTGGGCCAGGATGTCAGCTCCCTGCGGTTCTTTGCCATCTGTGGCCTCCAGGAAGGCTTTGAGCCATTTGCCATCAACATGCAGCGCCCGGTCACCACCTGGTTCAGCAAAAGCCTCCCCCAGTTTGAGGCCGTGCCCCTGGATCACCCTCACTATGAGGTGAGGACTGACCCCACTCAATACCTTCTGATCTGCCTCCAGACCTCATTCTTCCTACAGTTGTCTTCCCTGAGTTTCTCTTCTCCTTCCCTGTTAGCCCACAGCCATGTACATAGGGGTGTTAGGGTAATGGGTTCCTAGGACTGCCTTGTAGGGTGTAACCTCTGCAAACTACAACCTTTCTGAGCTCCAGGTAGCTTGCCTATAAAATGGAGGAAGAGAGGAAAAAGAAGCTGGATTAAGTCATCCCAATGGAAATTTCCAGTTTTTATAACTATCTGATCGTAGAACAAGGTTTAAGGAAATATAAATCCTTGAGTACATTTTTGCAACTTTCTCATTAATTGTTATGTTTTTTGTTCATTTATTTGTTTTTAGTAGCTCTTTATTAATATGAGTATCCTAATTTTTAGACTCCAGTGTTGAACTCAGGGTCAGATGCTTACTATAAATACTCCCATCAACCAAAGTGATAGTCCTCCTCTCAATCTGGGAAGAACTTGAACTCTATGTGACTGAGGTTCAGCTTTCTAATCAGACAGACCTGGAGTTGGCCTCTTGCCTTGGACCTATGACTATCTCTTCCTGAGCCTCAGTTTTCCCATCCATGGTGTCTTTTGGATCTTCCTCTCACGTAATCTCCCTCTTTATTTTTGCAGAATCATTTGAGTAAGTTTGGGACATCATGCCTCTTTATCCCTAAATATTTCAATATGCATTTCTTCAGAACAGGCTGTGCTCTTACAGAACTACATACAGCGCAGTTATAAAAATCAGGAAATTGATATGTACTACCACCTAATTCACAATCCATACTCAAAATTTGTAAATTGTGGCAATAATGTTCCCCTTTTATTTTTACGGTCTAGGATTACATGTTACATTTAGTTGTTATGTTTTTAGTCTCAAAGTAGAATGTCTCTGAGTCTTTGTCTTTCACAACATTGACGTTTTTGAAGTGTATAGGCCAGTTGCTTTGCACAGTGTCCCTCAGTTTGGGTTTGTCAGATGTTTCCTCATGGTTAAGTTCAGGTTCTACATATTTGGCAGGAATTCCACAGCAGTGATGTTGTACAGGATATCAGGAGGCACACGATGTCGCTGTAACTTATTACTGATTATGTTAACTTTGACTCTGTGGTTAGGGTGGAGTCTGTGATTCTCACACTGTAAAGTCACTCTTTGTCTAATTACTGAGTAATTTGTAGCGAGGCACTTTAAGACTAGATAAAAATGGAAGGGTTTTAAGCAGGTAAATGTCCAGTTTAGATTTGAGGCCTGGAAAGGATGCTATTGACAGTGGATTGTAGGAGGCAAGAGTGGAGATAGACAGATCAGAGAGGTGCCTAGGGCAGGAGAGGACAGAGGAGTAGCTGTGAACTTCCCAATTCCTGCCACTGCCAACAGTGTTCTGAACATAAAGGACAGCCGTGAGGATGAATAAACTGGTGTACATCCAACACTTGGGCAAATCTCACACACATCATGTTGAGCGAAAGAGCCAGACACAAAAGAACACATACAGTGGAGTCCCATTTGTAGAAAGTCCAAGAACAGGCAAAGCTAATCTGTGATAAGTCAGGACAGTGTTACTGTGTTACCTTGCACAGAAGGGAGAGGCCAGTAGACAGTCATCAAAGAGCAAAGTCCAAACAAGTTTTATTAGGAAGCAGGAGAGAGAGAAAATATTGCACACAGTCTAGGGACAGGCAGTTTTGCCTTACAGTTTTGGCGTGAATTCTTTGGCTGGCGAGTACAGAGGTCTGTCTCAGTAGTTAGGCCTTGAGGGGGTCAATTTGGGAACGACATCAAAGAAAGGGAACCACTCCAATTGTTTATGGAGTCTCAAGAAAATTTTTTTTTGTTCTTAAGTAACTTATTTTTAAATTATAAGATTACAATGCCTTGATTAAAACACAAAATAGCAAAATGGAAATTAAACCAAATCAATAAATCAAAAGACAAAGAAAACTTGGTTTTCTTGAATATCAGTCAGTACTTAAACCATCATTATAAGTATCTGATATCCCAATCACATCTTATGTAGACATAGGTATAACCATTTCAAACATTTCACTTGTGGGTTTAATTTCTCCTTTTCAACTTTTATGAACTGTAATATAATTTGTTTCAAATCCTATTATACCAAGTGTTTATACTGCAACAGCAGCAAATCTTGCATGTGAAATCAGATGTGGGACTCGGACACAGTTTAGATTTTGGCTGCAGACAAAAATTATACACTGTATTAAGTAAGTAGAGTACATTATATTAACCCAGAGCTTGGAGTTCGGTGCAGTTATTGCAGGATTAGTATGTCCTTACCTTTGAACTGAACGAGAAAACTTTGTTTTCAAAGATTTCATTTGTTTATTTTTGGGGATAGAGGAAGAGAGGGAGAGAAACATTGATGTGTGAAACATAGACTGGTTGCATGAGCCCTGGCTGGGAATCAAGCTGTAAACCATTAGGTTTGCAGCCCGGTGCTCAGCCCACTGAGCCACACCGGCCAGGGCTGAACCAGAAAACTTTTGAGAGTCTGTACTTGGAGTGCACAGGATGGGCATGTTTCCCTCTACCAGCTTCTGTCCCTTATTTAGGCCAGGTCAGTGCATTTCCCTCCTCAGAACCCCTCATGGTCTTTGACAGGCACTGAGGCAGCTCTCCGGGGCTTGGATGTGCTCTGTTTCTCCTTCTGGGTGCTGGGCACTCTGAAAACTCAACGTGCTATGCACTATGACATGTGCGTTTTTCTGAGTGTTATGCTTTCACATACAAATGTAACAAAATTTTTTCTGGGAGCCTTTACAAAACCTGACCTTTCTGGGCTGCTCTCTCCAAGAGGTCTCCCAGAGAGCCCAGGATGGCAAGGCCTTTGTTCTGTTCACGTCCGTGTTCCCAGCACCTGGAACAGTGCCTGATACACAGTGGGTGCTCAGTAAATATCTGTGTGATAGACAGATAGATGGATGGGTAGATGGGTGGACGAGTGGACAGTGGACAGATGGGTGGACAAATGGATAAGTGGGTCAATGGATGAATGGGTGGGTGGATGGGTAGATGGGTGGATGGATGGATGGATGACTTGGTCTGAGTAAGGCCTGTGCATAGTAAGTTTTGAAAGCCCCCCAGGATCCCAGGGTCTGACCAGGGCTGCCACTGTACTAGACATGCAGACAAAGGTTGACAGAGGGCTGAGCACACCCATGGCCAACCTGTGTGCCCCATGGAGAGTTCATCCACCCAGGGGAGGGGGCACCTTTGGCTTATTCTCACACAGGTGCTCTAAGGCCTAATGGTGGCTCGGTGTGTAACCAGGTTTAGGACCAATGGCCTAGCCTGCCCATCAGTCTGCGTGTCTCCCACCCCCACCCAGGTGACCCGTGTGGATGGCACTGTGGACATGCCCCCCTGCCTGCGCCTGACCCACCGCACCTGGGGCTCCCAGAACAGTCTAGTGGAGATGATCTTTCTTCGGCTAAGCCTTCCAGTCCAGTTCCACCAGCACTTCCGTTGCACCGCAGGGGCCACCCCTCTGGCACCCCCGGGGCCGCAGCCCCCTGCTGAGGATGAGGACCGGGCAGCAGAGCCTGACACTGACTACGAAAACCTGCGCCGCTCAGCTGGGCGCTGGGGCGAGGCTGAGGCGGGCAAAGAGGGAACTGCCAAGGAGGGGACACCCGGAGGCACCCCCCAGGCTGGGGTAGAGGCCCAGCCTGTCAGGGCAGAAAATGAGAAGGATGCTACCACAGAGAAGAACAAGAAGAGAGGGTGAGTCAAGGTGGGGCAGGGTGGGGCCCAGGCTCTGTCCTGGGACCTCCAGTTAGGCAATCTCCACAAGTTAAGAAACCCTGGTGCCTCCCAAGGTGTCCCCATATATGCTAAGTGAGTCAGAATCCTGAAGGACTCTATCATGTCTCAAGTGAATGCCATTATTTTCCTAGGGAGCTCTAATTTCCCTGAGAACATAAAATTGGGATATCCCACTATATTTATGGAACACTTCACTGTCCTTAGGGTACCTGGTGGGCCTCAAAACATTTCACTCAATGGACTTCATTATCCATGCACACTAAAGGGAGGAACCTCAGAATCTTGGCAGAGTTGACCATACTCCAAGTTATCCCAGTGAACACCAGTGGTCTTCTAAATTAGGGTCATCTCTGTGCCTCAAATGTACCCCCAAAACTATTTCAAGGAACACCCTCAAAAGGCATTAAACTTAATTGAAATGAAATCTGCTTTCCACCTACTGCAGCAGTGGTTTTCATCGGGATGTAGTTTTGTATCTTTTGAGGGTGTTTGGAAATGATGGAAGATTTTAGTTATCACAGTTTTGGGGGTGCGGCTGCTGGGTCTCCAGGGATTCTACTTTATTTCAGTGTACAAGACAGCGCCGCACATGAAGAATTGTCCTTTCCCAAATCCCTTTAATACCCACATGAGAAATGTGTATAACAATGCTGACTTAGGGGGACCACTGTACACCCCAAAGGGAACCTGTGGTCTTCCCAGGGGTACCTCTAAATTTGGTTCAGCTGACATGCGCAAGCACAGAGCGCAGCACCTTTAGAATGGATTAGCCTGGCACAGTTGGGGATTCCATTCTTCTAGAGCAGGGGTCCCCAGCCTCTGGGCTGTGGACTGGTACTGGTTTGGGCCTGTTAGGAATTGGGTCACACAGCAGGAGGTGAGCTTGGATGTAATGCACTTGAATTATCCCAAAACAATCCCCACCTCACCCCCCAATCTATGGAAAAATTGTCTTCCACGAAACTGGTCCCTGGTGCCAAAAAGGTTGGGGACCGCTGTTCTAGAGGCAAGGCCTTGGGTATGAGATACAGGATGTAGTCAGGACAGATTTGGGGTCATGAATGCTGTGACTGGGAGGACTAGAGGGCTGGGCTTGAGACCTGTTCTTACACAGTCCCTCCTCCCCATTCCCAGGTTCTTATTCAAGGCCAAGAAGGCTGCCATGATGACCCAGCCACCAACCACCCCCTCTCTTCCCCGCCTCCCTCGAGAGGTGGTACCTGCTGATGACCGTGATGACCCTGAGATCATCCTCAACACCACCACGGTATGGACCAGGGACCTGTGACTTCAGGAGCCCCTCAGATTTCAGAATATCATGCCATGATCCCTAGTAACTGCCCATAACTGGGAACACCTCAATATGCACTGGAGATCTCAAAATACAGTACACACTGATTTAATCCTTTGAACCCCTAGATCCATAGAGCCTAAAATTGCTGGGAACACAATGAAGCTATAATGCACACTGATATAACTTCCAGGGATCCCAAAATCCAACAGATAAACAAATACAGACTTGGGACCCCAATATTCATGGTCACCCATATACACTAAATACATTGAAATTTAACTTATTATAGTATATCCCTGGGAACCAAAATTGACTCCAATATAGTTTTGGGATTTCTCTAATCTGGAATACTTTCTGAGACAAGCAGCCTAATGTTAGGATCATGGGTGACATGGGTGCCACTTGCATAAGCCGTAACACTGCTCTATCCGTTCTTGTCTATGGAAGCTCTATGGTTTCCCCATCAGTAAAATGGGGATAAAAATTGCTCCCATCTGATGGTAATTGTAAGGATTAAGAGAGTTAATTTATGAGCTAATTAATTAGATGTTTGTTAGCCATTATTTATTTATAACTTTGCTGTAACCTGAAGAGAGACCCAAATTTGGAACTATCACAAAATAGTCCCAAAGGATTCCCAAATTTAGAAATACATCAGTA
The DNA here is from genome assembly GCF_021234165.1 of Pteronotus mesoamericanus. Lineage (NCBI taxonomy): Eukaryota > Metazoa > Chordata > Mammalia > Chiroptera > Mormoopidae > Pteronotus > Pteronotus mesoamericanus. Next base: position 9,663,152 of record NW_026555307.1, read on the forward strand.
GACACAGAAACAGAGGGACATAGACCCAGGGGTTCTCAAACCTAGTGGCTTCTTGTTAAACTCCCAGAAGACACTGAGACTCCAGAGAAACACACTGAGAGTCCTAGGGAAGCCCTGTGTCGCCATTCTTCTGGACTGACCAGTGGTCCCCCCTTGCCACCCTTGCCTCTCCAGTACTATTACTCCGTGAGGGTCTTCGCTGGCCAGGAACCCAGCTGCGTATGGGTGGGCTGGGTCACCCCCGACTACCATCAGCACGACATGAACTTTGACCTCAGCAAGGTCCGAGCAGTGACAGTGACCATGGGGGATGAACAAGGCAACGTCCACAGCAGGTGCCAGGGAGGGGTAGGGACCGTGGGAGGTGGGAAGTCAGGTCTGGACACCTGGCTCAGAAGCTTTCCCCTACTCTTCCTCCTCTCTTCCTGTTTATTTCCCTCCAGTGGCTCTTGCTCTGCTTTTTTCCTCCTCTTCTCCTTTTTCCATTTCTTTTTTTTCTGTTTACTCCTTTTTCATCTCACCCTCCTCTGTCTACAGTACTTCCTTTCTCTGTTTTCTCCTCCTTGCTCCCCTTTATCCTTCTGGAACACCCCACCAGCTTCTCAGAATTCTAGCTCTGAGGGGCTTAAGGTCCGGGGCAAGGGGTTTCAGGGCTCAGGTCTGCAGGTGGTGGTGGTTTGGGGATTAGCCCTGAGGTCATAGTATTCTAGGAGCTCAGGGAAAAGAGTGTCTAGGGGCCAGAGTGCCTTGGCTGAGACCCGTGCACTGGTTCTCCGTTGTCTCCTCCAGCCTCAAGTGCAGCAACTGCTACATGGTGTGGGGTGGGGACTTCGTGAGCTCCGGGCAGCAGGGCCGGATCAGCCACACGGACCTTGTCATTGGCTGCCTGGTGGACTTGGCCACTGGCCTAATGACATTTACAGCCAATGGCAAAGAGAGCAACACCTTTTTCCAGGTGAGTCCAGATCTCTACAACTTAGCAATAGCATCCTCATGTCCCAGCCTCCTGAACAACCCTCCCAGACACCCCTAGAGGCCACCTTAGAAAGAATGGACAAAAACAGTACCCAGTCCTCAAGACAGGCCAGAGCTGCAAGGCCCCCGGGACACCGCCTAGATGAACCACTCTTTGAAATGAGGCCCAGAAATGAGGAGACAGAGCATATTCTTGACCTTAGACAGAGGTCCACATTCCCTACTAGGCTGGGTGCCACCAGTTACCACCTTTTCACCAACCAGGTGGGCCAGCATCCTAAGATGGGCTTTTCCTTTTCAACATTTTATCATGAAAAAATTTAAGTATTCAGCAAATTGAAGAAATTATACAGTGAACACCCATATACCCACTACCAAGAATATACCATCCATGTTTTACTACAGTGGTTTTATCACATATTTATTCACCTATCCACCCATTAATCCTTCTAAGTTGGATTTTATAAAACTTAATTTTAAATGGAGAACTTCAAAAATATACAGAACTAGAATAGCATAATAAACCTCCAGGTCCCCATTACACAGCTTCAGCTATCACCCACTCATAGCCAATCTTCCTTCATCCCTAGCCCCTCACACCCACCTTCACTGCCACAATGACTGGGTGAGTTTGAAAGAGATCCCAGACATCATCTGGTTTCCTCTCTTTTCAGGATATCTCTCTAAAACATAAGGATTCTTTTAAAAAGCATAACCACAATATCATCAACTTTTAAAAATTCTAATAATTCCTAAGTATCATAAAATATCCAGTCAATGTTCAAATTTCTCTGGTTGTCTCAAACACATCTTTTTTACCATTTGTTTATTTGAACTGAAATCTAAATAAGGTCATGTTTTCATTGGTTGCTGTGTCCCTTGAATCTCTTTTATATATAGATTTCCTCTCTCTTTCTCCCTGCCTCTCTCTCCCTCCCGCCCTCCTCCCTCCTTTCCTCTCTTCCTCTCTTCTTTGATTTGAATTTGTTGAAGAAACCAGGCTGTCTGTCCTGTAGAGAGCTTTGCTCCTCAAAGTGTGGTCCCTGGACCAGCAGGGTCTGCATCACCTGAGAGTTTGCTGGAAATGCAGAATCTCTACAAAAAGATGCTCAAGGTCACTAATTATTAGGGAAATGCAAATTAAAGCCACAATGAGATATCACCTCACACCTGTCAGAATGATTATCAATTAAGTCAACAAGTGTTGGCAAGGATGTGGAGAAAAATCAACAAGTGCTGTCGAGGATGTGGAGAAAAGGGAAGCCTCGTTCACTGCTGGTGGGATTGCATATTGGTGCAACAACTGTGGAAAATATAGGAGGTTCCTCAAAAAATAATTTAAACATAGAACTACCATATGACCCAGCAATCCCACTTTTGGGTATTTATCTGAAGAGATACAAAACACTAATTTGAAAATACATATGGACCTCTGTGTTCACTGCAGCATTATTTACAATAGCCAAGATATGGAAGCAACCTAAGTGTCTACTGATGGACAAGTGGATAAAGATGTGTTACATATATACAATGGAATATTACTCAGCCATAAAAAGGATGTAATCTTACCATTTGTGACAACATGGGTGGATCTGGAGGGCGTTATGCTACAGAGAAAGACAAGTACCATATGGCTTCACTTATATGTGGAATCTAAAAACCAAAATAAATGAACAAACAAAACAGAAACAAACTCATAGATACAGAGAATAAATTGATGGTTGTTAGATGGGAGGGGGGTTGGAGAATGAAAATAGTGAAGGGATTAAGAAGTACAAATTGCCATTTATAAAAATAGTCACAGGGATGCAAAGAACAGGACAGGGAATACAGTCAATAATATTGTGATAACTATGTGTGGTGTCAGGTGGGTCCTATACTACCAGGGTGATCACTTTGTAAGGTACAGTATACACCTGAAAATAGTATAATATTATATGTCAACAGTAGTTGGAAAATAATTAAAGAACAATGCAGAATCTCAGGCCTCTCCCAAGACCTACTGATCAGAATGTGCATTTTAACAAAGCCCAGGGGATTTGTTATGCACACTGCCATCTGAACAGCATGGGCCTAACTCCCCACTGTCAGGATCTGGCTGACGCATCTCTGCAGTATCATTTGAACATTTATCTCTCTCCCCTGTATTTCTGGTCAACTTGGATATGGGTGCAGAGGTGCAATTAGATTCTGGTTTGGTTTGGGCAAGATTGTTTCCCAGATGGTGGTGTTTGTGGTGGTTCCACTGGCAAGATCAGGAGGGCTCGGGGAAGGGGCAGTCAGAGGATGCTTTCTGGATTTTGGAGAGTGAATATCCTTGGGAGAGAAACAGAAATGGCATTTGTGGTGGGGGAGGGGATGTGGTGCGCAGAGACCCAGATGACATGTTACCCCAGTGGAGTTGGAGGAGGTTGTCCACGCTGGATCAGAGGCAGTACAGCCCGAGGACGACTTCAGGGCCATTGTGGAGCCCACAGTGCCCTCTTCCTCACCCTGCCCTGCTCTTCCTTGCCAGGTGGAACCAAATACGAAGCTCTTTCCTGCTGTCTTTGTCCTGCCCACCCACCAGAACGTCATCCAGTTTGAGCTGGGAAAGCAGAAGGTCAGAGTGCAGTGATGGAACAGGCTGAGGTGGGAGGTGTGGGAAGTCAGGCTGGAGGAGCAGCGAAGGGCAGGGTGCAATCCAGGAGGTACCCCTGGAAGCAGGGCTGGGAATCCTGACCTGTGCACCATGCCCCCAGAACATCATGCCGCTGTCCGCTGCCATGTTTCTGAGCGAGCGCAAGAACCCGGCCCCACAATGCCCACCACGGCTTGAGGTGCAGATGCTGATGCCCATCTCGTGGAGCCGCATGCCCAACCACTTCCTGCAGGTGGAGACGCGGCGTGCTGGCGAGCGGCTGGGCTGGGCCGTGCAGTGCCAGGAGCCGCTGACCATGATGGCTCTGCACATCCCTGAGGAGAACCGGTCAGGGCCAGTCCAGCTGCACTTCAGGGGAGGGGGGAACGTAGGGGCATTGCATGCAAGCTGTCTGGGTGTGGGTCCAACTCAGTGGCCCCCACTATTACCCTAGGACTCCAACCAACACTCCAGAAGGCCCCAGACCTACCTTACTCTACCCAGATAACACTGTCCCCAAGGGGCCTTAGATCCATCTCAGGGAACTCCAGACCCACCACAGGGGATCCTAGGCCCTTCTCAGTGGACCACAGACCCACCTCAGGAGACCACAGACAACATCCCAAGGGGCCCCAGGCCCACCTTATGGGACTCTAAACCCGCTTAGGGAGCCCAGACCCATATCAAAGAGCCCACACAACATCCCAGGGGCCTCAAATACAGTTTGGAAGATCTGGGCATTACTTAGATACACATGGATTACCCCAAGGTGTTGTGGTCATGCCCAGTAGGACTTCAGATGTATCCCATGGAACTCTTCAAACTCGCTTCAAGGGACCCAGACACACCTGGGTGGACATGTGTTCACATGAATGGCAGGAGTGCTCTTACAGACTCTGAACGTGGCCAGGAATCCCAGACTCATCCCATGAGGTTGCCAACATACCTCATCTTTCCTTTACTCATTCATTTTACAAATAACTCTGAGCTCCTCCTATGTGACTGGCGGCATTCCAGGCTGGAGACACCCAGCCCTTGTGAACAAACATTCTAGTAATGCTCATGTATAACTCAGTGGCCTCACACCCGTCCCCAGGGGCCAAACACATCCATTTAGTCAGTCAACAAATATTTATTGAACACTTACTATGTGCTAAGTCCTGTTTAGATGCTGGAAATATAACAAAACAAAACCCAAAACAGGCAGAAATGTCCTTCCCTGGTGATATTTACCTTCTAGTAGTGCTCAGACACAATTGGGGTACTCAGACCTGCCAGAGGTGGGAGTTCAGGCCTAATCCAGGATCCCAGATACAAGCAGGGTTACCAGATCTTCTCGGTGGCATCACAGATACCCCAGAGTGCCAGACATTCCCAGTGGGCCCCCAGATCCTTTAGGGACTTCCAAGACCGTTGAGAGAATCCTAAACCCAGCTCCATAGAACTCAAAACTTTGGCCCAGCAGATCACTGGGATTCCCTGCTAGGGTCACCAAAACTCACCTACGCACCTCTCTGATTCTCTGTGGTCCATGTGTCTGTCTCCCATTTCTTCTGTCTGCCCTGTCCCTGTCTGTGGCCCATCTCTGCCACAGGTGCATGGACATCCTGGAGCTGTCCGAGCGCCTGGACCTGCAGCGCTTCCACTCACACACCCTTCGCCTCTACCGTGCAGTGTGCGCCCTGGGCAACAACCGCGTGGCACATGCTCTGTGCAGTCACGTGGACCAGGCGCAGCTGCTGCACGCTCTGGAGGATGCGCACCTCCCCGGTCCCCTGCGTGCTGGCTACTATGATCTCCTCATCAGCATCCACCTGGAAAGTGCCTGCCGCAGCCGCCGCTCCATGCTCTCTGAGTACATCGTGCCCCTCACGCCTGAGACCCGTACCATCACCCTCTTCCCTCCTGGAAAAAGCAAGGATAATGGTCCCCGCCGCCATGGCCTGCCTGGTGTTGGCATCACCACCTCGCTGCGGCCTCCACACCATTTCTCACCCCCCTGTTTTGTGGCTGCCCTGCCAGCTGCTGGGACGGCAGAAGCCCCAGCCCGCCTCAGTCCCAGCATCCCTCTGGAGGCCCTACGTGACAAAGCACTGAGAATGCTGGGGGAGGCAGTGCGAGATGGTGGGCAGCACGCACGCGACCCTGTCGGGGGCTCTGTGGAGTTCCAGTTTGTCCCCGTGCTCAAGCTTGTGTCCACCCTGCTGGTAATTGCTTCCTCCTGCTTTCCTCTGTCCCACTCTTCCACAGTCCAAATAATCTGTGTACGTTTGTGCATCAACTCCCCTTCCATTTATGAATCCAACCACCCATTCAGCTCTCCCAACTATACATCCTCTACCTTTTGATTTATCCCTCCCTCTTCTAATCATCTTTCATTCACTTTTCCTCCCATTCATGCACCTAATTCATATTTTTTTAATCTCTTCTTCTCTTTCAGCCATCCAGCCATCCATCATTCATCCATTTATTCTTCCTCTCTCCAACCACATATTCATCCAGCTTTCAATCTAGTTTTCCATTCAGACTTCCACTCTCTCATACATCAGTTCATCCACCATTCCATCTGTTCATCTGTCTACCTGCCCATTTACTTACTAATCCATCTTTCCTTTCATACATCCAACTATCATTCTATTTCTACCTTTGCGCCCATACATCCATATGTACATCCAGTCACCATCCACAGATCCATCCATTTTTCATCTTCCACCTACCTATCCATCTGTCCATACATCCATCCATCTCTCTATCCATATGTATTTTCCACTCATCCACCTACCTACAAATCCATCCAGCCACCTACAGCCATTCATCCACTCACGCATCCACCCAGTCTCCATCTTCTATTCACCCTTTATTTCATTTACGTAACCATCTAATGATTCATCCATATACCTACATACAAATCTATCCAATTTCTCATACACAAACTTATCTATCCATCCCACCCCACCCCATGACTATCTACCCATTTATCTATTTACCCAGCTCCTCATTTCCTTGCTCCTCATTTACTTATCAAACCATCCATTCACTTACCCACATATCTATATGTCATTTGTCCTCTGTCATCCCTCCACTCACCATCTCCTCCTCCACCTTTACCTTTGCCTCTCCATTCCTTATCCAGCCATCCATTTTTCTCCTCTGGAAGCCCTTACGGTTCCATCTATTAATTCAGCCACCCAGTTCTCCCCCACCCATTCATCCATGTTTCTCCTTCTCAATTCTTCTTCCCTTTTGTCTGTTCACTCTCCTTCCATCTGTTAGCATCCGCATTATGTTGACTGAGAACTGACATATGCTGGAAGCTATAATGGCCTCCATCAGGTACAGGGCATGTCCTGTTCCAGAGGCACTTGTGCTCAAGCTTGGGAGACTAGACACTTAGTTATGAAGAGAAAGATGCTCATGTTTGGCTATATGTGGGTCATCTGGATCATGTGGGTGGGACACAGGATGTGGATCTGGGGGAATCTTAAGGAGGATGAATGTCAGGGCAGAGGAATTCCATTCCTGCTTGTAGGACGAACCACATAGCCAATGCAGGAATGAATCTGCCATGTTCAGGAGAAGTAGGTCTGGGAAGTAATGCTGGGACTTGATTATGGAGGCTCTACAGGCCACAGTGAAGGACCCAGGGTTTGTCCTGTAGGTGATGGGCGTCTTTCGAGATGAGGATGTGAAACAGATATTGAAGATGATTGAGCCTGAGGTATTCACTGAGGAGGAAGAAGAAGATGAGGAGGAGGAGGAGGAAGATGAGGAAGAGAAGGAGGAGGATGAGGAGGAAGAGGCACAGGAGAAGGATGATGAGGAAAAAGAGGAAGAAGAGACAGCAGAAGGGGAGAAAGAAGAAGATTTGGAGGAGGGGCTTCTCCAGATGAAGTTGCCAGAGTCTGTGAAATTACAGGTAGGCTGGTTCTTCTTGTTTTCCAACCTCCATTCACCTAGGGTGGGAGACATAGTGGTGAGGCATGAGTATGGATTTGTCCTGAGGCAGTGGGGAGCTGTGGAAGTGCATAAAGCAGTGGATTGCTGCTGGCTTGGAATGATCTCTCTGGTTTCCAAATGGGAAATGAATTGGAGAAATGAGACCATGGAGAAGTCTGACATAAGGATCCAGGCAGGAGACGATGGTAGCTGGACCAGGTCAGAGCCATTGAGAGGGGAGAGAAAGCAAAGAAAGTTTCAAGGAAGTTTTGATGGTCTTACCACCATCCCTCTTACTGCTTGGTTGTTCTCCCACAGATGTGCCATCTTCTGGAGTATTTCTGTGACCAAGAGCTGCAGCACCGTGTTGAGTCCCTGGTAGCCTTTGCAGAGCGCTATGTGGACAAGCTCCAGGCCAACCAGCGGGACCGCTACAGCCTCCTCATGAAAGCCTTCACCATGTCTGCAGCTGAGACTGCCCGACGTACACGCGAGTTCCGCTCCCCACCCCAGGAGCAGGTCCTCTGACCCCTGACCCTTGTCGGCCTTACTGTCTAAACCCCAAACTCAGCCTCTGCCTTTCTCTGATCACTAATGGTACTTGACCCCTAAACCTGTGCTTGATCTCTGACCCTATTTAAATACTTATCTCTTACTCTCCTACCTATCTCTGAATTAACTTGAACTCTGAGTCATCCAGAATGACCCTGACCCCCTTCAAACCTCTAGTCTCCCAGATGTTCTTCATTAATTCACACTTTGGCTCATGACCTTAGATAGGGACTCACAACTGGATCTTTGATCCTTTACTACAGTGTTCCTGTTCTGGAGTCTCTGACTCTCATTTTAACCTTTGACCTTCTCCTAGATCAACATGCTAGTGCACTTCAAAGATGGTGTGGAAGAGGAAGATTGTCCTCTTCCTGAAGAGATTCGACAGGATTTGCTTGAATTTCATCAAGACCTGCTGGCACACTGTGGTAAGGAGGAGCTCAGAGAACCCTCCTTCCAAACTTTCTCTGGAGACCTCTCCTGAAGTTTCCCTAAGATTCCCTGATCTTAAACATTTATAGTGTCTGTGCTATGTAACTGTTGTTTGGTTGGTTGAGTGAATGAATGAACAAACAAATGAATAAATAGATATATTTACTTACTTAGATGTATTTATTTAGATGTATTATATTTATTTATAGAACAGATAGGTGATGAGTGAAATGATATAAATGGGTTTTTGGGTGGATATGTATATGGATGAATGGCTGTAGGCAGAGGGATGAAGGTGGAGAAATGGCTAGCTGGAGGGATGGATGGATGACTGCCATTGTTCTTGAAGAGAAGTCAACTGACAATCTTACTGAGACTCCCCTATTATGTGTTGTTTTTCTCTTACTGGCTTTCAAAATTTTCTCTTTGCCTTTGCCTTTAAACAGTTTGAGTATGATGCATCTAGGTATAGAGCTCTTCGAATTTACCCTACTTGGAGTTCAATTTCTTGGATGTGCAAATTAATATTTTTCATCAAATTTGGGATTTTTGGTCATACCTGTCCAAGTATTTTTTCTTCCCTTTTCTCTTCCCTTCTTATGACACTCTCAGTATGCATATATGGGTATACTGGATGGTGTCCTACAGGTCTCTGAGGCTCTGTTAGTATTTCCTCATTATTTTTCTGTTTTTCAGACTAGATAATATCTATTGTCTTGCCTTCAAGTTCACTGATTCTCCTACCAGCTCAAATGTGTGATCATACCTCTAGTGATTTTTTAAAAAATATTTTATGTATTTATTTTTAGACAGAAGGAAAGGAAGGGAGGGAGAGAAACAAATCAGTAGCTTCTTACATGCCCCTAACTAGGATCCTAGCCTACAGCCCAGGCATTTGCCTTCACAGGGAATTGAACTGGCGGCTTTTCAGTTCACAAGCCGGCACTCAGTCCACTGAGCCACACCAGCCAGGGCTCTAGGGATTTTTAAAAATTGTTATTGTACTTTTCAACTCCAGAATTTCTATTTTTATATCACTTACCTCATTATTAATATTCTCTATTTGATGAGTCATTTTCATCATACTTCTCTTTAACGCTTCAAATGTGGTTTTCTTTAGTTCTTTCAACATATTTACAGTAGCTGATTTAAAAGACAAATACTTCACCCAGGCCAGATAGCTCAGTTGGTTAGAGCGTTGTTTCCATACACCAAGGTTGCAGGTTTGACTTCCAGTCAAGGCACTTACAAGAATCGACTAATGGGTCAATGGATAGATGGAACAACGAATCGGTGTTTCTCTCTCTCTCTCTCTCTCTCTCTCTCTCTCTCTCTCTCTCTATCTCTCTGAAATAAATAAGTAAATTTAAATAAATAAAATTCTATAAAATGAAAAAATAAGAAAAGACAAATACTTCAAAGAATGAATAAGTGACAAAACATATGGACACTTAAAGAAATAAATGAAAAAACCCATGAATGCACATATGGATGAATATACAGATGAAGGGATGAAAAAGTGAATGATTGAGCAGACAAATAACAAAACAGATGAATGACTCCCCCTTCTTCTTGACCACCTCCAGGAATTCAGCTGGAGGGGGAGGAGGAGGAACCAGAGGAAGAGGTCACCCTGGGCAGCCGTCTGATGAGCCTGTTGGAGAAAGTGCATCTGGTCAAGAAGAAGGAGGAGAAATTTGAGGAGGAGCTGCCTGCTGAGGAGAGCAAACCCCGTAAGGACTGGGACATTAGGGAGAGGGCCAATGTGGGTCAGGCATCCCTGTACTTGGGGCGCCTCGGAGTCCAAGATAGGCTATGGAGAGTAGCACAAGGAGAGAGGAGGAGTGGAGGGCGAGGTGAGAGAGGAGGCATGCTGGAAGTGTGCCCCAAATATGGGGCTGCATGGTATGTATGTTGGACCAGAGTGGCATACGGTCCTCCAGAGTAGAGACTTTCCTCCATACATGGCAACTCCTGCACCACCATGGCTTCCATGTCCTCGTGGCTTTTATTTGCTTTGCCTTTTTTTCTCAGTGACATAATTACCATGCTGGGGGATTAGAAAAGCAGTTATGATCAGTGTTGAACCAATGGGTCATTATGCAAATTACATATTAGCTCCATCTCACAAGGACAGAGTCCTTGATGTCGGTACAGGGTTTAGTCTACAACACTTGGGAAATTTTTATTGGGCCGACTCTAGGCCAGGCACTGATGGCAGGGCTGGGAAATACAGTACAGGGAAGAGTCAAAGTCTTTACCCTCAAGGGATTCAGAATATTATGACAGATACAAATATACATATACCATCATGTCAGGTGGTATGGATGCTAAGAATAAAGTTAAGTGAGAGGAGAGGGAGAGACAAAGATGGAGGGGCAGAGTCAAGGAGTGAGGTGTGCAAAGGTCTAGAGAAGGATAACTGGTACAGAGGGAACAGCCAATGCAAAGGCCCTGAGGCAGGAACATTCTTGGTGTGTTTAGAGGCCAATGTGGCTGGAGCAAAGTGAGCAGGGGGAGAGGAGCAGGAGATGAGGTCAGAAGTGATGGGCCAGAGTGTGTAAGGAAGGTAAGTTTAACACATCACAGGTCATAAATTGACATCATCATTTAATGCCAGTGCCTGCGGTTTCTTTTAACCCTGAGACACAGCAGACATCTGTCTTCTCTCCCAGAAATCCTGGGAAGAAAAAGGGTTGGGAAAGGAAGAGACAGAGAGATAAGGGATGCTAGCTGTAGGAGAGGAAAGGCCCAGGGAGATTGCCAGGGAAAATGAGAGTTGTTCTGACATCATTTTCAAATAATACCAAACTGTTCACAGTTGTTCTTTGTGTTTGTTGACTCTTGTGATGAAAAGTTGGCAGTAGTTTTACAGGACACATGGAACTGAGGCTTGTGTTTTCAGAGGTGCATAATGAACTGCTTACAGTATTGCTGTGGTGTTCTCTAGAAATTAAATTTTTTTCTCTTGAAATTTGTAGGGGTCCTTATGGAAGGAGTATTAGAGTGATGAGAATACAGAGACTCTTAGGGCAATAGAAAATATCTGCCCAAATCTGAGCACTCCTGGCAGGTGGAGTGGGGAGGATAGTAACTGAGAAGCCACTGGAAAGAGGAGCCCCTTCTGCATTGTTTGGGCTCAAAGCTCTGGCCAAGCAGAGTGTGCTAACCCTTGTTTCCCTTGCCCAGAGTCACTGCAGGAGCTGGTGTCCCACACAATGGTGCATTGGGCCCAAGAGGATTTTGTGCAGAGCCCCGAGCTGGTACGGGCCATGTTCAGTCTCTTGCACCGGCAGTACGACGGGCTCGGAGAGCTGCTGCGTGCCCTGCCCCGGGCGTACACCATCTCACCATCTTCCATGGTGGACACCATGAGCCTGCTCGAGTGCCTCGGCCAGATCCGCTCACTGCTCATTGTGCAGATGGGTCCCCAGGAGGAGAACCTCATGATCCAGAGCATTGGGTGAGGCACTGACCCCTCCTTGACTTTGCATGTCCTGGAGGAAAGTAGGGGAGCTTTCCTGGCTCCAGCTTGTCCCCTGGGTCACATCCTCTGGATTTGGTAATATCTCCTTCCTCTACCTGTGTTTCATCCTTGGGGTGATATATTGCTTCTCACAGCTAATTCATTTCCTTGAATAATGTCCTCTACCCTTACCTCTCCACCCACCCCCAGGGAACAGCTCCTGCTCACGTGTGACTCTTGGCACGAAGTTCACCCCATTTGAGCTTCAATTTCATGTCATGCCCACCTTGTAGAGTTCTTGTGCAGCTTTAGCGAGCTCTTGGTTGTAGCTGTGGCAATAACAATAATACTATTGAGCACTCACTTAGTGTCAAGTGCCTCATTTATTCACTCAGCACACATTTATCGAGCATCTACTGTATGCCGGGCCCTTTCTAGGCACTTGAGGATTCAATGGGCAATATGATAAAAGCCTCCTCCCTATGGGGGTCTACCTGGTGATGGCCCCCTCAAGGGCCTGGGGGCTCTCTCTGGACTCGGGCCCCACCTGAGCATTCCACCTGTCCATAGGAACATCATGAACAACAAAGTTTTCTACCAGCACCCAAACCTGATGCGGGCACTGGGCATGCATGAGACAGTCATGGAGGTCATGGTCAATGTTCTCGGGGGTGGCGAATCCAAGGTAAGGGTCCTGCATGGGCCTGGGAGCTCAGAGGCAGGGGCAACAGAGAGCAGGCACTGACCACTGACCCACCCTGCCCACCCCAGGAGATTCGCTTCCCCAAGATGGTGACAAGCTGCTGCCGCTTCCTCTGCTACTTCTGCCGCATCAGCCGGCAGAACCAGCGCTCCATGTTTGACCACCTGAGCTACCTGCTGGAGAACAGTGGAATTGGCCTAGGTGAGAATCCCAGAGCCCGGTGCTCACCCTCCAGAGCCCACTCCTGGCAGTCCATCTAGGCCCACCTCACTCTCCTCTGGCTCGCTCACTCATTCATTCAGCAAATACCCTCAACCTGCTCTTGACCTGACCCTGTGATGGGTAGTGCTGGAGACACCCAGACAGCCCTGGGCCTGGCCCTCTCAGGGCTCATAGTGCAACAGGGAAGACAGACCCATCCCAGACAGCAGCAGCCCAGAGTGGTCAGGCCTGGGATGGGAAAAAAGTACACCGGAAGAGGCGCCTGACCCAGACTGGAAAGAGGTGATCAGGGAGGGCTTCACAGAGGCGGTAAGGTAAGCAGGAGTAAGAGAGGTAGCTACGCACCTCCAGAGAGCATTCTCACCACCTTTCACCCCCACAGGCATGCAGGGCTCCACACCCCTGGATGTGGCAGCTGCCTCTGTCATTGACAACAATGAGCTGGCCTTGGCATTGCAGGAGCAGGACCTGGAGAAGGTATGGAGGGAGGAGGCCTGGAACCTGCGGGTACCTGCTGATTCAGGACCCATTCTCAGGGGCCATTCTGGATGGTCCAGGACCAAATCAGAAGGGAAATAATTTTCAGGGAAAGAACAGGACCCAGTCACTCGTTCATGGGTTGAAGACAAATCCACTCTCCACCCTCTCCAGCTGTGTAGTCTTGGCACATCTCTTGGCCCTTTGTGCCCCTACTTGTAGCTATGTGTAGTGCTGAAGGGTGTGGGCTCTGGAGTTCAGCAACTTAGATTTAACTCTCCCCACTCCCTTGCTGTGGCCTTGGGCAAATGACTTTAATTCTTCAGGCCTTTCTGCCTCCTCATCTGCAGAATGAATATAATAATTAAAGCAATGTTATAGGGTTTTTCAGAGAAATAAATAACTCTGTGAAAGCACTTATAAAATAGTAAGCATTCAAAAATAGTTATCCACTATTATATTGTTATTTACTTAACAAATATTTATTGAGTGCCCACTGCGTGTCAGGACCTGTCCAAGGCATTAGGGGTATGACAGTGATTGAAACAGTCAAAAATCCTTTCTTGCTGGATGTTCTAGTTGGGAGGAAGGATAATAAACAAGATAAATAAGTAAAATACATGGTATCTTAGTGATGAGTGTTAAAGAGGAAGAAAGTGAGCAGGAAAGAAATATCAAGTGTCAGAAGGGTGTCCCAGTTTAGACAAGAGTGGTCAGAGACAACCTCCCTGAGAAAGTAACATTCAGGTAAAGCTCTGAAGGAGGTGAGGGGCTATGAAGACATCAGGGGGAAGAGCATTCCAGACAGGGGAACAGACAGTGCAAAGGTCATGAGGCAGGAGCGAACCTCATGAGTTTGAAAAACAGCAAGGAGACCAGTTGGAGCAGAGGGAGCAAGGGGCAAGTGGTGGGAGGTGAGGGCAGGAGGTCACACAGGCATGTTGAGTGAAGGGTCTTGTGGGCAACTGTGAGGGTTCTGGCTTTTACCCTGACTGGAGTGTTCTGAGCAGGGAAGGGACATGATCAAACTCAGGTGTTTGCAGGGTCTTTCTCACTGTGTGTGGGACAGATTGGGTAGAGCAGGGAGTCTAGGGTGGAGGCTGGCCCAAGGTAGGTGGGAGATGAGGGTGGACAATGAGTCATCTTTTGCCGAGGCTTCCAGGGATAATTGGCATGTGGAGTGCCAGGGATGGGCAGGGCCCCGAGCCTTAGGGAGAAAGGTACTGTGGGTCTGGCCTATGGCTGAACTCTCTTCTGCCCTCAGGTGGTGTCCTACCTGGCTGGCTGTGGCCTCCAGAGTTGCCCCATGCTGCTGGCCAAAGGGTACCCGGACATTGGCTGGAACCCCTGTGGTGGTGAGCGCTACCTGGACTTCCTGCGCTTCGCTGTCTTCGTCAACGGTGAGGCAGGTCATGGCAGTGGTGGGGCGGGAGGCCGGGGTGACTGGCCAAAGCCTCCCTCCAGTGGCTCACATCTTGAGCCACAGGCCAGGCCTGGGCAAGAGGCAGGGCATGGGCATGAACACTTGAGGTACTGGGTCCAAGGCTGCCTGGGGAGGGACCCTGGGCTCACGAGGCCTCCTGACCCCACCGGAGCCACCAGGTGAGAGCGTAGAGGAGAATGCCAATGTGGTGGTACGGCTGCTCATCCGCAAGCCAGAGTGCTTTGGGCCGGCCCTGAGGGGCGAGGGCGGCTCAGGACTGCTGGCTGCCATCGAAGAGGCCATCCGTATCTCTGAGGACCCTGCGAGGGATGGCCCAGGTGTCCGCAGGGACCGCCGGCGTGAGCAGTGAGTCTCCCACCCCCTCCTCAACTGAACAGCCTGCCCTCTGGTGTCCCTTGCTGCCTGCCTCCCCTACACCACCCGCTTTTCCCTGCAGCTTTGGAGAGGAGCCTCCCGAGGAAAACCGGGTACACCTGGGACACGCTATCATGTCCTTCTATGCTGCCTTAATTGATCTGCTTGGACGCTGTGCACCAGAGATGCATGTGAGAACCAAAGAACAAGGGTGGAGGCATGCATGGCCATCTTAAACCTCTTCATTCAGGCATTCAACAACATTGATCCTGGGTTAGACAATGCTGGGGACACACCAGTGACCAAAACAGCCCCAGGTCTCACTCTTTCAGAGCTCCCTGTCTAGTGGTCGGGGTGGGAACCAGGCAGTGAGAGTGGAGTTGTCAAGGCTGTAGTGGAGATGCAGTCAGGGGTTGCGGCTGTGTGTATCCTAGAGTTCGCCCCATGAAAAGGAGTTCTGCTCTACCTGCCAGTGGGTCAGGAAGGGATAGAATGGGGCATGGATTTCCCAGTGACATGCCTGTCTCCCCCACCCAGCTAATCCAAGCAGGCAAGGGCGAGGCCCTGCGGATCCGTGCCATCCTGCGCTCCCTCGTTCCCCTGGATGACCTCGTGGGCATCATCAGCCTGCCACTGCAGATCCCCACCCTGGGCAAAGGTTTGAGGAGGCAGAACTCAGCAAGGGCGTGATGATGGGGAGGGTAGGTCTGTAGGGCATCCCTGACTCCCTGTGTCCTTGCCTGCAGATGGGGCTTTGGTACAACCAAAGATGTCAGCATCCTTTGTGCCAGACCACAAGGCATCCATGGTGCTCTTCCTGGACCGTGTGTATGGCATCGAGAACCAGGACTTTTTGCTGCATGTGCTGGATGTGGGATTCTTGCCTGACATGAGGGCAGCTGCCTCATTGGACACGGTGAGCAGCCTGGCCACCTTCCCAGCCTCCAGAGTGGGAATAGTGTGTTCTGTAATTGTGTGTGTATCCTGATCCTCCCTCCCTCACCATCAAGGCAGAAAACAAAAACCAAGAAAACTCTGAGTTCCGGGAAAGGGGAGGTTGAAATCTCTAACACCTCAGGTTATAAGAAATAGTCATTCTCAGTGATGGCTCAACACCATGGAGACACAAAGACCTGTGTACAACACCACCGCTAATTACAGAAGGTGACAAAGCCAAGTAAGATGAGGACTGAGAACTGACCACTGGTTAGGCCAGATGGAGGCCACTGGTGTCCTTGACAAGCAGTTTCAGTAAGGCAGTGGGGCAAAAGCCTTTCTGGAGAGAGCTTACGGAGCCTGGGAGGTGAGGTGTGGATAGGGAGCAGTGAGTGTTAAGTCTTTACACAAGTTGGCGACAAAGGAGGCACAGGAATGGCAATGTGCTAGAGGGGAGACCTTGGTCAAAGAAGGCTCTTCTTAAGATGAGAGAAATAACTGTTGGCCATTAACTGGGAAAAACGGACACATTTGAATCTATAACCATCAGCTTATCAGAAATATGGGACAGGGGAACTAGTTAACTGACAGAACCAGGAAGCAACCCATCCAAAGACAAAATGTAAGAAATTTCACTGGACCAATGACCTACTTTCTTCAGCAAATAAATAACATTAATAGCAGAGAGGAAAAGAGACAGTTACAGATAAAAAGACCTAAGAGACCCATAAGCTAAATATACATAGTATGTTGTCCTTCCTCGGCCCTGATCCAGATAATCTCAGCTGAATGCAAAGCAAATCTTGAGACACTTGGAGAAAGCATGAATATTGAGATGTTAATTTTGGGAGGTGTGATAATGGCAGCATGGAATGTTAAATAGGAGTGCTTGTCTGAATGGAGATACATATTTAAGTATCTTTGGGCAAAATGGTATATAGCTGGGGGTTACAAGAAAATATTACAGGAAAAAAGGTGGGGTTAGAGAAAATAAACATGTAGAAGGTGGAAACTGCAGAACAGTCTAATCTGGGTTATGAAGGGTTATATTAATTGGCTTCTCCACTTTTATATGTGTTTGAAAATTTGCACAATCTGGACTAATAAGGGAATAGAGACTAGGGGAGCAGGTTTGGGGGAAAGATCAGACGCCTGGGTCATTTGCTCAGAGTTGTCCAGTTCAAGTGCCAGGGCAACCCCAGGAGCCAGCAGTGGACCCGATGTCCCCACCCTGTGCCCCAGGCCACGTTCAGCACCACGGAGATGGCGCTGGCGCTGAACAGATACCTGTGCCTGGCGGTGCTGCCGCTCATCACTAAGTGTGCGCCACTCTTTGCGGGAACTGAGCACCGCGCCATTATGGTGGACTCCATGCTTCACACGGTGTACCGCCTGTCCCGCGGCCGCTCGCTCACGAAGGCGCAGCGCGACGTCATCGAAGACTGCCTCATGGCTCTCTGCAGGTGCTGCCAGACCCGGGGCGTGGGCGGGGCCGTGGAGTGGGGCGGGCCTCCAGGTGAGAGCCCACCGCTGTTCCCTCAGGTACATCCGCCCGTCCATGCTGCAGCACCTGCTGCGGCGCCTGGTGTTCGACGTTCCCATTCTTAATGAGTTCGCCAAGATGCCGCTCAAGGTGAGGGCAGGCTCTTTTTGGCGCGCTCATGTCCATGCCCCGCCTACCCGCTTACTATGTCCTCGGACTATGGGGCTCATTGTATCAGCATACTCCAGGCCACTTAAACTGCAAATATGAGGCCATTCTTTAGCATTCTCATTTGCATACTGGGATTCCTAGGATATTCACTTTGCGTCATTGGTGCCTCCAACACTCTCTAATTAGCGTTTCATTTGCCTAACAGTGAGCCAGCCCACATATAAATTAACTATATTTGCATGAGCACACCTCTTTTCCTAATTAGCATGCTTATTCTCATGCCCAGACCACCAGCCTTCTACTATTCAAATGAGTACATTTATTTGAATAAACAGTACCACAGCTATTCTGAATATTTGCACACTCTCCTATTATTTTGTTTATTTGCATGCTAGTTTTCATAAGGAGATACCTCCAACTCAGATATCTTGACTATTTTACATAATACATCTAAATCAGCCCCTGTTTCAAATTTGCTTATCAGATGTGGGGAGGTCCTCTTCCTAATTACCATATATTTTTATGAGGTGCTGCTTATGTTTCTATTCAGCATGATAATTTACGTAAGAGCAAACCACTGCATCCATATGCCCATTTCCTCACAACTCTACTTGTGGATTAATATTAGCATGCTTATTTGTGTAAAACAACACCACACAAATCTAGCTTTGGTTTAAGGTGCACCCTGACTCTAAATTAGAATGCCAAATTTGCATAATAAACTGTCCAGGACCACTCCTCAATAAACATATTATTCCCCTTATTAGCATAAATTTGCACAACCCACACTCCTTCATAATAGAAAATCGCTCGTATATTTGGGACTCCCAGGGCTTTCTTCTGCCTGCCAACCACTTCCGGCCCCTCTCTTTTGTGCGTCCCCCTCTTGCTCCCACCAGCTCCTCACCAACCACTATGAACGCTGTTGGAAGTACTACTGCCTGCCCACAGGCTGGGCCAACTTCGGCATCACCTCAGAGGAAGAGCTACACCTCACAAGGAAACTCTTCTGGGGCATTTTTGATTCACTTGCCCACAAGGTCTGGGGACCCTGAAAGGAGCCTGTTTGAAGGGGTTGAGGCCCAAAAATTAGATTCAGAATGAAATCCCCAAATGTGGGGCTCAGGGAAGGAAGTGGCTCTGCAGGTTTGGATCAAAGAGAATCTATGAGTTGGATCTCTGGTTTGGGTGTCATGGAAAAGGGGGTGGGCCCTTCATTTGGGCACTTGGAGAGTCCAGGTGGGGCTGAAGTTTGGGTTTCAGAAGAGGGACCACAATTCATGTTTGTGGGCTCACGGAGGAGAGTGGCTGATGGGAGGGGTAAGTTTGAGGTCCTCAGGCTCCAGGAATAGCAGGCTTAGCCAGGCCTGCAGTGACACCCCTGTCCCTGGCATCCCCAGAAGTATGATGCAGAACTGTATCGCATGGCGATGCCTTGTCTGTGCGCCATCGCAGGGGCCCTGCCCCCTGACTACGTGGATGCCTCATACTCATCCAAGGCTGAGAAAAAGGCTACGGTGGATGCTGAAGGCAACTTTGATCCTCGTCCTGTGGAGACCCTCAAGTGAGGCCTAGGGGCAGGAGAGGGTGGGACATTGAGGGGAGAGAAGGAGAAGGTGACTGTCAGAGATGGAAGGAGGGGCCAGTGCCCAACATCAACTGACCCTATCCCCCCTAATAGCGTGATCATCCCAGAGAAGTTGGACTCCTTCATTAACAAGTTCGCGGAGTACACACATGAGAAGTGGGCTTTTGACAAGGTTGGCATCAGGGTCCTCCCCTCCCCAGGAACCCTACCCCTGCCAGCCTTCCTCAAAACCCCAGCTTTCCTGAGATATGCCCTTAACTCCTCCTGAAACCCACAGCCTCCTCTGAAGCCCTCATCCTCCAGGGTTCCCTCTCTGTGTCCCCCCAAGCTGCTGCCTACCCTTCATCCTGCCCCCACCCTCAGCTCTGTAGTGACACTGCCTCCACCTGTCCCCTTTTCCTCTCCAGATCCAGAACAACTGGTCCTATGGGGAGAACATAGATGAGGAACTGAAGACCCACCCCATGCTGAGGCCCTATAAGACCTTCTCAGAGAAGGTGATCAAGCCTTGGGGCCCAATGTTGGGGGTCCAAAATGAAGCCTCCAAATTTGGAGGTTCAGGGAGGAGTGAGTCTGCTTCAGGGGCTCAGATCTAGCTAGATCCCCCTCTGCAGGCTGTGCCTTTCCATGAACTTGACCCAGGACTCCTAGTGTTCCTCCTGAAGAGTCAGCCTGGGTTTGATTCCTTGGCCATACTTAATTTTCTGACTCTTGCATGTAAGATGAGAAAATGAGACTTTGTTGGAGAGACTCTGTTACAGAGCAGGGAAGAAACCTGGGTACAAATTCGACTGGACTATTTTCTAGCCACATGTTGGGGGCCTTCCCCTTCTTGAGACACTGAAAATCAGGGAGGCTGAGCCAGGGTCTCCTACCTCCACCTCCTTCTCACCCCATTCCACCAACTCCACTCCCTCCTGTCAACCCCAGGACAAAGAGATTTACCGCTGGCCCATCAAGGAGTCCTTAAAGGCCATGATTGCCTGGGAATGGACCATAGAGAAGGCTAGGGAAGGTGAGGAGGAGAAGACGGAGAAGAAAAAAACACGGAAGATCTCCCAAAGTGCCCAGGTAGAAGAGGGACTGGTGTAGGGGGCAGGGTTATGAGGGGGTGGTGAGCGGCTAGGAATAAGCTCAGGAGCTGGAGAGGGTGGGGTCAGGCAGGAGGTGGGGTTGGGTAGGAGGAAGGCCAGAAGTGGGGTGTAGAAGAAGGCCCAGAGGTCTGGGAAAGGAGAAAGAATAAATCTGAAGTGCAAAGGGAAGAGGAGAGAAGGGAGGATGGCTGAGACAGGGCCTTTAGGAGAAGGCCCAGAGCAGGCATGTAGGGCCAAGTGAGGGAGGTGGATCAGTTTGGGGCCTGGTTTCCTGCTAACCCATCAAGCCCACCATCTGTCTTGTCCTCCCAGACCTATGATCCGAGAGAAGGCTACAATCCCCAACCCCCCGACCTCAGCGGAGTTACCCTGTCCCGGGAACTGCAGGTGAGACCCCAGATCATTTATTTGGGGGCATGGAAGTTTCTGTTGCAGTGGGAGAAGACATCCTCTGAATCTCAGCCTTGACTCTCTGCATCCATTTCCAGGCCATGGCAGAACAACTGGCGGAGAATTACCACAACACCTGGGGGCGGAAGAAGAAGCAGGAGCTGGAGGCCAAGGGTGAGAGTGCCCATCAGACCCCCACACAGATCCCCTTCTCTGCAGCCCCCTAGTCTGAGGCTCTGGAATCAAAAGCGCCTACATTAGAGTTGTGTGATTTTCACCTTCAACAATTGCTTTTAACCCCTTGAACTTTTGTTTTTGCATTTGTACAGTGGGGATAATAACATTTAGTACCTCGGGGTTGTGGTGAGGTTGTGATGGGCATCAGAAAGCAATGTTTTGTTTACTTTTACCTCTGTCTTTATTACTATAATCATACAAGCCTTCAGCTGCAGGAACCACTTCAATGAGAGTGGCCTGCGTCCCTCCAAGGCCCCTGATTTCTGGTCTTTGCCGCCCCAGGTGGTGGGACCCATCCTCTCCTGGTCCCCTATGACACGCTCACGGCCAAGGAGAAGGCACGAGATCGGGAAAAGGCCCAGGAGCTGCTGAAGTTCCTGCAGATGAATGGCTATGCAGTCACCAGGTAGGTAGGCTAGGAGCCAGACCAGGGAGCAGTTGGGACCTGGGGCAGAATGCACAGGAGAGCAACTGGAACTGAGGCCAGGGTCGGGGAGGCAGGGCCAACAAAGGGAGAATCCTAAAGGGAAGATGCTAACAGGGTGGGGCCGGGGAGTGGGGGTGGAGCCAGAGTGGGGAAAAGATTAAGAGTGTGGGGCCCGGGAAGAAGAGGCAGGTCCAGTCTAGGAAGGAGCTGGAAACTCCAGGGACTTGGGGTGAGGCAGAAGCAGGGCCTGCGGGAGCACAGTCAGATGTGGAGATGGATGGGAAACTGTGTTTTGCATCTGGGCTGACCTCTCCTCCACCCCTCCACACAGAGGCCTTAAGGACATGGAGCTGGATACATCTTCCATTGAAAAACGGTTTGCCTTTGGCTTCCTGCAGCAGTTGCTGCGCTGGATGGACATTTCCCAGGAGTTTATCGCCCACCTGGGTACTGAGAAGTCCCTCCCTGATGCCTACCCTACCTGGGACCCAGGTCACGCATGTCTCCTTCCTCCCTCATCTAATTACTGTGCTAGACAGTGTTCTAGGTGTTGAGAATAAGCAGTGAACAAGACAGACAAAGATTTCTGTCCTGGATTCCGACAATTAATGTCAGAAATGACTAAATCACTTCATGCATTAGAAAGTGGTTAGTATTATAGGGAAAAGATTACGCTAGAGCCAGCTAAGGAGTGTGGGGAGGGGAGTATTCTGGGAAGAACTTGAAGGAGCCTGGGAGGGGGCTGTGTGGACATCTGGGGAGAGTATTCTAGGTAGAGCAACAGCCAGGGTAAAGGCTCCGAGAGGTCCTTGCTGTGAACATTAGGCCCGTGTGACTGTAGCAGAGTGACTAAGGTGGGGGTATGAGAGGAAATGGGTCAGAGAAGTGACAGGGGCAACTCATGAACTGGTTTCTTAAATGTATTTAGAGCTCACATTTATTACAAAGTTTAATATTAGAATTGTTTTGGGTCTTTATCATAAGTTTGGTGATGTTTTCGTGATGAGAAATATGCCATAGGGACTGAACTCTTGTTTATATCAATTAGCCTATAGTCAAATTGATTTCCTTATACTCGTACATTGTTTCTGTTCAAGTCACAGTTTCCAAGAAACTACAGAGATGTTAAGTGAGAACTTACTGTATACAGACCTCCAAGGTGGGAGGAGATGACACAAGGATATTTCTCACAGTGCCAAGACATAGCAAGTGAACAGTAATTGGAGTCAGCATTGTTCTTTTAGTAGTATTAATTTTTACTATCACCATTATTATTATGTTTGAAATTGATTTCTATTTTATTTTTGTTTTTTTAAAGATTTTATTTATTTATTTATTTTTAGAGAGGGAGAAAAACATCAATGTGTGGTTGCATCTCACATGCCCCCTGCTGGGGACCTGGCCTGCAACCCAGGCATATGCCCTACACTGGGAATAGAACTGGCAACCCTTTGGTTTGCAGGCTGGCGCTCAAAGCACTGAGCCACACCAGCCAGGGCTGATTTCTATTTTAAAATGAACAATATTGACTTCTTGTTTCATTTGGTTCATCAATTGTTTATTCCAAGTTTACTGTGCCAGCTATTGACACTCAGATAGAAAAGGGCTTGTGATAGGAGAGGAAGGGAATGTTCCAAGGCCCTACCCCATCCCAGTTGTCCTCTTCCCCGCTCTCAACTGTAGGAAGGGTTTAATCAAGTAATTAAGACAGCAGTTAGGTAGGAGATAGAGGTTTATCTCAAAGCCAGCAAAGTGACTTCATGTCAGGAATTTATTTCCTACCCTGGCTGGTGTGGTTCAGTGGATTGAGCACTGGCCTGTGAACCGAAGGGTCACTGGTTTGGTTTCCCATCAGGGCACATGCCTGGGATGCAGGCCAGGGCCCCTGTTGGTAGCATTCGAGAGGCCACCAATCAATGTTTCTCTCGCATACCAGTGTTTCTCTTCCTTTCTCCCTCCCTTCCCCTCTCTCCAAAAAATAAATAAGTAAAATCTTTTAAAATTATAAAAACATTTAAAAAACAATCTCTCCCATCATATCCTAACTCTGCCCCATCCAAATACCCTGAGTTCCCTAGCCTTGAACTCACCATAACCCATATTTGCCCCCCTCAACAACACCAGAGGCTGTGGTCAGCAGTGGACGAGTAGAAAAGTCCCCACATGAACAGGAGATTAAATTCTTTGCCAAGGTGAGAAGTGAGCTCAGAAGCTGGGGACTGGGTGGGCTCTTCCTATCATTTACTCAGTCACACTCATCTCTTCTCCCCCACCCCAGATCCTGCTCCCTTTGATCAACCAGTACTTCACCAACCATTGCCTGTATTTCCTGTCCACACCGGCCAAAGTGCTCGGCAGTGGGGGCCATGCTTCTAATAAGGAGAAGGAAATGATCACTAGGTAGGCTGTCCCATGACCTCTGACCCAGTCCCCTGACCTTACAGTACTGTAATCCAGGACCTTCTACTCCCACCTTGGACCTCAGGGGCTCTGGCCTGGGTGCCGGGCACTGACCAACTATGTGCAGGAGCAATTCAAAGGCTAGGGTGACCAACTGTTCTGGTGTGCGTGGGATTGCAGGGTTTCCCAGGACACGGGACTTTCAAGCAAACTGGAATGAATTGTTTGCCCTGTCAGAAAGGGCAGACTAGCCTCCCCAACCACCAACATGACAGTTATTGCCTATGACTTTCAAGCTTACTCATCTCTTTGCCCCTGCCCACCCTTCTTGTATCCTTCCTTTTCTTCCCCATCATCCTACCTCTTCCTGGTTCTGTTTTCTGTCCCTCTCTCCCCATCTCCACCTCCTCTAATTGTGTCACTACTGCCCTTGTCCCCTTGGAGTCCTCACGCTCTTTGTCCCCAGTCCTTCTCTTTCTTTCTCTATCATCAGCCTCTTCTGCAAGCTTGCTGCTCTTGTCCGTCACCGAGTCTCTCTCTTCGGTAAGTAACTCTGTTCCTGAGCCCTTCTTCTTAATCTTCTCTCTTCCTCTCATTACCAACCCCACTCTGAAGAAATATGGCCCAGGTTTGTGCCTTAACTTGAATTACATTACTGTGTTCTTACCCTGGACCCCACATGGACTGGGTAGATCTGAGGACAGGGAAGTGACTGGGGCAGTGCTGGGCCCCACCCTCATGGAGCTACAAGGCCCGGGGGCGGGGTAGATGCAGCAGGGAAGTGGACAGACTCATAACCAGACAGTGAGGGCCTGAGGGGTCAGGGCCGGGATGGGGAAGAGCAGGGGCATATGGGAGGCTGGGTGGGGGTGGGGAGAGGTCATGTGGGATGGACATAGAGGGAGGTACTGTTTTGTAGTCATTCCTTCATCCAAGCTCATCTTCCTTCCTCAGGGACGGATGCCGCAGCTGTGGTCAACTGTCTTCATATCCTGGCACGCTCCCTGGATGCCAGGTAGGGTTACAGGTCATGGTACCCACTCCTGGATTCTCCAAAATCTACAATTTTGGATTCTAGAACTGGGGTGCCTCCACTTCCCTCCTAGAACGGTGATGAAGTCAGGCCCCGAGATTGTGAAGGCTGGCCTCCGTTCCTTCTTTGAGAGCGCCTCGGAGGACATTGAGAAGATGGTAGAGAACCTGCGCCTAGGCAAGGTGTCACAGGCGCGCACGCAGGTGAAGGGTGTGGGCCAGAACCTCACCTACACCACTGTGGCCCTGCTGCCCGTCCTCACAACCCTCTTCCAGCACATCGCCCAGCACCAGTTTGGAGATGATGTTATCTGTAAGGGCTCCTAACCCCAAGGGAAGGGGTCAGGGGTGGGAGGTCAATTCAGCAAACGCCACCCATCCCTGTGTGCCGGATGGAATCCTTAAGTGTGTTTTTATTGAGTAGATTTATTGTCATAAGCAAAGTGTGCATTCATAAATTAGTAGATAATAGAATTAGGCTATGAGTTCAGCAGCTCTATCCAGAAAGTCTAAAATCACCATAGCTTAAGCAATACAGAAGTGCATTTCTGTCTCATATAACAATCTACTTGTAAGTGGATCATAATGTCAGGATCCCAGGTTCCCTCCATTTTGTTGCTCTGCCATCTCTGAAATATCGTCTTTATCCATGTGATTCAAGATAACACACCATTACATCCTCATTATAGCCACTAGGAGAAGAGAAAAAGCAAAGAGGAGGGCACCTCAATTCTTTTGAAGGAACAGTCTAGAAGTGGTCCACATCATTCCTGCTTACATCTGTCCCATTGACCAGAGCTTAGCATGTGGCCCATGTTGCTGCAAAGAAGGCTGGGAAAGTAGTCTTTATTCTGGGAGGTCATGTGTCAACCTAAATATTGGAGGTCTATTATTAGGAAAATGAGAAGTACAGAAAGAAGGTAAGAACAGGTGCTGAAAGGCAATTATTAGTGTCTGCTGTGTTTATTCTACCAAAAGGCACCTCACTTGGGATCTTGGGATAGAGTACACACACACTGTTGTGTAACATACTGTTGTTAAAGAGACTTGGGTACCTAGGGGGTTGTCATGACAGTGTATGTTCACGTACTCAAAGATGCCATATGAGATGTGGCCTGAACCGTGGGGGAACTCAGGGAGGACAGGAAGTGTTGGGAGAGGCGTTCAGGAGACTGAGGAGAGGGGACATGGAGGGAAAGTGTTCAGTGTGAGGTCCAAGGCCTTGGGATGGTGGGGCCTCCATGAAATAGATTGGGAAGATGCTGAGGTCAGTTTAGGACCCAGTAGTTGTGAGCAGCCCACATATGGGATGCCCAAGGGAAGCATCCAGAATGGACTGTAGGGCTGAAGGGTTGGGGAGACTGAGAGATAGTAGAGCCATGCCCCAGCTCACTGTTTATTTGAAATTAGAACCTGGTGATAAAAGTAAGAAAAGTAGCAGTTGGATGAGGTTTCCCCTCCACTCCAACATTTTACTTGGAAATATTAATAATATACAGAAAAGTCAAAAGAAGAGAATTGCTAAGAACTTGCTCCATTTGCGTTATCTTTCACTTTATGGATGAAAAGATCTGTAGACTTTTTGAACTTTTGAATGTGATTGCACACATAGTGACATCTCATCCCTAAATACTCAGCTTGCATCTCCTAAATAAGAACCTTCTCTTATATAACCACAATATCAGTATCACCCCCAACCTGACTATATTTAAGTATCTCTGTCACCCTCAAAACACCTTTGGTTTGTTTGGAGGGTTTTTTTTTTTTTTCAAAAAATTCAGAATCCAGTGAAATTTTTCTCGTGGATTTATAGTCTCTATTCAATCTAGAAGAGTCCCCTGCCCTCTTTTTACCTCGTGACATTTGTGAAGTTGATGAGGTCCTTAGGCAGACCTTGTGAGGAGGATGTATGGATAACCTAAAATTGTAGTCAGGATTGCAGGTTTCTTTGCATTTTTCTGGAGAAAGTATCTATCACTATCCTCAAATAGAACAACAATGAGCCTTTTCTGAGTGCCTACTGTGTGCCTTGTTTTAATTGCTTTCCAAGTATTAATATTGTGGGATCCTCACAACCCCCATTATCCCCATTTTACGGATAGGAAGACAGGCCAAGAGAGTGATATTTGCTCAAATCACAAAACTAGTAAATGGCAGGCAGCTCTTACCTGCCATTTGGATACAAGAGAGGGGACTTGGGGGGACTGGCATGGTAGGCACATCCTCTTCCTTTGTTCTCTCTCAGTGGATGACGTCCAGGTCTCATGCTACCGAACTTTGTGCAGTATCTACTCTCTGGGAACGACCAGAAACTCTTACGTGGAAAAGTAAGGAGGAGCAGCCATAGTTTGGGGTTGGGGCGGGCACTGTGAGGGCACAGGGAGGGGAGGGAGCAAGAGAAGATGGGGGGTTGTGAAAAGCAGGTGAGATGCTTCAACGACAGACAGGTACATTGCAGCAGGTGCAGTTCCCCAAAGTGGCCCCATGAAGGAATTTGGGGAAGGCCAGCAAAGGAAGTGGAAGCAACCTGCAAAGTTGGTGGGGGGTGGAGTCAAGGCAGGTGGGTACCAGGCACTTGCTGGCCGAGATGCCAGGTTATTCTCTGATGTGGAACAAGCTTACCCTAGCAGAAACGAGGGCAGCACTCAGGAGCCATAGCAAGCTTAGAGGCACTGGGGAGGGCCCTGGCAGTGCCTGTGTGGTCTCTTCTGAGCCAGGATCGCAGGTGGAACAAGAGGGCACTCAGGAAGCTCAGGAGAAAGGCTACATCTGTGCCCACTGATGAGCAGCAGATCTGTTCCATAGGGTGCAGGGGAGAGCTACTTCTGTGGAGGCTAGGGCTGGGACCCAGGTCCTGGCAGAGGAGGACAGGGGAGCTAAGGAGTTCCCTCTTCCAGGCTGCGGCCAGCCCTCGGGGAGTGCCTGGCCTGCCTGGCAGCAGCCATGCCTGTGGCGTTCCTGGAGCCTCAGCTGAACGAGTACAATGCCTGCTCAGTGTACACCACCAAGTCTCCCCGGGAGCGGGCCAGTAAGTTGCATGAGGCTAGGGCAGCTGTCAGGGTCTCATTCCACCCAGCATGGGGCCCAGGGCAAAGCCCATTTTGGGGGCAGTGTGACCTTATCTGGGCTCTGAGGGGCTGAGGTTTCCCCAGGTCCAGAATGGGGAATCCCAGGGTTTGTGGGAACCCTGGGTGTGGACCTTGAGGTCTGAGGGTGATGTGTTAGCATGCCTTGACCCCTTCCTCCACCCCAGTCTTGGGGCTCCCCAACAGTGTGGAGGAGATGTGCCCTGACATCCCAGTGTTGGAGCGGCTCATGGCAGACATCGGGGGCCTGGCTGAGTCAGGGGCCCGCTACACAGAAATGCCACATGTCATTGAGATCACGCTGCCCATGCTGTGCAGCTACCTACCCCGCTGGTGGGAGCGCGGGCCTGAGGTGCCCCCACCTGCTCTGCCCGCTGGGGCCCCCCCACCCTGCACAGCTGTCACCTCCAACCATCTCAACTCCCTGTTGGGGAACATCCTGCGAATCATCGTCAACAACCTGGGCATTGATGAGGCCTCATGGATGAAGCGTCTCGCTGGTGGGTCTGGGTCTCACTGGTGGGTCTGGGGGTGCAGGTTCTGAGGGCTGGGGCCAGGGTCCTGGGGTTGAGGCCCTTTGATCTAATGGTCTGAAATCCTGAGGTCCATGATCTCTTGGGAGCTGTGAGGAATCAGAGTCTAGGTTTATCAGGATCAAAGGTCAAGGGACATCACAAGGGGTCAGAATATCAGGTTCAGAGGGTCTGGGCTGGACAGATGGGTCCAGGGAATCCTCTAGACTGGATTCTGAATTCCTGGAGCCTTGGAGTTGGGTTAGGTCAGGGTTTAGGTGCTGGGTCAGAAGCCTGAGTTTCTTATGCAAATGGTCAGAGGATGAGGTCCCTGACGAGGATGGGGTTGTAGGTTAGAGGTCAAGAAATTAGTGTTTAAAGGGTTGGGATCCCTGGTTTAGAAGTTCTGTGCCAGGACTTGGTTCAAACTAGACATTGGAGCTGGGATTAGAGGCCAGGGACAGAGGCCAGAGGCTGGGGTAAGAAACCAGAGGTCAGAAATCCTGTAGTGAGGAAGGGTGTGGTAGGGACCAGGTCAGAGGTTAAAGACTGAGGATAAAGACTGATATCATAGGGTAAGACATCAAGTAAGGATTCAGCCAGGGTCAGACATGTGTTAGCCTGGCATCACAGCTTCAAGTTAGGGGTATGGTTGGGATCATGGTTCAGGAGCTATGTCAGAGGTCAGGGCCCAAGGTCAAGAGTGAGATTAGAGATAGCTGCTGGGGTCAGAGGCTGGGGTCAGAGGCTGGGGTCAGAGGCCGGGGTCAGGCTGAGAGCAATGATAGCTGCTGGGTCAGAGGTACAGGTCAGGAGCCATGGGATGGGGACAGAGGTCAGGGGTGGGATCAGAGGTTATAGGTCAAATGCTGGAGTTAGAGGCTGTCCAGCAGTGAGTGTCCCCCATTTGCTCCTGCAGTTTTTGCGCAGCCCATTGTGAGCCGGGCCAGGCCAGAGCTCCTGAGTTCACACTTCATCCCGACCATTGCGCGGCTGCGCAAGCGGGCGGGGAAGGTGGTGGCTGAGGAGGAGCAGCTGCGCCTGGAGGCCAAGGCAGAAGCTGAGGAGGGTGAGCTCCTGGTGCGGGATGAGTTCTCTGTGCTCTGCCGGGACCTGTATGCCCTCTATCCACTGCTCATCCGCTATGTGGACAACAACAGGTCAGCATATCCCCGGGGTCCTCCACACACTCCAGCCTAGCCTCTGGCTTCCCTGAAGCCCATCTGACCCCTCACCTTCTGACTTGCTATAAACATCTTGCAATTCTCACTCAATCTTCTGCCTCCAACCCCATTGCTCCTGGGCGAACAAAATCCAACCCACTGGATTTGCTCCCCTCCTGATCCTTTGCACCTCTCAAATCTGAGCTCCTGGGCAGTTGCAATGTCAGCTATAAGGAACCCTGCTTTTCCCTCCAGCAGTGTGCCTCCAGGCTTGGGTTGATGGGATGCCTGATATTTGCACAGTGAAACCCAATCATCAGGCTGCCTTCTGTCATTGGGAGAAGAAAGAAAGATAGTCCAGATGTGGCCAGCCTCATTTTCCTCAGAAACACAAATCTTTAATAAAAGGGCAAGTGCAGATGTCAACAAATGACTAACATCTTCCTAAATTCAGAAACTGTTTAAAGACTTATTAACTTCTAGGTGCAGTCTAATCCAAGGATAGCAAATGAATTTCAACTCCAGTTCCATCCTGATTGAAAAAAATTTTAAGTTTGCACAAGGCTTTGTGAGAAAGCCCTGTCTGTCATGGGAGCAAAAAAGGGAAGTGGTGGTGTGCATGCTGGGGACATCCTTGCACATCCATCTTTGTGCTCACCAGTGGGTATTGCTATAGGGTAGATTCCTAGGAGTGGGAGTGCTGGGTCAAAGAGTTTGAACTAGTACACTGTGGTATGTTCACACGGTGGAATACTACACAACAATGAAAATGAACAAAAGTCACAGCACATAACATGGATAACTCTCACAAACATCAGGTTGAATGAAAGAAACCAGGAAAATAAAAAATAGAGTACATATCATATCATCTATTGATGTAACATTCAAGAACAGACAAAAATAACTCATGATCTATAAGCCAAGATAAGGGTCATTTTTCAAGAGGAAGGAAGTAGGTGTGGCTGGGAGAGAACCAAAGGCAGTTCTGGGGACTGGAAATGTTCTATTTTTTGAGTTGGGTGGTGGTTACACAGGTATGTTCACTTTGTGATAATTCATCAAGTTGACACTTCAATGTATGTTGTACTTTAATAAAAGAGAAAGAAAAATGTAAAGGAATGGTCATTTAAAAATTTTAAATCCTCCAAATGGCCAGATTCCCTAGAAAACTCTACCCCTCCCCCTCCCCCCAAGATCTCTTGTGTGGCCCCTTCTGCTGGGTGCCCCACCCCCATCCCTCACCAGTCCCTTCCCTGATACCCAGGGCGCACTGGCTGACAGAGCCCAATCCCAATGCTGAGGAGCTGTTCAGAATGGTGGGTGAGATCTTCATCTACTGGTGCAAGTCCCATGTGAGTCCTTGCCCACTCTGCCCTCCTCTTCATACCTGGGAAACTGCTGCCCGGCGATACCCTCCTCCCACCCAGTCTGACCCCTGGTACTGCCTCTGCCATCAGAACTTTAAGCGTGAGGAGCAGAACTTCGTGGTCCAGAATGAGATTAACAACATGTCGTTTCTGACTGCTGACAACAAGAGCAAAATGGCCAAGGTGGGTGCTTTGCTCTGGGAAACGGCCTTAGGAGGGAGGGAGGGAACACCCCCCTGCTCCAGGGTTTCCTACCTGCTCCCTCTCATCCAGCCAGCTGCCCTGTCCTGGTCATCACATTCCCTGCCACCCTCACAGCTTTGTCCTCTCTCATCTTGCATTTCCTTCCTCATATCCCTATTATGCCATGTCCCCCTTTCTTCTTCCCTTATACTTCTCAGAATTGCCCTCTTCAGGGTTCTAAAGGACAAACCCATCCACTCTGAGTCCAAGCCCGGGAGTGCCCTATTCGGGGATGCATGTCCAGTGGGGCAGAGGAGCTGGGGTCAGGCCAACTTGGAGTGGGGCCTGGGGTTCTCAGAGGGACTGGGGTAACGCTTCTTGTCTCTGTCTGCCACCTGATGAAGCAGGCGGGAGATACACAGGTCAGCCCCTTGTCTGGAACCTTCCGCATGGCTCTTGGCTAATACCCTCTTCCCCACAAACCCCACCCTCTGCCCCCCTTCCAGAAAACCCCTGCCCCTCCCTGTTCCCCACCCTCATCCTTGGTTCCCAGCCACCATTCTCTTTCTCTTCCCTCTCCTCTCCATCCCCAACCATGCATTCCTTTCCCAACCCTCAGCTTTGAGCAATTTCACTTTTTTTAAACTTCTGTTTTAAAATGTTTTCAAAAGACCACCTCTCAGCTTTTGCCAAAGCATCAAAGCATTGCGGGCTGAGGTTGTGAGGAATGGGAATGCGGGTGGGACAGGCACGCGCATGGTGGGTTTAAGGCTTGGGCTCTGGAATTAGACAGACTTTGGTTAGAATCCTGACTCTGGGAATTGGCTGCGTGACCTGGGTCAACAGTATTATCCTTCTGAGCCACTGATGGCATCCAGCCAGTGCCCCTAGGCCCAGGGCTCTGTGAGGACTCAGATGCTGCATGTACAGCCTCCGTATTGTGAGCCGGTGTGGATGTGGCTCTGGCCAAAGCTTGTCACTGGGGCTTGTCATTGGCATGACTTGGGTGGCCCTGACCATGGGTCTGCACCCAAGGCTTCAGAACACGGCTGTGGGACTCCGTGCCCCGTGTTTCTGTTCCCAGATCTTTCTGGATCTCTCCAGCATCTTTTGTCTTCCTGTATCATTGTCCATCTCAGTCTCTCGGTGTCAGTCTTTTTCTTCCAACTTCTCTCATCTCTTGAGATTCTGCATCTTTATTTCATTCTTGGGAACTGTCTTGAGATATCAAGTGTGGGGTTGTGTGTGTTGTTGTAGGGTGTGGGGATCGTACTAGGAGTTCTTAGGGGATTCTGGGAGACTGCCAGAGGAGTTGCAGGGCCGGGGGGAACCTGTAAGGGTTTGGGACTTAAGTTGGGACTTTGGGATAGGTGTTTGGGTCTGGGAGGGTAAGGGCTGAGGGGTCTGCAGTGAAAGATCAGCAAGGTCTCGGGTGGAAAATTAGGCAGGCTCTTAGATTGGGGGAGGGCTGCCTGGTATCCAGGCCGAGGGCTGGAGTGTGGACAATGGCTGTGGGGGCAGGGACCACCATGGAGCTGGGCTGGAACTCAGTCTGGTGCTGAGCCCCATGTCCCCACAGTCAGGTGGCTCAGACCAGGAACGTACCAAGAAGAAGCGCCGGGGGGACCGGTACTCTGTACAGACATCGCTGATTGTGGCTACACTCAAGAAGATGCTGCCCATCGGCCTGAACATGTGTGCACCCACTGACCAGGACCTCATCATACTGGCCAAGACCCGCTACGCCCTGGTGCCTGCCCAGCTCCATTCTGGGAACCTGTCAGGATTCCACTCAGCACTCCACCGAGCCCCCAAAACCCTAGGATTCTACTGGGAGCCCTCCCTTAGGACCCTAATGAATCTTTCCCCAGGATCCTGAGGACTCAATGGGCCTCCTAGGATGCCCTGAGTCTTACCCGGGATGCTAAGGACCCCACTTGGGAAACTGCCAGAGCCTTGGGACCTAAGGACCCTACCTGGGACCCCACTATGACCCTCTCAGATCTTCCCCGCACAAGCCTCCCACCAGCTGCTGAGATGACAGGCCTAGAAGGGCAACACTGAGCCTTCAGGGACCCTACTGAGCACTCTCCCCCAGGACCATGCCAAACCTGTTACGACCCTGAGGACCACACCCAAACACCATCTGCTCCCTGATACTCTTCTGAGCCTTCTACCAGGACCTCCCAAAACTCCTTGGCACCCAGTAAACTCCCCATGATCCCACTGGTCCTCTCCTGAACCTCTGGGTCCCCACTGAGTTCTCCGCCTTGCCACGTCTTTCCCTCAGGATCCTGCTGGCCCCTCTCTGGACTCTATTGACACCCAGCTGAGCCCCCCAAAACTCAGGCATCCAGTGAGCCCTTAAGTAGCTCTGCAGGATCCTAATGGCCCCTTCCCCAGGTCCGCTCACAGTCCTCCAAGGTCTCAAGAATCCTGGGGATCAATTCACTCTGCCTCTGAATGCTCTTAAGCCCTCTGGGACTCCAAGGAGGCCTCCTAGGACTCCACTTACCCCTTTTATGAAATAACACCCTCCCCTCCCTGATCCTATTCAGCCTTAAGGACCCTTAGAAGCCCTAAGGATTCTGCCCCAAGACCCCTAGAACTTCCCCCCAGGACACTGCTAAGCACCCTTACAACTTACTACCCCCTGGTGACCTCCCCTGGTATCACAAGCACCCCTCTTTACCACAACCCTACAGGCTCCTTCCCTCAGGACCCCAAGCTCCTCCTGAGACCTATTCAGTCCTGCCAAGACCCCAAAGAGCCCTCCAGGGCCCTTCTGACCCCTCAACTTGGTCCTTGAGGGCCCTGTTTCCTGGGACTTCTAAGAAACCCACATCCTGTTGACCCCTCCTTTGGCCTCCATGTAAACCCCACCAATGACCTGGTTGATCTACCTGATCCCCCATGACCTCTGCTGTCCTGGCCATCTTTCTCATAACCCCTATTGCCACCCCCTCTGATCTTCAAAAATTCCCCGCCTATCTGCCACTTTCGTGCAACCCCACTCTGACCCTCTTCTGACTTCGGATCATACCTCTGTGGCTTTATTTGACCTTGGAGGATATCCTCATGTCACCCCCTGTCTCCCTCACACCTCCACGAGGCCCCTCTAATCCTTACTGTCTCTTCAAGGTGCCTCTGTGGCCTATAGGACTCCCCCTCTGATCATTCCTGATCTCTGGTTCCTTTCTGGTCCTCCCCACACAAGCCTCCCACTGGCTGCTGGGGTGAGGGGCCTAGACGGGATAGGATTGTGGGTCAAGGAGGACGTTGAGCCCTCCGGAGTGACCCAGTCTGGCCATGTTTCCCCAGAAAGACACGGATGAGGAGGTCCGGGAATTTCTGCAGAACAACCTTCACCTTCAGGGAAAGGTATGCCTCCTTAATCTACACCTGGGCACGCCGGGATAATGGCGACAGTAAAAGCCAACGTCTAAGCCCTTACTATGTACCTGGCATCCAATGAAGGATCTTAACTCGTACTTCCTACAGAATCCTGAAAGGGGTCAGGGCAGCCACACTGCGTGCAAGGCCATTCCCCACCCAAACCCTGCCAGAAGCCGGTCCAAAGGACGGCGTTGCGGGCAGAGTAGGGGCCCTCACGCCAGCGGCTCTTCTTCCTCCTCTCAGGTGGAAGGGTCCCCTTCTCTGCGCTGGCAGATGGCCCTGTACCGGGGCCTCCCAGGCCGCGAGGAGGACGCGGACGACCCCGAAAAGATTGTGCGCCGAGTCCAGGAAGTGTCTGCGGTGCTCTACCACCTGGAGCAGGTGGGCGGGGCCGGCGGTATCTTACTGCTGAGTGGACGAAGCTGGGTCTCCTGGCGGGGCAGGAGGCGGGCCTTAAGCTTGTGGACGGAGCCTGAGGGTGAACCTCTGCTCTTTCGGTGGGGCACGGAGCAGAGTCCTTGGGTCTGTGGGCGGAGCCTGGGTGGAACCTTTAGTTTAAATCGAAGCTTAGAATGGAAACTTGGATCGGTGCGCAATCTTGGGTCCGGAATAGAACTTTGGGTCTAACAGTGGGGCCTGATGGAGACTACTTGACTCCGTGGACAGGGCCTTGGAAGCGGGGCCGGGATTGGGTAGAGTTCCTGGGTCTCTGAGCGGGGCCCAGGAGAGAAATTTTGGTCTGGAAGCAGAGACCAGATTAGAACTTGGCCTGTCAGTGAAACCGGGGTGTTTCTTCGGCCCTGTGAGTAGAGCCTGAATTTGGACCTGGGCACAGCTGGATAGTTTCACTCAGCCTAGAAGTGGGAATCAGGCCAGGAGCAGGGTCTGGGGACATGACAGATTGTTCGGCCCCCCCAGGTCGAGCACCCTTTCAAGTCCAAGAAGGCTGTGTGGCACAAGCTCTTGTCCAAGCAGCGCCGGAGGGCGGTAGTTGCCTGCTTCCGCATGACCCCTCTGTACAACCTGCCCACGTAAGACACCCAGGGAACAGGGGAGCTAAAGATGCCTCGGAGAAAGTGTGACTGAGTGCGGGAGAATGGAGTGCCAGTATGATGGGCTCTTGAAGAATGGTTGGAGGAGGCAGATTTGTGGGAGGTTAGAGGAAGAGTTTGGAGAGAAGGTCCCACTGTCACCCCACACCTTTCCCTTGCAGGCACCGGGCAAGCAACATGTTCCTGGAGAGCTACAAGGCCACATGGATCCTGACTGAAGACCACAGTTTTGAGGACCGCATGATAGATGACCTTTCAGTGAGCTGGGGCCTGCCTGGGAGTGTGGGGACAGAGCTGGATAGGGCTGGGACTGAGGCTGCCTGTTCCACACCTCTAGGGGTTGCCCTTCACATTGAGGGATATGATAAAAGTGACCCCTGGCTTGGGCAGAACCAGGGGATGGTGCAGGATGCGGGGCATGTGAAAAAAAAAATCCAGCCCATCAGGGCTATGAGGGAGACAGAAGAGGATTCTAGAAGCCTCTTCCCCAAGACCCATACCTCCCTCCAGAAAGCTGGGAAGAAGGAGGAAGAAGAGGAAGAAGTGGAGGAGAAGAAGCCAGACCCCCTGCACCAGCTGGTCCTGCACTTCAGCCGCACTGCGCTGACTGAAAAGAGGTGAGCATCCTTCCTAAGTCTAGGAAAAAGAATCCACTACTTCCCTGCTCTCAGCATCCTCCCCGTTCCTGCCCTGGCTGCTGTGGCTCAGTGGATTGGGCGGACAGCCTAAGAATCAAAGGGTCGCAGGTTTGATTCCCAGTTCAGGGCACATGCCTGGGTTGCAGGTCAGGTCCCCGGTACGAGGTGTGCAAAAGGCAACCACACATTGATGTTTCTCTCCCTCTTTCCCTCCCTTCTCCTTTTTCTAAAAATAAATAAAATCTAGAAAGAAAGAAAGAAAGAAAGAAAGAAAGAAAGAAAGAAAGAAAGAAAGAAAGGAAGAAAGGAAGGAAGGAAGGAAGGAACCTCCCCATTAGGGAGCCCTGAGGCTGATCTTTCAATGTCACTCTACTAGGACAGGCAGGGCAGGGCCACCATATTCCATTGTGCAAGCTGAGCACTTCACAAGGGCCTCTCCTCTGAAGGGTTCACATCACAGACAATATAAGTTTTGACTTTTCTAGAAGAAAGCATCTTGCTCAAACAAAATCAGTATATTATAGGAACACTTCAGTGCATTGTGGCAAATTTCCAACAGAAGGAAGTATGGAAGGCAGACCGTTTTCTAATTCACACAAAGGCTTCATATGGACTAATGGCAGTCTTAGGAATAAATAACAGTAGTTAATAATGGTGCTGCTGCTGCTGCTAACAGATGACATTTATCAAGTGCTTATTATGTGTCAGGCACCATGCTAAGCACTTGACATCTCTGTTTTCTCACTTAATCCTCACATTATGAGATAGATACAATTATCAACTCTTTTTGTTAACAAGGAAATGGAGGCACGAGGATTTACATTTCTCACATAACATGAAGTCAGGGGGTAGAAAGTCCAGGGCTGGGCAGTGACACAATGACAGTTACAGGGTTATTCAGGCTGACAGGTTTGCTCAGTCTTTCTGCACTGCTGTTTGTCTTGTGGTCACAAGACAGATGCTAAACTTCCAGACAATGACCACATGCCAGGCAGGAAGAAGGGGAGAGAATTTTTTTCCTCTAAGCAAGACTAAGATCTTTTTATCCAAGAACAGATGTGCTCCTTGGTGGGCATCTGCACATATCTCATTGGCCAGAATTCTGACATCAGCCCACAACTAGCTACAGGGGAGGCTGGGAAGTTGAGTGTCCTGGGAAAGCAATGATTCTGGAGTTAGACTATCCAGGTGTGAATCCCAGTAGAAGCTGTGTGACCTTGGCCAAGAAGGATCTTTGTGCCTTATTGGTAAAATGAGATTAGTAATATACCTACCTAATATGATTATTGTGAATACACACACACACACACACACTGATATATATATATATATATATATATATATATATATATATATATATATATATGTCCTTCAACTCATAATCCCCCTCTATCCTTTGGGACTGAAGTCTGATTTGTCTCTTGCAGTTAGTGCAGAGCAGGGCATGGCACAGTTTTAATTTGTGCCCACAGATCTCCAGATATATATATATATCAGTGTGTGTGTGTGTGTGTGTGTGTGTGTGTATCAGGGAATAACAGGGTAAACATAATAGGCCTTGGCCATTACGACTACTCTTTATTATTACTATTGTTATTTATCATGATGACGATGATGATGGAAACTCAAGGACAAGATGGTTGGTCATAGTTGTCAAGTAAGCCAACAGGTGGCAAGATGGACCCAGAAACTCCAGGCTTCCATCACACCATTTTAGCA
Source organism: Pteronotus mesoamericanus (assembly GCF_021234165.1). Taxonomy (NCBI): domain Eukaryota; kingdom Metazoa; phylum Chordata; class Mammalia; order Chiroptera; family Mormoopidae; genus Pteronotus; species Pteronotus mesoamericanus. Next base: position 9,701,207 of record NW_026555307.1, read on the forward strand.
ACTCCAGTGAAAAGGCAGCAACTCTACCAATAGCTCCAGCAAAGTTCCCCAAATGAGTTCCGCTGAACCAGCCTGGATCACATGACCATCTCTGAGCTGTCACTGTGGCCAAGCAGATAGAAAGCACTGATTGGCTCAGCCTTCATCACATGCCCACTCTGGCAATGGACAATTACCCAGTGTGAACCACACAGGCTGAGCATAGGGACGGGTGCTTTCCCAAGGAGAATTAGAAACTGCTATAAGGTGGGGGTCCTCTCCATTAGGTCCTGACTATCTGATTACTTCCTCAGCAAACTGGACGAGGATTACCTATACATGGCGTATGCTGATATCATGGCAAAGGTGAGGCCCTGCCCCAGTCCAGAAAAGGCTCCCTTCTCAGCTAAAATGCCTGTCCACTGAAAGGGCTGGGGGTGGACTGAGGTATCTCCTCTGCTCCCCATCATACCTAACTTGATGCCCCATTCCCAGAGCTGCCACCTGGAGGAGGGAGGGGAAAATTGCGAAGCTGAAGAAGAAGAGGTTGAGGTTTCATTTGAGGTAGGTGGGATCGAGAGGTCCTGGGGGAAAGGGATGGGGGGCCCTGACTTCAGTAATCCCCATTCACTCAGCATGCATTCACAGAGCAGTGCTCTGGGCCAGGCCCTGTGCTGGGTGATATTAGGGACATAGCAGTGACCAAGTCAGGCCACTGGGGAGGCAGATGCACCAATCAGACAGTAACAACAGAGTATTCGTGGTAGTGACGAGGAAAGTTCAGGCAGGGGGATAAGGGCTTGGGAAGCCAGAACAGCTCAGGAGACTATGGGGGAAGTTCACGGGTCTGTGGTAGCCCAGGCCAGGTGCCTGACCGAGCCAGGGGACAAGGGTGGCAGGGAAGGTTTCTCAGAGGAAGGGATGTCTGCGCAGGAGTGTGCCAGTTGAGGAAAAGGAGAAATGTGTTCCAGACAGGGAAACAGTGTTTGTAAAGGCCACACAGTGAGAAAGAGCTAGTAAACATGCAATTAACCCATCCATTCATCATTAAGGCAATCAGCAGGCATTTCCCTGAGTTTCTTAACCTTTTTTGTGCCAGGGTTCTTTTTGTATCTGATGAAGCCTTTCTCAGAATTCTGTTTTTAAATGTATAAAATGAATTCATAAGAGAGAAAATAAGCATATGGAAATAGTTATCAGAATATTGTTTCAGAAATTTGTGATACAGTAATATCTGCACTTCTTGATTAATGTATCAAATAAGACCTAACAGTGGGTCCAATAGCTGCTATAAGTGATAAGTAGTGATGAATATAAACAATATTTTGAGATATCTACAAAAATGTGATATGGAAACATCTGTGATTCTTATTGGTGACACAACCACGGATCCCGCTAATATTGCTGTGTTTCATGGCCTCACCCATAATGGGAGGAAATTATACCTTTCAGTTAAAGGGTGGTAAACATAAAAATATAACTTTTTTCCTCATTCAAATTCACAGACTTCCTGGATTTATCCATTGACCCCTTGGAGATCTGTGGGCCCAAATTAAAACTGTGCCATGCCCCACTCTGCACTAAGTGCAAGAGACAAATCAGACTTCAGTCCCAAAGGATAGAGGGGGGTTATGAGTTGAAGGACTGAGCCAGTGGGTGTGGCTGGAGCAGGGAGCACAGGGAGGGGACCAGGCTGTGAGGGGAAAAGACTGGTCTGGGGAGCCTTGACTCACTTATCCCCACGGCCCTGACTCTGCCCCAGGAGAAAGAGATGGAGAAGCAGAGGCTCCTGTATCAGCAGGCACGGCTGCACAACAGAGGGGCCGCAGAGATGGTGTTGCAGATGATCAGTGCCTGCAAAGGTGCCCTTCACAAGCATCCGGCTCCTGAGCACACTCATCCTGCCTTGTCTCTCCGCAACCCACCCATTTCCTGTGGACCCAGCGGCACAATCTCCCACCTCTGCATGCCTGTGGTTTGGACACACACCCCAGCCCTTGCGTGTTCCACTTGCCTTGCGATTTCTTACTATCCTTCAGTCATGATCACCCTTCCACACTCCTACAACTCCTTCTCTTACATCCCCCGCGATGACTGTTTTCTGGTGGAGAACATCACTCCCAAACTAAGTAGAAGCTAAGTAGACCATCTTTTGTTCCCTGCCCCCCTCCAGGAGAGACAGGAGCCATGGTGTCCTCCACCCTGAAGCTCGGCATCTCCATACTAAATGGGGGCAATGCTGATGTGCAGCAGGTGAGAGGTGAAGGGTCTTGGGAGGAGGGCTAAGAGGGGTGAGAGGTTCCTGTGTGACTCCCATTTTCCCCTGCTCTGCCACCCCCTCTGCAGAAAATGTTGGACTATCTGAAGGACAAGAAGGAAGTCGGTTTCTTCCAGAGTATCCAGGCGCTGATGCAGACATGCAGGTAGGTTCTAGTATATGTCTTTTAGTGAAGCTGTTTGGTGCAGCTATGCCCCCGCTCCTGTTACCACTTCCACTTCCAATTCCGTTCTCTTGGTTCCAGAAACAGAGACACATTCAGACTAGCTCAAATGACAGGAAGTTTATTGTAAGAATTCTCGTGCAACGAGGAAGGGAAAACACCACAAAATGCCACCCTTATGGAACCAGGGAGCTGGAACCAGAACGTTGTTGAGAACTCATGGCTGTTGACTGGCTTTCTCTATCCCTCTGAAGCTTTTACTAATTGATGGTTTCTGTATCCTCCTGATTTCAACTTGTACATATTTCATCCTTGTCTCACATTACTTCAAAGCTGCCACCACATAGCTTCTGCCAGCTCTTAGTTTCTGTTTCCTCTTGATCTCTGCTCATTTATGGTTTCCAGTGGCTCTCCACCTGCCACCATTGGGAGCTGCAGGGCTCTGGAACAAGACCTCAGCACGTCTTCCCATCTTTCCTTTCTTCCCCTCAGCGTCCTGGATCTCAATGCGTTCGAGAGACAGAACAAAGCAGAAGGGCTGGGCATGGTGAACGAAGATGGAACTGGTGAGGCCCTCTCTTGGGCTTCCCTCTCCATGGGATTTCTTCTTCCTGTAGGATCTGCCCCCTCCCCAACACTGCCCAGGGCTCCCTTCCTCCAACACACCTCTTCAAGAGCATCCCCAGGTTCCACCCCCTCCCCTGTTCCATGCAGTGGTCCCCAGTCCTGCTCCCCCCATTCCTCCAGGGTCTCCCTCCCCATGGCCCCCACCCCTGGGAGTTCTTGTGTCCTGTGTTCTCTCACCCATCACCACATGGACCCCACTCTCCACAAGCCCAAAGTCTCCTGCCCTGGTTGCTGTTCTCTCATTAATGTCCCTAATCCGGGTTAATGTCCCTTTGCTGTGTTGTGATGTGTTTAACCTTTCTGCCCTGATCCTTGCCTCCTGCCTCTCCTCCTCTACCTGTCCATCTCCCTTTCTCTCCCCTCTTCTTTCTTTCCCAATGCTTTTACAATCATTTCCTACTCTCTTCCTGGCTTCCTTCTGTCTCCTTATCGCTCTTACTGTGTGGGTTCTTTCTCCATGTCTATGTCTTTGACCCTGACCGTGTGTCACTGTGTGTTTTTCTGTCTGTCTCCTTCTGTCTCTTTTTCCCTCTTATCTCCTGCTTCCTCCTCCCATCCTGTTGGCTGCCCCAGTCATCAACCGCCAGAACGGTAATTCCCCTAGCCTATTCCCCTTGCTGTGCTACTCTGCCACCCCTCCCTTCTAACCCCATCCCCCGTCCCCCTCCCCCTCCACCCCGGGGCTGAGGATCTGGGATATCCAGGGAGAAATTCTTCATTGGGTCAGGATGCCCGGGAAATCCTGAGATCAGAGTTCTGAGAACAAATTTGGGTCCCAGGTTAGCCACTAACAACATCTGGGATTATGAAACCAGTCGGCCTCAGTTTTCCCACATGTGAAGTGAAAGCTAGAGGAGATGGCAAAGATCCGTTTCCAGACGGATGTTCTTAGACTTCCAGACCCAGATTCTCAGTCCTGGGGGTCGGGGTTATCCTCACTCCCACCCACCCTGCTCCCTGCAAGCCCCGACTCTGCATTGGTGGGGTCTGCAGTTCTCATCCACCAACAGGATTGGTTGCCCCCAGCTTCCACTCTGATTGGTGTGCGTGCGTCTTCAGCGCCTGCTCTGGTTGGCCCACTCACTGTGTAGGCTTCCTCTCTCTCCTTTCCTGCAGCCCTCCTTAATTGGCTTCTTTTAGATGGCCGTTCTGATTCGCCCATGTTTACAACCCCCTCCCCCAACCCCGCCAAGCCTCTCCTGGATTGGCTCCTTTCAAGGCATCTTAGCCAATTGGCTGGCTTTCGATCCCATCTCTCCCTGCTCAGATCCTTTGCGTGAAAGAAGACCCCCTCGCCCCATAATCCATTAACCCCACACCTTGGAGGAGCGCTGAGGGAGGTACCAGCTCCTTGAATCTCTGCTGGATCAGGCAGACACTCTCGGATGTCACATAAGCGGTGACATCAGAGGGACACGGATGTAGAAAGACACTGAGGCACCAGCTTCCATACTGAGGGCCCCCTCAAGTCTCCATCTGCTGGATTCTGAGATCAGGGGCCCCTAATGTTATGGATGTCCGTGGCCCTTTCAGTGTCTTTGAAGTGGTGGCTGCTCCTCCCCACACCAGTGTTTTTTGCATGCGTGTGCAGTGTGCATGGGCTGTGTGCAGTGTGCATGGGCCGTGTGCACATGTGTGCTGTGTCTTGGCGTACCTGACCTCTTCTGGCCCTTCCCCCTTTTTCCACCCAGGAGAGAAGGTCATGGCAGACGATGAATTCACCCAAGATCTGTTCCGATTCCTGCAATTGCTCTGCGAGGGGCATAATAATGGTGAGAAGGAGCGGGGTGGGTGGAGCAGAGAGGAGGCTGAGGTTTGAGGAGAGTTAAGAGTTGCCTGAGTTAATCTGCAATTCCTTCCTCCCCTTATCAGTAATGGCCTCACCACCCATTCTATATATTTTTTAAAAGATTGTATTTATTTTGAGAGAGAGGGCAAGGGAGAGAGGAAGAGAAACATCAATGTGTGGTTGCCTCTCACGCGCCCCCTACTGGGGACCTGGCCTGCAACCCAGGGATGGCCCCTAGGCTGGGAATCAAACCAGCCACCCTTTGGTTCTCAGGTGGGAGTCCACTGAGCAGCACCAGCCAGGGCAGCTCACCACCCTTCTTTATCTCCTTGTTCATCCTTTACTTTCAACCACAGTCATGCCCAATCCACCCACCTTCCTAAATCTCTCTTGAGTTTCTGCAATCAAGCCACCTTGCTTCACTTTCACTTCCTCTGGCCAGTCCAACTGCCTAGAAGCAACCTAGCCAGAACACAATTTGGTCAAAAATCAACTTGCCCAAATGAGCAATTAGCCACATGCCATTTTTCCACAGTCATTCTGAAGTTGAGTAAATATGGATTTCCATACTTTGGGTCAGTAGAGGAAAAGAAATCACATGGCATTTTTCAATGAATCTATTAGAATCACTTATTAATTTTGCTTATAAAAATACTTTGCCGGAAGGAACAACTACAGAATTTTTCCTAATTTAAGAGAGAGTTTGCACATTTGTTCTGGTTCAGGCAATTTAACCAGATCAAGGGTGACCAGCAAGTTAATCAAACACATGGTTGGTGAGGAAATATAACTTTGTATGGCACACATGGCTTATAAACATTAAAGGGACAACCCAAATTCTGTCCAACAAACTTTCTAGGTTGTGGTTGTAATGCTTAGGAGGTTATTATGCCCAGAAAGTAGCCTTCATGACAAGGATGGGAGCAATTATAAATCCAGCTCCCATAGAACTTGCACCCCACTTGGCTAGTGTTCTTTGAGGTAACTGTTTTGTAAGTATCGCTAATCTTCACTCTTCAACAAAGGATAAAGCATGAACTATTGCTTTACATTCTCAAAAGTTCTAATGTCCATAATTAATTTTTCTTCAACATTTGCTTCTGCCGCTTAACTGGGGTTTACCTTATTTAATTTCAACTAAAGTGGAATTAGTCTTTGGGGTTTAAAATGAATTTTATTCCCTGGATCTATGACTTTTGGGAAATGAGATCTTCTTATGGAAGGGCCAGTCCCCTGCCTAAATTCTTGGGTTCATTAACCAGCCAAATCATATAAGTATTTGAAATATTTTTCAAATCTCAGATGGCTTGCATGTCTTGAGCAGATTCAAAGCAGACAAAAGATGTGTCTCATATTTGTGCATGTCTGTGACAGTGTTCTCAGTTGACAGGGTTCTTTACAAGAGTGGGAGTCTCTATATCTAAGCATTTAAGCATATAGTCCAATTTAAATGAACACAAAGGAGTTAGCAAACAGGGTTGATGTGACAACCTTTATATTTGCTTATAAAATCTTGAATATTTGAGTATGCATTGTCTATAATGTGAAACCAGGCAAAATGGACATTTAGCCTGACACAGTGATTGCAAAGTGGCTATAGGGGAGTCAAGTGGAAAGTAAGACTTTGAGGGGAGAACAGCCTTTCAGGGGCCGTTAAAGCCATCCTGTGCAACATGACATTGCTCTCAACATTAAAAGGACTTCACTGAAGCCCGTGTTTATTGCCTTGATAAATCGATGGATTGGTCATTTGGCAAATGGATCTACAATAGGTGGTTCTCAAATTTAAGCATGCCCAAGAATCACCTGGAGGCCTTGTTAAAATATACACTTCTGGGCCTCACTCCAGAATTTCTGATTTAGTAGTTCCTGGGGTGGAGCCCAGGAATGTGCATTTCTAACACAGTCCCAGGAGATGCTGATTCTCTGGTCTGGGGCCACACTTTGAAAATCACCACTGCAAAGTGCAGCTCTTAACCTCAGCCTTTTTTTTAAGGCCCTTTAAGCAATAGCTAATGTTCACTGAACACTTATATAACAGGTGCTGTCCTAAACCCTTTATATATGCTAAAGTATTAAAACCTCACGACAGCTCAATTGTCTATTGTGACCGACCTATGGGAAAACAGGCAAATCTGTACCACACAGCAAGGTTCAGTAACATTCCTTAGGTCACACAGCTGGGAATTCATGCAACTAACTCCTATCTATCTTTCAGGTCTCCGCTGAGAGGTCCTCCCCTCCAGCTTTTCTTTATTACTTCTGGGTGTCTGTAGTTCCTCCGGGTTTCTCCCGTCACAACCCTGATCATTCGGCTCAGTATTCCCCACCACCACTCCTGCCACCAATGAATTTAATAATATTATTATCATAGACTGAAGTAGAGACTCAAGTACCCATCACTCAACTTTCTGCCATAGAACAATGTTTTTCAAATAGTGGGAACCAGCTCAGCAGAGTTGTGAATCAGTTTATTAGAGATTCTCCTCCTAATTGCCCATTGGTATGCCTGGGAACCTTTAAAAATACAAAAGCCCAGGCTTCACACCCCAGATTCTAATTTAATTAGTCTGGAGGGGGCCTGAGCATTGGGATATTTTAAAAAGCCTCCAGGTAATTCTAATGTGCAGCCAAGGCTGAGAGGTTGAAAACTACAGATTTAGTGGGTTGAGATCAAAATTCCTTATTGTTAATAAGACAGAAAATACCAGAATGCACATAGTAAGAGTATGTGAAACTTGTATTTCAAGTATCTGTGGAGTTAACTTCAAATTAAATACATATGCTGGGTCTCAATGTAAAATGGATTTCCTACCATAGGTGGCAGTTAGAAAAGACTGAAAATTACTACATGAGAATATAAACTTTACAAGAACAGGGATTTTGTTTTCTTTTACTCCTGTATCCCTAGGACCTAGAGCAGTGCCTGGCACACAGTAAATGCTCAATAAATTTGTACTATCAAAGAATAAGGGGTCAATCTTCATCTCCCATTAGCATATAGTACAATATATGCTCAACAAATATATATTGACTAAATGAACAAAGAAATGACAGATGTTTATTTCCTTTGGCTTTTGGTGGGTGCTCAATAAATAAGTTCATAAATAACCAAGCCCCCAACTCCCCCAGCACATAGTAGGCACTCAATAAACATTTTGGGAACAAAGGGAAGACTAACTCTCCATTCACCGTACTACATTGTAGGTGCTCAAGAACCATATTTTGGAAAGTAATCAGTGAATAAATGCCTGACCCTCAACGACATATTGCATGTAGTAGGCCCTCAATAAATATTACATAAGTAAATAAATGTTTCTCCATCTTTCTGTGGCACACAGTAGGTGCTTAGTAAAGAGAGGGAGAGATACATCGATGTTTCTCTCCCTCTCTCCCTCCCCCTCTCTCCCTCCCCGTCTCTCTAAAAGTAAATAAATAAAATCTTGAAAAAAAGTTATTAAATAAATTAATGATTATATGGTTTCTAGCCTACAATAGGCACTCTATTTAAACACTTCCACAATAATGAATAAATGACCACGTCCCTTAGCACATGGCAGATTCTCAAAGAATGAATGACTTCATATTCCCAGATTTCCAAAACTACCTACGAACACAGACAGGGAACACGACCACTATTAACATCATCATCTGTACCGTGGACTATCTCCTGCGGCTGCAGGTAAGGACGTGGGGCCTCTCGGTGGGTCGGGGACTGTAGGGCCATCGTTGGCCCTGCGTCCCCTCACTCCCTTGTCGGACCAGGAGTCCATCAGCGACTTCTACTGGTACTACTCCGGCAAGGATGTCATTGAGGAGCAGGGCAAGAGGAACTTTTCCAAGGCCATGTCGGTTGCGAAACAGGTGTTCAACAGCCTCACTGAGTACATCCAGGTAGGGCCCGCCTGCTGGGGCAGGGCGGGGCAACCGGCAGCCCGCGCCCGCCGGGCTCTCACTCAGCCCTCTGCCCGCTAGGGTCCTTGCACCGGGAACCAGCAGAGCCTGGCGCATAGCCGCCTCTGGGACGCCGTGGTGGGATTCCTGCACGTATTTGCCCACATGATGATGAAGCTAGCTCAGGTTCGGGCCTCTCAGTTCCTCATCCAATTGCTTGCGGGCACCTGCAACTGGCCCGTTTCCAAGTCCTTACCCATCGCTCAGTTCCTCACCCAAGTGCTCCCGGCATGTTCCAGACTGCTTCCTTCCCCGAGATCAAATCCGCTTTCCTTTTGCATTGGCTTTATGTATGACCCCGCCTCCGCCTTTGCCACCACCAATCGGCTGGTTTCCTAGCCACACTTCCATTGGTCTGAAGTGGGCACCGTCTGGCCCGGAGCTCCTCTATGATTGGTTGGTGTTCTTTTCTCTCTGATGAGGTCATCAGATTTCAAACAGCCCTATGGATAGGATAACTGCAGGCTTCTAGGGACCTGGGGCTGAAGGTATGCTTCTTTATTCTGCCTGTAGATGACTCCCATCGCGGGCATTTAGGATGTACGGTCCATTTCCCATTTCTAGAATCTTCGTGCTCCCCTTTGTGGCTTTGTCAATTCTCACTTTGTCAATGGAACACCATATCCATTCTCACTGCACCGGGGCTCAACGTCTGAAGGGGCACAACCCACATCCTGGACAACATAACATACAGCAGTGTATTTATTACAGTAGTCCTCCAGCAGATGGCAGTAAAGTATTCTGTATATTATAATTTCCCAACAGGAAGAGTCTTGAGGAAGGGAAGCCCTTTTCTATTTACTCGAAGTTGCCGGAAGGGCTGGCCAAAAGCCTCTCTGATGTCATTGGACTTTTTGAAAAGAGTGAATTTAGGAACGCAATTTCTCAGGGTCAGTGCAGTTGAAGTCGAATGTTGCTGTAATCTTAAAATTCTAGAGACTCTTGGTATCATAGTTTAAGCAGGGGTGTCTAACCTGCAGCTCGCAGGCCACATTCCGCCCAGGATGTTTATGAATGTGGCCCAACACAAAATCGTAAATTTACTTAAAACATGAGGGGTTTTGTGTGTGTGTGTGATTATATGTCACAACATCAGGCAAAAATGTACGTACAATGACATTTTGTTACTTAGATATGTACACTTTCTGTATTAGTGATCACAAATTTGGGACCCGCTTGACAATTTTAAGATTATCGAAAGGGCCACAGCATAATTAGGGTTATTATGTGAGGACTTTTTTGCTTATCTGTGGTGGCGGATATCACGAAAATTATGTATAGACCTTTTTTTTGCTCATCAGGTTGTGTTAGTGTTTGTGTATTTAATGTGTGGCCTAAGACAACTCTTTTTCTTCCAGTGTGGCCCAGAGACGCCAAAAGGTTGGACACCCCTGGCGTAGAGTTTTAGACCCTGCAGAATTAATTCATCAGCCATGATCTAGGGTTAGGTTGCCATGGCCAGAAATCCAAATGCAAAGTGGTGGCTTACAGCGGGGAAAAATAACTTACCCGTTCACATCACAGTTCCAGGGCCTTGAGTCATGTCAGTAGATACGTCTCTCTCCTGTCTTTCATCCTCAAGCCGGCCATCCCCAGGGGCTGGAAAAAAGGTGCCCTAAGCTTCCAAGCACCCCACTAACAGCTCCAGAGGAAAGAGAACCCCTCTCTCATGGGAGCTCCTTGGAAAAAACCCTGCAGTTCTCTCTGATTGGGTTGTTGGGTCACATGCCTATCCTGAACCAATCATTGGGGCCAGAAGAAAAAAGGCTTTGATTGGCCAGACTTGGTCATATACTCATCCCTAGAACCAGGAAGGTGGAGTTAGCTTCACTTCCTCTGAGAGTGGAATTAAGAAAAACAAGGTCTGGACTGACTAGGCACATACCACAGGTACCCACACATCTTAAGATCTTGAGATCCTGGAATGGTAGAATCTTAGAGTCAGAACGAAGAGCTTTGGAACTGTGGAAATGTGTTAGGATTAGAATCAGCGACTCTAGAACTAGCCTTGTGGTAGAAGGAGCCTTACATTCCATTTCTCTGCTATCCTTTCCTCTCCATTTTATTAGGTAGAACCATATGAAATTATCACTTTGTGGGTCAAAATAGTTGAACAGTGTCAATTTTATGTAGCTCAACCTAATACAGATAAGGACTATGAGACAGAACTTTGACCAGGTTGGAAGCTTCTGTGGGCCTTATATTTTTTGTGACAGGGGAGGCAGTGTGTCCCCATATTCCTCCCAAATGTCTTCCCAGAAAGCACATGGCTGTGTCTTCCAACCTTCTACCTGAACCCTGAGTCCCACTGTTTCCATCACACATTCATCCAACAAGCATGTGCCTTGTACCCATCCTAAGCCAAGTGCAGTGCTGAGTTCCATCCCTCCCCAGATCTGTCTCTGACCCCAGTATTTTCCCCATCTGTCTCCATCTCTCATCCTCAAGCGTCTGCTCTTCGAGCCCTATAGTCCTCCCAGTTCTTGTCTGCTAGCCCTTGCCCCCACACGTCACCTGTTGGGCCTGTTTCCCCTGAAATGCCAGCCCCACCCCCACATTGTTGTCTCTCTACCCCTTCCCCTGCTTCCGAGGAACATGTCTGGACTCGGGTTCCCTCGGAGGTAAGAGGGGAGGAAAAGGAGGTCTTTGGCCCTGCTGGGTAGTGAGGAGGAGCAGAAGCAGCTGAAAATGGGGGAGGCGTCTCTGCAGAGACCAGCCCTCACGCAGCTGGGGTATGGGGTCTCTAGGACTCAAGCCAGATTGAGCTGTTGAAGGAGCTGCTGGATCTACAGAAGGACATGGTGGTGATGTTACTGTCACTACTAGAAGGTAAAGACCTAGTGGGTGGGGATGTGGGGAGGGTACAAAGGTGCAGACATGTCTGAAAATGGCCCTCTGTGACCCAGGAGACCCTAACTTTCAACCCCATCTGATATCATGTCAGGATCAATGGGTTGATGAAGAGGTCACATTAAGAAGCTCAGCAGACACTTATTGAGGACTGTACATACAAAGTATATTAATTTATTGAATCCCCAGAAAAATCTTAATAAGGTGGGTGGGCTGGATATCTTTATTTTTTAAAGATTTTATTTATTTATTTTTAGAGAGAGGGGAAGGGAGGGAGACAGAGGAAAACATCAATGTGCGGTTGCTTCTCGCACACCCCCTACTGGGGACCTTACCCACAACCCAGGCATGTGCCCTGACTGGGAATCGAACTGATGACACTTTGCTTCACAGTCCGGTGCTCAGTCCACTGAGCCACACCAGTCAGGGCTGGATACCTTTTTAAATGTATGTATTTGATAGTTATTTACTTATTTTCTCAATGTATCAGTTAGCTTTTGCTGTCTAACAAGCATCCCCACAACTTAGTGACTTAAAAACAACCATAATTTATTACTAATTAATAAAACAATTTAACTAGTAGAGAGACTGTTTTCTATAGAGGGTTATAAAGAGTGTCTTCATTCTTTTACATGGGTGCATGGTACTCCATTGTCTAGGTTATAGCAATTCATTTAATCACACCTCTATTGATGGACATTCAAGTTTTTAAAAATATTTTGCTATTACCATGTTGTAATGAATAGTCCTCCTACATAGTTTCAGGGATTTTTGGTAACTAGTGATTAACTTTTAAAAACCAGAAGGTTTCCTTTAAACACCATATTTCCAGCTTTTCTTGAAAAATTAAAGGATTTGGTGACTCTGGGTTCACATTCTCATGTGACAAAAATTAGCTGGACTGAATTCAATAGCTGAATTATATCAGTTAAATCTTCTGATTTTGATGACTGCACTATGATTGCTTATGTCTTTTAGGACACATGCACTAAATTGTTCAGTGGTAAAAAGGCCTCATACCTGCAGTTTACTCTCAAATGGTTCAGGGGGGAAAATGAGAGGGGGGAAGATTATAAAGCAAAAAAACAAGTGTGGCAACAGGTAAACAATTGGTGAATCTGGAATATATGAGTGTTCCCTTGCACTATTGCACCTTCATGTAAATTTGAAATTACATTAAAATTAAAAGAATCAAATAGAAGCTGGAGCCAGTCTGCTTTAGAAGGCAGTGTGGCGTCCCAATTTGCCACAGTTTCCAACTCTGTCTGATCTATTGCCTTTGCCCTGCTTTATTCATCTATGGACCTGCTTGGCCTCTGTGGGCTAGGGGAAGGCTTAGGTGTGTGCACACTGAGGTCATGCATCTCCAGGTTCAAATCCTCCTCACCCTGTTACTGGCTGCATAACCCTAACTGTGTGACTTTCTCTGAGCCTCAGTTTCCTCACCTGCAATAATAGGCAGTAGCACATTTCCACTACAAGGATGAGATCATGCCAACACAGCAGCTTGAGCGACATCTGTCACCTGCTATTAGCTTTTGTCATCGTTATCTTTATGATGACTCGTTTAGCTTTCAGGAAGGTGGACAAAGACAGAATCAGCCAAGTTCACACATTATACTGTTTTAGATTAGGAAGTGATCCTTTGAGGGGAGGCCTGGGTGCTCGCCCAGGAAGCTTCTACCAGCACAGTAGATCCTAGGGAGCCATGGACAGTTCTTGAGCTGGAGAGGGAGGCAAGCCATGGGACTCCAGAAAGGAGGCTCTGTCAGGCCACACTGACCTGGGGCTGCCTGCAGGGAACGTGGTGAACGGCATGATTGCCCGGCAGATGGTGGACATGCTGGTAGAATCCTCATCCAACGTGGAGATGATCCTCAAGTTCTTCGACATGTTCTTGAAACTCAAGGACATCGTGGGCTCAGAAGCCTTCCAGGACTATGTCACTGATCCCCGTGGCCTCATTTCCAAAAAGGACTTCCAGAAGGTAAGTGCAGGAGGATAACTGGTTGGGGATGCCAAATGCCAATCGTGCCCTTCCTTGCTGCTTGCCTTGGGCAAGAGACTTCTCTGCGAGCCTCAGAGAAGTCTCCTTATCTATGAAATGGAATAAAACAGCCCTTGGAGTTGTTTTTAAGGTGAAATGCATTAACACAAATGAGAACCATTATTTCTATTATCATTATTAATAGTTATTTTTTAATTTAATCTTCATTGTCTTTTTTCCATTATCATTTAGTCCCCTTATAATAGTTATATTATTATTATAAATAGAGATCAGTTCATTGATAAACATCTACTGGGTTTCTCCTCTGTACCGTGGGCACAGCAATGACAAAGACAGACACAGCCCTGCCTTCATGAGGCTTATAGTCTAATGGCAGAGGCAGTCGCAAGTGACCACAGCATGTCTAAATAGTGAGGCTGTTAAGAGGGAGATGCAGAAACCAGCTTTATCCAGCAGCTCGCTCATCTGCCTCTGTCAGCCCCTCCACCCCAGCTTTACTGTCTCTCCTTATATAACACCAGGTAAGTCACTCGTCTGTTCTGAGCCCTCAGTTGCCTCCTCTGTGAAATGGGGCTAGAATAATAACATTCACTGTCTGACAGGGCTGACACTATCTGGGAGGCTGGACAGTGCCTGGAACACAGGAGCACTCAAGAGATGTTAGCTACTATTGTTATAGGCATGCCTCGGAGATATTGTGGGTTCAGTTCCAGACCACAGCAGCAAAGCAAAAGTTGCAACAAAGCAAGTCACATTTTTTTTTGTTTCCCAGTGCACATAAAAGTTATGTTTACATTATACTGTAGTCTGTTAAGTGTGCATTATGTCTAAAAAGCAATGTACCTACCTTATTTTAAAAATACTTTGTTGCTAAAAATTGCTAACTATCTTCTGAGCCTTCAGCAAGTCCTAATCTTTTTACTAGTACCCTCAGTGTGTTAAAAAACATAACAAACAAACAAAAAAACAGCAACTGTAAAGTGCTGTAAAATGCGGTTCAGCTGTACTGTTATTACTGCCAGATCATTTCCACCAGCATTTTGTTAACTTTTCGTTTTGAGATGACTTCAAGTGTATAGAGAACTTGCAAGAACAGTACATAGAATTTCTGAATACCCTTCACCCAGATTGCCCAAATGTTAACTTTTTACCACATCTGCTCTATGATGATTCCTCTTGACCTCTAAATATTTTTGTGTGTATCTCCTGATAACAAGTTCATTATCTTACATAAGCACAAAACAGTTATGCAAACCAGGCAATTAACAATGACATAAGGCTGTTATCTGTAGAGCTTATTCAACTTTCATTCATTTTTCTTCTCTGTCAAGGATCCAATCCAGGATCAGGAATTGCATTTAAGCATCCTGTCTCTTCAGTCTCCTTCATTTGGAACCCTTCCTTGGTCTTTGTCTTTCATGACCTTGACATTTTGGAAGAACAGAGGCCAGTTGTTTTATACAATGTCCCTCAGTGTGGGCTGTTCTGAGTTTTCATTATAATTCAATTCAGGTCACACATCTTTGGCAGGAACATCATAGAAGGGATGTGTCCTGCTCAGTGCATTGTATTAGGAGGTACATGATATTTGTTCTTCCCGTTACTGTTGGTGTGAGCTTGACTCCCTTGGGTAAGGTAGTATTTACCAGGGTCTCCACTGTAAAGAGACTATCATTCCCTTCAGTATCTTCTGAGGACCAGCTTTGAAACTATGTAAATATCATGCTCACCCTCTAGGGTTAGCATCCATTGATGATTCTTGCCTGAAACCATTATTACTATAGTAGTTGACATATGGTTGTTTTCCAATTTCACCATACCCTTCACCTTTATTAGGTACCATTTTACTGTATGGGAGAGTTTTTTCCTTCTCCATTTATTTATTCATTCATCTATGTATGTATGCATTGTTTGTGGGTTTGTTTGTTTGTTTTTTATATCAGCATAGACTCATTGCTGCTTCTATTCGAGGAGTGGAAATCACTACTGTTCACCGGCATCTAAATAAGCTCAGGGTTTCCTGAGTTAAAATAAAATGCCCACACCTCCTAGTTGTCCTCGGGGCCTCCCTGCCTCTCTTCCCTCAACTCAGCCGTTCCTCCAAAGAGCTTCTGCCTTCCCTCACTCCTTTCTCACCTCCTTCTCCTTCCCTGATTCAGGGTTTGCTGGCCTCTGTCCCTGCCATTCCCCTGAAACCACCTTGACCAAGGTCATTTAGTGGTCTCTTCACCGCTGACTCTCTCCTCTGACTTATGGTGGTGACATTTGCCACAGTCTGCCATTTTCTCCCCCAGGATTGCCTGCTTCCCTGGGTATCTGTGCCACACTCTCCTGGGACCCCCACCTTCCCTGCCAATCCCACACAGCCTCTTAAACATCACTGTCCCTGAGCTCTCTACCTTTAGGAAGAAGAGCTAACATTTATCATGTTCTCACTCTGTAGCAGATCCTGTGTGTAAACCAATTACAACTGACCCTCGAATAACATGGGTTTGCTTGCACAGGTCCACTATACACAGATTTTTTTTCAATAAATTTAAAATCGGTCCTCCATATCCCCACATTTCACATCCACGGATTTGACTAGCTACCATTGGCAATCTGGAGTGGGAAAAGACTGTATGCATCGTTCTGTACCATTTTATATGAGGGACTTGGGCATCCACGGACTTTGGTATCTGCAGGGGTTCCTGGAACCAATCCCCTGTGGATATCAAGGGATGAGTAAAGTTTTCGGGGAGTCAAAATTTACACATAGATTTTCAGCTGTGGGAGTTGGTGCCCCCAAACTGTGTGTTGTTCAAGGGTCGACCATAGTTCAATTAACCCATATTGCACCCTTATGTGGGAAGGACCATTTTTATTACCTCTTTACATAAGCGGAAACTGAGGCATGGGAGGGAGGGGTTGAAGTAACATGCTTAAGGTCACACAACAAATCAGTGAAAAAGTTGGAATTAGAACTCAGGAAGTCCAGTCTAGTCCAGTAAGTAGTCAGTGAGCGCCTCGTGGGTGCCAGGCCCCAGCTAGGAGTCCCAGGTCTACTCTGAAGATTGGCAGGGTTAGGGAGAAGCTCAGTGGGGGCTGGAGGAGAACACAAAAGCACTATGCAGAAGACAAAGTGCATGCCATTCATAATTTTAAAATGATTCTGCTCAGCAAAGGAAACCATCAATAAAATGGAAAGGCAACCTATGGAATGGGAGAAAATATTTACAAACAACATACCTGTTGAAGGGTTAATATAGAAAATATTCATACAACTCAAAAACAATAAAGCCAGTAACTCAATTTAAAAATGGCTTGAATAGACATTTTTCCAAAGGAAACATATAAATGACCAACAGGTACAGTAAGAGGTGCTCACCATCACTAATCATCGGGGAGATGCAAATCGAAACCACAATGAGACACCACCTCACACTGTCAGAATGGCAATTATCAAAAAGACAAGAGACAACAAGTATTGGTGAGAATGCAGAGAAAAAGAAAACTTTTTCTATGTTGGTGAGAATGAAAATTGGTGCAGCCATTATGGAAAACAGTATGGAGTTTCTCAAAAAAATTAAAAATAGAACTATCATACGATCCGGCAATTCCACTTCTGGGTATTTTTCCAAAGGAAATGAAACCATTATCTTAGCTATCTGTGCTCTCATGTTCATTGCAGCTTATTCACAATAGCCAAAATATGGAAACAACCTAAAGTATCTGTCATTGGATAAATGGATAAAGGATGAATGTCAAAGGAGATGTATATATGCCCACACCCAGTGGAATATTATTCAGCCTTTTTGGAAAAGAAGATCCTGTCATTTGTGGCAACAGAATGAACCTGCAGGGCACATGGTATCACTTATATTTGAAAGCTAAAAAAAAGAAGTCAAACTTGTAGAAACAGAAACAGAGAGTAGAAAAGTGAGTGGGGCAGGGAACAGGGAGAGCTTGGTAAAAGGGTACAGGCTTTCAGTTATGATTTTTTAAAAAATGGGTAAAGATCCCTCTGGACTGTTCAGGGCTTCACAATTCACAAGAGTTGACATTATGTACACATCTTTGTAGCTCAGTATCTCTTTCACAAAGTTACTATTTGTTTTATTTTTTTAATTTTTTTTTAATTTTATGTACATTGGTTTTATTTTTGGCTGAATAATACATTCACATGATTAAAATGTAAAATGTAACAAAGTACGAAGTGAGAAGTCTCTCACCTCTTTCTCAATCTACCCTTCCTCTACTTGCACTGCTGTGAGTAAGCATTAATTTCTCTTGTATCCTTCCATCATTTTTTCCAGATATTATTTTCTTCCTTTATTTTTTTTAAAGAATTTTATATATTTATTTTTAGAGAGAGGGGAAGGGAGTGAGAAAGAGAGGAAGAGAAACATCGATGTGTGAGAGAAACACCAGTTGGTTGCCTCTTGCACACCTGCACCTGGGGACCTGGCCCACAACCCAGGCATGTGCCCTGACTGGGAATCAAACCCTCATCATTTCAGTTAGTAGGCTGGCGCTCAATCCACTGAGCTACAACAGCCACAGCAACCAGGGCCTTCCTTTCTTTTATAATAGGTGATGGACTACATATACTAACCTGTATCACTTAATATATTTTGGAGATACAGACTATGCCCTCACTTTTTTTTCTTACAGGTGCCCAGTATACCTCTTTGTATAGATATTGTGGTTTATTTGATTATTCCCTGCTGACAGACACTTGCTCTGTTCTCAATCTTTTGCTATTGCAACACATTCTGTAGACAGGGCTGCCATAGATAACTGTGTACTTTACGAAGGTGCAGTTAATAACACAGATATTGTAGATTTCTAGGAGATGGAAGTAAGCGTGCTGAGGAAGGCTCCCTATGGACCATTAGCAATGCTGGCTACTATGACTACCCTTGTACATACATCATTCTATATGTGCAGTTATATCTATGGATAAACTTCCAAAAGTGGGATTGCTGGGTTAAAGGATAAATACATTTACCATCTGGACAGATTTTGCCATCCATCTTCCCTTCTCATTAACATCATGTGAGAGTGTCTGTTTCCCCACAGCCTCACCACCAGACCGCACTATTGAATATTTGGATTGTTGCCAATCTGATAGGTGAAAAACTGCATTGCACTACTAATTCACATTTCAACTATTATGGGACCTGTTAATCACCTTTTCATGTTATTTCTCTTGTATTACTTGTTCAGTGAAATGACCATGCCCTTGGCTTAATTTTCTCTTGGGATGTTGGTATTTTTCTTCTTGATTTCTAGGAACTCTTTATATATTAACTGATTATAACTTTGTTAGTGATAGGAATTGCATCGTTTTTTCAAGCTCATCACTTGTCTTTTGACTTTGCTTATGGTGGGTTGTTTTTGTTTATGAAATAGATAATACAGAAATTCATTCCTCTTGTAGAGAAATTCAGAACTTACAGCTATGATTGTGGTCACGTTTGTCCCCATCCCCAATCCTGTTCTCATCCCACCTCTCCAAAGGCTGCCACTATTAGCCACTCTCCAATTTTTTATTTCTGCATCTCCATTGATATGTAAACCTGCATTAAAAATATATAGCATTATTTTATGGTTTCCCAAGTTCTTCATAGTTGACAGAGTTCTTGATAAGTACTTTGCAGATTCCATACTTCCACTTTTGTTGGGAAAGCCCTTTCTGATGGTTAAAAACACATTAAAAGCTGCTGACTTATTCTTGGCCAGTACTGTTTTGAGGTTTTCTTATTTTTTTTAATCCGCAAATATTTTTGGATGTGTATCTAAATTAAAAGGCTTCTTTTTGAAAACATCTTTTTTGAAATGTAAATCACATTCCATAAAGTTCACCTATTTAAAATGTACAATTCAATGATTTTTTAGTATATTCACAGAATTGTGCAACCATCACTACAATCTAATTTTAGAATGTTTTAATCACCACTACCCCTCCGCAAAGAAAAACCATACCCTTTGGCAGTCACTTCCCGTTTCTCCCACCCAGGCCCCTGGCACCCACTAATCTACTTTCTGTCTCTTTACATTTGCCTATTCTGAACACTTTATAAAAATGGAATTCTACACTAGATGGTCTTTAAAAGCTTTCCTTTTATTTAACAAGCCACAATGTCTTTAAAACCCCTAACCAAAACCGAAACAATAAAACACAAAACAAAAAAAAAATCCACAATTCTTTAAATCATCAAATATCTAGTTGGTGTTCAAATTTCCAAGTCTCATGAATATCACATATAATTTTTTGCAACTTCTTTGAACCAAGATCCAAACAAGGCCCACCCATTTGCAATTGGTTGATATTTCTTTGAACCTCCTTTTATCTACTGCTTCTTTCCATCACTTTTGTGTTTTCTGGTGCTTCATCTGCTGGAGACCCAGGTTATTGATCCTGTAGAGCAGCGTTGCCTGACAGAAATACATTGTGAGCAATATATATAATTTAAAATTTTCTAGTACTCATGTTTTAGAAAAAGAAAAAAGAAAGATGTGATGTTATGTTTAACAATGTTTTATTTAACCTAACATATACAAAATATGATTTTGGCATATAATCAATTGAAAAATTATTAGATATTTTGCATTCTTTTTTTCACATTAAGTCTTCAAGCTCAAGTACATATTTTTTACACTTGCTCCAGCCATTATTCAAATGTTCAGTAGCCACCTGTGGCTCATAGCTATCATTCCACAGCTCTGTTTTTGCTTGTAGAATTTCTCACATTTCGGATCTGGCTGATGCAACCTTGTCATGTCACTTACTGTGTTCCTTTGTCCCCTGTGTTTCCTGTAAACTTGGGCTTAGGTCAAGAACCTTGATCAGACTCAGGTGTGGGATTTTTGTTTCTGTTTTTTTGTTTTGGGTTTTTGTTTGTTTGTTTGTTTGTTTGTTTTGCCAGCAGCTTCCTTTGTGGAGGCACACCTTGTCCCATGGTCTCTCCTTTTGTGATGTCCTCAGGCTTCATACCAGTGCCCAGACATGTTAGTTCATTAGAGATTGTGGAACCATGATCCTCTCATTCCTAAATGTTTGACCATTTACCAAACACTCTGTGGTTTTCCAAACTCTTCACAAATCTTTGCAGTTTTAAAACATGTTTTTGAGTTTCTTTATGGTTTAAAAAACAAGTTCAGGATTTTTTAAAAGGGACTTTTTAATTTTCATACATCGTAGCAATTATAAACTCTTCTCAGTTTTCAAGATGCTTAATTCATTTGACAATGATGTGTTGAGCACCGTGCACAGCAGCAAGCAAAACCGATGTCCCACCCTCAGAGCTAATGGGCCAGTGAGGAGGGGCAGTTAAAAAAAAGTAAATAAACTAAATAACTTCAGATTATGATCTGTGGTCTGAAGGAAATGAGTAGGGTGGCGTGCAAGAGAGTATGAGTTGAGTAAGCACTGTACTTGCTTACAAACTGGGTGGTCTGGAAAGGTCTTCCTAGAAGAGGATATTGAAGCTAAGAGCTGAAAAGTACCATGTGAAGGAGAGGGGCGGTGTTGTCACATCCCAGGTGAAGGGGACAGCAAGTGTAAAAGCTGAAAGGTGGTAACATAACAGGGGAATGCAAAGAAGTCTGTGTGGCTGGAGGGAGCTCTTGAGGGGAAGAGAGGAAGAAATAAAGTCTGAGAGGTGAGGGGGGCAGAAGTACAGGGCCTGGTTGGCTGCAGAGACTTTGACTTTCAACCTGAATAAGATGGAGCCAAAGGAGGATTCTGGCGGAAGAGGGGGAATGGAATGTGACCTGACTCAGATGTTACCAGGGTCGCTTTGGCTGTGTGTGAAGAACAGACTGTGAGGACCAACAGGGAGATAGGAGACGATGGGAATCAAAACCAGAGTGGGGTCCCTGGAGGGGAGGAAAGTGTGTGGGTCCTAGATGTGTTTAAAGTAGAGCTGGCAGATTTGCTGATGGATCAGGTGCAGGTGGTGATATAAGGAGGAATCAAGGATAATTCAAAGATTTTAGCTTAAGCACCTGGGTGGATGGTGATACTATTCCTGAGATGGTAACACTGTGGGAGGACAGGTTTTGAAATTAAGAGTTCAGTTTTGGCCATTTCCAATTTGAGGTAGAGATCCACAAAGAGATGTCAGGTAGGATTTCAGCTGTGACTGGATTCTGGAGAGCAGTCAGGGTGAGGATGTACACTTGGCCATCACTGGCATGAGATGACATCCAGAGCCTTGGGCCTCAATGATATCTCCATGGAGAATGTATATGTAAAGAAAGGGGTACAAATTCCAGGACTGGAGCCCCCAACCATTATAGACTTGGAAAAGAATACTACAGCAAAGGAAATGGACAGTGATTAGAGAAGGTATTTCGAAAGAAAGGGGTGGGCAAATGGGTGCTGATAGAGAGCAGCAAATCACAAGAGCAGAGTCCAAGACTCAATGGAGGGGATGGGGTCCTATGACCCCACTGGGTGGGAGAGGAGGCTTTTAAGTGGGACAGTGTCGCACTGCACCATAAAGGCAGGAGATAGTTCGGTGGAGCGAGGGTAGAAGGTGAGGAGTTCCTGTGTGATTATGTCTCCACACTCTGCGGTTTCTAGAGCCCTTCATGATTTGCAAAGCATGTTACTCATTTAGAAAGCATTTTGCAAAGCTCTTAGCTACAAAGCACTTTTTAAAGACAGAAAATTTCGCTTTTGTTCATACCCCAGAGCAGCATTTCTCAAACTGCATATTACAACCTACCTGTGGGTCATGAAATTAATTTAGTTAAGTCATGACCAGCATCTTTAGAAATAAAATAAAACATTACAGAGTGAATTGCACAGTGGAAGTCAGAACTGTGTCGTGGAATCTTTTTTTTTGTAAAATATATACTTAATGTGGGTGCAGTCAAAACATTTGAAAACCTGCCCTAGAGAACCTCTTGCAAAAGGTGCTTAGTAGATCAGCACCAGAATATTCAATGTAAGTGTTTTCTGCAAAGTAAAACACTGAAAACAACCTCAGTGTCCATCAACAGAATAAAGAGTGTTATATTTATAAAACAGGAATACTACAGAGCAGTAAATGGAATCACTTGATCTACATATCAACATGGACAGATCTGGAAAACATACCATTGAGCCCTGTCTGGTGTGGCTCAGTGGATTGTGTGCCAGCCTGCGAATCAAAGGGTCACCAGTTCGATTCCCAGTCAGAGCACATGTCTGGATTATAGGCCAGGTCCCCAAAGGAGGCGTGTGAGAGGCAACCACACATTGGTGTTTCTTTACCTCTCTTTCTCCCTTCCTTCCCCTCTCTCTAAAAATAAATAATAAAATAAAATCTTTAAAAAAGAAAAAGAAAACATACAGTTGAGTGAAAAGAAAAGCAAGCTTCAAATTACATGATTCTTAACATTTTTAAAAATGCATGGGATACTGTATATATTTTTGTGGGTAAATGATGGGATATAGGTAGTAGAAGTATTGACACATGTTTGGAAGGAGTTGGGAAGGATACAGCAACTCCTGGATTGCTGGTACCTTGCTGGGGGTTGGGGGAGTAAAGTAAGAGAAGGATACAGAGAGGGTTCTGTAATGTTTTAGTTCTAATCTATGTAGTATTTGAAAAATATCTCATCATGAGTATTTGTTAACTCTGGGGCAATGGGCATACCATTCTGTTTCCATGTGAAATTCAGAGTCCTCCATGTGTCAGGTGTCAGTTATTTAGTTTCTGGAAATTGGGGTGGGGTGGCACTTGTGAAAGGGGCAAAGGTTGTGGCATATATCAGTCAGGGCCCTATCTTTAAGGGTGCTGCCCTGCAGGAAAGAGTAGTAACCTAACTTGGAGATGGAAGGAGCTGTGTGGGCAGGGCTGCAGGACTCGCCTTGGAGCAAGAAGTGCCACAGTCAGGAAGCCAGGGCAAGAAGCACCACAGCTCCATTCTCCTCCTGCTCCCTGACCCTAACTGAAGGGACTCCACCTACAGCCACAGAACCAAGAGAGCCTATGGCGCAGAGCATGGGTGCCATCGGAGGCAGGGTGGAGAGCAACCCAAAAGGAGTACCAGGATCTCTTACCAATTATTACACAGGGACTCAGTTTCAGAGCAGTTCACACCTTGCCATCAATGTATCTCACAGTGGATGGGGGCTCAGCTTTGTGGAAATGCGGCATTTCAGTATTTAATGGCTGGTACAGCTTTGCCACTGCCAACATACTGCATGTCAGCCTTGGGTGCTGGTGATAAGGCTCTGGACTATTCTGTCTTCATGAAAAGTCCATAGTTGTTTTGAGATCATTGGGGCTCCCCAGGCCACCTCTCTGACCTCTTCCCCACCACTGTCCACACCCAGGCCATGGACAGCCAGAAGCAGTTCTCTGGTCCTGAAATCCAGTTCCTGCTGTCCTGTTCTGAAGCGGATGAAAATGAGATGATCAATTGTGAGGAGTTCGCCAACCGCTTCCAAGAGCCAGCCCGCGAAATCGGCTTCAACGTGGCGGTGCTGCTGACCAACCTGTCAGAGCATGTGCCGCACGACCCACGCCTTCGCAACTTCCTAGAGCTGGCTGAGAGTATCCTGGAGTACTTCAGGCCTTACCTGGGCCGCATCGAGATCATGGGCGCCTCACGCCGCATCGAGCGCATCTACTTTGAGATCTCGGAGACTAACCGCGCCCAGTGGGAGATGCCCCAGGTCAGAGGACCTGCACGCAGGCATGCTGGCCGGTGGGCTTTGGGGACATGCTCCGCGCATGCT
Organism: Pteronotus mesoamericanus; assembly: GCF_021234165.1. Classification (NCBI taxonomy): domain Eukaryota; kingdom Metazoa; phylum Chordata; class Mammalia; order Chiroptera; family Mormoopidae; genus Pteronotus; species Pteronotus mesoamericanus. The sequence continues at coordinate 9,725,575 of NW_026555307.1, forward strand.
TGGGCCCCACACAGGGCTGTGCATGCTCTTTGCACATCTGCTCTGAAGACCCTGATGGGCCTTTGCTCTGCTCATGCATGCCCATGTCCACCCTTTTGCACATATTTTATGGGCCCCACAGTGCCCTTGCACACCCTTGGTCCACCTCTTGCCCACCTCTAGCAGCCTTGGTGCATACATGGTTGCATACTTCACTTTGGCTGCTCACACACCATGCCTACCATTTGCACACTCACCCTGGAAGCCCTTACAGTCTTGATGCAACCAAGCCCACACTGTCATGTACTGGAACTCACCCCCTTGCTTGCCTTCCCAGCAGCCCCTGGTGTGCTCTCTCTTGGCCCTCGCCTACGCGTGCCCACATTTTGCACACTCACTTTGGGGATCTTGGAGGTACTTGGTATGCTGGCCTAGCCCTCACCAGCCACCGTATGTGCCCTCAGGTCCTAGCACACAGTGCCCATCCTACTTATTCTGGGCCCACATGTGAGTGCACATCTTGCACACTCACTTGGAGGACGTAGCTCTGGCATGCCATATGGTTGTTTATCCTTCAGTCATTCACCTCCCACATGCCTTCACTGTATCCCTGGCACACTTATGATCACCCACGCATGCGTGGAACACCCTCTCAAACACCCATAAAAAGCCCTTACATGTCCTTGGTGACCAGGCCTACTTCTTGGCCTGATGTGCCCTGGCTCAGCTCCTCCTATGCCCAGCCCAAATATCTGAATGCTCTTACACATTCACTTACTCCAAGAGTACACTCATGTGACCCTAGTACACCTCCTGCCCACCTCATACACTTAGCTAACATGTGGTTTCCATCACCTACTCTCTCACACTCCCACATGCCCTTCACACACCCTCAGCCCAGCTGTGCCCCTGTTGTCCTGTGGCCCTCCTGCTCACATACAAATTGCATACCAGCTTGCATATGCCTTGCATGCCCCTTAAACTCATACTTCCATTCTGTTCCTCAGATGCCCCCAGGCACCTGCATTCCCCTTCACATGTTCTTGTACACCCCTTCCCACTTGTAGCCCATGATACTTGTATCCCACCACCTCCTCAGCAACAGGGCCCCTCATGTCTTCTCAGTGGACACCTTGCTCATGCTCACCTGGGCTCATGTTCCACGCTGACCCTTTTCCTCATGTCTTGGGCCCTTGCACTGACTTCTGGACCCCCCGTGCATACTCATGCCTGCTTCACATGCACTGACCCTATGAATTGTAGGCCCCTCCCACACTAACGCCCCCCCCCCAGTTGGCACACTGAGACCCACATGATTGCATATCTCCCAATCTTCCCATGCCACCACACCTTCCTCACACCTGATTCCTCGCCTAGTTCCTGGTGCCCTCTCGCAAGGTTCTTGTGCAATGGGCCCTTCACGTTCACATAATCAACAGGAAGCCTCCAGAGCTTGCACACTCAGTTATGTCCTTTGGAGCACCATTGCATATTTACCAGCCCCCGCCCCGCCCCCCCACAATCTGGCCTAAAAGTGGTTGCACCATCCTTGCACCCAGATGTCTGCCAGATCCCTGCACCCATTGGAAGCTCAGGTTCTTTCCTGGACCTTCATACTCCTGTCCATGCTCTGGGATCTCTGTCCTCCTCTTTGCTGGTTTAGAACTCCCCACGCGACACTCATTTCCTTAGTGTATTCCTTCAAACATGCACATCCACCTGTTCACCCCTGCCTGTCCCACTTGTTGGTCAGGAGTGCACATATGCCGGTGTGGACCTGGAGCATTCCTGCAGCAGTATAATAGTAGCAAACACTACATGGCATTTATGAGGTGCCAGCTGCTGTTCCACTCCCCCAGCATGTTAACTCATTTAACCCTCACACCAACCTTATAATGTAGTCCCCCAATTTACAGAGGGAGGAAATGAGGTCCAAAGAGTTAGATGGAAACCACCGAGCTGCTCAGGGGCAGAATTGGGATTTGAACCCAGGCAGGCTGGCAGAACTTTTGCACTCAAGCACTATGCTGTCTCTTAGAGAAGCTAAAATCAGGGATTCTGGAGCCAGAGTGTTGGGAATTCCAATCCCACATCTTCCACCCATCAGCAGTGCACCAGAGCATGTGACTTTCAGTGCCTCAATTTCCTTATCTGTAAAATAGGATTAAGAGCCCTCCCGCCTAAGTGGTTGTTTGTGAGGATTAAATATATGAGAATATATGTAATAAACTTGGTACAAGGCCTGGCCTTGTTGAAATTCTTACAAGAGAAACCTCAGCGAGCGCTATAAACATTTACTATTAATAACGAAAACTATTACTTTTGCTTTAAATTATTAAAATATAAATACAAAATTATAAATAATGCTATGAATAACTGCGTAGAGCTGAAGCTGCTCCGTTGACCCCTTGTCCCCCCGCCCGCTCCGCAGGTGAAGGAGTCCAAGCGCCAGTTTATCTTCGACGTGGTGAACGAGGGCGGCGAGTCCGAGAAGATGGAGCTCTTCGTAAGCTTCTGTGAGGACACCATCTTCGAGATGCAGATCGCCGCGCAGATCTCGGAGCCCGAGGGCGAGCCCGAGGAGGACGATGACGAGAGCGCCAACGAGGCGGGCGCCGAGGGCGCCGAGGAGGGCGCGTCTGGGCCTGAGGGCGCGGCGGGGCCGGCAGCGGCAGGCGCGGCGGCCCGCGTGGCGGCGGCGTTGTCTCGAGCCCTGCACGGGCTCAGCTACCGGGGCCTGCGCCGGCGCGTGCGGCGGCTGCGGCGGCTGACGGCTCGGGAGGCGGCGGCGGCAGCGGGCGCGCTGCTCTGGGCCGCGGTGACGCACGCGGGGGCTGCGGGCGCGGGGTTGGCGGCGGGCGCGCTGCGCCTGCTCTGGGGCTCGCTTTTTGGCGGCGGCCTCGTGGAGGGGGCCAAGAAGGTGACGGTGACCGAGCTGCTGGCAGGCATGCCCGACCCCACGGGCGACGAGGTGCACGGCGAGCAGCCGGCCGGGTCTGGCGGAGACTCAGAGGGCGAGGGTGCGGGCGAGGGTGCCGGCGACGCCGCGGGGGGCGCTGGCGATGAGGAGGAGGCGCACGAGGCCGGCCCGAGAGGCACTGACGTGGCCGTGGCTGACGGGGGCCCCTTCCGGCCTGAAGCGGCCCCGGGAGGCCTCGGGGACATGGGTGACACGACGCCGGTGGAGCCGCCCACTCCAGAGGGCTCCCCCATCCTCAAGAGGAAGCTGGGGGTGAGACTGCAGGCGGGGGCTTCCGGGTTTGGGGGAGATTGGGGTTAGGAGGGGAAGAGAGACTCTCAGAGACAGGGATGAACGGAGAGAGAAACGGGAGAGCGAGCCTGAGAGAGAGACAGACAGACGGACAGGAGACTCTCAGAGAGACACTTAGAGACACAGAGAAATGGACTCAGAGGTCTCCACGTGAAGAAAGGCTCCTGGTGAAAGAGGTGGTGTTTCTGTGAGAGGCAAAGAGAAAGATGTCTGGAGCCACAGAAAGCAGAGATCCGCAAGACAGAGTTTCCCGGGAAACGCAACCAAAAACTAAAAACAGCCGAGATGGGGTCAGGGGCATTGGAAAAGACCCTCAGAGATACAGATGGTTGTGGGGAATGAGTCATCCACGTGACCAAGGCCCCTACAGCATCCTCTGGCCCGTGGTGCTATGAGTGCCCCAGGGGGTGTGGTTGTCAGGGGGATGGGAAACATGGGGGAGAAGAGCTCCACTTGATGCTACACCTCTCAGCCTCAGTTGCCCCTCTGTAAAGTGAGAGTCTTAATCACTCTTCCTCCTAGTGGAGGGATAGTAAAGTAGCCCCAGGGGGATGACCAGAAAGGGACACAAAGATGAGCAGGCAGGTCAATGCTGAGAGGCACCAAGGGATGGGGGCTTGGCCCTCACGCTTACCCTACCACCAGGTGGATGGAGAGGAAGAGGAGCTGCCTCCAGAACCGGAGCCAGAACCTGAGCCTGAGCCCGAGAAAGCCGAGTGAGTGGCCTTGGGGCCCATGGTGCCCAGCCACTATCATTGTCTCCATCCTGGACTGAGACCCTCCTGAGGGCTCAAACCAGGAGGCTGTCCTGGGCACCCTGTGTCCTTAGCATCACCCAGCCCAGGCCCAGAGGAGGGGCTCTGTAGAAGGAAGGGAGAAATGAATGCTCCTCTCTTACTCCCAAGCATTTGGGGATACGGGCCATCCTCAGAGCACCTTCCCCCATGCTTCATCTCAGTCTTCCTCATCTTCCCCATTTTGGCTCGTGTGTCTCCTCCAGGAAGCCTAACTTGACACCATCTTCCTAAGTAGAAAAGGTGTCTCCTCTAGGCTCCCACAACCCTCAGCTTCCCTCATGCCAGCCCTAACTGCACTACGTTGCCACTGCCTGGTGACAGGTCCGTACTCCGTTGGACTGGAGCCCATGAGGACAGGACCTGAGGTTGTCTCATCACTAGGTCCCCAGTACCATCTACACCTGGGCCAGGCATGGGGGTGGGCCCCCAGTACGTGGCATTGAATGAATGAATAGGTGAATGAATGAACAAACTGCCCAGGCATCTCCTCACTCTGTCCTGCCCTGCAGTGCCGAGAATGGGGAGAAGGAAGAAGTTCCCGAGCCTCCACCAGAGCCCCCCAAGAAGACAGCACCCCCTCCAAAGAAGGAGGAAGCCGGAGGTGGGGGCCTGGAATTCTGGGGAGAGCTTGAAGTGCAGAGGGTGAAGTTCTTGGTAAGGACCCGCAAGGGCATGCTGAAGCTTCCTCTTCACACCACCTCGCCTCCCTGACCTATTCTTGATTGAAAGCCAGGCTGGGAGGAGGGCAGAAATGTCCCCAAACACAGCCAGGAACTGGGCACAGGGCAGCATTTTTACATGGTCCCCACTTGGATCTTTGGCCTCTCCCTGCTCGTGATCGTTATTCCAGCCCCCACACCTTTGCTCATCTGGGGCCACTTGCCTAGGCATCCCACTCCCATCCTCTGTCTGGAGCTAAATCTCACCGAGTCCACATCTCTGTTCCTCCTACCATGGCTTGTTTCTTGGCTGTCAGCCTTCAGCTTGGAGCCACTGCAGCAACTCCTATTCGGGAGACAACTTATCCAGGCTAGAAGAAGAGAGGGCATTTGGAAGGGCAGGGCCCAGGCCCAGCCAGACAGGAGGAGCTGAGGGAAACATTTTGGAGAGGAGGTGGTCCATGAGGGTTCTTGGGAAGAATTAGGGGGTGGAGAGAAAAAGAAGGGACAGATGGAAGTGGGTGTGCTCTGCCTGGGGTAAAGTAGATAGGGTGTCCTCACAAAGGGAGCAGCAGAGCAGAATGGTTGGGAGCGTGGACTCTGGAGCTTGACTGCCTGGCTTCAAATCCCATGTCCGTAACTTCTTAGCTATGTGACCTTGAGCAAAACATCTCATCTCTCTGATCCTCAGTTTCCTCATCTATAAAGTGGACATATTAGCAGTACCCACCACATAGGGTTGTGGTGAGAATTAAACAAGTCCATACAAATAAAGGTCTTAGCCCAGGTCTTGGTATACAGTAAGCACTTAATAAAGAGGAGGTTGTGGGACCAGGTATTGAGGACCCAGGTGCTTGTTTTATGGGAAGAGGGTGGCCTGTGAGCTCTCTTTCTTTTTCTCTTCTCATCATAGAACTACCTCTCCCGGAACTTTTACACCCTGCGATTCCTTGCCCTTTTCTTGGCATTTGCAATCAACTTCATCTTGCTGTTTTACAAGGTGCTGGCATGAGGGGCCAGGAGGGTCTGGGCTGTGGGGCGGGAGACTCAGCCCCTAACAAGCTCATAGGGCCCCTTCAGTTCACGAGGGACAAGGTATTGGGCCCGGGGTTCCCAGAAGGATTCAGGTTGGACACCTGAATCTTGGGACCCCATTGGAGGTGAGGGTGGATGTGTGGGTCCATCTGGACCAATGCCTGAGTGCCTTTAGGATAGAACAGGGACCCAGTTCTGGGTTTCATGCTCAACTCTGCCACTTGTCAGCCCTGTGTCCCTGGGTGCAGACCTTCACCTCTGTAACACCCACTGATTTAGTTAAGCTTCTTGGCTTTCACATAAGCTAAAGAGAAATTTGTAGGGAGGAGAAAATGGGAAACTCATAGAATGGAAAGAAAGGGTTAAGAACCAGGCTTCCTGAAGGAAAAAGGCGTCCTTGGGGTCTTGCCAGGGATCTAGATAACAGGACAGAGAGGCCTCCAGCATAGTAACCAGAGTGTGCCTCCTGTGAGATTGAATCCTGGCTCCACCATTCAAATGGCTCCATCACTTAAAACAGTACCTGGCACACAGAAAGGGCTTTATAAATGTCAGCTACCACTAATTTCAGTATTGGTGTAAATATTAGTGATCAGTCTCTTTAAGGCTTCACTACCAAGATGATAGATTGTTTTCAGTCTTCCTGTCACTCAACTCAGTAGATTCCCAGAACAGTTCGATTTGCGAACTAGGATCCTGGGCCCACCCCTTGATCTTGATTGACAGTTCTGCTAAGACTGTATCTGACAGGGGCCCAGTCCAACCTCAGAAGTGGAGGCTGTTAATTTTGTTAGTAGTTTCTGGATATGGCAGACTAGGTGCCAGGACACCGGGCTCCCTGTCCTGACTGACTTCTGCCCCCCTTCAGGTCTCAGACTCTCCACCAGGGGATGATGACCTGGAGGGCTCAGCAGCTGGGGACCTAGCAGGCACAGGCTCTGGCGGTGGCTCTGGCTGGGGCTCAGGAGTTGGTGAAGAAGCAGAGGGCGATGAGGATGAGAACATGGTGTACTACTTCCTGGAGGAGAGCACGGGCTACATGGAGCCTGCCTTGCGTTGCTTGAGCCTGCTGCATACACTGGTGGCCTTTCTCTGTATCATTGGCTACAACTGCCTCAAGGTGGGCCATGAACATGTTTCTGGGCAGGGGGCTGTGTGTGTTTGGGGTGAGGAGGTGCTGGGGCATTAGCTGAGAGGGCCTGGGGCAGGCGCTGGGGGATCTCACACAGTGGATGGGACAGAGGGGTCCTGGTGTTGGGATAGGGGCTGGGGGACAGGTACAGGATCGGGGTCTACAGCAAAAACAATATTGAAATTGGGAACTGATGCAAGTCACAGCTGAGGAGCCAAGTCCTGTGATTGTTAATTTCTGGATCAAGGGGCAGGTTTTGTCATTGGCAATATATATATGAAGAATCTCTGGGGTCTCAGACGTAACATGGGTGCTAGTAGGGATGTAGATTGTGACATCAGCTATGCCTGAGGTTTGTGATGCCCCATAAGCAGTGTTATGAGAGTTTCAATTTGGATTCCATAAGACCTGACCATTTTAGCAAATCCGATACTTGATGATTGGTTGAACAGAGTTCTTTTGGCTTAGAAATATTGCATATGCTGTTTCCTCTGCCTGGAATGCTTTGCCCCACTTTCACCTCCTTTCACCTACCTCTGTTTTATTCATTTTTAAGGCCTGAGTTGAGACCTCCCTCAACTCAGCCTTGGGAAGTCCCAGGCTGCATTAGGCGTCTCTTCTGAGCTCTCCTGTTTTTCTTCCATCCCAGACCTGATCTCTGTCCACACTACCACATCACTACCCTGATCACTCTGGGAAGGCTCCTCTGATGGGGCTGGGGGGCTCACACAAGCTCCAGCAAGATCTTCTGGCACCTGCTGAAGCTGTGGTCTCTGGAGGTGCCTGACTCCAGCCCTTTTGCCTCCCTGCACAATCTAGGTGCCCCTGGTGATCTTTAAACGGGAGAAGGAACTGGCCCGGAAGCTGGAGTTTGATGGCCTCTACATCACTGAACAGCCTGAGGACGACGATGTGAAGGGGCAGTGGGACCGACTGGTGCTGAACACACCGTAAGGGCCCAGCCCCCACCTCTGGGTGGTTGAGGGGAGCACAACTGGGTTTCCACTCCAGTCCCAGCTTCCTCAAAAGACCAGGGTTTCAGTCACTGCCAGCCCTGACTGATTCTCCCCAAGCCTTGGTCTTCCTCTCTATAATATAGTCACATTTCCTGTGCACTTAAGTACCTCTCAGGGTGCTGGTGACACAAGAAGATTCCTCAGTCCCAGCCTTGGAGAGTCTGGTGTAGGAAGTCCTTGGGGGGAGCTCAGGAACTTGCATTTTAACCCCTGCCCCCATGTGGGATTCTTACCCAGGTATTATGAGTGGGAAATGTGATATAATTTGATTTTTAAACCGAGCCCAGAGAGGGAATGAGGGTGTGTGAGGGCAAAATGGTGGGACTGTGGACCCCATAACATGCACTCCCAGCCCATTCCATTTCCTGCCACCCAGATCAAGTCCCATTTCATGTGCCCATATTGGGGAGAGCAACATCATTAGAGCGGAGACATCTCTAGAATAAGAACACCAGGTCAGGTTTGAACCTTGGGTTGGCCACACTTTAGCTGAGAATCCTTGGCCAAATCACCTAGCCTCTCTGTGCCTCAGTTTCCTCATCTGTAAAGTGGGGATAAATAATAACACTGATGTCACAAGGATCTTGTAATTATGAAATGAGTTAATATAATTTCTGAGGCACAGTGAGGCCTAGCTAAAGGTGGGAAGTTATTTCATTATGGGATCCTGTCTAGTATGGTGGTGTGAGGAGGGAGAAAAGCCACACCAATCATACCCTTCACTCCCATTGTCTTCATCAAAGGCACATTTAACTTACATACATTCAAGTACACATACTTAACAAAAAGAGAAACATCTATTTAATATAGTGTCTTCCCAAGACCTTGACTTTATAAAATACCATTTTGCACAAAAAGGAACCAAGCTTCTTGAAGAAGTGGCAGATTTCAGGGCCAGGGTAGATAAGTGCAAGATGAGCCTGAATTATCCTGCTGGCTCAGAGAGCAAGGAGGCACTCGAAAAATGGTGCTGTGCTAGAAGGATCCCACCGCCAGCTAGAAGGGGCTGGCAACCACTGGACAAATCAGGAACAATTTGAGCATTAATAAGGATAGGAAGAGCCATGAATTGAGTCAAATAGGTCTAGATCCGTGGATTCATGATAGGTCTCCTCTTCAACCTATCCTACTGCCTATAAAAAAAAAAAAGAGGAGAGAGAGAGAGAGAAAAGAACATTGCCACCTTTGCAGGGTGCTAGGGCATCGACTTGTCAGTCATAAAACTGGTCAATAAAGGGCCAGAATCATCAAATAACATTACATAAAACTGCATGAGAAAGCACACGTCTTCCCCTGGAGCTGGAGCAGGGCCGGGCTGCCGGCAAGGATTCCTTCCTACCCTTCACAACCAGGAGCCTCCCCGCCTGAGTGCAGGTCTGGGGTTTTTTGTACATTTGGGTTCTGAATGTGAGCCCCCTGCCTGACCTGGTTTCCACCAAAAGACAGCAGTAGGGGTAATGGTTGGCCTGAGGCAAACTTCACCAGACCTGAGTATTTAGAGCCAGACCCCAAGTGAGAGTATGGCGTCCCGTGTAAGAAAAACATTGGGATTTCAAACCACCCTGGCCTGGCTAGTGGCTTCGTGGCTCCTATTCCTTCCTGCTATGACATCTTGTGATCTCTCTCTCTCGACAGGTCTTTCCCCAGCAACTACTGGGACAAGTTTGTCAAGCGGAAGGTGAGAAAGCATGGATGGGAAGGTGGCCGGGATCCAGGGCTGGTTCCCTTGCTGCCACCAGGCCATCCCAGCCCTATCAAGTACTTGCTTTGTGTGTGATCTTGGACAAGGATCAGCTCAGTTTGTCCATCTGGAAATGGACATGATAACCACCCCTCCTTCTCTGTAATGAGATGATGCAGGTTATAAGCATGAAATAGTGCCTGGCAAGAGTAAATACTCCATAAATACTAGTTTTAGGAGAGAAAGTGAAGCATACCCTTCTTTAAAGTTATATTCTATTGATTATGCTATTACAGTTGTCTTGATTTTTTCCCCCTTTGCCCCTCTCCATCCAGCGCCCCCCACTCCCCCAGGCAATCCCCCCACTATTGTTCATGTCCATGGGTCATGCATGTAAGTTCTTTGGCTACCCCATTTCCTGTACTTTATATCCCTGTGGCTATTCTGTAACCTATTTGTACTCCTCAGTCCCTTTGCCTCTTTACCCATTCTCCCCTTTACCCCCATCTGTCAACCATCTGGTAACTAATTTTTTTTCTCTTGCTGCTTTTCAGAGTCTCTCTTTATCTTTAACCTTTGGCCTTTTAATTATGATGTGTGTTGGAGTGGGCCTCTTTGCATCCATCATAATTGGGACTCTGTGCTTCCTGGACTTGCATGTCTGTTTCCTTCACCAAATTAGGGAAGTTTTCTTTCACTATTTTTTCAGATAGATTTCCAATTTCTTGCTCTTTCTCTTCCCCTTCTGGCACCCCTATGATGCAAATGTTGGACCTCTTGAAGTTGTCCCAGAGGCCATTTATACTACCCTCATTTTTTAAAATTCTTTTTTCTTTTTGTCTGCGTGATGGTTTTTTGCTTCCTTATGTCCCAAAGCATTGATTTGATTCCCAGCTTCAATTCACTGTACTATTGTTTCCCTGTAAATTGTTCTTTATTTCAATTAATGTGTCCTTTGTTCCTTACTGGGTCTTTTTTATGCCACTGAGATCTTCACTAATTTCCTTCAGCATCCTTACAACCAGTGTTTAGAACTCTGCATCTGATACATTGCTTATCTCCACTTCGTTTAGCTCTTTTTCTAGAGTTTTGATCTGTTCTTTCATTTGGGCCTTATTTCTTTGTCTCCTTGTTTTGGCAGCCTTGCTGTGTTTGTTTCTATGTATTAGGTAGAGCTGCTTTGATTCCACGTCTTGATAGTGTGGCCTAATGTAGTAGGTGTCCTGTAGGGCCCAGTGGCATAGCCTCCCATATCACCCAAGCTGGAAACTTGAAGTGCGCCCTTCGTGTGGGCTGAGTACACCCTCCTCTTGTAGTTGAGCCTTGGTTGCTGTTGGCAGATGAATGCGAGGGATTTACCCAGGCCAGTCAGTTGCAAGGACTGACTGTGACCACTGACCACCAACCTTGGCCCTCATGGAGAATCCGCTGTGCAGGGGCAGGGTGGCGGTGCTCGGACGTGGTCTGTAGCTGTCCACTGGGTGTGCTGGCCCTGGGGTTTCCTGTTTGGTGCAGACCAAGGTCAGCCCCCATCTGTGTTTTACCTGGGACACCCTGTCTGAGCTGTAAAGCAATCTGATAGGGCTGCTATTTGTGCTGGGCTTAGCGATTTCCAGGTGAAGCCAAACTGTGACTCTAATCTGGCTGCCAGTAGGGCTTACTGAAGCTAGCTAGCTATTGCCTGTTTGATAGGGTTTAGGAGCCAAGACCAGCCATTCTTATGGAAAAGCAGCTTAGGTGGGCCCATAAATTGGGTGGGGCAGAGCCTCTGGGACTCTCCAAGGCAGGTCAAACAGTGTTAGACAGGTAGTTAGAGTCTCAGATATGGCACCAGTTTAGCAGCTCTGTGGGGGGAGGGTTTAGCTAAAGGACAATGGCCTCTGCTCACCTTGATGCCAGACACTTCAGTTGTTCCCTGTATACCACTGGTGCCTTTCAGTTGTTCCCTGTATACCACTGGTGCCTTTCAGTTGTTCCCTGTATACCACTGGTGCCTTTCAAGCTGCTACCCTGGTGCTAGAGCTTAGAGGGCATGAGTCTCAGTAGGTGCGTCCATGTGTAGGTTCTTTAAGAGGAACCGCTTGGGGCTCCAGCAGTTTCTCCCACAGACTCAACCTCTGCTGGGTTTTGCAGCCAGACCTATTGTGGGAACTTACCTTCCTGGCACTGGAATCCTAGGCTAGGGTCCTGGGTGGGAGTGGTCTAAGGCTCCTCACTCCCAAGATATCCCTCCCAAATTTTTATCCATTTGGGTGTTGGACCAGCCTGTTCCGCGACTGCACCCCTCGTACCAGTCTGGAAGGATGTGGTTTCTTTAATTCCGTAGTTGTCAGACTTCCATTCAGCTCAATTTCTGACATTCCTGAGTGATCATGGTTCTATAATTTAGTTGTAATTTTGATGTGGTTGTGCGAAAAGGTGAGCCATGTCTGTCTATGCTGCCATCTTGACCTGTAGTCCAGGCATACTCTTAAACACACAGACTCAGGAACCAGATTGCCTGCTTTTCTACTCCTAGCTGTGTCAATCTTTCTGTGCCTCAGTTTCCATCATATTCCAAGTGAGGGAATAATAGTTTCATAAAGCTTTTGTAAAGGTTATATGACTTACTATGTGTGCAGTATCTGGTATATAGGAAAACACTAGATACATATTGGCTTTTATCATCATTTATCCACTCAACAAATGTCCATTGTGCACCGACTGAACGCCAAGAACCGTTTTAAGGACCTGGAATCCAGCAGTGAACACAGCAGCAATCCTTTTACTCCAGTTGAAAAGACATTTGATGAACACATTTATAACATTCAATTGGTGATACATGCTATAGAAGAAAAAAAGGCAGTGGAGGTGTGTGTTGGCCAAGAGAGGTTGTTCTTTCATGTAGGGTGGTCAGGAAAGGATAAAGGGCATGCTAATTAATAGGGAAGTGAGGGAGTGAGCCAGGTAGAAATCTAGGGGAAGATTCCTAGGCAGCGGCAACAGCTGGTGCAAAGGCTCTGAGGCAGGAGCGCTCCTAGTGTATTTGAGGAACTGTGAGGAGGCTGGTGTCTGCAGCAGGGTGAATGAGAGGGTGAGTGGAGGAGATAAGTTTGTAGATAACAGGGGGCCCAATTATATATGATTCCTTGCCTGCCTACCCACCTAATAATAAGAAATGATCCCAATTAATTTGGCTAATGAATTGGCTGGGCCTTTATCACTATTGGACCCTTTCCCCACAGATCCAAAGAAAGCTTTGGCTCTTCTCCCTAGAAGAACTTACCCCCAATTTTTCACACAAGGTTCTGAGTGTCCCCAGAACCCCCTATGCTGGCCATGGCCCTCCCTGACTTTAGCTGTGTCTGCATGGCTCCACCCTCTTCTTTGCAGGTCCTGGACAAACATGGGGACATCTATGGGCGGGAGCGAATCGCCGAACTGCTGGGCATGGATCTGGCCACATTGGAGATCACAGCCCACAATGAGCGCAAGCCGGAACCACCGCCGGGGCTGCTTACTTGGTGAGCTGGGGAGGACCACGCCCAGGCCTGAGCCAGGAAGCGGAGTGGCCAGGGTCTGACTCTCAGGCATCTGGCCATCCCTCTTCCCCTCACCCTGCACAGGCTCATGTCCATCGACATCAAGTACCAGATCTGGAAGTTTGGGGTCATCTTCACAGACAATGTGAGGAGGGGCCCATAGGTGGGGAGGAATATACAGGAAAATGCCCCTAGGATCATTAGGGGCTCCACTGCCAGGTATCCCAGGGGCTTACTCCTGAGCCCCCGTGCACCTCTGATCCTAGGATAACCTGGCATCCCCAAGGCTTCTTGTCACCCAGAGTGCTGTTGAATTTCCAGACCATGTCCTGCAGAGGTTCCCCATCTCTCCCCAGGATGGCGTCTCAGTCAGAGTGCTCCTGTTCCTCCAAATCCTTCCCAACCAGAGATGACACCCTGACCCCCAGAGCATTCCCAGCCCTCTTAACTGTTCCCAGACCCGCTGGGTGTCCTGTTTCCCACAGTGATCCCCATGAATCCCTGCATACTCCCTGACCCTCGACCCTGTGTGCCCACAGTCCTTCCTGTACCTGGGCTGGTACATGGTGATGTCCCTCCTGGGGCACTACAACAACTTCTTCTTTGCTGCCCACCTCCTGGACATTGCCATGGGAGTCAAGACACTGCGCACCATCCTCTCCTCTGTCACCCACAATGGGAAACAGGTACGGAAAGGACCTGACGGAGGCGTGTGAGCCTGGCAGGGACCAGCTGGGCAGTCTGAGTAGGGGTGGAGGGGTGAGGGGCAAGGCCAGGCCACCAAGCCAGGGTGGGTGTGGGCAGTGAGGCCCCGGCGGGGAGAACCACATGGGCTGAACCCAGGTGAGGACAGGGCAGGCTGGGCATGGGGGAGGGACAAGCTAAGCCTGGAGCTGACCTGCCCCTCCTGTCCCCAGCTGGTGATGACTGTAGGCCTCCTGGCGGTGGTGGTTTACCTTTATACTGTGGTAGCCTTCAACTTCTTCCGCAAGTTCTACAACAAGAGTGAGGATGAGGATGAGCCTGACATGAAGTGTGATGACATGATGACGGTAAGACCCTCCCTCCAATGCTCTTGAGCCAGTGACTGATTGTCCCTGTGCTTTAGTTTCCGCATCTGTAAAGGGAGTTAATAACAGTACCTGCCTCGTAGACTTACTGTGAGAGTTCAGTAAGCTGATGCTTGTAGGTACTTTGAACAGTACTGGACACACGATTAGCGCTCAGTAAATGTTAGCCACTGGTGTACTGTTATCTGAGTCTTTAAAGCTATTCTCATTGGAAAGGCACTCAGGCCAAGTGTCCCTGCCACTTACAAGGCTATTCAACCTCCCCATGATCTGAGGTCCCCACCTGTCAAATGGATGTATAGTAACAATGCCTACAGCCTAGGTTGCTTTTAGGACTCAGTGATGCTCCCTGCCCATCTTAGACTTAAATATCTGAGAATAGTGGCTGGCGTGTGTTAAGGATTACATAAATGTTAGCTACTATCATCTTTATCTATAATTAAAAGTTTCACCAAAGTACCAGCATGCCATACATGTTTCTGTTTTATATTTTATTAAAATAATGGTGGTCATAACCTAAATTGAGCTTAACCTACTGGAGGCATGAGCCACAGTTGAAAGAATCATCTCAGGCTTTTATCTGAGATGTCCTGTAATCTGGCACTATGCTCTCAGGATACAGCCCAGCTCCTCAGCCTGACATCTGAGACCCCACCAGGCCTGTTCTTGCCATTCATAGCCTTGTTCCCATCATAGTCACTGGCCTTACCTTTTACCCAAGACAACTGGATTATTTCACTTCCTGGGGACACAGAGAGACCAAATGTGCAGTCTCTTCCAAAGTCCAGACAGACAATATCCCCCACTCTGCACGGAACTCCTGCACAGAGCCACAGCTCCCTAATGCCATGTGGAGAAAACCAAATCCCCTCACTACAGCTTACAAAGCTAGGAAAAAGCTAGCCTTGCCTGAGTCTAACCACAGTCTTTCTTGCTTTTTGCTCTCTGGCTGCCTGGTCCTCTTTCACTTCCCCTAAGACCATGTGTTTCCTCCTGACCTAAGCCCTTAACTTCTGACATTCTCTCTGCCTCCCACCATGGCCATGTGTGCACACACACCCCTTTGCTTAATACCTCTTTTTTCCACATAAGTGCTACATCCTACAGGAAGCCCTCCATGACCATTGGTTGGGCCTATTCTCTCTCCCTGCTCTTGCTTTCAGAATCTCTATTTTCTAGTCTCACTGAACCTCTTTCAGTTCCTCACAGGAACAAAATATATTCTTTCCTCCCCAGTGGTGATGTAGCACATGTGGTTTTCTCTGCCTGGAACAGCCTTCCACCTAACACCTGCTTCATGTTCCCCTCTTCCAGGAAGCTTTGGCTGCTCAACCAGGTTTTCAAGCTTCAAAGCTTCCTGTACTTCCCCATCTCACCCTGATCACATTGTGCCTCCCTCATCCCAGCCCTGACCCCTCTTCTTGTGCTCTCCTTGTCATAGCCCTGATCACTGTCACGTGTTTCCATGTTTGGTTCCATGTTTGGTTCCATGTTTGTGAGTCCTGTGAGGGCAGGACCCAGGGCTGTCTCAGTCATTGCTGTGTCTCCTGCCCCAGTAGCTCAGGGCCCTGTGGGTGCACGGTGAATGCTGAATGGTGGAATATTTGAACAATATGCTTCTCACCCTCTCCCTGCAGTGTTACTTGTTTCACATGTACGTGGGTGTCCGAGCTGGTGGGGGCATTGGGGATGAGATCGAGGACCCAGCCGGCGATGAATATGAACTGTACCGGGTGGTCTTCGACATCACCTTCTTCTTCTTTGTCATCGTCATCCTGCTGGCCATAATCCAGGGTCAGTGCTGGTGGGGGTTGTGGGAGCAAGGCTGGTGCCTAGAGGCAAACTAGTTCCTTTAAGAGTGCAGGCCCAGGGTCCAGTCGGCCTTTCCCTACAGTAAGACTTCAAGCAAGTCATCTCGCTGGGCCTCAGTTTCTCCATCTATAAAAGGGAGATATTAGTGATGGGACCTTCATATGATTGTGATGAGAATTAAGTCAATTTATAGGTGTTAAGTGTCTAATAAACAATAGATATTAGTACTTTTAGGAAGCAGGGTGAGATTAGGGAGATCGGTAGCCAGAGCTGGGTCAGAGGCTGGGCACTGACTTGCACCCTGCCACCCCAGGTCTGATCATTGATGCTTTTGGTGAGCTCCGAGACCAACAGGAACAAGTAAAGGAAGATATGGAGGTAGGTCATGTCTGGGGTCGACCTAAAGGGATTATGGGACCCTGGGAAGTCTAATGGGCCTCGATTCTGATGTCTCTTACCACCCACAGACCAAGTGCTTCATCTGTGGCATTGGCAGCGATTACTTCGATACCACACCCCATGGGTTTGAGACCCACACGCTAGAGGAGCACAACCTGGCCAACTACATGTGAGCGTGGGCCCACAGCCCAGTCAGGATGGGGGCATGGCCACCTTCACCAGGGGTGGGATACCAGGCCTTGGCCAGTGGATGTGGTGTCAATGTGGGTGGAATCCCAGCCAGCCAATCAGGAGAAGGTAAGGATGGTTTTGACCTGTCTGCCACTGTGCTCCACCCCCAGGTTTTTCCTCATGTACCTGATAAACAAGGACGAGACAGAACACACGGGTCAGGTAAGGTGACGTTAATGGGAGAACAGTGGCAGGGACATGGAGTTTTAACATAGGGTCAATCAGCAGGTGTACTAAAAAGCTCACATCAGTATCAATCTGCTATTACCCATTCCCCAATCCTAGGAATCTTACGTGTGGAAGATGTACCAAGAGAGATGCTGGGACTTCTTCCCAGCTGGCGATTGTTTCCGCAAGCAGTATGAGGACCAGCTTAGCTGAGTCATCCCCAGCTGGCCCCTACCTCAAGTGCCTTATTCTCACAGCAAGTCTCTTAGACCCCCAGACCCCTCCTCCCAAGGCCCAAGGGGAGGGTGACCATGAACTGGAGAAATAAAATTTGTGCTACACTCCTGACATCACTGTGTTGGATTATTGAAATTTGGGGAGGGGGGAGTCAGCATCCAGGAATTCTGCCCTTCCTCCAACCCCAGAAAAACAAGATGACAGCAGAGGCTAAAGGCACGTTTATTGGGATAAAGGGGCATGCCAGATCACTACTGTGTGTCCATTGTGAAGGGATGTGCAGGGAATGGTTCCTAACACCCCTCCGCAGGGACTCATTCCTGGATATACAGGTTGCTGGGAGCAGTAGGATCATCTGCTGGGCGTGTCTCCACCACCACAGGCCTGAGGAAGGAAGAGAGAAGTCAGTTCATTCATTTGTTCATTCATAAAGGAATTAATAGAGATTGTGACAGGGTAATGCTGGGCTGTAGCACTGAATGAACAGATTGGTTCCCCGCACTTGGGGAGCTCACTTGAGAGCAGGAGTGCAAAGAAACATGGCTCACACAGCAGGGACACCTCGCCCAAGGGGTCAGCCAAGGTGCCTCCGAAGAATGGATGGTGGAGCCTAAACAAGGCTCAGGAGGGAACTTTGTGAAAGGGCAGGGAAGAGAGAACATCCTGTGCAAAGTCTGCGGTGGGAGAAAGCCTGAGGCTTGGCTGCAGATGTCATGGTCTTGTTGGCTGTGGCCAGAATTGGGTATTTATCTCGGAGCCACAGGAGAGTTTTAAACGGGGAGTGACCAATTCATATTTAGAATTTAAAAGACCCCTCTGGCATGTCAAAAGGTCACAGGAGATCTTTGAAGGGGCTCTCACTGGCTAAATCTGGGAGTATTTGTGCCTCAAATAATGACAGTAATAGATTATATATAACACATAGAATAAAATGGAAATGCATGAGACCATGCTGAAATACACACATACACACATAAATGGTGGAGAAGGGACAGCTTTTCCCTACAGTAGAATGACAATAAATGTAGAAGAAATGATAGAAATGGAAAAATCACCATTTAATAACCATCCTAATGATAGATTCAGACAAAAACCTAGTACATGAAAGTCTAATGGGAAAGAGTATATTTACAATCTCAACAATTAGCCTAAAAAGATACAGTAGTATCTTCTCCCCCATCAGTGGTTTTGCTTTCCAAGGTTTCAATTACTTGAGATCAACTGCAGTCCAAAAATATTAAATGGAAAATTCCAGAAATAAACAATTCATAAGTTTTAAATTGCATGTTGTACTAACTAGCATGATTAAGTCTCGTGCTATTCCACTCTCCCCCACCCAGAATGTGAATCATCCCTCTTTGTCCAGTGTATCCGTGCTATATACACTATCCTCCCATTAGTCACTTAGTAGCCATCTCGGTTGTCAGATGCACTGTCCCGGTATCTCAGTGCTTATGTTCAAGCCTAACGCTATATCACAATGCTTACATCACTCACCTCACTTCATCCCATCACACAGGCATCACATCATCATGAGAGAACAGGTGCGTACAATACAATAAGATTCTTTGAGAGAATGACCACATTCACGTAACTTTTATTATCATATACAGTGGAACCTCGGTTCTCAAACTTACTTCATTCCAGAAAACTGTTTGAGAAGCGATTTGTTTGAAAACCAAATATCCTTCGTTTGTTGCCTGAGAGGCTCATGACTGATCATACAGGTAGCACCACAAAAGAGTTGTTGGGTAGAAAAATCAAAACCAAGTTTTGTTAGACAACTGAGGCATTTTTTTCATGAATAACTTGGTCAAGAACTGAATTGTTCGAGATGGGAGATGTTCAAGAACTGAAGTTTAACTGTATTGTTCTATTTTGTTATCAATTATTGTTGATCTCTTACTGTGCTTAGTTTATAAATTAAACTTTATCATAGGTATGTGTGTATAGGAAAATATATATTTTTTATATTATATATATTTTATAATATATATTAAAAATATAATATATATATTTTATATTATATATATAAATATATATAGGGTTCAGTACCGAGGTACTGGGACTGAGGTCTTGGAACATATCCCTGGCAAGTAACAGGGGACTACTGTACTCATTAAGAGAAAGGAAAGGAGAGTAACTTTATAGTAGAGAAATGTGGCAAACTGCGCACCTTAACCAAATGATCAAAGATAGCAAGCATCACCAGTAATAAGACAAACTGACATGTGCCTCATGATATGATGCAGTGAGAAGGATGCACCATCACTTCAGTGATATTCCTGCCCAAAATGCTTTACCTGGAAACCTCAAACCCAATTGAGGGACATTCTGTAAAACAATTTTCCTGTATTCTTCAAAACTGTCAAGGTCTCCCTGACTGGTGTGGCTCAGTGGACTGAGTGCTGGCCTGAGAACTGAAAGATCTCTGGTTTGATTCCCAGTCAGGGCATATGTCTGGGTTTTGGGCCAGGTCCCCAGTTGGGGGCGTGAGAGAGGAAACCAATCAATGTATCTCTCGCACATCGATGTTTCTCTCCCTCTTCTTCTCCCTCCCTTCCTTTCTCTAACAATGAATAAATAAAATCTTTTTTTTAAAAAAGGTGTCAAGGTCGTGAAAAAGAAAGTCTGAAGAAATGTTCCAGGCTAAAGACTAAAGAAACCTGACTCCTAAGTGCAACCCATCATCCTGGATTGTACCTTGGGCCAGAAAAAAAGTATTATATTTTGGTTATAAAAATTATCACTGGAACAACTAGTGAGACTAGAATGGGTACGTGGATTAGAAGGCAGTGATGTCTCCATATTATTTTCTTGACTTTGACAGCTGCATTGTGGTTTGAGAAAGCATGTCCTTGCTTGACTTAGTAAACATACACTGAAGAATATAGGGGTAAATTGGCATCACGTCTGCAATTCACACCCACATAATCAGAATATTTTAAATATTATATAATACGTATATATAATATACATATTATATAATATTTATACATATATAATATGTATATATAATATACATATTATATTATATATATATATATAAGCTAAAGCAAATGTGGTTTTAAAAAGTTTAACAACTTCTAGGGAGTCTGATGAAGGGGTGTGTGTGAAATGGACTGTAAGGGGCAGAGATGGAAACAGGGAGACTAGGTGAGAGAATGTGTAGGCCAAAGATTCAGGTAAACGGAGACACCTCAGGATGCCCTCTCCACATCAGAAACTCCTCTCCCAGATTCTCTGTCCCCTTCCCCAAGTCCATACCTGGGGGAGCCAAGCAGACGGAAGGTGAGGGTGGGGTCTCTCAGCTCCTGAAGCAGCTGGGGGAGAAGATGTGTATGTGTGTGAGTATCTAGAATTCTCCTCCTTCTCCCTTAAAGAGAACAGGAGGGAGTTCCCTGAACTTCCAGCCTCAGATCTACAAATAATCATTCTTGCTAATACCACTCAGCAGCTGTGTTACATAAGCAAGTTACTTAACCTCTCTGTGCCTCACATTACTAACCTATGAAATCACAATACCTACCTGATAGGTGATTATGAAGATTAAATAAAATACAAACATGTAAGGGCAGGGTCTAACATGTACTGTTCAATGAGCTAAGCACCATTTTCACCCCCATCTTCCAGATGAGGAAAGTAAGGCACAGGAAAGTTAAGTCATATACCTAAGGTCACTCAGCAGGATTCCAACCCAAGCAGTCTGGTCAATGTTCTTAACCACCCACATATCTCTATAATAACCACTATTTTATAGTTGGGAGACTGTGGCTCAGAGAGAAGCAAAGTCTCTTGCATAAGGTCACACATGACCTGGGATGAGCTCTAGACCCAAGACACCCTGAGGTAGAGAAGGGGTCCTGTCTGAACTGAGGCTGGAGGAAGTTCCTCCAGGACTTCACACACTGACTCTCTGGTCCATCCCATGAGCGAGATGACTGAGTGGGAGGGGAAGGCTGTGGGTCTTGGGATATGGGAGCTTACCCGGTCAGAGCCTAGAGCCCACACCTGCACTCCATGCTTCCAGAAGGCCTGGAGCCGTCCCCCGATCATAGCTGGGAGGAAAGCAGTGTCTGTTACCCTCGGGTATCGCTTGAGCCTCCACTCTGGACCCCAGGTCCTCCCACCCCTTTACATACCCACAGCCTCCACAGCTTCGGTCATGGGGATCTCTGGGGTTCGAAGTCCCCGGACTGGGGCCCCCTCTGGAGTCACCAGCTTCAGAGACCCTAGAAGTGGGTAAAGAGAAGACTTTAAGAGCGGGGCTTACAAAGTTATTTACGGAGGAACTGGACAATAAATTCAGTGTGAGAAGCAAAACAGGATGGGGGCAAGGCCTGGAGGGGCTCAGCGTTTCTGAGAGGCACAGCGTCTGGGGTTCGGAGGGCCAGGAACAGTGAGGGGGAAAAAAGAAGAGCGTCCTCACCGTCCATCAACACCATCACCTTGTCTTCCTCTACCTGGGTCACCTGTACTGGTCCCTGGTGCTCTGTTTGAGAGGAGGGGTTCAAGGACCAATTCCGCCGTATTCCGCCTTCCTCCTTGGCACCTCTCCATTCCCAGGTTAGTAGACTAGACCCCACTCATCACAGCAGTCCCGCCGGGTCGTCTGCCTCACCAATTGTACATACCTGCCTTTTCCCCCCCGCGCCCAGCCTCCACGCCTGGGTTCAACCCCCTTCGTAACAGACGCCTCAGGCTAAGCCCCGCCCAGTCACCCAGACGAACCCCTCCCATCAGGACCGCCCCCAGCGAGACCCCGTCCCACTCACTAGTGCTCATCTCGCCCAGCCAGCAGGACAGCGCGCCGAAGCGCACTGTGTGGAAGAGCACCGACTTCGCCGGCCTCCCGGGGCTCACGCCGATACACACGGCGGGCAGCTCGGAACCTGGCCCAGTCAGCAGCGCGAACACTGGCAGAGGCGTGGGTAGCGGGAACAGCACCTGCTGTGGGGCTCACGGGGAGCAAGGGGCTCAGAGGAGGCTTAGGGCGGGGCCTGAGGGGGGCGGGGCCTTGAAGGAGAGGGAGCTTGGGGCTTCCCAAGTATTCCCTGGGCCTCAGTCTTGGGAGGTGCCAATCTAGAAATTTCAGGGGTAGAAACCTCAGCGGGGTTAGGTGGTGCCTCCTTTGAAATGGACAGGCGTGCCCTCAGAGTCGTCGTGGCTTCCGTTTGGGGGCGTGCTGCCCTGTGACAGAAAGGCAGGGCCTCCGGAGGCGTGGCCTCAAAAGCAACAAAGTGTCAGAGGCTCAAAGGACCTGACTGTGGTCTCCTTAGAGAACGAAGGTGAGGTGCACAGGGGTCTGAAGAATAATCAGGCCAAAGGTGAGGGGCAGAGCTTAAGAAAGCCCTCAGAACCGGGAGTCTCCAGTTCTGACAGCAGGTGGGCAGATCCTTGGGGGAGACTGGGACAAAGCCTCAAGTGGAAGTGGGGTTTCATGGAATCCTCCAAGGAAGCCAGCCTCTACAGGCCCTCCTACCCGGATCAACAGGAACTTGTTCATGGGCTGGTACCACTGAAGCAGGACCACGGAGGTCTCCAATGCCCCACACAGGAATGGGCCCCCAGAGCTCTTGCCCTCTGCTGTGGGGGTGGGTAAGGGTATGTTAAGGTCAATCTTCTCTCTCCTCTTCCACTCCCAAAAGGCAACACATCTTTCCCCAGGCTCTGGATACCCTGCCTTAACCCTGCAAACCCCTTGGGTGGATGCAGCCCAAGCCCTGCCCAGTCCAGCCCCCGAGCTGCCCCGCAAGGGGTTCTCTCTCACCCACACAGCAGGCCCGGCAGCCTTTGGTGTCCTGAATCTTGGTGGAGACCATGTTCTTCCTGCAGAAAAGGTAAGCGGGAATGGAAGGTAGGCAGGAAAGGGGGATTACAGGGGCCTGTGGTGCCGTGAGGGGCTGATACCTTGCCAGTAGCCGGTGGGGACTAATGTGAGAGATGGGGCTTCCTGCTCTGGTCTCTTTCCTTTCCAGCAGGCCCAGGATGCTGTGAGAATACAGGTGGGGGGTCTTTCCTGCAGTGTGTGTATATAGGGGAAGCAGGCAGTTATGGACACTGGACACTCCCACATTTCCCTGTAGCTTCACTAGGCCCCCTTGTTTCCTCTGAAATTCCCAAGCCTTCAGACCTTAAGCACTTTTCATTTATTTGTTCACTAACATGTTTTATACATCCACTGTAGGCCAGGCACTGTGCTTGGCACTCATGAATAGTGGTGAGTAAAAGAAATTATGTTCCTTGCCCTTCAGTGCTCGTAGCCACATAAGAAACTATGGATACTTAACTAGTCAGATGAAGTTATATACATTACAAAGTTTAAGAAGAAACCTATCTAGAAACTCTTTTAAAGTTTGTCATTGCAAATATTAACTAGCTCATGAATCCTATTTACCTTGGAGTTTCCCCATAAACTAGAAATTCTTTTACACAAAATGTTTATAAAATAATTACATGAATTTTTAATCTATAACTTGCTCACTCTATTTTAGTAGTGTGGGGTAAATTCTAATGAACATCAAAGAAAGGTAATGGTTAACTTATTGTAAAATTCCCTCAAAACTGACTTGAGATGTGGAAACTATTGTGAGCCCCATTTCATTGATGGGGAAACTGAGACTCAGGGAGCAGAAGTCTCCTTCCCCAAGTGAAAGAGTGACTAGGACTTGAACCTCAGGCTCTGTGAGGGGGGAGCCTAGGCTTTTGTCAGCTGTACCCACCTACCTCCCAACCTCCTGACCTTTGACCCCTTAACCTCTGACCCCAGCCCTTCCACTCCCCCACAGCCAGACCTGAGAGAGACATGAGGACATTGTTGATGCAGTACAACCAGGTAGTCCGGCTAGGAAAGAGCTGCAGAGAATGGGGGAGACAGCTCCTGTGAGGCCCCAGCCATCCCCAGCTCTAGTCCCTGCCCTCGGCCCACCCTGGGTGCTGTCCCTCACCATTTCCAGCGTGGCCTCCTGATCATTCCGGTTCAAGATGAAAATGCCTTCCTCTGCCCCTAGGATCAGGTGCTGGTCTGGGGGGAAAGACATAAGGACACTGGGACCTGCTCCATCCTGGGGGACCTCCCAGACCCCCACCTGCCTGGTCCCAACCACTGGCGCTCTGCCCCCCAGCCCTGATCCTCAGTTCTCTAACTCTCACCTCCACCTCAACTCTCCTAGCCTGTTTCCCCAAAACTGAAACCAGAGGGACTCTGGTTTCACTTGAACTGGTCTCCTTCTCACCTGCTTCTGACTTACCACGTTCTGGTGGCTCTTCCATCTCTGACCCACAGATCCTCATCCTCTGTCCCCTCAGTGCTGACACAGACATTGGACGTGTCTCTCCAAACAGTCCGCTAAATTCTGTCCCTCTTTTTCCCTCCCTAGTTCTGGTCCCTAGAGGCTAATCCTGTCTCAGCATTGATCCCCAAACTTAGACCCCCCTAAATAAGGCTTTTACTGTCCAGTGTGATACTCCCCAAATTCTATGCTGTTTCTTTAACATTTACCTCCCCCCGACCTTGTCTCCACATCTTTGATCCCCAAACTCTGCCCCTTTCTGCTACATTCTAATCCCTAAAATTTCTGACCCCAAAATGCTTATCTTAGTTTGCCATTAACCTCCAACTGAGGAGGGCCCAGCTGTCCCCCATCTTGTATCCCAAACTCTGACCTTTCTGCTATATCTGATACTCAAGGCCCCCAGGCCCTAATTTCCTAGTTTTTGCCCTCAAACTCAACTTCTTAATACCCATCTCTGGCACCCAAATCCCACTTTAGCTCCAGGCTCTGTCCCTGCCTCAGCTTTCCCTCTCCGCACCCTATTAAGACCCTCTCTGGTCCCTGCCTTTGTACCTTCCATCAAGGTCCCTCCCCATATCACCTCATGTTCTCTGTGGCCCTCCTGAATGCCCACCTTTGGTGGACGGGTGTGTCCAGGCAGCCGTGCTGTGAATCCGGAGGGGGCAGCCATTGAACAACTTGACAAGAAGGGCACGTCCCTAGGCAGGCCACGGGGAGCAGGGCACGAGATCCAGCGAAAGGGAGGTGCGCAGAGGAAAGCAGTGGTTAAGACTCGGGGGGAAGAGCACCAGGGTTTACATTCTGCCTCGTCCTCCTCAAAGGTGTATAACCTTGGCAGGCTACCCATCCTCCTCTGCCTCAGTTTCCCCCTCTGTGAAATGGGGGACAATACCTACTCTATCTGTAAAGGTTTACACCACCTAAAGATATCAAATCAATGTCTGGTGCAGAGGATCTGCTCCACAAATGTCACCTGTTATCGTTATTACTCTTCCCACCCCCACCCCACCCAGCATCCCCAGTCCCATTTAGCGGTTTGAGTCCCCAGCATAGCTGGCCTCACCTTTCTCTTCATCTTTTCCTTCTTGGGGGGCAAGAGTGGGGGCTGGTCAGACTCCCGGGGGGGTGGGTTCCACAGTGAGGGTTCTGAGACAGGATGTGGGAGAAAATCAGGCTCCAAAGGCCCTCGGTCCCTGCCTGCCTCCCACCCTAGCCTGCCCTGTTACCTGAGTGGGCAGTTAGATGGGGGCTTCGGGTGGCTGGGGGAGGCCCACCATGGGGGGTGCGTGGTGGAGGACCACTGGCACACCGTACCAGCACCCCTGGGCTCAGCTGCTCCTCTTCCCCTGGCCCCCAGGGACCCTCGTCTGATGGGGAACGGAACTTGGGCTTTGGAGACAGAGAAGGGGCGTAGGCAATACATTAGATGATCTCAGAGAGCGCGCACCCTGCGATCCCCCTGCCTCGGCTAGAATTGAAATTTGGGCGTAGCCCTGACCCTCTCTACAACGTCCTATCACCACCCCAGCCTTCCCCTCTACCCCCACATCAACACACTCTAGCAACTAAAGGGTTAATGCTGACTGCACCTGCTGCTGACCAGTGTCCAACAGGCTAAATAGTGGTTCAGGGATGCTGCTTCCATACCCTAGTGCGCTCATGGTCCCATCTCCCAGACTTCAAGGGACCAGGTGTCCCAGGCTCCAGCCCCAGAACGCCCAGCATCCCAGCAACTAAGGACTGTGTCCACCTGGCCCCCAGCCCCCCAGCTCTGACCAGGACCTCACCTTGGGGGGCAGCGGAGGAGGTGTGTCTTCTGCAGGGGCAGGGCTGAAACACAAAGACAGGATAAGCAGGTGGAGGCCTGAGCAGCAAGCACAGGGTGGTTCAGGGCTGGAGGTCTGAGCTCAGAAGGGTCAGGGTGACTGGAGCTGAGAACTAAACGACTAAATCATCATGATGACAATAGCAAGAGCAGCTCTTGGAGATCAAATGCTAACAAGACATCAAGTCTAAATCTTCGTGGCCACCTAGCAACACAGATCATCTGAGCTCTTGGGGGTCAGGTTCTACCATGGTGCCCAGCCACATATGAGCCCGTTACAGACAAAATGTGGGCCCTGGGGCAGAGATTGAGGTCTGGGACCCAAGGTCCAAGGTAGGGAAAATTCCCAGGGGCCAAGGTTTGGTCTGAGGTTTTGTGAGTAGACGAGGAAAGGTGAAGGCCTGTGGCTGAAGGCTGAAGCTGTAGTTGAGGTCTGGGGGTTGGAGCAACATCTGGGAGGAGCTGGGGGCTGGGATGCAGAGGAGGGCCCAGGGCTGAGCCAGACAGATGAGGAAAGAGCTCAGGGTGGAGCAGAAGGTCATTCCAGAAGGAACTGGGGTTGAAGGAAGGTGGGGACTGAAGTTAAGAGTCAGGTCAAAAGTCTTATAAGAAGGTGGAAGAAAGGTACTGGAGGCAGGGTAGGGTTGAGCGTCAGGAGGGTCAGAGGTGAAGGAAGGTAAAGGGTTGAGGTTGGGTAGGGTTAGGGATCAGGGGTGAGGAGGAAGGAGAATGTGGGCTGGGCTGGGGGTTAGGATGGGGTCACAGGTTGGAGTGAAGGGAGGTGGGAGCTGTGCTGATGGTCCAGTCAGGGGTTGGGGATGTGGCGGAAGGATGTGGTAGGGGCTGAGGTCAGGGTCAAGGTAGAAGCAAGGGGGGGCGGTTATAGAAATGCAGGGGCTCAGTGAGGGCCTGAGGAGCAGAGGCTCCAGCCTCTCTTACATGTCCACGTCGTCATAGTCATCATCAGACTCCGACAGGTGCCTCCTGAGGAGTGACAGGCATGAGCCTCAGGCAGTCCCCACACAAATCCTAGCCCCCTCCCCTCCCAGGGGGCCCCTGACCTGGGACTGCTGCTCCTGAAGTCTTCAGGGGGCTGTAAGTGAGCCTGTGGGATACCAAAGGGTCAGAAGCGGCCTAGGGGAAGGTGAGGGTGTCTGGGGCCAGTGGGGTGGGCGAGGGGCATCTCACAGTGTCAGTTGTAGGTCTGGACTCCATTCCTCTGAGCTTCCTGAATTCCATGTGCCTCCCTGGAAGTGGAGGGTTGGGGGGGCGAGGTAACACAACAGTGAGCTGGGGTGATGGATTTAGAAATAAAGTAAAACTGTGGGGGAAGGGGTTGGGGTCAGGATCTCAGGATTGGAGCTGCCCCTTAAAGAGAGGGGTCTTGGCTTACTGTGGGGGAGGGATTCGGGGGTCAGGGTTTGGGGTTAGGGATGTGGGGGCTCAAAGTAATGACAAGAGTGTTTGGTTTCAGGTTCCATTTGGGTATCGGGTCTCCCATATTTCTGACGTCTCCCTGGGGGTCAGAGTGGTAATGGGGAGTCTGATGGGGTTGGTCTGCAGGTCAGAGAAATGGGGCCTCTAGGGTCACCTTATAGGTCAGATAGCAATGAGGTTCTCTGGGGTCTCCTGTGGGTCAGATGGTGATAAGGTCTCTGAGGGTCTGTTTGGAAGTGATGAGTGATGTGGAGGTGAAGGGGGTCTCGTGGATCTGTTATAGGGTCAAGTGTCCCCAGGTTTGAAGACTGTCTACTCACGACAGCAGTCTGCATCTGGAATCCCCAGTGAGCTCGATCGGTGTGTGGATCTGATGCGCCGAGGGATGGCAGGGGGTGGCTGGGCAGAGCGGCAGCTAGATCAGGCCACTGACCTCCAGCAGCCCACAGCCCCGTGGGCTCAGCCTAGGGTCCTTGATTCTCCCATAACTTCCATGCCCCCAGCCCTGTGCCAAGCTCCCCATCCTCCCTCCCCTTTTTCCTTCCAAGAGAGGCTGCAGGAAGGTGTTCCAGGTATGGGGCACAGCCGGAGCAAAAGTTGGGAGGTTCCAGGGCTTCTGTCAGCCAGAACCCCTCACCTCAGGCTCCTCATCTTCAATCTCACCAACAGGGGCCCCCTTCCCTGGGTTCCTCAGTTTGTCGAGAAGGTCTAGGATCAAGCCTCTATTTAGCCCAGGCTGCGATACCAGCTGATGCTAGAGGAGGGGAGGAGGGTGTCAGCAGGCTGAGGGCTGGCGTGGAGGGAGAGGTTGGGGCAGGGGCTTGAGAACATGTCTAGGGGAACAGAAGGAGAAGGCAGGAAACTCTGGGGAACCAGCAGGAGCCCAGGGAACTTTGAGGAGTTTGAAGGTATTAAAAAAATTTAGGGATCCCAGTGTGGGGGTTAGAGAATTCTGTTCCAGAGTACATCCAGGCATAGGTCTTGAGGCCCTTGGGAATTTGTGAGTTTTAACAACTCAAGATATCCTGGAAGAGGGTCTGGGGTACAAGTTGGAGGGTCTTCAAGGGGTCCTGGGGAATTCTGAGGGCCTAGGGACTAGGGCCATGGGGCTCTGTGGAACTAAACCATCAATGCTCTAGGGAGCCAAGTGGCCCTGGGGAATTCTGGGGTAAGCATCTGGGGAGGGTTTCAGGGAGGGAAGGTTTACACTGAGCATCTTGGTGGCACCAGGTCGTTTCTTGGGGTTCTTGGTGAGGGTGACTTTGACAAAGTTGTGGAAGGCAGCCGACCTTGGGAGGAAGAAGCCAAGTTCTGGGGTGAGGCGACCAGAGACTTCCCATCAAACCACCAGCCCTGGCTCCACCCGCCCTCTTGTCACCTTCTCCTACCATTTGCCTTTTTCCTTTAGCCGGGGCGACTGGTAGCCACTTTTGGTCATGAGAAAGAGAACTCTAGAAGAGAAGGAGAGAACATGGAGTTCAGACTCCCAGTGGGAGCAAGAGGGGCCTCTATTAGCAATGAAGTCAGCAGAGAGCAAGTGAAGAACAGAATGAGAACGAGGCTTAGGCTCTGCCATGCACTGGGACACCGCTCCCAGAGAACACCACATATCACGTTACAGAGCTCTGTGAGTCACAGAGCAGAGCTCAAGATGGGGATCCCTGAGATGGGGGTTCCTGGTACAGAGGGCTGAAGAAAAGACATTCTGGATTGAAGGGATCTTCAGGGGCCTCAAGCTGTGCTCAAAGCAAAGGGGGACTCCCGTAGGCAGACCTTGATGTGGGGACACAAGTTGGTGGGAGTGTTTAGGGTCAAGACTGGATGGAGTCTCTGGGCCCAGGGGGACCAGCCACACCTGCCTACCTGAGAGGGTGCACATCAAAGAGCGGTGGCTGTAACTCAGCTAGTTCAATGGCTGTGATGCCCAGGGACCAGATGTCACACAGCTCATTGTATCCTCCCTTCAGGGCCACCGCTGCCACCTCTGGAGCCATCCTGCAGGCAGAGACCCTCAGAGAGCCAGGGGTAACATAAGAAGGGGGAAGGGAGACTCCTTGGTGTGGGCAGTGGGGGGAGGAGAGAGACCAAGAGAGGGAGAGGAGAATGGGGCATAGAGCCAGATGCAGAGAGAATCATAGAAATGGAGAGAAAGAGACAACAGGAATAAAGATGAGAGAGACAGATAGGAAGACAAAGAGAAAGAATGGAGAATAACATAGGAAGAGAGAGACAGAGCCACACAATGAGACAGGAAAAAGAGAAATCAACAGATAGGGAAAGACAGATCAGGATAAAAATCAATGCAAACTGAGACAAACAGGTAGAGAGGGGCCCAGGAGACGGAGCTAAAGAGAAAACTCAGGAGGGAGGTGGAGGAAAGGTAGGATGTTCAACAGAGCGAGGCAGAGGCTGTGAGAAAGGGCCAGAAGAGTCCCAGAGATTAGGGTGGAAAAAGCCACTGCCCCCCACTCTGCCCCCAGCTGCCTGCCAGGCATCTCTCACCAGTAGGGTGTCCCAATGAAAGAGAGGCGTCGAGCCAGCGTTGCCCCAATCTGGGCCGAGATTCCAAAGTCGGCTGGAGGCAGAGGGAGAGACACAGTGACCTAGAGTCCTCTATCTCCTCCAACCCTTAGCCAGTCTGCCTCTCTAACCCCCAGACACACTCACCCAGTCTGACCTCCCCAGAGTCATTGATGAGGATGTTGGCTCCCTGGGGAAAGGAGGAGGCATTAGAGGCTGTCAGAGTCCACCACCCCTAGCCCAACGCTGCCTCTACCCCTTGGCCCCCACCCCCTGACCGCTACCCAACAGCTCAATTCTACCCTCAGCCCTCCAAATACCACTCCCATATCCTGGGCCTCCCACCCACCAAGGCCACCTTTCTACCCCTAGACCACCTTGATGTCCCGGTGTATCTTCTTCTGTGAGTGCAGATAGGCCAGTCCCTGCGGAGAGGGGTAAACATGGGGGCTGTGAGAGCCTGGGGGCTGGAGTAGGGCCCTGTCCCCACCCAGGCCCACAAGGCCTGTCCTTACCTGGAGCACCTCCCGGCAGACGTAGCTGATCTGGAGCTCTGACAGGGGACCTGTTACTGCAAGAGTCACCCCAGCATAGTT
The DNA here is from genome assembly GCF_021234165.1 of Pteronotus mesoamericanus. Classification (NCBI taxonomy): domain Eukaryota; kingdom Metazoa; phylum Chordata; class Mammalia; order Chiroptera; family Mormoopidae; genus Pteronotus; species Pteronotus mesoamericanus. Next base: position 9,756,256 of record NW_026555307.1, read on the forward strand.
TTGGCTGGGAACCAGGAAACCTGACCCAGGGAGCCCCTGGTCCCGGCCCAAACTGGCTGAGAGGGTGCCATGTGGGGAGGGGGACAAAGGATGGGACAAGTGGGAGGGGAGACAGAGGATGGTCAGTGACAGAGGCAGCAGGGAACCAGAAGCCAGAGTGAAACAGATTCATTCGACAGACATTTCCTGTGTGTCCTCTGTGTGCCAGGCACAAGGGTAGGCTCTTGGAACACAGCTAGGAATGAAAGAGACAGATCCCTATGCTCGTGGAGAAAACATTCTAGTGGGAAGAAAACCAATAGTAAACGAGATAAACAAGTAAAATACACAGCGCTCTAAATGCTAATAAATAATAAGAAAAAGCAAGAAAGGATGACAGGAAACCTGTGGGAGGGCTATCACATTTTACACAGGCTGGTCAGCGAGGATGGCTCTGTGAAGGTGCCAGGAGGAAGGTGTGAGCAGCCCTGCGTGGAGCGGGAACCAGAGACACTGCAGAGGCCCGGAGCGGGAGGGTGCCTGGTGGGTCTGGAAAGCAGCAAAGTGATGAAGTGCATGGGAGACAGGAGACAAGTTTGTTCAGCTTGGGGTGCGGTGGTGGTCAGACTCATGGGCCACCATGAGGAGCTTGGGCTTTTCAGAGGGCAATGGAAGCCATGGGAGGGCTGTGAGCAGGGGGTATGGGACTTCGAAAAATGAGGAAGGCAGAGACAGACAGATGGAGAGGCAGGTACAGGTCCAAATTGAGACAGAGAAAGAAAGGAAGTCAGAGACCAAAAAGTGGGAAGACAGACACATTGAAAAAGAGAGACACACAGAGGGTGGAGAAGAAATGACAGAGAGAGGTAGACAGAGACAAGGTCTGATGGTCTGACGGTCTGGCTGTATAAGTCACTTCCTCTGCAAGCCTCAGTTTCCCCATTAAGGACTTCTCTTTTTTTAGATTTTATTTATTTATTTTTAGAGATAGGGGAAGGGAAGGAGAAAGAGGAGAGAAACATTGATTGGTTGGTTGCCTCTTGCACTCCCCATCCGGGGGCCTGGCCCACAACCCAGGCATGTGCCCTGACCGGTGACTGGTGACCTTTCAGTTTGCAGGATGACGCCGAACCCACTAAGCCACACCAGTCAGAGCCCCACTGAGAACTTCTTAATGAAGCCCTTCCTTTTCTAACATTTGGGGTGTTGGGCTGGAGGGAGACAGGGAGATGGTGAAAGACAGAGGTGGGCATAAAAAATTGAGAGGTGATCACAGGCTACTCCACCCTACCCTCAAATTCTGAGAGTGAAAAGCAGTCTGAGAGAAAGAATCAGAAATTCATTCACTCTTCAGTGAAAATGTGGGCACCTACTAAGAGAGAGAAATGCAGAAATACTCAAACACAGATCGACCTTGGTGAGAAAATGCAGATGCAGAGGAAGGTGGGGAGGTGGGAGTAGAGAGATCATTGCACACGGAAAGACTGGGGCTGCCAGGTCCTAGAGGGAAGGGCCCAGGGCCCACTTGGTAATCACAGTATCCCCAACATCATCCAGGCCAAGCCCAGGTCCAAAGGAGTTCATTGTGTGAAATACGGACCAGAAAAACAGAGACAGGAGAGGTGGGTTGGAGGGGGCGGGGGCTGCCTGGATCCCCTTGTCCTTCCTCTCACCTTGGTAGATGTCCTGCAGAGAGCCAGCCCCACAGAATTCCATGCAGATCCAGAGCTTTTGCAGCCTACAACAGTGTAACAGTAATAGTAATAGTAATAATAGCAGTGATAAGTTATTTATCGGGAAGCCCCCGGTTCACTGTCTTGTTCTGAATTTTTAATGTAACAGCTGTCATGTCTCTAACTCCCCTTGCCCACAGAGTAAAATCACCCCATTTCCATTTTATAGGTGAGGGAGTTGAGGCTCAAAGAGGAAATGTATGTTCAGGATCCACTGGACTCAAACCCAAATCTTTGGGCTCCTAACCCAGAGCACCCTCTGCTGTCCCATGCTAACCTAGGAGACAGGGCAGAAATCGCACAGGTTGAGGAAGTTGGAATGGGACACAGAGGCCCAGGGTACCAGGTCTGGGGGACAGAGTCATTATTGAGGCATCTGGGATATTAATTTGGGAGTCATGGAAATTAGGGAGTTCATATTAAAAGAGCAGAGAATGAAACTGGGGGAACCAAAGAGTAGAGTAATGAAAGGTTAATTTTAGGGGACTTAGTTTCAGATTTGGTTACTTTGAAGAGATCAATTTTGGGACCCCTGGTCAGATATGGGAGTTCTAAATTGGAGGGTAGATTAGGGGATGTTCTAGTCAGGAAAGTAGAACTTTGGGAATCAAGTTAGGAGTGACTTAGTTAAAATGGGGGTCCATGATTGGAGGTCAGGTTAGGGGGGTACCCTGGTCAGAAATGGGGGTTCAGGGCAGGTCTGAGGCTAATCACCAGAGATAACTCCCGTGGTAGGCCACAATGTTGGCATGCCGGCAAGTTTTCAAGATAAGGATTTCCTTCTGAAGTGTGGAAACATCGTCATCTGCGTGGAGGGGTGAGAGAGAAAAGTCCACTGTAGAGAAGGAGCATGGGGATGATCCCAGTGTCCCAGGAGGTGGAAGTGGGGGTGTGGGGAAGGAGCTCCTGAATCCTCACCAGGCTCCATCTTCACCATCTTCAATGCTACCAGGTCCCCCGTCACCTTGTCTCGGGCCTTGTAAAGGGGAAGTTGACAGTCAGGGAGGCTCCACTCCCCTGAATTCCTCTTCAGCATCCCTGAGCCAACATCAAGGACTGGGACCCTTTCTAATCCCCTTCCCTCTTTGGGCTTCACCCTAAATACCCCTGGTTGGAGGGTGATGGGGAAAGAGAGGGGTCCTCACCTTGATAACTTCTCCATAGGTGCCACCACCCAGCCGCTGCAGCAAGTCATAGTGGTCCCGGGGGTCCCTATTAAAGATGTCAGGGTCCACGAGGTCCATTCCTGGGAGCCAGAGCTGGGCCTGTGCCCAGGGGCCAGCAGGGCCTCAGAGCTGGAGAGCTGGCACCTCCCTCCTTCCCCACACGCCCTGCACCCGCCTTGCCTCCACTGGCTGTGGCCTCCCCCTTCCCCACTCTCATTTCCTGCCCTAACACAGGGCTGTGCAGCCGGCTCCACCCACTGTCCCCAGGGCCCTGAGATCCTGTGAGGGGCAGCTTGCCTTGGGACCCAGGGGACCCCTCTCCACCTTCATGGCCCTGGGCTGAATGTAAATCAGATGCAAACTACCTTAAGTGTGATCTGGTGGGTACCTCAGCACCCCTGCCCCCATTCTGGGTGGTTGCTAAAAACCACAGTTGAACTCTGCTGAATGCTTGAGGGTTTGGCCACAAACCGGAGATGGCAGGTCTTCGTAGGGATGACCATTCAGTGTACATTACAGTTCACCTTGGGCACCAACGTGCACTTAGTGAAACCCCCCTGTGCAGTGCGCAGACCAGTCGATATGCACATGCCTGGATATACATGTGCACACATGTGGGTGCAGCCAGAGCACATACTTCCACATGTGACACATGACTATGCATTAATGCCTGAAGTGAGCAGAATCTGTACCCGCACAACTTTAAAAAATATTTATTTTTAGAGAGAGGGGAAGGGAGGAAGGAAGAGAGGGAGAGAAACATCAACAGAGGGAGAGTTGCCTCTCGCATGCCCTCCACCGGGTACCTGGATGGCAACCCAGGCATGTGCCCTGACTGGGAACCGAACCAGCGACCCTTGGTGTGGTTCGCATGCCGGCACTCAGTCCACTGAGGCACACCAGCCAGGGTTGTACATAACTTTTGACAGCACACATGGGGCACTGGACTTCACCCACAAGACTGTAGTCTGCGGACTGGGTGCAATTTGGCGGGATTCAAGAGCCCCTCACCCCGGCTCCCGCCGGGCAGATTGTCACAACAGCTTTGCATGCTCCTACCCCAGGAGTTAGGGTGGGGAGTGGGGACCAGTTTCAGCACTTGAAACTGCGGAGCTCAGTTTCCTGCTCACAGGGCCAGGCCTGGGGGAAAGAAGCCCTTGGAGCTTGGACCATGGCCCAAAGACAGGACTACTTCGCGTATTCCCATAGTTTTGTGAGGTCAACGCCGCGAGCAACGCGAAATGCGCACTCGCCGTCAGAATTTTGCCTCTTCCCCGCGAGCTCGCGCGCGCTTTCTGGTAACTAGAGCGAGACGACCGGGAACATCTTAGGCCCGCCTCCTCGCCCCAAGACCGCGCCAGCGCACACGTCTAGACTAAGTTTTTTCTCGTGCATTTGGTCCAGTTCCTGCGGAGCGTATGCGCACGCGCCCACTGCGCCCTCTGGGAAGAAGTCACGGGGCAGCCGGAAAGTGTGGCAGCGGCTGCAAGAGCCTCCCATTTTAGTGCGTCCGGGGTTGGAGCGAAAATAGCGACGTAGTTTCCGTTTCCGCCGTCTCTTCTTCTTCCGGTCCTCGAGGACGGCGCATCGGCCGGTTCTTCGGCCCCATCCCGTGTAGGAAGCAACAGCGGTCATGGCCATGTTTGAGCAAATGAGAGCTAACGTGGGCAAGTTGCTCAAGGGTATCGACAGGTCTGAACCTGGTCGGAGGGAGCGCCTCTGGCTAAGCGGGGTGGAGAAGAGGATTTCTGGACACCTCAAGGGGTGGTCACAATCCTGGGCTTGCCTTGGGGTGGGACTTTCCAGTCACCTGGAGGAGAGGTTTAAGGAAAACACCGTTTCAAGTGCCTAGCGGCAGGAGATAGCTTTGCCTGCCACTTTTCTCTCTTTAATTGCCTTAAGGTCTCTCCTTCCTCAGCCTCTCGCATTGTCTCACATTGCCTCCATCTCTCCCATCTTTCCTCCCCCGTATCATTCATTCAAAACATGTTCACTTAAATCTACTGTCAGTGCCGAACTATGTTGGGGACCAGAGATGACCAAGACAGTTGCAGACTGTACTTTATGGAGTTCCCAGTTCAGAGTCCAGACAACACCGATAATAGAGGATGATAGCTGGGAGCAGTCAGAGCTGTGATGGGGGAAGCACAAGCAGATTGGTCAGAACTGGAATGGGGGAAGCTAGGGAGGAAAGGATGGGGCTAGATCAGGGTGGGTCCTGGGGAGGAAAGAAAAGGGTGGGTGTCAAAGATGTTTAGTAGGAGTCCAGGCATACAGGTTGCAGTGATTGATTGAGAGGCTGGGGAAGCATCCTAGGCATTAGACCCAAGGCTCTCATGAGGTTTAGAACTTAGGCTCAGGTCTGGGCTATGGATAAGTTTTATTATTAGAGTTGGCAGAGCTGATTCAAGACTTGGGTAGAGCAAGTGACCAGTGCCAAAGTTAAAGGGAAGGAAAGGAGGGAGGAGCAGATTACTGTGCCCAACCCCCAACCCAGAGTAAAGTGACTGGCTTCAGCTCTTTTCTTCTCTCTGCTCATCCATCTTGATTCTTCTCTAGGTACAATCCTGAGAATCTGGCCACCCTGGAGCGCTATGTGGAGACACAGGCCAAGGAGAATGCCTATGATCTAGAAGCCAACCTGGCTGTCCTGAAGCTGTGAGTGTCCACCTCCAATCCCAGCCCCATGCCAGCAGCCAGCAGGGTACCACTCCCAACACTGGGTGGGGAGGAATTTGGGGGTGGCATGCAGGCTACAGTATCTTTTGGTGTCAAGACTAGGAAGCCAAGGAAGTTAAATGACCAGGACGGATGGTTTTTTAAAAACTAATTACAAAACACACATGCAGGCCAGTACATAAAGCAAATACTCTCAGCTCTGTATATCCACGGGTTCCACATCAGCAGAAAGATTGAAAACATTTTTCAACTGAATATTGAAAACATTCTCCCCAAAATGTGACGCTGATGTGTGATATGTAGTTAGGCTTATAATGGTTACCTCTGTATTAAACACATACAGACTGTTTTTTCTTGTCATTCCCTAAACAATACAGTGGAACTGTTTACATAGCATTTACATTATATTAGGTATCATAAGTAATCAAGAGATGTTTTAAAGTGTATGGGAGGATGTGCATAGGTTATATGTAAATACTATACCACTTTATGCGTCTGTGGATTTTGGTATCCAAGGGGGGTAACAAATAATTATAAATACACCCACGTGATCTCCATTCATACTGTAAAACTGAGTGTTGCTAGCTACCCAGGCTCTTTGCCCCATATGTTTTGTGCCAGCCACCCTCACTGCCCACCCTGGTAACCACTCTTATGTTCTCATGGCCTGGCTTTATGTGAGTTTATCCTATGCATGCATCTTGATCACCTTAGCTCAGGATTGCCTGATTTGAACTTGATACAAATATAGTCCTACAGCATGAGCTGTTCTGCATCTGGCTACTTCCATTCAGCACTTGGTTTGCGAGATCCAGCCATTTTCTGTGTGGCTGTGATTTGCTGTTGTCATTGCTGTATAGTGTTCTACTGTGTGACTGTCAAAATTATACATTCTGTTAACAGACATTTGGGTTCTTCCCCTGCCCCCCGCCCCCCAGTACTTTACTGGCACACTACCAGTTATGTGATTTGGACAGATTACATAGCCTTGATTTTGACATCTGTAAAATGCATATAACAGCACTTGTATTTATTGTGTTTAGATCGTTGTTGGTTAGAATCACTACTTAGTGAGTATGCACCATGTGGTAGTTGCTTTGCTGTAAGCTCATTTAGATACTTTATTGCCCAAGGAATGAAATTTTTTTTTAAAGGCTTTATTTATTTTTAGAGAGAGAGGAGTGGGGGGAGAGAGAAACATCCACGTGTGAGAGAAACGTTGATTGGTTGCTTCTCACACAGCCCCAGCTAGGGACCTGGCCCATAACCCAGGCATGTGCCCTGGCTGGGAATTGAACCTGCGACCTTTCAGTTTGCAGGATGACACTCAACCCACACCAGTCAGGGCGATGCACAGAGAATTTAAAATAAGTAATCCATGGCTACTAAGCAAGGAAGTTTAAACCAGGCAGTTTTTCTTCAGAGTCCTTAACCAGTATTCCAGACTACTACTGTGTACTCATTTATTTGTGAGTCACTTAACAGTATCTGTCTTACTGGGTCATTGTGAGGATTAACTGTCCTAGTCTACAGAAAAGGAAAGTAGGGTCAGGGAGGCCTCACAAACACAGAGTGCTGTGGTTGGGATTGGAGCCCAGATATGTCCAGCTCCCAGGCTCTGGGCCTAAGCAGTGTGTAGCCTGCTTCACGCCTGAAGAGGCTCTGGGAACTGGAGATGCCACCTGTTGCTGTGTCTTTTGTTCCCCTTCTCAGGTACCAATTCAACCCAGCCTTCTTTCAGACCACGGTCACCGCCCAGATCCTGCTGAAGGCCCTCACCAACCTGCCCCACACTGACTTCACACTATGCAAGTGCATGATTGACCAGGCCCATGTATCCTTCCAGCTCTCAGGCCCAGGTGTGTGTGGGAGAAAGCAGGGGCAAGAGAGATCATTTCACAGGGAAGTGGTTGGTCTGTGAGTTCAGCCAGAAACACTTGAATGCCTGCTCTGGGCTTGGCCCAGTGTTGGGTAGGGTTGGGGCCCTGTGCTGATTGAGACAGACCCATCCCCTGTCCTCACCAGACTTCACAGTCCAGTCGGGGAGACAGGTCCTCTATCAGTGACGGCCTGGAGAAGTCAGGGCTCTGGGTTAGAGAGGGGAGGAAGGCACCTGACCCTGCCTGGATGTTAGGGAGAGCTTTCTAGAGGAGGGACTATCTGAAAGATGAGGAGTTAGGAAGGGCGAGCTAGGCAAAGGGAACAGTACGTAGAGAGGCCTGGAGGAAAAGGAGCTCATTGCTGTCTTTTAAAGTCTGTAGTAGTTTGGCATAGCCATGCCATAGTTTTCAAAGTGGAAATTGGGCAGGTTCAAAAGGACACCTGGGAGCCATAGAAGGTTTTAAGGTTGTAGAGTGATAGGGGTAGGCTTATGCTTTAGAAAGATTCCCAGAGGATTCTAGCTGAATAAAGACCACCAGACAAGAGGCTGGAGGTTGGGCACGAGGCAGAAGCCATGCAGAGCTGGATTGTTGGCTGAATTTCATTTATGTATCCTTGTTGCCTAGCACAGTGCTGGCCTTCAAAGAAAAAATGTTGAGTGAAAAAGGAATGAATTGATCCCCCAATTCCCACTTGCTTTTCTGTGGGTGGTCTAACACTTGGCCAGAAGAGCCTCCACCTTTCCTTTAATTACTTGAGAAACTTGGCGGAGTCCGCCACCCATGCTGGGCCCTGTGCTCGGAGCGCTCGCCATCCCAGGGCTGCCAGACTCCCCTGCCTCTTAGTGGCTAAGCTGAGAAAGGGCCACTTACTTACTGCGCCTGCTCTGCCAAGTATGTTCATGGGAGTACCTGCCTTCTGAGAAACTGTCCATCTTCCCCAGGTTCTGTTCTGGTGGTTTAAAAAGAAAAAAATTAGGCATACAGTATACTGTTAAAAATACAAAAAAAAAAAAAGTGTACAAAGGGGAAAAAGGCTGCTTCCCTCCCCTTCCCATACCTACCCCATTTCCCTCCTGGGAGGCAACCGTTGTTTGCTGTTCTTGAGGATCTTTCCACAGATATCCTGTAGATACATAAGTATAGCTGTGTGTGTTCATATGCACATACGCCAGTCACCCACATGGTAGGCTCTTGTACATGTTGTTCTGCCTCTTGATTTTTTTCATATCACTGTGTCTTGTCACATTCCGTATGAGTTGGCTCAGTCTCTGTGGATCAGCATCATTGATGTTATTGTGTCCATTATTGGATCATTAGGTTGTCTCTCATCTTTTGCCATAACAGCTCCTGCTGTAGTGACCAGGTAGGACTGGTCTAGGCCTCAGCAACAGCCTCCTCAGGCTCCGGAACCATTTTCCCTTAACATTTCCTCAAGCAAGAAGAACGGCCCATCCGACAGATTTTGTACCTTGGAGACTTGCTGGAGACCTGCCACTTTCAGGCCTTCTGGGTAACTTCCCTTTGGTACAGGGGCAGGATGGGTAACTGGGCCATATGGAGCAGACTGCGAAAAGTAGTGATTGGCTGCCTATGTGGTGATAGGCTCCGTGCTAAAGGCTTTGCAAGCATGATCTCATGGAACCATCATCCTCCAGAGAGTCAGAACAGGGCTCAAGCTAACACACGTTCTAGCAAAAGTGCACCATTGCCTGAACAGTCTCCCTTTCTTGCTCCGAACTACGTCCACTTTTGCAGCTTCACAGGTGGGAGCCACAGCCCTAGACTTGTCTTCAGCAGTAATTGCCCTCTCCTCTGGCCATGAGTGTTAGCCGCTTCCACCCTCTGACCACTTCCTCCTAGCTTTCCAGCTCACCCCTGTGAGATCTCCAGCCTGACAATCTTGGGCTGACCAGTACTCCAGTCTTCTGTTCTGCTTTCTCTAGTGTAAATTGTGCATTCCTCCCCTCTCCTGCACGCATATACACCTATATCTGAAATAATGAGCAAGGCTGGAGGAAAGGCAATCCGGAACACAGGACAACTCAGGTCCACAGTCCTCTGTCCGTCCTGGCCTAGGCTCTTGCTTCCCTCCCCAATTTATTCCCTCCCCACTCTCCTGGACAGCTCTTCATCCTTTCCCTCCACCCCTTCTCACCTCACCTTATGATCTGGCTGCTTGTTTTGTGGGAAAATAGAAGCAGCCAAAAGCAGAACTCACACATGTCCCTGGCCTGACCCTAGCATCCATTGCAGCTGACCAAGCACTCTGCTGTTTTAAGGGGTCCGTTTTTCCTCCTATCTCTAGTGCACTGTCCCCCTTCTCTTGTACCCACTCAGTGGCATTTTAACAGCAGTTCTCCCCACTGTCTTGTAAAAGCTAACATGGCCTTCTTGGATTATTTCTGTCACCACAGAACGTGTCTACAGAGTTAGTTCTAGCCTAAAAAAAGAGCGCTCCCTGACTTCCACATTGCCACCAGCTCTACCTTCTACCCCCCATTCTCTGTGCTCCTTTACAGCCACATTCTTGACTAGCAGACCGGCTGCCCAGTTTGCCCAGGTTTTAAAAGTGGAAGTCTCACATCTCAGGAAAACCTCTCAGGCAGGCTGAGGTTGTTGATGGTCCTGCTCCTGGGACAGGCTGCCTTCCCCTGCTCACTTGAATCCACTCCAGACTTGGGCAACCAACCCACTGATCCTGCTCCCCAAAACAAACACACTCCATGTAACTGCTCTTGTGGAAGTCAACAGTGACTTCCGTGTTGCTAGATCCAGTAGGTAGGTCTCAGGCCTCGTGTTACTTGTCCTGTCAGCTCCTTGACAGGCAGTCACGCGCTGCTCCCTCAAATCCTTCCATCACTTGGCTTCCAGAACAACTGCCCTCCTGGCTTTCCTCCTTCCTAACTGGCTGCTACTTGTGCTTGTGGGTTTCTCATTCCCCTCAATAATATTGGAGAGGGAGCCCTTGCTGAGAAGATGACATTTGAGCAAAAACCTGAAGGAGGTGAGGGTGCTGGCTGGGCGGGAGGACAGTTCCAGATACAAGAACATCCAGTGCAAAGGCCCTGAGGTGGGCATGTGCCTGGCATGACTGAAGAACAGTGTGGAGGCCCCTGGGGCTGGAGTGAGGGGGCGAGTGGGAGGAGGCAAGGGCACAGGCCCTGTGGGGCCTCATGGGCCATGCATGGTAGGATGTGGGAGGCGTTTTCTTTGAGTGAGACAGGAACAAAGTGAGGTGGTTAGCTAATCCGTACCTGTTCCCTCTCTTGGACTGGGTTGTGCCTGCCAGGTTCAAATCCCAGCTCTAATTTTGGGCAAATCACTGTACAGTTTTGAGCCTTAAGTTTCTTTATCTCTAAAATGGGTATAAAAGCAGTGAGTGTTACATTATAGGGTTGCATACAGAAGAATGACTGGCATGTGGGGTAGATGCTCAAATGTTAGCTTCTATTATTAACATCAATATTAGTATTCTTGATATTAATGTTAACATTGTTGTTCCTCTTCATAGCAAGCCCTGGATGAAAACATGGACCTTTTGGAAGGTATAACTGGTTTTGAAGATTCCGTCCGTAAATGTAAGTCCCTTTTTGAGCCTGAGCTCCTTGGTCAGGAGAAGGGAGTAGGGAGTGGCAGCAGGGTCCTGCTGGGGGTGAGGGTGAGGGAGTGGCTCCTTACCATCCTTGTCCCTTGCCTCTCCAGTTATCTGTCATGTGGTGGGCATCACTTATCAGCACATTGATCGCTGGTTGCTGGCTGAGATGCTTGGGGACCTGACAGGTAAGGCCATCTCCAGGTTCCTCATGCCAGTCTCGGAGGTTCAGGGTGGTCAGGGGCGGTGGGCCTGAGCCAGCTCCTCTGATGGACCCATCCCTTCCTTAACCAGTGGTTATTGAAGGCTCAGCCCAGAGAAGAAATAAGGTGTCCGTATAATACATTCCCTTCCTTGGGGGAGGTTTATGACATTCATTCATGTATTCTACATAAATTATTGAATGCCTCCTCTGCCAGACACTGTTCTAGGCCCTGGGGACATGGCAGTGAACAAAAGAATGGTTTATATTTGTTCTCAGGGAGGTAGCATAACAGATGCTCAGACAGGGGCGTCCCGTCATGTTCACCCAATGGCTGGAGGAGAGTAGGGGCTGGGAGGGAGGCCAAGGGCAGAGGTGGTGGTAGGAGGGAGATCTCCAGATCTCCCTTTAGCAGGCCTCCTAAGGACTTTGACCTTTACCTTGAGTGAGATGGAGCCACAGAGAGTTCTGAGCAGGGAGGGATATGATCAGATTTATGTTTTTAAAAGTTCCCTCTAAAAAAGAAAAAAAAATGTGTCTGTGTGTGTGCTTACCCATTTTTGCAAAAAGAAACACAAGAAAGAAAAGCTAAGGGAATGGGGCAGAGGTGGGGGGTGAAAAAAGGGAGTAGAGAGGGGGTGGGTTAGGAGTGAGATTTCTGAGTACCTTAAACAGCTTTTTGTTTGTTTAAGATTTTATTTATTCATTTTTAGAGAGGAAAAGAGAGAGAGAGAAACACCAATGTGTGGTTGCCTCTCACGCACCCCCTGCTAGGGACCTGACCAGTAACCCAGGCATGTGCCCTACACTGGGAATCAAACTGGCAGCCCTCTGGTTCACAGGCCGGCACTCAGTCCACTGAACCACACCAGGCAGGGTTAGACAGTTTTGCCTTTTGATCCAGGTAGTTTTTTTGTGGGTTTGTCATTGTCGTTATTGTTTTTATGGATATGAACTTTTATGGCGCACTTTGTATCAGACACTATACTGTTTTACATCACATAGATGTTTGACATACTTAAAATAAATCAAAAGGGGATGGAACAACCCTTATAATGGAATATAAAAAGAAGCACATGAATCTGAATCAAACTGATAATGGTTACACAGAAAAGAATCTTTTCAAGTAATGGTGTACTCTCTGGCCCTACATCCTTAGTGGCATATATTCCAAGGGCAAAAAAGAACTTAAAAGAAATTTTTAAACCTTATACCATAGACTTATTGATAGTGGTAATGATGACATCGGGATTTTGAAGCCATTTCATGTAGATTATGGGAGAAAACATTAGTAAATACTAATACAAAATCCCTGTGATAGTAAGGATGAGAAAAATAAGACTCCCCCTGGCGGCCGTTTGGAGAATGAGCTGTGTAAGTGCAGAGCTGCCACAGAGAGACTGCTGCTGCTGTCCAGATGGAAGAGGCTGGTGGTTTCTGAAGCAGTTGGGCAAGGAGGGTGCCCTGGCTTGTGGCTTCCAGACCCTCTGTTACTGTGGGATTGGGGTGACCAGAGCCCCTTTTCTGCCTGTGTCACCTGCAGACAGCCAGCTAAAAGTGTGGATGAGCAAGTATGGCTGGAGTGCTGATGAGTCGGGCCAGATCTTCATCTGTAGCCAGGAAGAGAGCATTAAGCCCAAGAACATTGTGGAGAAGATTGACTTTGACAGTGAGTGGTGGCCTGAGGCCTCACGTTGTGGGGGAGAGGGGGTGCCCTTCCACAGAGACCAGGGCTGGCCCCACCAGGATTCAAGTAGGTATGTTCTGATTCAAAGCTAGGAAATCTGCATCTACCAGACTCCACTGGCCCCTTCTGTCCACGGAGCTGCTGCCCAAGAAGGAATGGCAGTGGGTACTGGGTGTCCTCCCCTGGAACTTCTAGGGCTTGGAGGGGCCTTGTGGGGCGTCCCCACATACTTACTGGTCTCAGGGGCTCTATCCCATGCAAGAATCAACCAATGAATGCATAAATAAGTGGAACAACAAAAGTCAATGTTTTCTTTCAAATCAATTTTTAAAAAAGATAAATCTTGGTACAGCATAGCTTCTCAATACAAACCAGTTAATTTGGTACCAGTGAGGAACCAGATTGAGTGGGCACTTGGGGACTGTGGACTCACTCAGAGATGTGCCCATTCTGTGTGAGAGCTTATGGGAGCAAAGGATTGTGCAGTGAGGAGATACAAGTCCAGCACTTAAGAGTGTTTTGCAAGTAGTACCTGCTATTTTTAAAGTAATGAGTAACACCACCAAGCATTTTTCTGATCATGTCATTTAATACTAGCATGCTATTTAATCCTCTTCCATAGAGTAGATGCCTCCTACAGATGAGTAAACCAATATACCTGGTACCTGGCGGAGCTGAGATTTGACCCTGGGCTTTTCTGCTCCAGAGTCTGGGTTTTTGGTTTTTTGTTTTAAATTTATTGATTGATTTTAGAGAGAGGAAGGGGGAGAGAGAAAGGGAGAGAGAAGCATCAATTTGTTGTGCCACTTATTTATGCATTCATTGGTTGCTTTTTGTATGTGCCCTGACCGGGTATCAAACCCACAATCTTGGTGTATGAGGACGATGCTCTAATCAGCTGAGCTACTCAGCCATGGCCAGAGTCTAGGCTTTTAACTACTGCCCCACACTGCCTTTGTGATGGTAACTAGGGCCCAATTGTGGGTACTGCTGTTGGTAACTGGAGCTTTGCCTCCCATTCTTCCCACATTGACCCTTGTTCCCACTTCTCTTCTCAACAGGTGTGTCCAGCATCATGGCCTCCTCCCAGTAACTTTGCTGGCGTTTAATAAAGATTTGTTGCCTTAGCCTTAGTGTCTCTTCACTGACTTCCTGACTCTGCCACTTGCCCACCAGAGGGAGTCGGGGAGCAGGCCGCTGTCAGCCCTGTGCTTGGCACCCCTGACAGCAGGGCTTTTGTCTCCTTTCTTCCCTCACCTGCCCTGCCCCAGCAACTGACCTTTCACCCCCACCTTCCTGATCTGTCAGGTCGCCTGTGGGGCTGGCAGAGGTGAGCCAGCAAGGAGGAGAGTGTGAATGGGACAGAAGCCCAGCCCTGCAGCTGGCTATAGCCTGGGCTTTTCTGTTCTCGCAAAAACCTAGCTGGGCAGGAGTGGGCGCCCTGGGGTCCTGGTGGGGACAGGCACACCTTTGCTCTTGGGCCTCACAAATGCAGGCCCAAGTGACCAGTGGGGTGTAGGGGGTGAGGATTCTGGCTCCAGCTCAACCTTTTGTATGTCCTCGGTCTAGTGGTTCCACCTCTGCTCCTCCTCAGTTTCCTCAGAAAGGGAAAAAGGTGCACCCTTGTCAGTGTTGTGAAGATTTCATGAGCTCTTGCCAGTAAGGATATCAGACCAGGTCCTAGCCTGTTACTGGCATTTAGAAAATAGGAGTCACTGTTGATTTTAGAGTTGGGTTTCTTCCCAAGGTTGCAAACTAGTCCCCAGCACTCTTCTATTAAGAGAGACTTTACAAGGAAGTTGGATTTTCAGCCAGGCCATACTCCCCCTTTCCCCAGATCCCAGCATGCAAATGTCAGGAGGCCTAGCTCAGATCACCCCATCCTTCACTGGGTCAATTATCCTGCCCATTTTACATGAGATATTCCAGGCATCTGGCACAGCAGATGAGTGACTTCCCTTCCTGTGCTTGTGTGCAGGAAGAGGTGGGGACAACAGTGACTGCCTTTGGGGGGAAAGTGGAGGAAATGAAATGCCATGATGGATGCACAGCCCGTAGTGTGGACCTGCTGCTGCCTGGGGGAGTTCTCCCCTGATAGTGGACTTTGCCCATAGAGAGCCGTGGCAGCGCCTGAGCTGCCAGTCCTGCCAACTCCCTGATCTGCCTGTACTCACACCCATCCTCCAGGCACGGACATGACTCCAGGAGCCAAGGCAGGGCGGGACACCCTTTGCCCTGGGTTCCGGACCTGAGCAGGAGCCAGGAACTAAGGCGTGTCCAAACTTGGGACAAAGGGTGCTTCGGCAGCTCAGGACTCTGGAGCCTGTTGTAAGTGGGGGGAGCAGGAGAGAAGATGGATGTTGCTACCCACCCATTTGATTGTGTGGGCATCCCCTCAGGGTGGGCACAACTCGCACCCATGTGACAGGTGCCCTTGTGTAGGATACACCCTGCACAACTGGCCATATTCCACTGCCAGGAAGAGAAAGTGACCTGTATCTCCTTTGGAAGCCCCATCTTAATGCTGCTTTGTCAACCTGCTTTTGCTCCAAGAGGATCATACTTTTAAGTTTTGGTTTTGGTTTTTGGAGATCATCATCCTTTGAGCAGCTAAGAGGCCTTGCTCTGGAGAAAGGCTGGATGAGTTCAAACCCCAGCCTAGTGGCCTTTGGGCTTGTTTATGTTTACCCTGTGCCTCAGTTTTACAGCTAGTGAGGGTGCCCACTTCAGTAGTTGCTATGAGTTAATGTACATGAAAAGTGCAGAGCACCTTGGCAAACTAAGGGATCATAAACTTGTAACCTGTCTTGCTCACTTGGGCTCAGGGCTATTATCAGCTGCTTCCATTGTTACCTCTAGATATGCCAGTATCTCATGTTCCCCACCCTGGGAGGACACATCTCTCCTTTGTTTCATTTAAGTAGCACTATTAATGGGACACAGTGCTTAATCATTTCTGACTATAGTCTTGAGAATTCCAAGAAGTGCAGAAACGGGGAACCCATTGACTCTAGTCCTTCACTCAGAGTCCCTTCCGGTCTTTTCCTGCCCCCTCTGAGCTCCTTCCTTGCTGCCCCATGACCCTCGGCGGCTGTTACTACTGCACTGTCTCTGGATAGCTGCCAGGAGGTGGCTTCAAAGCTGACTGACAAAAGGATCCCTTAATTTAAACCTCATTGCCTGGGACCATCAGCTTTGGGAGGTTTTTCAGTGTCCATCAGGAGCAGGCAGTGTGGAACAGATGGCCCTTAGCTTTAGGGCCTTTCCCTGCAGCCTAGGCCCAGCACAACAGTCCTGGGCTTGTTTGCCAAGTCAGGCAGGAAGAGGCTGCCTTCCCCAGCCCAGCCCAGCCCAGCTTTGTAAACCACCAACACTCCTAGATCTTTGACCAGCTCCTGACATCATCCACTGGGAAAGTGGGCTACTGCCCAGACCATGTCCCCTTCCTTTACTTGCCCTTGTATCCCTTCCAGTGCCTTTGAGAGAGGTGGGGAAAGACCCCTGGAGCTTTCATACTTGGAGGAGCCATGTCTTAATCCTCATCCCTAGTAGAAAACCTGGAGCTGTCTGGAGTCTTTATTCTTTGCTCTTTCTTGTCCCTGCCCTTCACTACCCCCAATCAAATTCATGTCAGTAAGTCCTGTTAACTTTGTTTTCCCACAAACTGCCACTGACCATCATCCACAGCTCTGTCTCCTCCACAAGGCCCTAGTCCTATCCACCCTCATCTGGACCATTGTAGCGGCCTCCTCACTGGTCTCCCTGTGCTCAATCCACCTGTTATTTTTTCCCTACATGTGTCCGGGGGGACCCTGTGCAGAGCTGAATCAGATCCCAGCCCTGATTAAAATTCTCCCTTAACTTCCCATTGCATTTAGAATAAAATTCATTATGTTAATTAGTTCTAAAGAAAAAATTAAAATTCCTCACCATAGTTTTAAGTTTATTTACTCATTGATCTAGGGTTTATAAACTATCTTATGCTAGATGCTGCTTCAGAGACTAAAGATATAGCAGTGACAAAAACAGATCCCCACTCTCATGGGTGACATTCTTGGGAAGAAGACATAAATGCAAGTAAACTGACTAATCGTGTAGTATGTTAAATGGTGATCAGTGCTCTGGAAAAAATTAAGAAAGGTGTGGGGTGCTATTTTTTTTTTATAATTTTTAAAAGAAAATTTACACATTTTAAGATTTTATTTATTTATTTTTAGACAGCGGGGAAGGGAGGTAGAAAGAGGGAGAGAAACATCACTGTATGATTGCCTCTCACATGCCCCCCTACTGGGGACCTGGCCCACAACCCAGGCATGTGCCCTGACTGGGAATCGAACTGGCAACCCTTTGGTTTGCAGATGGGTGCTCAATCCACTGAGCCACATCAGGTAGGGCATATTTTTAACTTTTAATTGATTTTTTTAAGAGAGAGAAAGAAACACTGATTTGTTCCACTTATCCATGCATTCACTGGTTGATACCCATATGAACCCTGACCAGGGATTGAACCTGCAGCATTGGCTTATCTGAAAGATGCTCCAACCAACTGGGCTACGAGGCTGGGCCAGAGAGCGGGTGGATGCTATTTTAAATAACGTGGTCAGGGAAGATTTGCTGAGGAGGTGATGTTGCCCCAGAGATATGCAGAAGAAGTTGTGATCCCTGGGGATCTCATATCTGGGGAAAGTAATCCAGACAGTTGTAAAAAGGTATCATCAAGTATAAAGGCCCTGAAGCGAGAGCAGACCCAGTGTGTCCCAGAATCAGCAAGGTCTGCAGCATGGCTGGAGCTCGGAGAACAAGGGGCAAAGTGAGAGGTGGGCTGGGAGAGGAAGTGGGGACCAGGATGATCAAGACATAGATCTCATAGGTCTGGCCGATGCCACAGAAGTCTCCCTTATTTCAAAAGTTGGGCTGGGCTGGATCAGGGAAAGAGAGGCTTCTGCATCTTTTTGCTTTTTCTTGACTTTGACTTGTACTCTGAGTGTGGTGCTATGTGACAGGGGAGTGTTCTGGACAGAGGAGGGAGGGACTTGATCTGACTCAGGTGTTCACAGGCTCCCTCTGGCTTCTTGTGGGAAGGAGGGGCTGCAGAGAGCAAGTAGCTGGTGAAAAGTCTGCTGTAGTGGTCCAAGCAAAGACAAGGCAAAATTGGATGGGACCAGGGTGGAGCCATGGGGGCAGGGGAAAATGGGTGGATTCTGCTTATACTTTCAAAATGGAACTGACAGAATTTCCTGAAGAACTGGATGTGGGGTGTGAAGACAAAGAGGAACCAAGGATAATTTCAAAGTTTGATGTGTGTGGAGCTGGAAGGATGGGGGCCTTGTTCACTAGGATGGGGATGACTGCGGGGTGATCAGGTTTTGGAGGGAAGTTCAGGAACTCAGCTTTAGATTTTTAAATTTGAGATGCCCATTAAGGTGGCGATGTCACTTATTTTTATTGTTGCCCCTCCTCCCCATGTCAGCCACTTGAGTACTAACCATGCTTATCATGCTCAGCACTATATTCAACGCCTAAGAACAATGCTTGGCAATGTAGGTACTCAGTGAATGTTTGTTGAATGAAAGTCCAAAAAGTCCTTTCTACCTTTCGAGTCAGCCAGTGTGTATTCCAATTTATTTAACTCCTCTGTCCATTTCGTGAATTTTTCAGGTTTTTTTTCAAACGTCCTTCTCCGCGAAGGCTACCCTGACTACTTTACATTTCAGCTCATACTTGATTTTTCTCCGTAACACTTTCACCTTAGAATATACTCTATATGTCTTAAAATTGTGTTTGTTTTCTCCCTTCTCTAGAAAGTAGTTCCATGAAGGCAACGATTTTTCTCTATTTTGTTTCGTGCCAATGCTTAAAACATAGTTTAGCACACAGTAGGCGTTTAATAAATACTTGTTGAATTCGTGTTGCTGACTGGGACTACATTTCAAGCCTGAGCAGGTTAAGGCCCGAGGGCCAGACCCGCCTTATGAATCATTCATGCCTGGCACCGCCTACACGCAAGGACGCAAGCGCGCGAGAGGGCGGTGGCGGCGGTGGCGGCGCGGTGCGCAGGCGCGGAGGGTAGTGCGCAGGCGCCGGCGGAGGGCGGGCTGAAGCTGCTGAAGCCGCGGCGGCGTCAGCAGCAGCACCTCGGGCAGAGGGGCGGGAGCTGAGGCGGGAGCGGACCGGCTGGTGGGGCTAGCAAGAAGCGGCGGAATGGTGGACTACCACGCGGCAAACCAGTCGTACCAGTACGGCCCCAGCAGTGGGGGTAATGGCGCCGGCGGCGGGAGCAGCATGGGTGACTACATGGCCCAGGAGGACGACTGGGACCGGGATCTGCTGCTGGACCCGGCCTGGGAGAAGCAGCAGCGTAAGGTGCGCGGCCTGAGGGCCGGGCGGGCTGGAATGGGGGTCCCCAAGGAGGCTGGGGCCCGGGAATGGGGTTGGAGGTCCTGAAAGGGGATTCGAGGGTCTGTGATTGGATTTGGGGGTCCTGAGAAGGAATTGGCGGGTCTGGGAAGGGATTTGGAGTCCTGGAAAGGAATTGCAGAACTTGAGCAAGAATTGGGAATCTGAAAAGAAATAATTGGCGGCCCAGTAGGGAATGTGGAAGTCTAAGGAAAAGGGCTCAGGGAGTCCGATGAAGGGATTGGAATGGCTGGGCGGGGAATTGGTGAAGTCGAGGAGACGATTGGACAATCTAAAATGGAATTGGGGTCTGAGGCAACATTGAAGAGTTAGGGTAATGAGAGAACAGAGGAGTCTGGAATTTGTGGATCAGGGCAGAATTAGGTTTGGGGAGTCCGAAGAGGAGCTGGAGAATGGAGGGGGGTGTTTGGAGTACAGAAAGGTCTGAAGAGGGAGCCTCAGGGTGGGGGAGTTCTAAAGGAGATGAAGATTCTGGAAGTCTGAATGGAGTAGGGGTAGTAAGGAAGGGATTGTGGAGTCTGAAGAGTAGTGGGAGGACTAGGAGACTGGGAAGACTAAAGGAGACGGGGCTAAGGAGAGAAGTGGATGTGAAAGGACATGGGGCTCGGGTGCAAGGATGCGTAGGGATGTGAAGGAGGTCTGGGAGTGGGAGAGGTCAGGGACCTGTGACTAAGTTCTTGAAGGGGGCAAGATTGATTTATTATTTGGGGTGCCCGTTTTAAAGGGAGAAAGGGGAAGATTGTGTGACAGGATTAAGGAATGGATGAGGGATGGATAGGCTGCAAGTGATAGAGAGCATGTGGAATTGTTTTGAGGATGGGATCCTGAGGAACTGATGAAGTTTGAAAGCACAGCAAAGGGTTGGAGGAGCCTGAGGGGAAGGTCTGGAAAAGGTGAGGATGGTGGGAGAGGGAATGTGAGCTGGAGTGGAATGGTGGATAATGGGAGGGAGGTTAGTTTAGGAAAATGAAAGTCTTATTAGGAGGGGAGTATGTAATGGGTAGGACGAGAAAGGAGGTTGTTTTTTGGGGGGGAGTAGGGTGGGGGAGCTCCTGGAGGTGCAGCTCTGGGATTGGAACTGTGTGTGTTGTGAAGGGAGAAAAAGTGGGAGGAATATGTGAGAGTATTCAGGAAGAATGGTGTCTTTTGGTGGGGGTGGGACGGGTGAAGAGCTCATAAAGCCGGGTCTGTTTTTAGGTGGCACTTTGGGGTGTGGAAGCAATTTAGGGGGGACCCACAGTAGTGAAAGAAAGATCAAAAGGAGTGGGAGGCCCAGAGAAGGTGTTGTGTCTGGAGCGGGAAACGCAGCTGATGTAAGAGAAGGTTTGATGGTGTGTTAAAGAAAGTGTGTTGAGCAGGCATGTCTGGGAGGGGGTTGTTTACAGGTGTTGTGTTCCAGGAGAATAGGAGGTTCTTGGAGGTAGAGGCATTTACTGTGTTCTGGAGATCGGAAATTGCTTCCCAGGTTTGTTATCAATCAGTTTTGTGGTCTTGGGTAAGACCCTTGAGACCTCAGTGCAGTTCTCTCATCTGGTTCCACAAAGATGGACATGTACACTTCCATGGGACTTTGGGAGTGTGGGCTTCGTGGAGCTTTTTCAGGAACATGGGGCCAGACTCAAGGGACTTGAACTGAGAAAAGAGAGTGGAGAATGACTTGAAGCCTCTGGAGGGTGTGAGTTGGTGCTCTGGGGCTCCGTGCAGGCAGCCAGTCTGGAGGGGAAAGGGTGAAAGGAGCAGCTGTTTCAAACCGTCCCAGGGGTGGAGCCTGGCATAACCTTGGGTAAATTACCAACCTCTGCTTGAATTTCCTCATCAGTGGTGGGGGTGGCGCATTGGTGATGGCGTCCTTATCCATTACCCCACCAACCTCATGGTGGGCAGGTTGAGATAATCTGACATAAAAACGCTTTTTGAGGGGAAAGGGAAGCCAAGTCTGCAGTTGGAACAATAATTTATTACCCAAGGCAGTGCCGAGTGGCCAAGATACATGAAAAGTTGGGAGGGGACTGGGACTGTGGGGTGGTTTGGGGGAATGTCTGGGATCTGTCTTCTGCTCCAGGTGCTCCAGCCCTTGACCCTTTTTCCTCAGTGGTGGGAATGGGAGACTTTCCTTCTCCCTCCCCTCTCCAAGTGACTCCTTTTGCTAGCTCAGTTCCACTCTCTTCTGGTAGTTAGGGCGTATGCTCCTTCGAGGTTCTAGTCTCCCTTCACACAGGGTGAGGCTGGAGCACCATCCAGGCTCTGGGCAGGGACCTGGACTCACCTGAACCTCAAGGCTTTGCTGCTGTGTGTCATTCTTCCTCCTCCCTTCCTCAAGGACAGGCAAGATTGAGGGATAGGCTGGCTCAGTGTGTGCTCTAATACCAGTGCTTTAGCTTCTCAATAAGGGCCAGATTCCAATATGCCCTGCTTTATACCTGCTGCATCAAATATTTACACATAGCTGTTCTTTGGGGAGAAATACTGCTTCATTGCTGGCACTTTCCTATTATGGGATAGAGATCCTTTATGAAAGGGGAAAGGAGTAATGGAAAGGAATGTATTCACAAGTTTGTGCTGTTCTCTCCCCTCTAAGAGGAACCCCTTCCACACATACTCAAAAAGTCTGTGGTAGTGAATGACAGGTTGCCCTTCTTGCGTCTTGAAGGCTGAGCCACTGAACACAGGGAGAGTGGCAGTTCTGTAAGTGTCTTGTGTATACTTACTCTAAAAAGCTGTATTAGGATATCTGTAGACCCTTAAAGGGTATGGAATTGAAATTTTCTAGAAATTGAGTGAGAGTTGGCCCAAGTCAGGGTGTGTGTGGCTCCTGGTGGTCCCCATTTTTACCTGAAGGCTTTACCTTTGCTCTGACTTCTAGGGACCTCTGTAATCAAGGCATTTCCAGGTAAGTAGGTTATGCAACAGTTATGACACAAGAAACCCTAAGTGTTCTCCTAGGGGATGGGAGGAGGAGTGGTCTGGGTTTTGAGTAAGTTCTTGAGCAATTACAGTTCTGGGCCACAGTTCCCTCTCCAGTTTCTGAAAGAGGCTTAGATAGCCTCACCACCCCCTACTGTCCTGGGCAGGTGAGGTGTCTTGACAACTGCTCTGGAACTTCTCCTCACAGCAAGAGGAAATGCCTCCTTTGCTATGTTTGCATGTTCATTGAAACATCACTGCTTGCAGCACCTCAGTGTTTAGGCCCTGATCTTTGGCTGTAGTAGGTGTGAGTTAATGATTTGAAAGTTCTGATAGTGTTTTGTTTTTCTCCAAATAGCAGGGGGGGGTGGTTCTTTCCTTTTTTCTTTTTCTTTTTTTTAGGTTGATAATGGAGGCCCCAAAGTAGCCATCTGTTATTTTGTTCCATTACTCTAATTGCTTGCCTCTTAGGATCTGGCTAAGGCTAACACGTCTTTAGCCGTTTTTCAAATTGAATAATGTACTTACAAAAAAACAAAACCAAACAAAGCCCAACAACCACCCCCACCACCAAACTCAGTTGTCATCTAGAAATAAGACTCTGTGTGTGTGTGTGTGTGTGTGTGTGTGTGTGTGTGTGTGTGTGTGTAGTAGTGGTAGTAGTAGTAGTAGGGGGGTGGCAGATATACTCTGTCCTCTTGGGAGAGGGATAGGGGGAGCTATTCAGCTGTCAGCACTGTATTTTCCCTTTTCCCTCAAAGTGTTTTAGAACATGGCTTTTCTGATGGCTGCAGAAGTGGTGAGGTGTGGGAGAGGGGAGAATGGCCTGGGAGTACAGTGCCCCTTGTAGCCACACTCATTTAGTTGAGAGCTGAAATCTGGTTGGTGCCACAGAGTAGTGCCTGTTGTTTCAGCTAATCCTAGGTAGTTCAGGGCATGGGCCCAGGATTGCCCTTTGCCTTTTGGAACTTCCCCCGTGGTTCTGGCTTCCGAGACCAACAAGGACGCTACTTTGGCAGCAGGGAGCTGACTCACTCTCCACTTGGAAACTGGTGCTAATTGGTTTCATTTAATGGCAGCTGATTGTCTGGCCCTGAGTGGGCTTCCATGTGGGGAAAGTTTGGCGAAAGTATTGGAGGAAAACAACCCAGGAAATTGGGGTGGCATTTTAATATCCAGGTGCTGCTGATGCTGTTAAACTCCTGAGATGCAATCAGGGAGGTCAGTTAAAATGTAGGCTT
This sequence comes from Pteronotus mesoamericanus, assembly GCF_021234165.1. Classification (NCBI taxonomy): domain Eukaryota; kingdom Metazoa; phylum Chordata; class Mammalia; order Chiroptera; family Mormoopidae; genus Pteronotus; species Pteronotus mesoamericanus. The sequence continues at coordinate 9,779,739 of NW_026555307.1, forward strand.
GCTCTCTCAAAATGTCCTCTTAATCAGATGTCAGGGCAGCAGGGACAAGTCGGGATTCCAGTCATAAGCCTCTGGGGTGGGGGAGTTCTGCAATTTAAACATATACTACAGTTATGGCAGACTTTAGCCAGATAGTGCCCATTTTCAGAGTTAACTGAATGAGTGGTACAAGTTATCTGGCAGTGTTATTTAGCAGATGACTGCAAATAGTCAAAAGGAATTGATCTGGGAATGCTCAAGGAATTTCTGAGACTGTTGAGGTGAACACATTAGGCTTTGCTGTATTGATTTATGGCATGCTGGGACTTGTACAAGCCCTTGACCAGATTTAAAGGTGGTTCTTTAAAAAAAAAAAACAAACCCTTGCTATTTTATTTTTAAGGGGGAGGAGACAGGAAGGGCAAACATAATTAGCAAACAGCTAAGAAGTTTTCTGAATAGCTAAACTGTCAGCATGTTTATCTCTTCTCTGACATTTAGTATATTCTAGATCATTGTTTTTCCCAGCTGTAGCCCAATTTCCTTCACATAGTGATGATGTCCATGTTCTCATCAGTCACCTTCAGTTCTCTTTCCTCAGTTTCCTCCTGCTGCCTTTATTTATGTATTTATTTTACAGAATAACAAAAGCACTCCTGTTACTGTAAGTCCTCCTTCCCCCCTTTTCTTTTTTCATGGAAATTGGAGGCAAATGATAGCAAGTTGGTAATTCAATGGCAGTGGTAACTGAAACACTGACCTACTAAAAGGTAGGTGGAAGTTTCTACTTGGGCAGATACAAATCCTGTCATCCGTGAGGTTTGAAAGAAGTCTTTATATCATGGGTGGTTTGAGTGAGCCTCCAGGATGAGTTTAAACTTTGAAACATCAAAGCATATAGGTAAGGAAACTTAGTTTCACAGTGTTGGCAGTCTAGAGGCCAGAATTTGTTACAAAGTGTCTGAAAGTGGTACAGGTAACACTTGCTTTTTAAAAAGGTTTATGAGTTACATTTTAATCAGTCTCCCAGGTATCAAGGAGTATAAGGTTCAGTGAATCAAGAGAAACAGATACTTTAAAATTCAAGCCTCTGTTTAAACAGTGATCTTACAGGGGGGAGACATTAACCAACTGGCTGGGAGAAGGACCCCGCCAGCCCCAAAGTGAAATCTTTGCATACATATAACTGGCAAGAGTGTCCCTGACATCAGTGCTCAGGAAGTTCTAGCCAAGTAGCAGTCTCCCTGGGAATATAAAAATCCCTGAGACATTTGCCTTGGTGTTGTGCCTTTTTTGGTTGTGGTGTTCTTTTATGTCCTTCCCCATCCCCTTTCCCTCATAAACAACAGATGCCTTTACTTGGAATGTCCGTGGAAAGTCTTTAAAAGTTTGTTGGTGTAACTTGATTGCTTTCTCTTTAGTTTCAGCAGCAGTTACCCCAGAAGAGGCCAGTGGCCTTTTTCTTAAATGTAATTTATTGAAGTGTTATCTAAAAGCGAGTAGATTGAGCTTCCTTGGGATTTGCTATTTGCCACCTGTTTCTGTACTGGTTCCTGCCTTCTTGGGATGAGTCCCATAACCCCAAGGGTCAGGAACCATCCTGTTTTCAGAAGGGACACTGAGTGGTTGCTCAGCCAGAGCACTTGTGTGACCCAATCTCTCCTACCCCCACGCTTTTCTTTGTACTTTCCACACTTCAGTCATTTGTGATTTTTTCATACCTACTTCTACTTTTACATACTTTATAACTTTAAGTCAATTTGTCTTTTAAAATTTGTTTTAAAAGGAAAAGTTATATGAGTATGGTAAATGGAAAACCCAGCTTCTCTGGCCATAAAAAAGAAACTGCAAAAATAAACAGAGTGAAAACAACATTGCTAAATTCTAGGTACTCTAAACTGAGGAATAGGTACTACTATTCCTGCTGAAGACTTTGGGCCTGAGACCTGCTCCCTTTGTTTAAAAGAGATTGGCAGGCATTGATTAGGTACTAAAGGCCCACAGTACTGAGCAGAGACTTTCTCTTTGAAGTAATCAGAAGGTTTGCAAGAGAATCAAAGGGAATAACCTTCTCACTCTGATTCAAGGTTTAATGTAGGGTGTGGAAAAGCTTAAACTCTCCCATGTGTGCATGCCACACTTGGGAAAAAAAACTTTATCTCATTAGACTTGGGGAAACATTCCATGATGGCAGGGCAGAGTGACTGCTGCGCCCCAGATCATGAAGCCTGTCTTGTTTGCCCACTGTCCCACCATACCGAAGGTGAACATGTCACTCACAACGGGCTGACACTGGATTTGTCTGTGCTTCCACATGTTAGGATTTTTAAATTTTTAAATTTTTGTTTTTTAGGAAACTGGGACCCCATGGTAAATGTAAGAATTGCGAGTTCATCACTTGCTCCCCACACAGCTTTTTCATTTTAAAACTCCAGCTTTCTTACACATATACACTTAAAGTTTGGCTGCTTCCATAAATAAACTATAACTGCTGCCCCAGCTGGGTGTTCAGATCCTAAATTGTGAAAGGAAAGCAGTGCCCTCCTGTGGAGTTAAGAAAGGCTTATTTAAATGTTTTTCTTCCAAATATCAGAGCAGAACAGATTCTTTGTTTTCCAGTGGAACTATCCACACAGGGCAGAAATAGTTGGATGTGGCAGTTACTATGCAGAACACAGTGAAGTCATCTTGGGAAATGTTGTTGATGGTATTGAATTGATTGAATGGGATGCTAGAACACTAGCAATACAATAGCATTTGTGTCTATGGTTTCTGGTAGGAATAAAGAAGACATTGTGGTTTGTTTTATGCTTTTTAAAGTTTCTCCCTCAAAGGTGTGAGGCTGAGTGATGTCTGTCACTGGCTTTCTGGTGGGTTTTTCTTTTCATCTTTTCCTCACTCCCTGAAGGCTGTTGAGAGTGGGTAGAAGCCACAGTCTTAGGTGGATTGGGAAGGCAGGCAGTACTCCTTACTCCTTGTTCTCCGTGTGTAAAAGTAACATATTTTGTTTTAATCTCCAAGAAGCTCAAGGTAAAGAGTTTCCATATTTTACCTCCTGTGCAGTAATGACTGATTCCTGCTCTTAAGAATGTCTCAATTAGCAGCCATCCAGGATGGGGGCACAGCAGGAAGTAAGAGATGCATTTCCCTCCCTCCCGATGGCTGAGAAGGCCAATTTGAGGTTAGGAAAAACATCATTGGAGGAAGCTTGACAGTGATTCAACAACCAGCTACATTGTGGAGGTTGCTTGAGGGGGATGTCAGGCAAGGAGGGTTTGTGTGTGAGTCTTCAGCTTGCGTTGTTGGAATGGCAAGCGTTCTTTTACCAGGCACTAAGGACGGTGCTGGAAGTCGTGGGCCTCAGTATGGGAGCATGTTAACAAGTCAACACATTAGTGCTCTACTGTCAGTCCAAATCTGGGTGTGTGAATAAAAGGTATTTAGTTGATATTACCATGGAAACCGAGTTGCTTACTTTGTGGGGGAGTGCCTCTGAACCAGACTGCAGCACTAATGGTGGATGTTGGGCCACTGGGCAGAAATTTGATGCTGTCAACTAGTCTCAGGAAAATACTCTCCTGCATTGTGGCCATGCTGCACAAAGAAACGAGGGGCCTCTGTTCCCTGACACAGGACTCAGGGTATTGATTAGAGGCATGTATTTGCGCATGAGAGAGGGAAAAGAAAAAAGGGAATACACTGTGAAAGCCACTGTTGGTTTTGTGGCTGGGTTGTGTGCTTTTTCTCTAGGCATTTAGAGTTGGAATCTCAGCTATGTGACTTCTTAATAGCAGGGCAAAATATGCCTACATCTTTTGCTGCTTTCACAAACACTGACAAAAAGAACTCAAGTTTCCAGCAGATCCCAAGTACAGTTCATTCCATGATAATATTTTTAAAAATCCACTTCCTTTCTGCCCTAACTCTGACAGTAAATAAACCTTTTCCCTCTATTATTCTCCCCTTCTTTAAGGATATGAACATCTTTACATTGGACTCAGTGTCTGGTGAAACTATTAAATGCCTTTACCAAGTGATTCTTTGGCTGTTGTTGCTGGCATGGGTTGTGTTTAGAAGAGTCAGTTTTTAGGAGTTTTTTTGTTTTGTTTTTAATTTTATTAGGCTTGTATGATCTTCCAGTTTTGGCCTATGAAATAGACTCAGTTTCAGAATTCAAAATGTCTGGAAGCAACCAGCTTGTCAAGCTGGTTCAAGGGCAGTCTGATGAATCAACCCTTCTTGCAGGCTGTCTGCTAACCAAGCCTGGAAGGTATCCAGATGGTAAACATCACCAGAATTGTGAGGCAGTTATTTTATTTGTTTGTTTGTTTGTTTATAAGCAGTTGAGCTCTGCTGCCAAGTCTGGTAGGATCTGACTTTCTGTAAAACAGAAAGGTCTATGTCAAGGTGTCTCTTTCAGAGATGTCAGGCCTGTAGTCACCCAGTACTATGTCTACTGGTAGGGTGAGAGGGAATACCTAGACCAGATTGAGGGGGGCCTTGACCATTTTGAGAAAGGAACTTTCCCCTTTTTTTTGTAACTTACATTAACTCACAACTTATGGACAATCCACAGAAAAGAATTCAATCCTTTGAGGGCTGTGAACCATTTTAATGATGATTGGTTAATGGATCATGGCCCAAAGCTGCAGAAGGTCAGGAAGTGGCCCCTACCTGCTGCACAGAAACAGCCCAGAGATTCAAAGGGAATAAAATTTGACAATAAAAACAGATGACTGCCATGGCTGGTGTGGTTCATGAGTTGAGTGTCAGCCTGCCAACCAGAAGGTCACTGGTTCGATTCCCAGTTCAGTGCAGATGCCTGGGTTGCAGGCCAGGTCCCCAGTTGGGAGTGTGCGAGAGGCAACCAATCAATGTATCTCTTGTACATTGATGTTTCTCCTCCTCTCTTTCTTCTTCTCTCTAAAAATAGATAAAATACATTTATTTTTTAAAAAACAGACAACTTACAGCTCATTGAGTTCTCTTAGCAGCTACCTTAGACTTGAGAAAGTTCTGGGCCTCTTTAATAAACAACCACAAAACAGCCCTCGCCAAATACGGCCTGCTCCAGGGCCATAGGGTTAGCTTAGGAGACAACTTTCTTGCCTAAAAATAAAGGCATGTTTCTATCGAACATTCCAAGCATAGTTTCAACATGAGACTTCTGAGTAGATGTTCAGGCTCTGTGGGTTCAGTTATATCAGGGTGTGGGCAGTTGATGGAGTTTGGGGAGCTTGCTTCCTGCTTTGGGATTGGCCACAGGCTACCCAGAAAATCAGATGACCAAATGCAGACCATCTTCCAGCTTATTTCTGTACATTCTTGACCGATTCACAGGCTGATGGGGGAGACAGAGAGCAAGCATGTAAATAAAATGGGATTTTCGGATAGGATTGTGTATTGGGTTGGCCAAAAAATTCATTTAGTTTTTTTCCATACGATGGCTGTAGTAGTACTTAGTTGTCTTTAACTTCATTCAAAACAGTTTTGTTAGATTGTATTGTAACAACTATCATATCAGCGTGCATTAAAAAAACCCACAAAATTGGTGAATTTTTGTGCAGCCGTTAATATTGAAGATGGAAGAAGATATGCACTGTTTTTGGTGTATTATGCTTTATTATTTCAAGAAAGGTAAAAATGCAACTGAAATGCAGAGATAGATTTGTGTAGTGCATGGAGAAAGTTCTGTGACTGATTGAACGTGTCAAAAATGCTTTGCAAAGTTTCTTGGTACTGTTGACATTTTTGGCCAAGTAATTCTTTGCTGTGGGTCTGTCTTATGCATTGGGAGATGTTCTGCAGGACCGCTGGCCTCTACACACTAGAAGCCAATAGCAGGAGATAGCCGACATACTCAAAATACCCAGGTCAATGAAGTTACAAAATATCCAGATCAATGAAATTATTGGTGAAGATGAAAAATGTATCTTTTATTTTATGGAAAAAACTAAGTAGTCTTTTCGGCCACCCCAAAGCTAGGAATTAAATAATAGCTAGCTTATTACTCCGTGCTAGATACTATTCTCAATGCTTTACATGGACTGACTTGTGTAATCCTGTGAGGTAGGTGTTGTTACATTTACAGAATAGGTGCAGAAATTAGCCCATGGAAGTTTAAGCCATTTGTCCAAGTGACAATGCCAGGGCTTGAACCTGGAAGGTCTGGCTTTTGAGCCTGTGCTTTTATTTCTGTACTACACTACAGTCAGGTGATTGGGAATAACCTTGGGAGATGTCATGGAGGAGAGGAGGGAAGTGCAAGTACTTTAGGTCAAGAGGAAGATCTGGAGCACTAGGGGAAGGTTGTTCCAAGGAGAGGGCATGAAATTGTGGAGGCACTGAGAAGCAAAAAGAAGGCCAGAGCAGGGCATATGGAAAAGATGGGCACAGCCAGATCTCTTAGGCTAGCTTTGTTGTTGGAAATGGTGTTGAAGCCTAGAGTCTGCAAATTCATTCCCTCTTAGACTCCACTAAGCCAGGAACTTCATGCTTCCAAAACTCTGTCACTGCAGGTCTTTCCTCTCAGGCCCCCTGGACAGGCCAAACCAGAACTGACTTCTAAAGTGGGAACCCCAGGACTGTAGAGCATTAAACCAAACAAAAGCTTCAATTATCTCTGTGATCACTGCTGCAGGAGACACCTGTGTTTGATTAAAGCCTTGGTAACTTTTAAATCTGGAGTTTTACGGCACTGTTTAGTCATATGGCTTTGTAGTGTCTCTTAGAGAGCTTAACTTTTACCCCATGAACAAATTCCAGCCCCCTTCGGTCCCATCAAGAGGCTGCTTGATTTACAAAGCATCTTTGGTAAAGTGTTGTATTTCCCTCTTTGAAGTGGGAAGCCAGGAAGCCTGATTTTTTAAACTGGCTCTTCTCCTAGATCCTCCCTTTCTCTGTAAATCCCTCTTCCATTTACTCAGTATGTCCCCGTTGTTTTCTTTGGTCAGGGGGAGATGTAGTCAGGGTGGTTCTAGTTCAGAGAGACAGACGTGCAGGCTGATTCACTCTGAGACATTTAGCTTTCTGGACCCCACTGAAAGCCAGTCCAGGAACACGGGAGATTTCATTTGGCCCATGGCTTCCCATTTGAATGCACACCTTGTCAAACTAGTTGTGTGGCTTTTACTTAGAGAGGGAGGAACAGAGAGAGCTTGGGGCTATCAATAGACCCTCCTGACTGTACACACAGCACCAGGCATCATAAAGTGTCCATTGTCAACATGGGTTGGGATACTCTCTGCCCTGCCCTTGATGCAATTTGGCAGCAAAAATCATCCCTTGATGCGAGTTGACAGAATATAAAGGAGGGAATGAATACGAAGATGTCTTGTAATGGTATGGCCAGCCCAGCTGCTTCAGTTGGAAAGAAGTTGGTGAGGTTTCCATTCTCCTGGCAGCATACCCTTGTGAACTTGTTAAATCTTTTAAGTGGCTGTATAGGAGGGGAGATAAGTGTGTGTTTATCCTTATTCCCTTAAATATAAAAAATAAAACCTCCCCTTTGTAAAACTGATTCAGAGTGGGAAGAAGGTATATGGCAAATGGAAAATGTTCGATTACATAGTCCTACCCCATGTTTGGGATACAGCTGTAAATTTCCACAGTGGGTGGCTTATTATGCATTTATGCTGAGCTGAACCTGCTCCAAGCTGTTCTTGCACTTAGAAAAGGCTTTCTTGGGGGGAAGCTGTCTCTTTCCATCAGACTAAAAACTTGGAAGGCCTTTTGAAAGATTTCAGCAGTTGTCACTTGGGTAGCAGAATTAGGGGCCGCTGACCGAAGTGGGTCTGTGTTTTATACCTAACTGGCATCTTGTGTAACATGAGTTGGGGCTTTATGGGCTTTGGAGTCCAGCGCGTCGGTAGAAACATGACCGCCAGGGCCAGACGACAGCCCTCGCTGGGCCCCTCTGCAGAGCGAAGCTCCGCACCGAGCCTTTGGGGGTATGAGAGAAACCGGAGACCCGGCCCATGCTCTCAAGGAGCTCACGGTGTAGTTGAGGAGAGAGCAGAGCCACATGAGACCTCAGAAGGACATTAAGCTGCATACCGACAAGCCCACAGCATTCTAGCCGTGTCCTGGGAGAGGAAAGGGGTGAATAAGGGCAGGTGGGGTCAGTCATGGAAACTTTCATGAAGGAGGTGAGTGGGCAGGAGGGGTGGGCCTTTGCCCCAGCTGTGGGCAGGTTTCCGTGGGCAAGTGTTAGGGGGCTCTGTGTGTGCAATCGAACAGCTTTCCTTAGCTGCGTCTTATGGGCAGTCTTACCAGTTCCTTCCCCTCATGAGCATTGTCTTTGTGGAATTTCATGTTTGAAGCACCATGTTGGGTATTTCTTAGCCATGCCTTGGAACCTCTGAATAGCAAGACCGCGGGTTCTGAATCTGAATCTGTTCACAGGTCCTGCTGCTTTCACTGCTGTTGTGGGCAGGCCAGACCCCTTCCTAGGTGGGAGTCTGCTCTGGTACTTTTAAAGCATTTGCTTTCAGCTTTCTAATGGTCCCTTCAGAATAAGCATTGGCTTCAGAAAAAGAGGAACAGAGGGACTCCCTTCTTATGGTCAAGGGTTTCTCCAAGCTTTGTGCCTTATGGCCCCTTTGGTGTGTTAAGCTGTCATTGCCCCGAGTCCACCCAAAGTGGAATTGGTAGTACTGTATTGAGATCACAGAAATGAATGGAGTTGACGCCCAACAGGCTGGCTGATTTTGGTGTGCCACAGTTAACATGCTGTCCTTGGAATGAGGGTAGCCTAAAAGTGTCTGTCTGGAGAGTTAATTCTTGCCTGCCAAGCTCAGCTTCCAGGTGCTATTCTTTTTCTAATTAAAGGCCTTAGAGCTGGCTTGTGGAACTTAGAGTGCCCATCCCAGGGAATACTCCAGTGTGTTTTAAAAATAAAAAATAAAACAAAACTCATTCAGATGCTCATGGCCAAATGTGTGACTCAAATACTGCAATGCCCTTGATATGTTTTCCCAAAATTGACATACTTGAGTTGCACCCAAGCCCTGCTGGGAGATAAGGCTGGGGTGCTGGCCCATGCCTTTTCCTTTGTGTGGTTTCAGGGTTTGTTGTTGTTTTTTCCCCCTGTCCTCTCCCATGAATGATGCTTGAGAGCCGTGACATAGCTCAGCTCATTCAAGTAAAGTAGTGGCTGAAATCATCCAGTAGAACCTGGCCTCCATCTCTTAGGCTGTGCGAGGCCAGTAGGTTTGCCATGGGAGGATTTGGTAGGAATGGAGAGGTTCGCAAGTATCTCCTGGAATGAACCAGCCTCTGTAGTTTGGGCAGTGGAGCACTGCCTTTGCGTTAGGGAGAGAGCTGCAGGATCTTAGCACAACCCTTTCTGTTTCCTTTTGTAATTTGTTTCGCCTTCCAGATAGGGTCTGTCTGATGATCCTTAAGAGGGTGCCCCTTTTCGCCCTTTTGAAAGGCAGAGGTGTTAGGGAGGTAGGCATTCCTCGAGGAGAGAACCTGGGGCTTAGTTGTAGTTGAAGAATGCATTGCTCTACACGGATTTTGAAAGAGGTTTCTAGGGGAGACATTGCAGAATATTCCAGGCCAGAAACTTTCTTGTATGAACCCAAGTGCTAGGAGGGGACACCTGCTTAGCCAGTGGGTTAGCCGATAGCACCCAAACACCCAGCCCATCCACCAGATGATAGGAGCAGCTCAGATGTCACTGGGATTCAGGCTGTCTCCTGGCCCAAGCAGCTGCAGCCCGGGAGGGGGTGATGAGAACGCTGAAGATCCTGTGGGAGGAGGTGCTTCTGGCAACAGAACCAGGAGGTAGTGAAAGGTGTGGTGTGGAAGATGTATGAGCACAGCCTTTAGAGGGAGACAGACTTGGGCTCCATACCCATTTCCACCTACTGGCCCTGGGCACATAGCAGGACTTAAGCCTCAGTGTCCCTTGTAAAGGGCCATTATCCTCCTCACAGGATGATTCTGGGATTAAATGAGATAAATTGTGTATGTGAAGCACTTCCACAGTGCCTGGCACATTATCAGTGCCCAATAAATGTAGGTTCTCAAAATGTTTTCAGCAGCTCACCATCCTATGTCTAGGTGGGGTCTGCTGCTTTGAGCTTCCTCTTTAAAAGAGGTAGAAGGGTCCACTGCAATGTGCGGCTCAGTGGAAAACCAAATCGTACCCCCTTTCCTGACATCCTCCCACAGGGATCTCTGAACCCCAAACCAGCCAGTAACTTCAAAGAAACAGCTTCTGTCGAGTGGCAGCTGGCACTTGAGCTGCAAGTGACTTAATATAGCCAGCCCTCTCCTCCGCCTGTAGGTCCATCTGGGCTTTATTACCTGGGAAGTGGCTTGTTGTTTCAGAGTTGCAGGCCCTGAACAGTTTTGTGTCTGGATGAGCCATAGGCAGTGATCGTAAGGTTCTTTCATGAGTAACTCAGCTTGTTATTCAATTTGGGATCAGCTGAGGGGCTCTTTCGCTGGTCCCCTACTTTCCTTTTCCCCCTTGTGCAAAAACAAACATACAAAAACTTTCTCAAGTTAGAAACAACCTACATCTTTGAGCCAGGCCTCCTCTCAACTGGTAATGATGTAGAAACAGGAAGGCCTTCCCACAGATAAACCCCAAAATAACTGTCCCAAAATGCTGTCATGAAGGGCCTTGAGGTGTTTAGGAGCCTGTGCCCAGCTGCTGACCTGGAAAGAGAGACCGTCTAAGGATTTAGCAGAACCATGCCCCTTCCACACCTCCTTTCCCTGTGCTTCTCATGCCTGCTGCTTCAGCCACTTCCACCTTCCTTCTGCTCCCCCCCTTTCCCGAGGTCACTTCCTGATGCCATTCCTCATTTTAGCCTCTATCCCCCCCAAAAACAATCAAATCCACAACCTAATAAGGCAAAAGAATGAGGAGAATGTCCGCCTCCCAGCCTCTCCCCTAACAAGGCGCAGGCCTGAAGCAAATTTGGAAAATGTTACAGGGGAGCAACAACTGACTGGTGTTGGGGGTGGAGGGGTAGCTGTTTTCAGGAGCTGCCCATTGTTGGCAGCAGGCGGGACCCTGCGGGAGGGCCACCCAGGTTGTGGTGGTTTACACCCGTCTCACACAGAAAAGTGCATGGAAAGGAAAGTCAGCTGCACCTCCTGCTGGGATTCTGCACACCAGGAGTACTCACATGAAGAATCTGCTTGGAGAGATCTCCCTTCCTTGTAACTGGTATTTGGCGAATCCAAGCACTTTCTGCCTCTGAGATGAGCAGTTTTCTTCCCCTTGATTGTGCCAGGGTTAAATTAGCCTGGGCGTTAGTTAAAACTTGTCGACACTTAGAGGTGGACCCCCCAGAAACCTTCCTGCATCATTATCCCAGGCACATCAGCCCTCTCCAGTTCACAGTTTCCAGCAGTTTCCATTCTCCACTTGGGAGAAGAGGAGCAAGCTCCTCTCTGCTGGGAAGCCCTGGGGGAGGGGTGCTGACTTGCCAGACCTGCCTGTTTAGGAAGGTCAAGCTTAGTAATTAACCTGACCGCTCAGGGAGAGGGTGAAGGAACTCTGGGGAAGGAGTGAAGGAGAAGGAACCATCTAAGGGTGGTTCTTTCAAATTGCTAATTATCAGTAAGAGTGAGGTCACCTGTAATATATCTAATTCTTTAGATGTAATTAAGGTGCTTGTTAAAAGGGGGGGGGGTGTCTTGGGGGGGGGTTTGTGTGAAAGGAAAAAACACAAAAAGTCTTTGTTTCAACTTGACAGGATGGCTCAGAACAGGCGGAGGACTCAAGGCACAGGACTAGTTTCCTGCCTTAAGAGCCTTTACAGGAAATTTACTGCAAACAATATTGGTGACCCTGCCAAAGAGGCAAACCTGGGATGATGTCATTGTTCAAAGCTGTCGCCACGAAGCATGGCCTTGGGGAAGGAGAGTTAGTGGGATTTTTAAAAAAAAGTGTGAATATGTATGTTTAGTTGTCTCTAGAAGAGGCAAGTCAACAAAAATCTGGGCAGAAGAGAAATCAGGAGTCTTTGAAATATTCTTAGCTAAGTTTAACTTTCCTTGTTTTTTCAAGTTTAAAAAAATTCTCTCTTACTATTTTTGCTCCTTAAAATGCTGCTGCTTTTTCAGAGACTGACTATTATGAGCCATTTTCCATTTAGTGCTTTCTTGGGTAACTGGCTGTTATAGTCAGGGATTTATGACCCACAAGACAAGGTGTTAAGTTAGGCACTAGGTAAATGCTGCTCCTCTGAGGAGAGCTTCCATCGTTAAGAAGTGTGGAAACTGAAGCACAAGACAAGTTTAATGTATCTGTTTCTTCCACAAAAACCATTTTGGAAAACTCTTCAATGCCAGTGAGTTGGCATCTTTGGGTTGTTAATCTCTCCATGTGCCTCCAGGAACCGTCTGGAGCATCTTTGGAAAAAGGACAAACACTGCATCTTGTCATCTGGCTGGAAGTCTAACAGAGAAGCATAAACACAGTCTTAAAATGAAAGCAACAAAAATAAACTCGAACCAGCCCTGCATGAAGACATTAAGGCAGAGTATGCAAGCTGGCTTACTATTTATATGGCTGAAGGCAGTTACAAGAAGATCCAGGTCTGGTTAAGAGAGATGTTTTTTGAGGTGCCTATTTCTTAGGATTCCGAATAAACCATGGGTAATTTACTCAGATGGGGTACGATGTGGTGTCTCATTTCATGCTTTGCACAGTCCGTTTTCTTGATGAAATGCTAATGCAGGATCAGGATACAGTTGAGTATCCCCTGCATCCTCCTCTCCTTAAAAAACATCCTAATAGCTTTAGAAGGAAGTTTGAAGATTAAAAAGGAGAGCCATATAAGTTTCCTGTGGTTCACATCCTGTGATGTGTTATAATCCCCTGCCCCCCCCCCCCCCCCCCCAATTCAACTGCCATATACCCAGACACTGTTAGGCTTAGAGATACAGTAAGAAAGAAAACCAGTGTAGCTTTTGCCATAGCAATTACACCCTGAAGATGCAGGTGGATAATGAATGGAATGATGGAAGTGAACCAAATATTAGGATGACATGTAGATATGAATATGGCCTTTGGTTTACTGTTTGTAGTCTAACTGCAGTTGCTTTCTTGGGTTTGGAAAGGATCTGTCCCATATTCTCTATGTGTCTAGGAGCTCAGGTATTCAGGGCTACCTCTCTTGTAAATCAACTTCATATGTGTCCTGAGTGTTTGGTTCTTGGTGTGTGGTTTCATAAGCTCCCCAGAGCTGGCAGAGTCACCTTCGCATCCATCTTTTCCTCAAACTGTCCTGGCTTGGAACATGTTGCTGGAAAGAGATGATAGATCTAGGCAAAAAGGATGCATCTCCTGGCCCAGGACACTAGACTTGACAGGTATCCCCATCAGTGGCATCTAAAATTTCTATGTGGCTCAGTCTGGTCTCAAGTGGATGGCTAGAGGACTAGTCTAGAAGCTGCAGGCATGCTCTTTTTTACTTAAGTTGAGTAGATATCTGAGACAGCTAGGTAGGAGCTGGTGGAGAGCATCTTTGGTATTTCAGGTCATATGTAGGAGCGTAGGAGCATAGGAGCATGGTGGGATGCAGGTCAGAGGAGGCTGGAAGCTGAGCTGGGCATCTCTGCCCTCAGTCCTCTTTCAGGAATAGTGGGGCAGGTTGCTCCATCCTGGCATGCAGCTTGTCATTCCCAGTGGGTGTCCTGTCTTCTGGGCCATTGTAAGGGGAATGGATGTGAGTGCTCTTGGTTTTCTTCTGGAGCTCTGAGAGATTTACTGTCCTGGATTATCAATGGGCAGGTGACAAAAACCAGTGAAGTAGCCTGGGTCTGGACAGTGGAGCCACTACTCAGCTTCAGCTGATTGTGGCCAGATGGGAATGAGGCTCAGGGACTTCATTTTCCTGGGATTGGGAAATCTGAAGTTTTATGGGGCAATTAATTCAACTAAAAAACAAAAGCCCTACAGGCCTTACAAAATCGGACCTATTTGGTCCCAAGAGCCACCAATATGTGACCCTTGACTTTGGATATTTGCATGATTTTGATCCTGTCTCTGCCTCTCCTTTTTAGTGCCTTCTTTGCTCTTTGCTGGATTGCTGCTTATCCTTTTACTGGGAAGGAGAAACATCCATATTCTTTTGCAGCTCAGTGACAGCTCTGAAAAAAGGTGGTTGAAATGAATGGCAGTAAAAGAGGGGTTGCTATATCTGTGGTTTTCCATCTCTGGACTCCTCTCTTTTTACATTACCATAACTAACTAAGAGTTGGCTCTTCAGAATTCCTCTCACCATATGCATATTTTTAGGGGCTGGCTCCATGTTTCTGTTAACAAAAACAGTAGAAATTTTTTTTGTTTTAGAAGGCTCCTAACAGCACTTTCATACAAAGGCTTTTCTGTACACACAGTAACCTGGTGAACAATGTCAACCTTCAAAATGAACTGCCGAGCCCTGAATGATGTGGCTCAGATGGGTTGGGCATCATCCCACAAAATGAAAGGTTGCTGGTTCGATTCCCGGTCAGGGCATGTGCCTGGCTTGCAGGCCAGATCCCTGGTTGGGGGAGTGTGAGAGGCAACCAATCAATATTTCTCTCACATATCCATGTTTCTCTACTTTCCTTTCTTCCTCCCTTCCCCTCTCTCTAAAAATAAATAAATAAAATCTTTAAAAAAAAATTAACTGCTGGTTCAGAATTTGCCCTGAAGTAGCAGGTAGACAAAAATGCTCATTTAGGATTGATCACTTCAATTTCACTTCTGGAAGATATCAGCAATCCAGGTTTTGTGAAAGAGATTAATTGTAAGATCTGTGTTGACAGAAAAGCTAGGACAGAGCACTAATTAAGGAGGAAAGAGTTGATGGGTTTCAGAAAAATGAGATATACTAGGTATGCAATAAAGTTGTTAATTTTTGAAGGAGAAAAAAAACCAGACACTTATCCCTGAAAACTTTATATAATTTTTTTTTCCTAAGCTCTCCTGTTATTAATAGTCTCACAGAAAAACTTATCAAACTTTGCCTTTGGAGCTGTCTGGGAAAAGCCAGGAAACTCTCCATAAAGGCATCGCCCTCGACTTTAACTTTTTTGGGCTCTGTTGCCTCTGCACTGGTTTGAGTATTTCCTGGTCTGATTGTTTTCTCAAGTTGGCCTTGAGTCCCTAGATGTTATTTGTGCCTAGAAATAGCTGGAGGAAAAGTGGTTGTAATGCTTTGCATTGCTCACTGCCTCTCAATGGATGGAAACTGCAAGGGAAAGGGTTTTTCACTCAGAAAAACAGCTAGGCAGTGGAGACTTTATCACCAGGCTAGTCTGTCCCATTATGCCAGCAGGGCTGTCACTTTACCACAGTTATTAGGATGTGAAAGTTTCTAGCTGTCCACAGATTGGCAGCCCACGAGGTTCATTAGTGTAGAGACCAGAGCAGTAGGAGGTCTCCTAAGTGGCAACTGCCAGCCATGTGGGTCATACACAGGGAGTATTTCATGAGATTCTATTTTTTTGATCAGCGTCCCTTTTGGTGGATTTGGAATGAATGGAGGAGGAAGGAAATGAATTATGGAGAGGAAGGGAGAGGTACAGCAACAGTTTGATAAGAAGGAGAAGCCCTCTCATCACTGTTTAATAATTGATCCCAGCATGATTTATCAGAGAAGATGGGGTCATCCATCCATACAGCATTTGCTTAACAGTCATCCAGTGTGTCACAAAAACAAGGTACCAGATAAGGAAATGTGAACAAAATAGTTGTTGCTATTCTCATGGAGCTTAACTGCCCATGGGGAGAGAGGCATTAAATAGCAACAACAAAAATACCAAGTATATAGTGTTCCAAATTGTGATCATTTTTATGAAGGCAAAGAGCAGAGCCCTTTAAGAGGGTGGAGTGGGGAACTAGGTGTAGATTGGGCAAGAACCATTATGGGAGCCCTTCTGAGATGGTTACAGTGCAGGGAGACCTGGAGGGTGAGCAGGAGCCAGCCTGGGAGACGACCGTCTCAGGCAGGGGTCCTGAGGAGCGTGGAAGGGGAGAGAGTTAGAAGCTGGGGCAGAGTGGGAAGGGTGGAATGAGACGAGTCCTAAACGGTGACTGCAGCTGGAACATATCTCCAGTGTGGACTGTGGATTTTATTCCAAATGCAACAAGAAAGCATGGATCCTACAAATACTTACTTCATTCCAGTCACTGTTTTAGGCACTGAGTATACAGCTGTGAAGACAGAACCATCCTTGCACTCATTGCACTCCCAGTCAAGGGGAACACAAATGCTAATGAAAATTGATGAGCCAAAAAAAAGATTTTAAGTAAATTTATGATTTTGTGTTGGGCTGGAGCATTGACTTGGCTCCCTGGCCAAACCTGGGTTCAGTGTGCCTATATATGGCTTCATCTCAGAAGAACAGGTGATAACACTGGGAGGTTTTTTTGTGTGTCTCTGGTGGGAGGTGCCCAGCTACATTCTTTTGTTGACAAGCACAAACTAGATATTTTTGAAACTGAAGGTCTGAAACTAGCCAAGGAGTGAATCCAGGTCTGGAAAGCATATGGTGAAAGTACAGCCGAACCTGGCTTGGGTGTTGCCTTCTTGACTTTGTTGCCTTTTCTTTTTTCTTTTTCTTTTTCTTTTTTTCTTTTTCTTTTTCTTTTTTCTTTTCTTTTCTTTTCTCCTTCCTTCCTTCCTTCCTTCCTTCTTTCTTTCTCTTCTCTTTTCTTTCTTTCTTTCTTTCTTTCTTTCTTTCTTTCTCTCTTTCTCTCTTTCTCTCTTTCTCTTTTCTTTCTTTTCTTCCTTTCTTGCAGAAAACATAATGTATGAGGGATCAGTTGTCTCTTATACGTCCCCAGCTGGGGACCTGACCTGCAACCCAGTTATGTGCTCTGACCGGGGAACCAAACTGGCGACTTTTTGGTTTGCAGGCTGGCACTCAACCTAATGAGCCATACCAGCCAGGGCTTGACTTTGTTACTTTTTAATAAGCCTGGAAATCTCTCTCAAGAAGGAGGATCTTTGTAAAGGTCTCAAGTGCAGTCTTTATGGCTGACAGCAGAGGCCTCTAGCTATCAGAGGGCTCAAGTCCATGTTTCTATCGTGTGCACTTTGGCTGATGAGGTGTTGGGCAGAGGTTTCAGCCGCTACCAGAGGGTTTCCTGATGAAAGGTCAGCTGGATGGGCCCAGCTCTTCATCGCCCAGCTGAGAGACCTCAGCAGGAAGAGAGCAGGGCCCGGACACCCGAGGTGCATGGCGTGGCCCAGCAGAGGCTGCAGCTGGATCTGCCTGTGTTCTCAGGCTTTCTCCAGCATTGGAGGCTGTAGACTTGGCTTCTCATGAACACAGGCCGTGAAAACCAGAGAGGTTCAGGTGCTGATCCTGGCCCAGTACTTACTGCCTGAGGAACTTTGGGCAAGGAAGCTTCGTCTTCATCTACAAAACAGGGTCAGTAATGTACCTACAACAGGACTCAGTGAAGTGGCGTGTCTGGCACTTAAGTTCAGCTGCTAGGTATATATGCATTAAGCATTTAAGGGGTCCTAGAAGCAAGATTCTTAGAGAGAGGCAGGAGTCTCTCAGTCATCCTTATTATCTCAGACACAGGGTGGTAGGTGGAGCCCATGTAGTTTAGGGACAAACTCTGGGCATTGCTGGGCAAGAAAGCTAAGCCAGGAGAGGCTGGGTGCCTTGTAGGCTAGAGACTTTGCTGAGGGAGGCCAGTGGGCCCCAGAATGGGCCCCACAGTGCCTCTGAGGAGGCTAAAGGAGGTATTATGTGTCCCGCAGAACGCCACATGTGCCCTTTCCTCTGGGAAGCCTTCCACCTACACAGGGCCTCTGGGGCCGGATATGAAAGGTAAACAAGCAGCCCTTCTGTTCTTTACCACAGACAGGCCCGGAAAGGCCGAGTTGTATAGCTTTTCATCTCAGGAAGCCCTGAGGTTCCCCCCTACCCCACCCCTAGCTCTCCTGAAGCAACCTCATTGTCCCTTTGCAGGAGCATAACCAGTGCTCCTGGAGCACCAGTGGAGAACCACTGTGGCGCAGGCGCTGATGCCGAAGTTGGAGCAACAGCCCCTGGACCTCTCCAATCCATTCTCCACACAGAAGCCAAATAATGCCCTGCTTAAAATCTTGATCGGAATCCTGTGCTCTTGGGATCAAAACTGGAAGTACACTGGGCCCGGCAGGATCTGTTCTCTCCAGGCTCCTCTCTCCACCCTCCATTGCTTCATTGTACTTCAGGCACCAGCTGCCTCAGCTCCATGCTCCTTCCTACCTGTGGAACTTCCTCTCCCCTCCAAATCCCCACTTTAGATCTGAGTTTATACTTCTATTTGTAGGGAAGTCAGAACCTAGGCCTTCCCTCGGTGGAATGCCTGTCACCTCCATTTCACTTTTTACCTCTAACCACCCTGTGCTCTCTCCACACTCCCCGTCATGAGACTGTGAAGGTCATGAAAGTAGAGACTGAATTCCATTGCTTTGTCTGCAGCATGTGGGACAATGTCTGGCAAATATAGGTGCTCAATAAATATTTATTGAATGAGAGGATCAGTAGCCAGCCAATCAGGCAAAAAGAATGGACCTGCCACCCATCTCTCCATCCATTTATTTGAGTGCCCCTCAGGGACAGTACCTCTGCTCTGCTTGGTGTTAGGGGCAGAGAGAGATCACCTACAGCCCATCCTCTGAGAAAGAGGATCTGTCGCTTTCCAGGCCCAGGTTACCTCTGTAGGCCAGTTGAGTCCTGTTTACAAGCTGGCCCTAAGTGTGTTCTGGAAGATCATAAGAAGCACTCTCCTGGACACTTTGAGGCTTCCAGCTGTCCTTGAAGAGTTCTCTATTGGTGCCGGCCAGTTAATGAGACAGAAATAGGATGCTTTTCAAGTAGGGGAAGAAGAGGAGGTATCACTGTTGCCTGGAGAGGTGGGACTCACAGAACAGAATTCATCTTTTGTGCAGATATTTCCCAAGCTAGTTGTGCATGTGTTGTGTGCCAGGCACAGGTCTCTGTAGCAAGGACACAGAGGTGATCAAGACAGGAGAAGGCTCTTGCCCTCAAAATGATACGTATGGCTAGACTTTTTTTCCTTTTTTAAAACTTATTTTATACAGAAATTGCTACTTATAAGCCAAATTAACTTATATAGTAAGAGACAAAAAAAATGTTTTGTTTCTAAGGATAAGTTAACATAAAAACATAGCTCTGTGGTTTAGCTGGCTGGCCACCTTCCTGAAACCTAGCTTACTGTTGTACTGAGTTCTGGGGCAGCCCACTCATCTCCCTGTCCTGAGCTGAGCCTGGAGACGCGCAATACCAGGAAAGGAAGCGTAGTCTGGGCTATCTTTGGTGGCCATTGTTATTTATGGGGCATTGGCAGAGAAGTCAGTACCATGGAAACTCTAGAGAAAGATAGAGGCTACACGGTGTGGTTGAGCAGAATTTGATAGCTCTGCCGGGCTCTCCAGGCCATGGGACCCAGAAGAACACGGCCACGCTATCTGTGCTGTTGGGCTTGACCTGGGGATTTGTCTGCCATGTCCCTCCACACCTCCTGCGCTGTCGGCATGAGCGATGCTAGGGAATCAGCCACTAGATGTTCTGAGTCTGCCCCTGGGACTGTCTCTCTGTTTAGGAGACAAAACCTGAGACTGTTTCTCCCTTTAAATGCAACTTTGTTCTGCAGGAGAGGAGAAAAGCGAGAAAGATGAATTGTTGAATTGTTTGTTTGACGATAGTAAGGTGTGCTCTGATATGCCTGATATGTCTTTGAAAAGGGCCGTTTGCCTCAGCAGTTTTTTTCTGGATAATGAGAGGAAGGGAACACAGGGAACTTGAAGCCAGAGGGGGTGGGTGGGAGCAGTTGAGTCCGTCTCTTGTAGGAAAATAGAATGGGGCTAGAGGCCCACAAGCTGGGTTCTACCCTGGAAAAAAGAAACGTGCTTGGATGCTGGCCTGGTGCTCACTGATCCATTTCTTCACTTCCCACATACTTCTCAGCACCTGCAGTTCTCCTGAGTCTGCTCTCTCAAAGATTTCTAGAGACTTCTATTCCTGAGGGTGTGTGCATAGCACCACCTAGTCAGGATGTGTTTGGCACCTCCTATTTGCCAGCTGCTATACTAGGTGCTGGAAATACAGGCAGTGGTCCCTAACCTCTCTTCTCAAAGTCTCTGCAGTGTATGATCCTTAAAAAAAAACAAACAAACAAAAAAAAAAAAAACCATACACACACACGTGCACATGCACAAAAGTAGAGAGAATTCTTATGTACCCATCACCTAGCATCAACGATTATCAGCATTTTTCCAAACTTGTTTCATCAGCTTCTCCTAACACACTCCCCCTTCAGAGTATTTTAAAGACAACCCCAGACACCACCCATAAGTTGCTTCAGAATGCTTCTCTAATAGATATAGATGTACATGTTTTTGATATAAACACACAGTTAAACGTGATCATTGACCATTTTCTTCAGAAAAACCTCAAAATGCCTCCCTTTGCCTTAACATGATCTTCTTGCCGTTTCTCTGATTCATTCTCCTCATTCCCTGTCTCAGAATTCTCTCCCTCTTGCCCCCTCTTAAATGTGGGCATTCTATAGTGTCCTTTTACCTGGAGGATTTTGTCTGTCCACCCTCCCCTGGCCCTAAGCCTCATGTCTTGGTGGATAACTTCCATGTTTCTAGTCCTGATGCACTTATCACTCTCTAGAGCAATTGTTTACTAACATGTCTCTTCCCTCTATTAGACTGGGAGGTCTTTCATGTCTTATTTCTGTCTGTACCCCCAGCACCAACACCATGTCTGCCTGTAGGAGAAGCTCAGGAAATGTTTGCATGAGTTACTGAATAACCACCTTGCTGAGATTTGGACTTCAATTTCTGAGTGCTGGCTTGTTTCGCAGCACATACTTCGTTTTTGGTATGTCCCCAGCCAAATTCTTTTTTCAGTCCTCTTCTGGGTTCTCCATACCCAGGTTTGACATTGCCGTATCCATAAGTCATCTAAGTCCAAACACTTGGAACCATCTTCTGAATCCACACTGTGTATTGGGAATCCAGTTGTATATATTTTTTTTTTCTCTCCAATATCTCAATCTTCACCTTGCTCCTTTCCTTTGTTACTACTGTTGTCCTAAATCAGGACCACATAGTGGGTGCTTAAAAGTACAGATCCTGAAGTCAGACAGCCTGGGTGTAAACTGCAGTGCTCCCAATCGCTACCTTGAGCTGTGTGCCTTTGGGGAGATGCCTTAATCACTCTGTGGGTATAACGACTGCCTCCAGGGGTTGTGGTGAGATTTGAGTGTGTTAGTACTTGTGTGCCATTTTTATCATGCCTGGCACACAGGAAGCGTGCTGCTCCCACAACAACCACCACTGCCATCATCATCATCATCATCCCTGTGTTCAGGTCTCCCAAAGCGGTGGCCTCTTAACTGGCTTCACTCCAGTCTCCTAGTTCACCTTGGTGTCTCCATGAACATTATCTCTCCAAGATTCATATCTAATCAGGTCACTCGGAGAAACCTTCCTGTGCACTCCCCCTCCCCCTACTACCCGGAGACTAAGTCTGAGTTCTTTGGCCTTTCTACCTTCTGACCCCAACTGACACCATTTTTGCCACCTTCCTTTAAGGGTCCCCGAACATCTTCTGCATATTCATGGTTTTTGCTTGTGATGTTCCCACTACTTGGACTGACCTTCTTCCCAGGTCACTACCTATCAGAATAGCACTCCTCTTTCATGGCCCAGATTAGGTGTCGCCTGACCTTTGTTGTCCTCAGATCACACTGCCCAGCAGGGACTGGCTCACCAGTGTCCCTCTCCAACCAGACCGTGTACTCCTCCAGCTTAGGACTGGCAGGTTCTGCTGGTCTCCCAAGACTCTTCCCACCCCACCGCCCCCACTCCAGATTGTGACTCTCTTTACTTGCCCTGAAGCTGAGTTGCCCCAGAGACTGGAAGCTAGGTATCTGAAGGCCAGTATCACCTTAGTAGGTGTTTAGTTAAATAAACTGAGGCTTTCCATTCTCTCTGCCTTTAGTTCTTTCTTTTTCCTTTGTTTTCTCGTTCAAGTCTAGAGATGCTCTGGAAGTTGGAAACTTACAGCAAGATTTGCTCCTACTGGGGAGAATGGCTACTTGCTTGCTTTAGGCAGCTCTGCCGTGAATCCAGGTTGCCTTTCTCTGGTTCTTTCCATCAAGTTCCATCTGTAGGCAGTGGACCAGACACTAGGGGAACTTTTGGATACAGGCCTTCTTATCCTCTCTTTGTTGCTCCACCTTGCAGAAGGGAGCAGGCCTCAGTCATCTCAGACTGGGAGAGCAGCACATGTGGTGTCTGCCTTCCTCCAGCCTCCTGCCACCCACAGAGCAGAGAGGATCAAAGGCTTTAGCAGGAAGGAGAGGGACAGCGGTTCATCAGTGGAGCCAGAAACTCTTTCCACTTCCATAGCTTGGCCTGACAAAGCCCTGTCCTCCCCTATCTGGTGGGATGTAGGGGCCACTGTGAAAGGGGCTACAACCGTTTGGAATCAATTTGGCATGGAGCATTTAAGATTTAAAGCAATGATATTTTTCAACAGCACAACTGTTTTTCAAGTGGAGTCTCATGTGGATCTGCCATATTATAAAATAGATATGTAAGAAGAGCTGCTGAGGTGAAATTTGAGGAGCGGGCACCTACCCTTACCCCTTTGAAAATCACTCCTTGGTGTAATTTCCCCTCTTCTGCTGAAGGAAGTGTTCCACTGTTGTTGCCCTTGATGTGTCCCTTTGTGAAGTCTGTTGTGGTTCACCCTGAGGCCTGTGTGTTTCTGAAGAAGATGGGGTGGGGTCCTCAGTCTGCCCATTGGATGCATCTTTGTTTGGGGGGTGGGGGATGGGGTTGCTTTGACAAAGGACAGCAAGTCCTAGCAGCTCTGCCTCAGAGTTCTCTCCATATTCACAGCTATAACCCTGCCATCCACATGGCCCCCGGGGATATCTTCCCACACCATAAATCTGGTCATATTACTCCCTCTGTGAGACCCTGCAAAGGCTTCCTGTTGTTGCCCTGCACGACCTATAAGGTACCATGTGAACCAGCCCCTACTACCTGTAGGCCCCCTGGAATGATATTCTACTACTTGTCAATTGGTTGGCTCCTTCAGTTTGTTCAGGCTCAGATGTCACCTCCATGCAGAGGCCTTCCTTGATTGGTGAAACTTGATCCCCTACCCACTGTCCCCTTCCTCTAGTCACTCTTGGCAACTGTTACCCTGTTTTATTGCCCTGTCACTGTCCAATACCTTGTTTCCCGTGTATTGTCTCCATCACTAGAACTAAACTTCATGAGGGCAGGTATGTTTGTTTAGTTCCAGTGCTCAGAATAGCAGATGGCATGTAGTAGATGCTCAGTGCATTTTAAAATTGGAATGAATGAATGAAGTTTGGAAGAGGCTCAGAGCACTGAGTCTCACCCTTGGTGGGAGGTCGGGGGGTGACGGGGTCTGGGGGCTCCATGGGAGAGGATATCTGATGCCAGCATTTTGGGCCCAGGCTGGGATGACTCTGGGATTCTGTGAGGCCCAGTCAGCTTTTTTGGTTCTCAGGCAGGGTCAGAGCACTCAGACCTAACATTTTGTCCCCTGCTGGCCTGAAAGGCTGAAAAACAGAAACAGAAGCAGTGCTGCTCTTCCACCCCTCTTCCCGAGAGAAAGCCCATCCAGGCTCTCTAAACCCCGATAGGACTTGTTGTTCTGCTCCAGCCTGAAATTGATTTCCTACAGGCCTTGCCTTGAACCTGGCGCTGTGAACACAAGGAGGTGTCTAAGCTAGGCCTCCCCTGACACACGTGTGTGTGTGGGGGGGGGGGGGCCAGGACAGTGATAGAGCCATTTGGCCTGGGAGCCACCTACTTTCCCCCACCTCTTCTCTAAAGGCACTCAATGGCAGTTGGGTTTCACCTTTGTTTTATGAGTCACTGGTGATTAGTGATTAGCCCGTCATAAATTCTTTCCTATACCTTCAGAGTACCTTTATCTTCTATGCAGTCCTGAACGGATTTGATGCAGGATCAGTTAACACGTTGTGGTGGTGAAATCTGTCATTGTGCCCATATAAGGCAAACTGCTCAGGTTACTTCTTACCTTGGCAGAATCACAGGAATGTCAAGGTAACCAGGACACCTCAACATAGCTCTGATTCTCACTGGACCACGTGACTTCCCCTCCCTCTCATGACTCACCCTGCAGCCCAGCTCAAGGCCTGCTTAGCTTGTGGTGGATGGAATTGGCTAAGAGCCTCCTGGACAGCGCTTGGTTTTATGTCTTCCATAGAGTGTATTAACTGAGAGAAACTATGAGGGGTACCTCACATAGGGCCTGACAGGGTGAGAAGCAGAAACGGAAAGCAGCCTTGACCAGACTTGAGGTCAGTTAGGAGATGAGGTGAGTCCCAGCTCTGACACCTGCCAGCGATGTGACCATGGGCTGAGCGCTTCAACATTCAGAGCCTTATCTGTAAAATGTAGGGCACTCAGAACAAATCCTGGTGCACAGAAAGTGCTCAATAAATGTGAGTCATTTGCACAGTTTTATTAGGGTAAGTCCTCCACCCCACCCATTTAAGGCTCCGCCCTTTAGTAGCTTTAATGAGGCATATTGAGCTGGTATGCCGAGTTTCTCCTTGGAAAACAAACCACACCTTCATGGTGGCACCCCATTACACCCCATGCCTCCCCACTCCCCCAAATACATATATATATCCAGGCACTCCTTTGTCACAGAGCCAATAGTCAGATCTGTTCCTGAAAGTGGCAGGGGCCCCTTTCTCCTCTGACATCACATTGTTCTTGGAGACAGCTGCCCCTTATGACTGCTGTATGGTTTGGCCAGGCCTTAGTACCGGCCCCAGAAAGACCTGTAGGTGGGGCAAGCCAGGGTGAGAGTCTAGCTTTGTCACTCTGCCAGGGCAAACCGTTTCACCGTTTTTAATGGAGCAATTATGAGTCAGAGGTTTCAGTCTCTCTTTACTGGTTCCTCCCAATCCCATAATTACTCTTTGTCTATAGAACCTTATTTTGTTTTTTCTTTTTTGAAATCCTCCCAAGATACTGTTAATACTGTCCATCTCATGTGACCAAGGGGTCTAAGAGGGAGTAAATATGACAAAGGAAAAAAAGAGATCCCAAATCCAGAATGATTTCTTAAACCACAAAAACTATGCCCCCAACACCGTCTAGTTCCGTGCCAGAAAGTAGAGCCAGTGCCTGCTTAATGAAGCTGAGGGTAAGAGTGCATAGCTCTGAACACCACCAGGTATTTCTTGGCAAATTCCAGATTCGAAGCCAGGAATTTCTGGTCTGAGGCAGCTCCCAGATTGGTGGGTTCATTCACTCGCTCATCTAGCACCCACTGAGCCCCTGCTTGCTGCCAGCCCCGAAGAGGAGCTGCATTGAGTCTCGGCAAAGGGCAGGCAGGCTGACAAGCGTCCAGCATCTCTGTGGGCCCCCTGCCAGTGCTGGTCCGCTCAGAGATGAGAGGAATTGATCATGCAGATAAATGCCCTATATTCTCTCAGCCTCCAAATTCACCCTGCTTCTCAAAGGGATCATCTTACACCCAGGCTCTGAGAGTATATGTGGAACAAGGGCCATGTCTGTGAGTGCTGCCCGAGGCTCCAGTTTCCCCCAGTGTGTCTAGAGCACAGATTTCCAGACCAACCCACTCCATCCTAGCCGTGGCGCCCACCCCCAGACACCCCTTCTTGCTTTCACTGGAGCAGGAGAAGGCTTCTGACTGGACAGGTGGACCACTGAATCAGAATGTCCTAAAACAGAAAAAAGATCAGCAAGGAGGAGTTTCAGTTTCAAAGGTGAAACCCACACCACTGTCAGAGCTCACTCCTTGGCCTGGCATCGTTATCCTTCCACCAATGAGGCCCAATTTATGGATCTTGAAAATTCTAGCAGAAAACAAGCTCTCTTCTAAAAGGCAAACAGAGGGAGCAATGGGAGTATTTTCTCTGCCTCCAGGTGCTCCTGGCCTGCAGTACTCTTTGCACCTCTCAGTTTTGTTGGGGACTTCCCCAGTTGGCCCCAGTAGCTCAGGACAAAAGTAGCACTTGCCTGAAGTGTCCCATCAATGCCTCTTTTGACTTTTTCCTCCTCAAATGCCAAATGCCTGTTACTGGATGAGCAAGTCCATGGGCAGATTTGTTCAGGTTAAAATGTTAATTCTATAGACTGGACTTTTAGGCACCTGTTAGGACTCCAAGCCACACAATCTCAAGGCCAGAATTGGCTCACTTGGGTATCTATCTATTTAAAGGATCAGAGTTTAAACCGGACAATCTTTAATTTCCCTCTCCACCCTGAAACCTGAGCCCAGCTGTAAGCTATTTGAAAGTAAATGGGGTTTTTGTAGCTCAGTCTCCCTGTTCTCCCGGTGAAGGGCCTGTGTGCCCGATCATTTCACAGCAAAATGCCAGATGGGGCCAGAGGAGGTAGAGTGCAGATCCCCTGCCTCTGCTGCTGCCCTAATTTAAAAACTGCCTTTTGGGAGTGGAAGTTTTCTCTTAAAGGTAGTCATTTCAAGGTAGGCCTCACCCATCACCTCTTCCTGCTGAAAAGCTCTCCTTTGAAAGCTGAGCACTGCCTTCTACCTCTACCCTGTGGGCCCCACCTGCCTTTAGTTCAGATGCATATCTCTCTGTGGGTTCTGTGCGGGTGGTAGGGGGCAGGCTTTTCCTCCTTGGGGAGGACCCAGTGCTGTGGTATGTAATCTCACTAGCTTTGGGTTGGATGGTTAGTTGAGACAAGCTCAGACTGGGGCACCTCCCTACCGTGGGCTCCCTATCCCTTGCTTCTTTGGGGTTTCTTTTAGCTCTAAGGGTCCAGTTCAGTCTAACAAATATAGTGTCAAGGGCTCCCTGGTTCTACTTGGGCCTCAGATCCTTCACTTATAGAATGAGGGGGTTAGATTGAGTGGTGGTTCTCAACCCTGGCTGCATGCTAGACTCACTTGGTAAGTTTCATAAAATATCATTATTCAGGATCCACATTCAGGAAATATGATTCATTTGACCCGGGGCAAGGTTCAGGCATTTTAAAGCCTCCAGGTTTCACACATTTATTGTCAGTTGATTTTCAATATGAATGAAAAACATATTCAATGGGGGAAGAGTAGTCTTTTCAGTAAAGAGTGCTCAGAGAACCAGATATCCACATGCAAAGAATGGAGTTGGACCCCTAATTCACATCACATGCAAAAAAAAAAAAAAAAACTCCAACTGGATCAAATACCTAAATGTAAGAGCTAAAACCATAAAATTTAGAAGGAAACATAGGCATTAAGTCTTCATAACCTTGGATTAGGCAATTACGTATTAGATAGGACACCAAAAGCATAAGCAACCAAAGAAAAAAACAATTAAAATTCAAAACATCTTGCTTCAACCCTGGCTGGTGTGGCTCAGTGGGTTGAGTGCCAGCCTGCAAACCAAAAGGTTGCCAGTTCGATTTCCTGGTCAGGGCACATTGCCGGGGTTGCAGCCCAGGTCTCCAGTGGGGGGGGGGGGGGGCGCGGGGTGCAAGAGGCAACCAAATGATGTTTCTCTCCCGCTCTTTCTCCCTTCTGCTTTCTCTAAAAATAAAATCTTTAATTTTTTTTTTCCTTTAAAGAACAGTTAAGAAAATGGAAAGACAGCCCTCAGAATTGGAGAGAATATTTGCAAATCATATAGCTGATAATGGGCTAGTGTCCAGAATATATAAAGAACTTTTATAATGCAATAATGAAAAGATAAATAATTCAGTAAGACAAAATAGACAAAGGACTAGAATTTTCCAAAGAAGATACACAAATAAGCGTATGAAAAGATGCTCAACCTTGGATCCATGCTGAAAGAAGCCAGTCACAAAGACCATGGACTGTATGATTTCATTTATATGAAATGTCTAGAATAGGAAAATCCATAGAGACAAAGTAGGTTATTGGTTACCAGGGGTTGGGAAGGAGGGCAAATAGAGATTGACTGCCAACAGTTTTGGGTGATGAAAATGATCTGGAACTAGATAGTGAGATAGTTGTACAACTTCACAATTATACTGAAACTTAGTGATTTGTATACTTTAAAGGGGTGAATTTTATGGTGTGTGAATTATACCTCTATAAAAAATATTGATTTTTCTTGATTGGAAGGATTTCTGGAAGCAAGAAGAACCAAGTCTGATAATGATATTCCTTTACTGATTTGGTAGTCAGGTGGTCAGCCTGGGGGGTGGGAGGTTTGAAGGAAGGATGTAATGAGCAACTTCCCAATCCTACAAGTGTCTGGCTTCACCAGCTGCAGTGCTAATACCGAGGATGGCACCTTCCTGACCAGGAATAATACAGTAATGAATACAGTATCTGCTGTTTACTCACTCTGCTAGGCTGTGTGTACATGCTTTCTTTGTATTTTCCTATTGATTGCTCACATGGTATCTATTCTTATTTTACAAAGGAGGAAACTAAGCTTAGTGAGGTGAATTTCTTTTCTGAGGCCACACACAATAAGTGGCGAAGTAAGGATTTGAACTCAACATTTTTTAAGATCCAAGAGCCCTCACTGTGGAGCACTATGTTGCATTATTCTCTCCTCAGCCTGCCTCCTTCCAGCCCACCCAGTGCTACCCACTGTCTAGGCCCAGTCCTTGAACCAGGGTATTTGCAAAGTCTAGCGGCCTCAAATACCTAAGTGAACAGAGCTGCTGGTGCTCCCTTTCCACTGGGGTGTCAAGTTGAGAGGAGTGTCTTCCCTGGCTTGTTTCTGAAATAGCAATAGCTATTTTGTTATTTTTGTTAATTCATGAAAGCCAGCAGTTTTATCCCTAAGTAGCAACCGTCACTAGTACAAAATGGGATTAGAAGCCATGAGGTCATAAATTGAATGGACATGAGAAGTCCCAACACCATTCCATTTATTTTAGGATATACTGAGCACCTCCTGTGTGCACGTAAGTGGGGTCCTGCAACAAAAACGACCCCACTCTCATGGAGCTTATGTTAGACTTGGGAAGGAGACTGGTAATGGACAAAGCACATCTTTTCTGATAGTAATACAGAGTAAAGTGATTGCTTGGTGGAGACAGTAAAGTCAGGGAAGAAACCACCTGCAATGGTGTCATCTGGGGGAAGTCCTTAAATGATGAGAAAGAATCAGCCCTGTAAGGAGCTAGAAGAAAGTGTTAGACCAGTGTTCCTCAAGAAGAAGGTTCAAAGTCAGTCCATTACAGCGACGACATGCACACTTTCTGGTGCTTGGATGAGGCGGGAACATTGGCTACTGGGTGGGGGCAGGGGAGGAAAGCGTTGCTTTTGCAGGACGTTTGGAATGCTCACTACTCCACTCTTCGATATTTATACCTCTTCTCCAACTGGGAAGTCAGAGATTTTTCACATAGGCTGAGAAAAGTCCGAATAAGGCAACGTGAGGCCGGCATAAAAGCAGCATTCCATATTCCCTGTAATTGCTTTCAAATTAGCTTTCATAGTCATGGGACAGGCACACACAGCATGCCCGCTTTGCCCCTTGGCTAGATACGGAGTTGAGTCCTGGACAGGGAGCTTCATTGTGTCTCCACGTGCAGTACCCATGCTAGAGGGCCTGGCTGAGTCTCCTGTTGCTGCACCTACCTAAATTCTGGCCATGTCATTGTGACTAGTTCATTTTCTGTCTCTCAGCATGGTCCCATGGTTTTTTTTCTCCTTCGGATCTGGTAAAGGCAATGAATCTTCAAAAAAAGGTCTCACACGTATCATCTGAAGACCATTCCAGAGGCTTCACAGACACTTTGGACAGATCTATGCACATATGACCAGGGCAGTCACCTTTTTACCTCAGCCTCTGGTAACCCAAATTCCAGAAAGCTTAGCCTTTGGATCCTGAAAGCACTTTTACAGCTAGGGATGAGTTCCAGGGCCAGGGGCACAGTCTCCACTTTCAGGAACTGAAAAAGTGCTCCACTGTGGCCAGTCCTTGCCTGAGGCCTGGCAGTAGCCTGGCAGATGGGTGATGAGAAGGATAGATGCCTACCAGGAATAAATAGCTCTTCCTCTCCTATGTCCAAGCCTCGCACACCCTTCCCAAGGACCCACGGAAGCAGGAACTATAGGCAGCATCAGAGGCCACAGCAGACATGGCGGGAGTTCAGGGGGTAGGTCGGCGCCCTCCCCCTCAAAGCACCTGATGCTCCAGCAGAGCGCCAGACCCAGCATGGTATTGCAGAGATGAGGTTTGAAAACCAGCACTCCAGGAGCGCTGTCTTGCCTTTGTGTGCCACAAGGGAGTGTGCTGTATCCAGTTCTAGTCAGCCTGGGCCTAGGGCAGCAATTGACCTGTAACTTGCTGCTGAAGAGATTCGTGGTTTACATAGCGGAAGGCAGGGTATGCAGTGTGGAGTCAACGAAATCCACATGTGAGCCTCTGCCAGGCAGGCAGGAATAGTGCAGCTTCTGACACTGGTCCAGGAGTTCCCCTTTGTTAATAATCAAAGCCAGCAAGCTCATCTAAACCTAGGGACTTGGGGTGGGTGGGGCATATTTCTAGGCCCAAATTGACTTTACAAGAGACTCCCTTCATTCCGAGCTTAATGGAATTCCAGCTCCCACCAGACATTTCCCTCTACACCACCCCCTTCGGTATTCAGAACACTTTGTGTAGCGGGAAGTTGTTGGGAAGAAAAGCTTTTTAGCTGGGTCATCTGCATCCTGCCAGGACCCTTCTTGCACATTCCATCCCTCTGCCCACTGGAACACCACTGGGTTGCCAGTGTCTTTCAAATGTTTATATCTTATTCAGTGGCTGCCCCAGCGTAGAAAGAGTTTACCTCTGGATTGGAAGAGGGAGTCATCGATGAATGGCTCATTAAAGCCTGCTGCTGCCACATTCCTGGCTGCTTATGTCACCTCCCGAACAATATCCATCATTCATTTACCCAGCCACCCCACATCCTGGCCACTGGGAGGGGTCCCTGTGACACAGGAAGGACTTTATGACCAGCCATGCCAGACCTCCTCTCCCTCCCCCTGTAGACAGTGACAAAGCAGAAACAGCTCTGGGGCCCCTCTGAAGCTTGCTTTCCTGGGTGCACCACGGGGCCACAGCACGGGCAGTGGTGACTGTGGATCCCAAATGAACCAGCAACTCCTCTTTCTTCTTGTACCGTTTCTTCTCTCCCACTCATACCCTGTGCTATTTCAGCAACCAGAGGAGAATCTCACTGCCAGTGTGCAAAGGCAAGTTTGGGAGGCTCTTTGTGGTTTTTGTTCACGTGTGTTCTCAGAGACAGACAAATCCACATCCTTCCTCCCTAGATTGGTTAAGGGCTGGGTGCAAGCTCCCTTCATAGGATGACAGGGACAGACTGGGAGCAGCAGGGCCACCATTGGCATTGAGCCTGTGTCCCGCACTGGGCCCAGGCCACCCTTACTTAAGAAGCAGGCCAGCTTTTGGAGGCACAGCCCTGCCTGCCTTCGTGCCTGCCTGCCTGGCTTTGTGAGCTTTCCTCCACCTTGGGGACTGAGGTGGGGCTGGAGCCCTTGCTGACTCGATTGTGCTGGCTCTGCTTTGCCCAGCTGGTACCTGGCATCCCACTGAAAACATTGTGGAATGAGTGACTGTCCCATGTTTGTGCTCATTAGCTATGTGGTCCTAGACAAGTCAGTTAATCTCTCTCTGCCTCAGTTTTTCATCTTAAAATGGAGATAGTATCTCACATGATCATGGGTTTGGAGGTTTTAAAGGGTTACTATGTGTAAATAGGAAGAACTGGCAATTAGCAGTTATTACATAGTTAACCTTTAACATGCCTTCTCCCACATCAGAATGTAAATTCTTTGTTTTGCTTCTTCCCATGGCAATTACCTAATAGGGGTTCCAAGTCAGGATTTTTCAGCCAGGTGAATGCATCGAGTGCCACTTAGGTGAGGCACTAGGGACATGGCCGCTGTTCAGTCAGGGCTGCCCCTGGAAAGTGACCCTTGACAATAAAACCCAGGTGAGCTCAATGCTTTTGCCTTCCCTCCTTCCAGCAGACACCAGTACCTTTGGGCCCTCCCAAATGAAATCGACACCTTGAGCTGACTTTTCCAGCATGGCTCCTCTGCCTTCCTCCTCCTGCCACGTTTTTCTCGGAGCGCTCTACCTTCTTTCCTGGTCATCCAGCATTGACCCTTGTACCCTTCAGCTCAATCCCCATGTAAGCAACAGCAGCATGACCTTTTAAAGGCTCCATGAGGTTGGCTGTGCCTGTCTTCTGGCACATCTTACTCCCCCCACTCCTTAATCTGTCCAGCCTGCTGTTTGCACATGTTGTTCCCATTACCTGGAAAGTCTCCCTTATTTTTAACTCATTCTCGGTCAGATCAGAGTTGGAGAATCACCTCCTTAAGGAAACTTCCCTGCGGCTCCCCCTGTGACTAGTTGTACCCCAACACATGGAACCCTCTCTTTAGCTCTCTTTCTGAAAGTGGGGCAGGGGAACAGGTGCAGCATAACACTTCAGAGCGTGGCCTCTGGAATTCAGTACCTGGCCTTAAGTTCAGCTCTGGAACTTTATAGATATGACCTATGGACAAGTCATATCACCTCAGACCCTCAGTTTCCTCATTTGTAAAATGGGACAGTAATAGCACTGATCTCAGAAGATAGCCCTGAGGAGGAGAGAAGTTAATATGTGGCAAAGTGCCTAGAAAAGTGCTAGGCACATAGCTCTATGGAAGCATCTGCTACAGTTGTCACTATTCATACTCTTCCTTCTGTAGCTGAGTATTTGCTTGATTAATGAGATCCCCTCCTTCATCAGACTGGGAGCTTTACAGAGTGCAGTCTGTGTCCACTTTGGCTCACTATGTACTTGGCACAAGGCCTGGCCTTGGGTTGACACTCAGCAAATGCTGGTTGAGGGAATGCATGTGTACCAACCTCATGGTGGCCTAGGGGCATTGGGAGCAGGTGGGACCTGTCTGGCAGTCAGACTGAGAATTTTGCATAGTGGAGGAGGGGGGTGCATGCAGTGGGCTAAAAGGCCTCCATCTACAGAAACCACCCCTCTGCACTAGCTACCCCACACATCTTAGTCTAAACCAGGTAGGGAGAGGAGTGTATAAGCAAAATGTTATTTTTATAACCAACTAGAAAAAGCTATGAATTTATAATATCTCATTCGAATTTCAGCTCCTACTCGCCAGTACCATCTGCCGTTCCCTGAGTATGGTCTTATGAGGTCATACTCTTCTTGCCCAGAGCTCAGGGCTCGATGAGCCTCTAGATGCCCCTCATCTTTCAGGAGGACAGAACAGGGTGAAGCAGGCATGGAGTGAGAGGGGGAGGTTATGCACTGGCGGGTTGCTTCAGTAGCAGAAGCAAGATTTGAACCCAGGTCTGTGTGAGCCTCAAGCCAGAGCTCTCGTTTACTGCTCAGCAAAGATAAGCAAAGGTGAAGAGATGCAGTGTGTGTGGAGGGTGGGTAGTACAGTGACCTTGTGAGGACGGATGATCTAATCCCAACAAGATAAGGTTTGTTCAGAGCCTTCACAGGTTGGAATACAGACCATCTTGAGAAGGTCTCCTGTGATCTCGTTTTCATTCCAAACCATGGGGGTGGGATAAGGGGCTTTGCAGAGAGGGAAGCAACAATGTGGATGTGTGTGCATGGGTGCACGCACACAGTTCATCTAGGGTTTTGTGCTGGCACCATGCCAGAGGTTTTAAAGCATTCCCCTCTCCCATTTAATCCTTACAGAAACTACAGGAGGTAGATTCTGGTAAGTTTAGCCTTTAGCGAAGGAAACTCAGGTGTAAGGGGTCAAGTAATTTGATTGGAAACAGAGCAAGTAAGCTGAGGAACTTGCATGCAAACCCAGACCTGTGCCCCTTCAGAGCACATGCAGGTATAACACAGGCAGGCTGAGGCTGCAGAGGTGTCGTTTAGACACATGCTCAGCCCTGGTTGCAAACCGGGTGCCTAGACCCCAGCCCCAGCAGCAGCAGAACACCGTGAGGGCTTACCCTCTGGGAACTGCCCTCTTGCGTCCTCAGTGTGGGATGTGATTGGCCACTTTGCTGCCCAAAAAGTATCTTTCGGGCACATGCAAAAGCAGAGGCTCAGCATCCCCTGCCACTTCTGCTTTACAAGGCAGCTGAGTTCCACACCTGCTTGCTGCCTCCCACTGAGACCAGCTATACTTCGGGCATTATAAAGATACATGAGATGTAAGAGGTAATTTCTACCCACGTGCATGGAATGTCCAGTAAGCTCCAGAACAACTGGAGGAGGCTGTCAGATGCTGAGGGTTAGGCTGAGTGCCGAGTGCCGGCGAAGGCTGGCAGGGCACAGAGAAAGCACTCCGTGGAGGAGGTGGGCAGGATTTCAGAAGAGGAGATTCTGGGAGGCACGGGGACATCTTGAGAACTGCTGTTGATTGAGCACCTGTCATGTGCTCTGCAAGCATTGTCACCTTGAATCCTTACACTGGCTGTGACCCCCGTGCCATCTTCATCCCCACATTACAAATGAGGAAGTGGGTGTTGGGAAGGTTGGGTAACTTGCACACATGAGTGGTGTAATCAGCATTCTAGTCCTGGTTTGTGTGAATTCAGAGTTGTATACTGGGGGTGTGGGAAATGAGGTAGGGAAGACAAATTCATATGTTCCTTAATGAGAACCTGCTTGGTGGTTGGAGCACGAAGTAGCTCATGGTTGTGGGAAGGAGGAGACTGCATAATTGTTAAGAGACCAGAGAGGACAGTGCTGTAATGAGATATGCACAGAGATAGCCAGGTCAGAATCAGGTGAGGGCAAGCAAGCTCGTGCAGGCATCCCGGAGGAGCTGCCCTTTGACCTGATTTGAGGGAGGAGTAGGGGCCAGCTAAGGCAAGAGCAAGGCAGTGGGAACTGCCTCACGTAGGAAGGGGGTCTCAGTCTCCTAGGCTGAGGAACCCTTCATGTCAAGAGGCAGGTGGGGGAGCCAGGGCCGCTGAGTGTCCATCCATTTCATGTCCCATACGTCCCAGCCACCCACTGCTTGGTTTTGGAAGGAAACCTCCTGTGGTCCCCACTGTAGTGCAGTATGTTAATTAGGCAGCGTCTTTGGGAAGTACCCTGCATTGAGTCTCTGAATGAGCAGGACTGGTAGCACTCACCAAAACACATAGTGCTCCTTGGGAGCTCCTTACCCCCAACGTGGCTTCTGCCTATGCCTGCGCATGGAGCATGCTCTTGCATGTTCTTGGTTGTCTGCCCACATATACACTGACCCCTGCAGAATGAAGGGGGCAGGGGCTCCTATGAGAAACAGGCATGGAGCTTTTCCCAGACCCTGCTGTGGGAGGCCGAGTGAGCCAGTTTCCTCAGAAGGAGTCTGCGCATGTCCACCTTAACTGATGTTATGTGCTTCCCTGGCACTGATATCTAATAACATGCCCCAGCCATCAGGGCGCTGAGTGGCTGGTCACCACCAGAAGGCCAAGTGCCCTGTACTTGCGTGTTCTGTGTTCAGGTTTGGGATTTGGGCTTCTTGTCTATGGCCATCTCTACCTGGAAACATCCTTTCGTTTTCCAGCATCGTCATGTTCAGTGGTCTTCAAAAACGTCCTTCCTCAGAAACAGTTGCCTGACTCTGGGGGGCAGCAGGTGCCTGCTTCCCACTTGCCTTGCAGCCCCGCTGAGATACATTGATCTTAATATTTGAAAGGGGGCATATGGCTGCTAGGGAAACAAACTGTGGGGATGTGCACAGTGTCAGAGGATCTGTGCTCCTAGTCTTCAGAGGAGGTGCTTAGAAACCTTAAATTTACAGGTTGTTCTTGTGCAGCTGCTTTCCTGTCCCAGGACATCTGTGCTAGAGATGGGGAAATTGCTGCCCAAGCTTCTGCCTGAGGGGAGGCTGGGTTGAGGCAGTGCTGGCTGGGACTCGTGGTCTGGTCAGCCCTCCAGGTGAATGAGGGCTGGCTGTGTCTGTCTAAGAGAATGTAAGCTCTGTGGGAGCAGACCCCTGCCTCTTGTTTTCACACTCGGGCCTGGCACTCAGTCACGTAGGTTTGTGTGAGCGAACGAGCAGACCATAGGCTGTAGCACCTCTCTCTGTTCTATGTGCCGGGCTCAATCAGGATGTTGAGAGGGCACTTGCTCCAGGGTGTCAGGCTGGGATTCCAGTCTGCGCTCTGCCACTTTTTACCTAGGTGGTTGTGCAGTGGGTCTATTAACTACCCTGAGCCTCAGTTTCCTCAGATCGATCTGCCTGGGTTGTTGTAAAGATTAGAAACTGTGTATATAAAGAGTGGAGCCCAGAGCTGGGCCCTGTAGTGGCTGTGTTGTCTAGGGGCCAGGGCTATGGCCCAGCCCTTTTGCTAGAAGCCCCAACAGCCACACTGACCCTCCCGACCACTCTCTACTCTGCTTCCTCAGACCTTCACCGCCTGGTGCAACTCCCACCTGCGGAAGGCCGGCACTCAGATCGAGAACATCGACGAGGACTTCCGAGATGGGCTCAAGCTCATGCTCCTCTTGGAGGTCATTTCAGGTGAGGCTCCTCTCCCACAGAGTGCTACTCACACCTGGAACAGGTGCCCTATCACAGCAGGCCCCCGGGACATGGCTCACCCCGTCTGTCCCGTTCTTGCTAGGAAGAGTGAGGCCTCTGTGGCTGCAGCAGCAGTGTGTCTGCTCCTGGGCTTGTTGGGATGGTCCCGGAGTGCTGTGGAGGCCTGTTCTGGAGAGCTGTGGGAACCCGACAGCTTTTCTTTCTTCTTTCTTAGGGGAGCGGTTACCTAAGCCTGAGCGGGGCAAGATGAGAGTACACAAAATCAACAACGTGAACAAAGCACTGGACTTCATCGCCAGCAAAGGAGTCAAGCTGGTCTCCATCGGGGCAGAAGGTGAGGCTTGGATGGCGCGGCTCAGTTTGTGACCTGCAGACTCTGAGGCCCAACCTCTGCCTTCTGAACAGAAGTTTTGTTGGTGGCAGAGCACTTGGGATGCTTAAACCAGTGACCCCAGTGTTTACCTCAGTGCGACATTGGGCTTACAAGTTCCCCCTCTCCTGCATCCACAGATTAATCCAGTTCAAGACCGGGGAATCTGGCACCCCTGATCGTGTGGGTCAAGCTTCTTCTGTAGGGAGTAGGAATGGCTTTCGACCCTGGACAGTCACATTTGCCCTCCTCGTGCTGGGCCTGAGAGACACTGGCAGACACATGACATGGCGTCTCTCTGTGCCAGGAGCACGTATGCCCTTAGGCCTGCCTGGTATCTGTGGGCAGGAGGGGATACAGAGGGGAGAAGGGCGTGTGAGGCCCAGTGTCAGGGTTCTGGGGCAGGGAGTGCAAGTCCAGAAGTCAGTGACCAGACTTTGCTGGCTACAGGGCCTGAGAGAGTTTGGCGCCTGACTGGATACCCAGAATCCTTCTGTGCCCTGTGCCCCATGGTGATACTCAGGACTATAATCCTCTACTCTAAGCCCTCCCGCTAGAGCAACAATGTGCTGTCACTCCTGCGGCGGGTTCTTGTCTTGCGGTCACAGGTGCTTTTGGAGACTAGGTGAGGACTGACGGAGCCCAGCAGCTCCTCATCAGCCTGGACTCTCAGTTCTGTTCATTAGTCAGAGTAGTGTTTCCTACACCCAACATCCATGTTCTCCCAGCTTTTAGAAAAACAAAGAAAACTAATTGTTGTTAATGACATGACCCTGAGAGTTTGGCCAGGACTTGAGGCCAGAATGCCTGTACAGAGTTCCAAGGCTCCCCTCCCCCAACCAGCACCGCCCCAGGACCTTTCCAGGGAGGGGTGCCAAGCCTCAAATGCCACAGTCAAGGTAATTGGTGTTTGTTTAAATAAAAATATCAAACCCCCAACATTCAATCAAGCCCTGAGATTTTCTGTCTTTGCATGGATCTTTCCCCCTGGCTGCACTCCAGCCTTCTGCTTCTCACAGCTGCATTTATTTTGCTCAAATGCTAGTCTGTAGATGCAGAAGGGGTTAGAGGAGAAACCCATGGCAGTCGTCAGTTTTCATTTGTAGAAAA
The DNA here is from genome assembly GCF_021234165.1 of Pteronotus mesoamericanus. NCBI lineage: Eukaryota > Metazoa > Chordata > Mammalia > Chiroptera > Mormoopidae > Pteronotus > Pteronotus mesoamericanus. Next base: position 9,817,726 of record NW_026555307.1, read on the forward strand.
ACTCAGGCTAAAAATGTTTTCTGTTCATACCCAAATTGATTCCCTCCCAAGCCTGTGAGCATTGGGCCTTGGGATGAAGCTGAAAGGCAGCCTACTGGAGACATTCCGAAGGCTTTGGAATACCTGAGAGCCCTAGCCCCAACCCTGCCCCCATTTCTCTGTCCCTCTACAGGATCTAGGGAGCTGTAGGAACATTGCTTCCTTAGGGTGGGGTAGAGTATGAAAGGCGGCAAGTTGGAGGCAGCACTGCAGGTCCAAGAAGCAGCTGGGGGACGTGTAATGAGAGAAGTTGCCCTCTTCCCCTCATAGGAACTCTCTAATTCCTCTGTGACCAGCTTCCCCATGTAACCAGCTGGGAGAGTGGAGTTGTGGCCTCTTCCCCAGACTGCCTATCCCCCGCCTCTGGGTGTCTGGAACTTGAGAGGAACACAGCATATATTTTCTAAATGAATCAATGCCTTTGTCCCACACTGGGAAGGTTCTGCCTGGTTTCTGAGTCTGGGGTTCTCGGCCCTGGGAAAGGGCCTGCAGACACTGTGTTCTTCCTCTGCCTCCAGTCAGCAAGCTATTTTCTTATCCTGAAACTAAAGCCAAAAGCTGCCCATAGCCATCAGCCCATGGCTTCACTTGGGGAGCTTCTCCACTGTTGCTAATAGAGCCTCCCACCCATTTCTCTTGAGTGTGTCCTTGGGGAACTTGGGCCCCATGCTCTCGATAACCTTTTCAAATCAATAGTTTTCTATTGAGAATCCATGTGCAAGGTCCCTTAAAGCGTTCTTCCTCACCCTTTCTCCTTGCATCTTGTGTGCTGAGGCGTGTGGGGGCAGAGGACATTTAAAGGACTGCCAAAGGCACTCTGGCTGACAGGCTCCTTCTGGATGAGGCCACTTGTAACTCTGTCACCCAGCAGTAGACATATGATGACCTGAATGTTGCAGAGATAACTTCTCTAAGTTGCTGAAGCTAAAGAATGTGTGGTCCTGAGCCTTTTCACGCCCAGAAGTTTGAGACAGTTTTCCGGGCCTGGTGTCTCTCCTCCCCGCTTCCTTCAACAACATTGTACCTTTCTCAAGGTACTGGGGATGCAGTAGTCATGAAGGCAGACAGAGAACAAGTAAACCAACCAACAAATACATGGTTCCAGTTTGCAATCTGTGTGTGAGGATAAGCAGGGTGCTGGGGAGAGAGGCCCTGGAATGGGTGCAGGGAGCATTTTAGACTTGTGGTGAGGAAAGCCATTTTGGAGAGGTGACACAGAAGCAGAGGTTGACAGGATGGGAACGACCAGCCATCTGAGGAGGGGGTCGAGAGGTACATTTTGTTGGTCAACAAAAGGTATGAGGTCCTTAAAGCAAGAAAGAGCCTGGCTTGCCAAAAGGATGTAGCTAAAGAGTGCTGGGGAGGGGGAGGGGTCAGGTCACCCAGGGCAGGCCTTGTAAGCTGGACTCCAGAGCAGGGGCTTCTTCTTTGGCATAGTGGGGCTCTAAGTAGGTGAGTGACACAAATCTGATGCACTTTTTAAAGGGACTGTCCTAGTCTTGGCCAGGTGGCTCAGTTGGTAGGAGCATCATCCCATACACTAAAAGATTGTGGATTTGATTCCCAGTCAGGGCACGTAACTATGTTGTGGGTGATTTCTCTCTCAGATCTACCTCTCTTTCTCTCTCTTTCACTCTCTGTGTGTGTATCTCTACACGCTCACCCCCCCTTCTCCCTCTCAAATCAATAAACATTCCTCGGGTAAGGATTTAAAAAGTAAATCAATAAAAATAAAGGGACCCCCAGCTGCTGTATGGAGCTGAATTGCAGGGGCTGGTGTAGGAGGCAGTGTGTTGAGCTCTGCAGGAAACAACAGTGGCTTGGATAAAGGTGGTAGCAGTAGGATTGGGAGGAAATGGACAACACACACCCACTAGTAGAACAGCGTGCATGTAAAGGTGTGATGGAGGTGTCAGCAGAGGGCTGTGCCCAAGCTTTAGGGAGGAGCAGTCTTTTGAGCTGGGTCAAGAGAATGAGTTTGCTGGGTGGGAAGAGGCTTTTGTGGCCAAGGACACCTGTGTACAGAGGCTTTTGGGACATTGGTTCCCAGAATGTTCAGGAGACATCTCCCAGTGAGGGTGGCAGAGGGTAGGTCTGTGGGTGGCTCTGTAGATGATCAGAGCTAACTTTAGATGAGGTGGTAATGCTGCCAGTGGTGGTGGGGTCTCACTCTGGTTTAACAACCTTCTCAACTTTTGCCCCCTGCCCCCGCGCACCCCGCCCCCCGCCCGCCCGCCAATGCAGAGATTGTGGATGGCAACGCAAAGATGACTTTGGGGATGATCTGGACCATCATCCTCAGATTCGCCATCCAGGACATCTCGGTGGAAGGTAAGAGTCAGGAGTCCCCCTGACAGCCAAGAACCACTTCTTCTCCCCACCCTCGTTCCACTTTAGCTGGGAACAGTTAGATTAGGATTTGGGGCATTTTGTCTTCATGCTTCAAGGCCTGTCCTTGTTTCCCAGTGTCACTCATAGGGCCTGGCCCCTCACAGGAGTGGTTAGTATATACTGGCCCAGGCTGCAAGTGAAGGGGATGGGGGTTCTCCCTCAGAGCCATCCGGAGTAGAGCTTAGGCCCCTCCCACTCTGCTTCCAAAGACTGTGGCCAGATCTGGGAGAGCCTGAGTGGGCAGGGCCAAATGCTTAGTCCCCTCCACTGACTTCACTTTTTTTAGAAGAGGCCAAGGCTGGCATCAAAGGCTTTTTAGATAGTGTGTTCGGACTATTAAAGGCACAGGCCTTGTGGTCTGAAATGTGGCACAGGTTCAGATTTTGACATTATTCTGTCACTGCCACTTGCTGCAATGATCCTGGCAAGTTACTTCTTGGGGCCCTGAGTGTGGATCAGCAGAGGCCTGGAATGGGAGGAGTTGTTAACTGCTGTTCTGTCTGGTGGCCTGTACCCCAAGTTCTGCCTGAAGCAGAAGTGTAGTTTTGTCTGAGCCAGTGCTTTGTCCTTGTGTGTTTTGCAGAGACCTCTGCCAAGGAAGGGCTCCTTCTCTGGTGCCAGAGAAAGACAGCCCCATACAAGAATGTCAACGTGCAGAACTTCCACATCAGGTGAGCACTGGCTGAAGCCCCAAAGCCCGACTCATTCCCTCACCTCTTCCCGAGACCTGAAGTGCTGTCTTCCTACCTGTGCTCTTTTCTGGTGCTTTGTCTTAGGCTGTGAATTGCCAGACCTCAGGGAGTCCCTCTCTTGACACTGGCTCCTGTGATCTCCTTGTAAGATTCCTGTGTCCTCTCCAAGGAGTAGGCAGCGGGTGGCAGTGGCCTCAGTTGCCTCACCGTCCTGGGCTAAAAGCCTTAAAGCAGTTCTGGGGCCCGCCTTATAGACTCCTCTTCCTCCCCAAGCAACATGATTCTCAAAAGCAACAACAAAGCTCTTTTTTTTTGTTTGTTTTGAACTCTTAAGAGGGACCTGTCAGTAGCTCTGCTAGTGGGTTGAGTGTTGGCAAAAGTGTACTTTGTCCCCTCTAATGAACAAAACTCAGCCTTGTGGTGAACCTGCTGTCCCTCAGGTGAGAGAGGGAGATGAGACATGTCCACTGTTGCCAGGACACAGGTGAGCATGACCAGTGCCACTGGAGATCCAGGGTGTGGCAGGAGGCAGTATTGCCTGGTGGTAGTCCTGAGATCAGATCTGGCTTGACCCTGTGGCTTCACCCCTCTGAGCTTCTGGTATCCTCCCAGGGTGGATAGACCGTGGAGGGGGCACACAGAGGAATGAAGAATGGGTCCACATGTAATCCACAGAGATTCTTCTGTGTCCCCAGGCTCTCAGAGGCCCCAGCACTGGAGGTTGGGGACCTTTCCATTTTGTTCTGCCACTAATAGCACATGCTTCCTCCCTCGAGCTCCTCTCTGTGTCTCCTTCCTTTTCCTGTCACCAGCTGGTTGGTCCTCTCTGCACTTCTTGTTCACTCATTTATACAATTGGAAAATATCCATATAGTGCCTACTATATGCCAAGAGTGGTGGCAGCACCAAAATGAGTCCCCGCCCTGGAAAAGTTACACTACAGCAGAGGAGACCAGTAGTTGACAAAGGTGCAAATAAACCAACAACATAATTTCAGGTAGTGAGAAGTGCTATACAAAGACCACAAAATAGATTGAGGTGATAGGAAGTAATCGAGAGAGTCCTGGCCGGTATGGCTTGAAGAGTTTTCCTGAAAACTGGAAGGTTGCGGGTTCGATTCCCGGTCAGAGCACATATGAGAGACGTTGATGTTTCTTTTCTCTCTCACATCATTGTTTCTTCCTTTCTCTCTCCCTCCTTTCCCTTCTCTCTAAAAAATCAATAAGCATGTCCTTACGTGAGGATTAAAAAAAGACAGTAAGTAATTGGGAGAGTACCTTGCTCAGGCGTGGCCTTAATGAGGAGGTGACATTAAGCTTGACCCCAGAAGGAACCAGCCCTTAGAGGATCTCAGGGAGAAAAATGTGACCAGTCTAGCTTGTGACCAGTTTTCATTTTGCCTGAACAGAGACCCTCGTCCCAAGCCACTTCCTGGCATTTAGCCAGCTTTTATGGGTCAGGTCATACCAAAGTGCGGAGGTCATGCAGCACAGGTACCAGCCTGCTGTGGTGGGCCGTCTCTCCTCCGTGGGCCTGTCCAGTTTTGTAGAGCCTTGCATATACTCTTGTCATGTGTCAAGTCCTGGTCTAAGTGTTTCCATATTTACGTATTTAATCCTCAGACAACCCTGTGAAGTAGGTACTGTTATCCCATTTTACAGACATGGAAACTGAGGTAGCAATCATAAGACTTACCCACAGTCATGCTAATAATAAGTGGAAGAGCTGGATTTGACTCCAGACCTCATCTCCAGCAGTCATGCTCACACCCACCCTGCCATACCATCTCCCTCTAGTACCTGGCACACATACTAAAGTACCTCAGTAGGTGCCCAAGGCCTTTCTGCACTCCCATTATAGTACGTGAGCCTCATAACCTTGGCTTTTCCACCCCCAGCTGGAAGGACGGTCTTGCCTTCAATGCTCTGATCCACCGGCACAGGCCTGAGCTGATCGAGTATGACAAGCTGAGAAAGGTATGCATCTTGTGTTCCCCTCAACAGCCCACAGATACCCTGAGTCTGACCCTGACTTTGGGTCATGTCCTCCAAATCTGTCCATCACTGGTGCCCAAAGCTGTATTCTGTGCTCAGATAGGCAGGCTGGGAGAGGCTTGCGCCAATTCTCACCAGACCACTGGCTCAGTTCTCACCTCCCTTGCTTCCCTTGGAAACTGTCCCCTTCTCCTGCCATGGGCCTTGCAACCGCTGGGGGTTATTTTAGGGCCTGACCAGCCATGTCTTCCAGGTCCCCTTACTTAACTTCTGGATTCTGTAAGCACTCCCTTTCTTTCCACGGGGAAGAGGGTTAAAGAATTCCAAACCATCACTGCTGGCAGACATATCCCAGGCGGGTCCTCTTCTGATTTGTCTTTACAAAGTTTGTGACCCTGTAAGCCCTAGGCCCTGCCTTCTAGGAGCTCCCAGCCTCATGGGGAATGCAGGACAATGTATCCAGAGTAAGCCAGCCACATGAGGCATGCACAGTTGCCCAGCCTGACTGTGATGAGGAGGTGATAGGGCCAGACAATGCTGCAGAGGAAGGCTGGCATGATCGAGAAGGGCCTGTGCAGGAGGAGGCAGGCTAGAGCCAGAGAGAGGGCATTCCAGGTGGGGGAGGCACAGGCCTCACTGAGCCTGTTCAAACCACAGTGGATTTGGGTTCTAGCTGGAAAGTGGCAAAGGCACGTGAGGGGAAGCCAAGTGAAGTGGGCTTTAATCCCATAAGCCAGTGGGAGATGGCGTGAAGGGATGGTTCAAGGAGGTTGGAATGTGGAGACTCTGGCTTTGCTCCTCCCAACCCCCACCCCCAGTGCTGTCTCAGGTCTAGACCAACCTTCAGGGGCTCAGGACAGGGGGCTTAATTTGGGGTTTGTGCATAGTTGGAAACTGTAAGAAAAGAGCACATTTTTCCTTGGAGAAAGGGTCTCTTAGCTTGTCCACCACAATTTCTGGAGGTTCCTTTGGGTCAGAATTGACTTCATCCAGGTGTCCCCTCTCCCTGCAAAAGCACAGGTGCCTGAGAACTCCCTGAAAGACCCTTTCCAGTCCTACTCCTCCAGATCCCTTCCCTCCAGGCCAGCCCTGGGTCCCTTTTGCTTCTGCATCCTGCCCCTGACTGAGTTCTATCTCCTTGCCTACCCCTAGGATGACCCAGTCACCAACCTAAACAATGCCTTTGAAGTGGCAGAGAAATACCTAGACATCCCCAAAATGTTGGATGCAGAGGGTAAGTACATCCCTTTTGTTCAGTCAGCACCTTGTTTCCTGGGTACATCTTTTGGTAACTGGAGAAAACTGTCAGAGCCAGCGAGAATGGCTGAATGAACCTGGGTGAACCTGGGAAAATGTGTTGCCAGGGGAACCAGAGCAGGAGCAGGGTGAGGAGTGGGGCAGGGAGTTTGAGGAGGATCAACTCTGGGGGCTGCCAGAGCCCTGCCTGACCCAATTCACACCGAGGGGAAGGTGGGGAGCCCGGTGGCCAGGGAGGGCTGGCTCCTACCTACCCTGCCTGCCTCAAGTGTGGAGTCCGGAGCCCACCAATGTGGAATGTTTTGTTTTTTCCTTCCCTGGCTTTGCTCCATTTCCCAGCTGTGCACCATCCCCCACCAGAACCCATGCCTCTGGCCTCTGGTGGCCCTTGGGGTCAGCTTTCCAGCAGCCTCTTGAGGCCATTCTCAGAGAGAGGAAGTGGCCTCATTTTAATCCAGTTCCCACAGCTGTGGCCTTTCTGGGGATTGAGGGGCTGAGGGTGTGGCTGAGCCTACCAGAGTCACCAGGGGTCACTGAATCAGCTCTAAGGGTTTTTCTCCTGGGATGGCTGTGGCCTTGGGAGCCTTTGGATCCTGGTGAGTGACCACCCCTTCCCCCGCCCCTACTTGGGCAGTTTAACCCTTGTTGTTCACTTGCAGACATCGTGAACACGGCCCGGCCCGACGAGAAGGCCATAATGACCTATGTGTCCAGCTTCTACCATGCCTTTTCGGGAGCGCAGAAGGTACCGGGCAGGGCCAGGCAGGCCCACCTCGCTGCCACTGCCCAACGCCACTGCTGCCTCTCGCCTCCCGTGCTCACCTCATTTCTCTTGCAGACGGCAGTGGCCTCTCTCCGACTGGAAGCCACACCCCAGCTCCTTGACATCACTGCTGCCCATTTAGTCTTTGCTGACACTGTCTATTGAGTGCCCAGTCTGTGCCAGACTCTGTACTAGGACTGAGTCAGGCAGGGTCCCTGCTCTCAGGAGCTTCCATTCTAGTGTGAAGCAGACAACAGGCCTATCCACAGATCAAGTCATTTCATGTGGTGATAAGCACAGTAGAAAACATGGGACAGGATGATGGGATAGAGATGCCTGCAGACTGCTTTAGATGCGGCCCCGGGGAAGTCTCTGAAGGGTGACAGGAACAGGCACTTGGAATGACAAGTAGGAGCTGTCACGTGAAGATCTGTAGGAAGAGCATTCCAGGCAGAGGGTAGAGCAGGCACAATCCGTGAGACAGAAATAAGCTTGGCTTATTCAAGGAATGGCTGGAGAGGAGTGAGCAAGAAGAAGAGAGTTGAAAACGAGGTCAGAGAAGGTGGTAATAGGGCCACGCTGTGTAGGCCTGTTGTAGCCTGAGAGCAAGAATTTGGGTTTTATTTTAGGGCCCCAGGAGACTGTTAGGTGATTTATGCTGAGGTAGTAGGCATGCTCTTACTTTCTGAGAAAGATCAGCTAGAGTTTAACGCCTCCAGCCCCAAACAAGTCTTCCTTTTTAGAGCTGTTAGCTAGTGTCACAAACCCAGGCCTGGTTAGGAGAGGAAGCCACCTACTTGGAAAACCCCTTCTCCTTGCCAAAGCCTTAGTAAGACAGGCCCGCACAGCCAGAGCCAGGGTTTGGCTTCCAGTCCAGAGCAAGCGCTATTCCTCCCGCATGAGCCTAGGGCCCGGCCCCGGCCGCCCTCCCTGCATCTTTCACTCTCTCCTGCCTTTTTCTTTCTTTCTCTCTCTGCGCAGATATTGTAGGCACTCTGAGGCCAGATGAGAAAGCCATCATGACTTACGTGTCCTGCTTCTACCACGCTTTCTCGGGGGCTCAAAAGGTGAGCTGGGGTGAGAGCACACCTGGCTGCTGTGGCTGGAGGCTTGCCCTTGCATCTCCCTTACGTCCCCAGTGTCTGTCTGTGTTTGGGGTCCTGGCCAGGCTGAGAGCCACCACGGCTTGAGGATTGACCTTATCAGGCAGGTTTCTTGTGACCATGGGCTTCAGTGCCACCACTGAGCTGACGCTGGTCCAGTGCTGACACGCCACCGGTATTCTCTCTGTGAACAAAGCCCGCCCTATGAGGTGGGTGGTGGCGTCTGTGTCTCAGACAGGATGGTTGAGTCCCTGAATCACATGAAATAGCTGAGCTGCAGTTTGGACCTGTCGTCCTGACCACTTAGCTACCTCCGCCCCTCTGTCCATGATCCACCCTGGGCCTACTGCCTGGTACACTGGCTTTTCTTCCCCTTTCTGCATCCCCTTCCCCTCCCAACCAGCCCAGGAAAGGCTCAGCCTGAGCAGGTTAGACTGTTCTCTAAGCTGCCTCCTGCTGACCCAGCTCTCCAGGCCCCTGTCCCCAGTAGCCCTGCTGACACAGGCAGAAGTGTGTTCCCAGTGGCAGCTCTCCCTGAGCTTAGCTGACCTCACACTGCCCCTCTGTTCTCTCCGCTTGCCTTATGGTCTCTGGTCATGGGCAGCAGGGTACTCCAGTTGGCAAGTGGGCAGGGAGGAGATAAAGAAACTAGCTCTCGTCTACTGAGCTCTTACCACATGCTAGGCGCAGAGGCTTAGTCCCTTACACACCCCTTACACAGCAGGGGAGTGCTGTTATCTTCAATTAAAGGAGGAGGAAACTTGTGAGGGTGAAATGAGCACATGCAGGTGAAAAGTTTAGGACTGTGCCTAGCCCAAGTCAGTTCTCTGTCCACTGTTAGTTAGTTGGAGCAGCCTTGTCCCTGCCCATCATGGTTCTCCCCAGCCCTGGGCCAGAGAACTGTGTTTCACAGCCTCCTGCTACCTACCTAGCATGCGGCTGGAGCTTCTGTTTGGAGTGTTCTGCTGGAAGGCACAGGCAGGGTGGGGTGGGGATGAGCAGTGATGGAAGATTCATTGCCACAAACCCCTACTAACAGCATGTATGCCATTGGACTACCAGCTGCAGGTCCCATGCCAGCCTCTCTGCCCACCACATTGCCCTTGCAAGAGTGCTTTCCTCCTGCCCCAGCTACCCCCTTGTGCTTAGAGCTGAACTCTGTGTGGTGGGGGACAGGAGGCCTGGCAGGATTTGTGGGGACAGACACTGGCGGGAAGGCCCTGGTCAGAGCACAGGGTGTTTTGAGGCAGCCAGGCCCCTCTTGGAAGAAATAAAGGCCTGCCTCTTATGGGCTGCCATTCATCAAGCGCAGTGCGGGATTCAGGCTTCTCTAGCCCAAGTTCCGCTTCTCCCAGCCTGTGTCTGCTTCTCAGGCCAGCTATAGAATGCTTTTTATTTTTGTTGCTATCTTTTCCCCACAGGCTCAAGGCTGCCTGCCTGCCTGCCTGCCTGCCTGCCTGTCTGTCTCTTTCTCTGAATTTATTGGGATGACATTTGTTAATAAAATTACATTGGTTTCAGGTGTACAATTCTATAATACATCATCTATATATTGCATTGTGTGTTCACCAAGCTCTTAAAAGAGTGCTCTCTGGGATTTGTTTTATTTATAAATGTAAGGTGAACCCCAGGCCCACCATGAGTATGCCCATTCTCTCCTGATAGTTTATTTCTAGTCACTAAAACATTTGTTCTTTGTTCACTCATTTATCAACTCAACTGCCTAAAACATAGCGAGCCCTAAGTTGGGTGCCAGGAATTCAGTAGTGAAACAAAACACCTGTGACCAGCAGCCCCCACCTTTGTGCATCGGCACAGCAGAGTGGGTTTCAGCTTGGGAGTACCATAGTCTCTTCCAGGAGAGGGTGGTCAGGGATTAACCTCCATAGCTGCCCTGAAAGCTGCGCGCTCGGCTCTGCCTCCTGGGGCCAGGTGTTTGCTGGCCAAGCTCTTATGAAGCTCATCTCTGAGGAGCACTGCTTGGAGCCATTGGCAAGTGTCCTGCAGCATGATGCAGTGTGTGTGTGTGCACCTCAACCTTGGCTGGTTCCTTACTCACCTGCCCGCCGGTCCCAGAAGCAGTGTGTGGATGGGGGAAGCGGCAGCAGTGCCTGCAGCTAACCAAGTCTGGAGCCATCCCCAAGCCTCTCTGTTTTCCTTCCTCACCACTCTGTAGACCCTCCTCACTATTTTTGTTCCTGTTCTGTTGCTGTTTCAACTCTTCCTCTTGGACCCTTTCTGTGCTTCCTGAAAGGTACCTGGTCTCTCCTCTCCTCGTGTGGCCCCCTTCACCCTCGTTCTCCACTCATCGCATTCCCCTTCAGCAGGCAACACAGGACAGTATCCTGTAGTTCTGGGCAGAGACTGTTCATTGTCTCTACCACTCCCTGCTCTGTGAATCTCTGGCTCCCTTCGGCCCTGTGGATTGTGACTTTTCCTAATGAGCCATCTACATCCACTTCCAAGGGGAAGATTAGGAAGGGGTCTAGCGTGCTCTGCCTGTGCACTGACCACCAGGCTTCTCTGGGGGGACACCAGCATCCCCACCCTCTGCCTGCACCACAGCTCTCTGGCACTCTGCCTCGCTGCAGCCTACATTCCCACCAAGGGGAAACTCCATCCAGGACTTGGCCTAGTGGAAGACCCCACCCAGCCTTACCCAGTCCTCCTCTCTGTGGGCCACTAGAGAGACTGCTAATCCATTTCCCCCAGCATGGGAGGGTTACCAAACCCCTCTCAGTACCTCCAGGGACCAGGCCAAGAAAGCCAAGGGGTCTGGCTCCCTGGACAGTGGCCTGAGCAGGAAGCTGTGGGGATGTCAGCAAGGGCTGTCAGGACACAGGCATTTGAGGGCACCGTCTTGCTGGAGCTGCACTTCCTCTCCTTCCCTCCTCAGGGAGTTCTGTGTGGGCCATGAATGAGCCAGCTTTCAAGGGCTATGCCTTTCAGGAGGGAGGGTCCCCATCCCCCAGGCAGCCCTGACAGCATGTGCTTCTCCTGCCCCAGGCTGAGACAGCAGCCAACAGGATCTGCAAGGTGCTGGCTGTCAATCAGGAGAATGAACACCTGATGGAAGATTATGAGAGGCTGGCCAGCGACGTAAGTGTCACTTACCCCACCCCAAATGACCCTACCAGGGCTGAAAAATTGGGTCATCTTTGTTACCCTTAGCCAAAGGCCATGTGACACTTGCAGAGTAGAGAGCGGGTATCACAGTGAGACTTCCTAGAAATGGTGGTAAGGTTACAGACTGAAGTTTGCCCAAGCCAGTATGTGATGTGACCTTTCAGGTTGGTTTCACATGGCTAGGGTCAAACTGGTATGTCACCATGCTAGCTGGTTCCTGGGATCTGGAGCTTGAGTGCCAACACATATTCTCAAGGACATGGTTTTCTGAATACCGCACTGCTTTAGAATTGTCTGGGGAACTTTTTAAGAACTGACATTCCCTCAGCCTTCCCATGGAGGGACCGATTTAGTAGGATAGAGAGACCGAGAGCTGATACTGTGCTGGCCAGGACTGTGGTTTGTCAGGGCAGGCCTGGTCAAGCACTGCATGCACAGGATCTGCCCTCTAATATTACCCACTTTCCCAAGTGAGGAAACAGGCCCAGGGAAGGTCTGGTGCCTGTCCACTGTCCACAGCCAGGAGGACAGAGCCGGAGTTTGAATCCCAGCAGCTCTGCTCCAGAGCCTGACCTGGAACATCAGTTGGGAATATGGGTGTCAATAAATCTCTTCCAGATTCTGTCCTATTCTTTTTTTAATTTCCTTATTTAAAAAAAAAAAAATTAAACATTTAAGCTCCCCAACGGCAGTAATTTGACAACTCTTCTAGACCAGTGAGAGGTTCTCAGACATTGAGATTTCATGGGCCAGGATAATTTGGAAAAACATTTGACAGCCAACCTACAGTGGCCGCGTCCGTCCCCTGCCCCTCTATTCTCACCCAAGGATACACTCACTGATTTTAGAGAGAGGAAGGGAGAAGCATCGATTGCACCACCGCCACCATGCCCTGCCCTCCCAGTGTGGACTCTGACTGGGGATTGAACCAGTAAACTTTTGGTGTACAGGACAATGCTCCAACCAATTGAGCCACCCAGCCAGGGCAGTGGCAGACTTTTTATTTAGCTAAGGGGATATTTTTTTAAAGAAAGGTCTACCATCTGTTACCATCATTTCTAACACCAAGGAAAGGTTAAAGGTTACATATCTTAGAATCCCAGTGCTTCCCAAGAAAGGGCAGTTGGCACCGTGCATCAAGACGTAAACACACAAGGCTACCCTTGTCCTTGGTTTTCTCATTTTGCCAGAAGTTGTCATTGGGAGCGCCTTCTCTGAGCATATCTATTCTGCATAATAACTGATTTTACTCTCTTGGGATTGTTCTAGAATGTCCAGTTTGTTTCCTTGTTTGTGCCCTGCCTTACTCCATCAAAGACATGGGTAGCTCATAAAAATACATGTTACCTCCTTTTTCAGTTTCACATCCTAATTTTTTTATGTCCCAGGCCTTTTGCACCGTGCTGGTTGTCCCCAAGTGAGCCAGGCATGCTGTGGGTCCTGCCCTTGAGACATTGGCAGTCAGTGCACAGGGAAACAATGAGACCATCAGACAGTGCTGAGCTCAGTTGGACGGCAGCAGTTGGGCCACATGGTGGGGTGTGATGGGGGAGACCGCCAAGGTGGGGCCCTGATTATATCAGGAAAAGAAAGACTAAGAGCAAAGGTACAAACAGGAAGTAACCAGAGAACAGCACAATGGTTCTGAGGGGGCATACGTTCCCAGAATTTCCTGCCATGGGATCCCAATAGATATCATGGAGAAGTCTGGCTGAGGAGCAGGGATGATCCCCAAGACAGGATCCTCAAAGATTCAGATCCTGTGTGCCTGTGAGCTGTGGGTGGCCCTGCCCACAGCTTTGAGGGCCCCCTGCAAAAGCCACAGGGCTTCTTGTGGGCCCACAGCTTCTGGAGTGGATCCGGCGCACCATCCCCTGGCTGGAGGATCGTGTGCCCCAAAAGACCATCCAGGAGATGCAGCAAAAGCTGGAAGACTTCCGTGATTACCGGCGCGTCCACAAGCCACCCAAGGTGCAGGAGAAGTGCCAGCTGGAGATCAATTTCAACACTCTGCAGACCAAGCTGCGCCTCAGCAACCGGCCTGCCTTCATGCCCTCTGAGGGCAGGATGGTCTCGGTGAGGGCAGGGCTCTGAGGGCGGAGGGGACCAGGACCCGGGAGCTGCAGATTCGCCAGAATACCCCCAGGCTTATTGTCTTCCCTAGAATGCACAGCCTTTGGGGTGCAGCACTGACACTTTACCACCACCACAACATACCCCCTCTACCACTCCTTAGATTTTTACACCCATCAACAACCACACCATAGTTTGTGTGGAATTGTTTTAATTTGGAACCCCTGTTGGCCATGACTCCAGCCCCATCACCAAGTTCTTGAGACCCCTTCATTTTCATGTATTAATTTAATGCAAAAGAACTGATTGTTCCTGGTAGGTTGGTGGGCCCTGTCTGGGTACACATATACAGCAAAGCAGTAGGTAAACATGACCTGGCCCACTTAGTATCTCTCAGGGAGGCATTGCCCTTCTGGGTGCCCCAGCCCCTATGATAGCCTGGCCCTCACCTGCACCTGCAGGATATCAACAATGGCTGGCAGCACCTGGAGCAGGCTGAGAAGGGCTACGAGGAGTGGCTGCTGAATGAGATCCGGAGGCTGGAGCGGCTTGACCACCTCGCAGAAAAGTTCCGGCAGAAAGCCTCTATTCACGAGGCCTGGACTGACGGTATGGTCCTCCCAGCTCCCTTGCTGCATTCCTGTGTCTGAGACACACACGCTCAGAAACAGCCCCCTCCCTTTCATGCTGCTTGGGGGCAAGTATGCCAGAAATGCTGCTTTGGGTTCATCCAGCCTCAGACAGCAAGAAACAATTTGGATTCTGGCCCTCTGATTGCCCATCTGCTCTGGTCTCAGAGATTACTTACAGGTGGGTCCCTTCCTGGGTCATCGGAGACCAGTCATTCAGGAATGCAACCACGTCCCATTCATAGGGAATCGATCCTGTCCCTGTCCACTCTGCTTATGTCTCCTGGGCCAGGCCAGGAGTCAGGGGCGGGCCCTCTTATCCCTGGCAGCCCGTGTGCATACAGTCAGCCTTCCCTCTCCACATCCTTTGTGACCGAGGACCTCACATTGCGTGGGTCTGTGTTCCCGAGCATGATCCTTAAAGGCAAGACCTAGCTGCCTCTTGAACCACAGACAGTACTCACTGATTGCCAGCCACCCAGAGCCTCCTTCCAAGGGGCCTGGCCCCACTGCAGGATGGCTTCTCCCAAAAGGGCAGCAGTGCCTCCTGTTTCTCAGCAGCTCTGCAGCTGCCTGTTCCCTTGGCTTGGGATGTGGAATTCCATCACGTCCCTGGCCCTCGGTCAGGACCCACACCATGGTTGGGATTCCAGATACCAGGGGCCTAAAAGCCTTCAGGAAACAGCCAGTGGCTGGGAAAGCCAAGAGCCACCCACAGGACTCCTGCACTCGCACTTCCTTCCCAAGTGTCTTTGCCCTCCTGCTCTTACCGAACTCAAGGGGCTCACCCACTGCCGCCACTCCATCCAGCTGATTTCACACTTGCATTGCTCACGATGATATTCCATCCCTCCCATCCCCACAGCTCACCATGACATCCTCACTGAACCTCAGGGGAGCTACTCCATTCCCCTCTCCCAGCTGCTTGTCAGACAGCCCCAACACTGGCCAGATGCGGAAACCTACTCAAAGGCCCCAGCCCTGTCAGCATGGGAACACAACTCTATGATCTGCAGACCTGGGCCCACATCACTGTGTCCCTGGCTACATCCCAGCTAATGCTCTCCACACATTAACTCAGGCCACTGTTCTCTGGCAGTAGCCACCAGATCAGAGTTCTCCCCTACCCTTTGCCAGGAAAGGAATGCAGAGGGAGGTTCCGGGAGCCGGGGCAAGCGAGAGGCCTGGGCCAGGGATGCAGGCACCTCCCTTGCGCCTCAGAGAAAAGACACCCATGGCTTTATCCCTGACCCTGGAAGAGAGGCTGTTGGCATTTACTTCATTCATTTGTTCATTCATTCCACAAACACCTTGTGAGCCTCTTCCCTTCACGTGGTAGTTTCCCAGATAGGCGAGGTCCCTGCCCAGGGAACCTGCAATCCAGCAGATTTTGGCATTTCTCACATCAGAGGGCATTTTGCACATAGGTGGACTTTATAGCACCCAAACCTCATGCTCAGACTGAGTTATTTCCTCCCGTCATCCACGTTTTGCGCATCCATTGTCATTTCACAGGCTCCAGGTGTAATCCTTCCAGATTTCCCTTCTGGGACCTCTTAGCTTGTTTGATCAGCTCTTTCGTCCCTTACCTGGGGCTCCAGGAAACCGTGCGAAGATGGTTTCCTGTTGCCTGGACTTGTGTGCCTCATGGCCCACCAGTGTCTCTTCCCTGGGAGCGGTGCAGGAGCTGGCCTTCATGTGAAGGCCTTTAGGAAAGGTTGGCCTGATTTTGTGCCAGGGTGGACCAGCTGGTTCAGTGGCCTCCACACACCCTTGCCTCCCCACTGGCAGATACACAAGCACTTTGGCACCTAGCCCTGTGTCGTGAGTCAACCCCAAGGCAAGCCTGTCCCCTCTCATTCCCAAGACCTGAAGCCTGAAGTCTGCACCACCCAAGTTTGCAAGAGAGGAGGAGAGACCAGCCTCCTGGCCCATCTCAGCATGCCTCACAGCCTGCAGGGGTGAGGGTTGATGTGGATGCTTTCCAGAAGGTCTTGGGTTATCTGGGGAAAGAGAAAAATGAGCCCCGATTCCTTTTTGTGGCTGCCTGTCAGCCTGCATCCAAGGTGTCTGTGGCTGTGGCCCACCTCTAGGCTTCCGGTGCACCCCTCGCCAGCCCTTGCTGAAACTCTGCTGAGGCAGAGAAGTGGTAACCTACTATTTCAGGTTCCCACCCTTGGGAGGAAACAATTTGGGGAAGAGAATTGCAAGCTTGCTTTTGTAGTTAAGCACCCTACCCCAGGGCTGCGGTGGCAGGGACAGTGGAGTCAGTCTCCCAGGCTGCGCCCCCTGCCTGTCAATGCCAGGGCCTTTCCTTGGGGTGGCTGAGGTTGCAGTGGCCCTGGATCTGTGCCTGCCCTTCTCAAACACCACCGCACCAAGACCTTAGGTGCTGGTGTTGGCTCCGTTTCACAGATGAGCGAGAAGCTGCGCGCCATCCCATTGCTCTGAGTGCCACACCCAGAGGGCAGCTGAGGAGGGAGGTCTCTGAGCTGTCACTCTAGGGGCAGCCTGAGGTGACTTACCTGAAGCAGCCCCCTTCCAGGCTGGCATTTTCCACTGGTTTTGCAGTACCTTACTATACTTACAGGACACACTTGAGTTTCTGTCCTGGGGCATATAATTAACTAGGCTCCAGGTCTAATAACAGCATTTCTCCCTTCAAAGGGCTTGATGGCAGGCCCTGCCTCACTGCACAGCAAAACCCTTAAGACAGTGTGGGGCATGTAGATATGAGATAAGACCACCACCCCAAAGGGACCAAATCCCCGGTGCCAGGGAGCATGCACAGGGACAGACTCCAGGAAGAACCCTGACTGGAACACTTGGCCTTCCTCTATCCTGCTGAGGTATGGGCTGCACCCCGAGCCTCTTCAGATCACAGCCCTCCGTACATGGTAAAACGGTCCAGTCTTACAGTCTCCTACCACTAATGGACACTAAGTTCAGAACACACAGGTTGAATTGGGATATCTGGCTCAGGCCCACCAATACCAGTGTCTTCCCAGCTCCATCCAGGATGATGTTGGGTTTAGAGATCCCTGGAAAGGTCAGGGATGTTGGGTCTACCCCATTTCCTTCCACCTGGTTGCACAGTCCATTGGTATACTCCTGGTGCACTGTTTAAGTGTGTCCTGCCCTCTGCACCACCCCCAGGGAAGGAAGCCATGCTGAAGCACCGGGACTATGAGACGGCCACCTTGTCAGACATCAAAGCCCTCATCCGCAAGCATGAGGCTTTCGAGAGTGATCTGGCTGCACATCAGGACCGCGTGGAGCAGATCGCAGCTATTGCCCAGGAGCTCAAGTAAGTGTGGGCTCATGGGCCACCACCTGCTTCCCCTCCAGCATCCCACTCAGAACAGTGGTGGGTGGTGCCCTGGGGTCCAGCTGCCCCATGCCTGGGTTGGGATCTCCCAGCCTGTTCAATCTTCGCCCCTCCTTTCAGATGCCAGGGCCTTAGCACATTAAGGTGATGCCTTTGCCCGTCCTGTCTTAACCCCTGATGAGAAACATAATGGGGTCTAGATGCTCTGACCCCTTGTCCTGATTCTTCAGGCTCTGGGGGTCCCTGGGCTCCACTTCCCTGCCTGCCACCCCAAGGAGATCCCTGGGGCCCCCAGTAGGGTGGGCAGCCTAGTGCCCCACCCCCCAATCCCTGCTATTCCCTGAGGGACTTGGCTGCACAGAGTGCACAGAGAGCCCATTGTTCTGCACAGCCCCTTCCCTCTCCTGCTCAGAATACACTATTGTAAGGCCTTCCAGGCAGCCGGATTCCCTGCCCTCCCTTCCCTGCCCCAGTCAGATAAACTTGTGCACACAATTAGTACACTGAACCTCCAGAGCCAGTGAATGGGGGCCTTATTCCACCAGTGCAACAGCCAGCAGCAGGGAGGACCCAGGGAGTGGGAGGCCCAGGCCATTACTTCATGGAAAATCCTTAGGCTCTGGAAGGGCAGCAGGGCTCTCAAAATAGCTGTCTGCTCAAAAATAGTATCCTTGGGTAGAACTGCCCTTTCTATAGATACCCCTGCCCTGCCACAGTCATCCCGAGTTCTGCTTGTTCCTACAAGGCTGGGGCCCAGCATGGTGCCCTCTGGAGCCCCATGCAAGGGAGGGCCAGTGTCCTCCCTGACCCATTCCCTCCACACTGCCCAGCTGTTCGGGGTTCCCCATTTGCTCACACAGAGTCAGAAGTACCATGGGGCCTTCACTCTACCAGAATGCAGGCACCCCTTGGGGTCCTGAAAACTCTCCTAGGATAGAGACCTGCACCTGGCACACACAGACCGAAGAGAGCAAGGCCACAAATGCCAATGCCTGCAAGGGCTATGGGGGTGGGGTCGTAAGCAGGTTTCTTAGTTGACGGGTGAGCCCCTGGAAGCTGCTGAGAAACAGTTGGAATAAATCCTAGGTCAGCCTACTACTCAGGCACTGGGATCAGCCACGTGAAACCCATTGCCCTGAGCCAGGGAACTGAAGGTCCCTGAAGCAGCTTTCTGGACAGTAGCCCTGGAGGAGGGAAACGGAGGGCTGTTGAGGGTGCTGTCGGTTCCCCCAAAGATGAGTTAGGACTAAGAGCCGGCCAGAATGAGCTTGGATGGACAGCCTGGCTGACTGTTGATTGATGGCAGTGACCAACTCCCAAGAGCCCTCAGTGTTCTACCTGTACCAGCTCATTTAATCCGCCAACATGGATGACTGATAGCCTTAAATGTTGATGTCCCCTGGCACCCATGTTAGAGAGGGGGAACTGAGGCACAGATAGACCAAGGGCCTTGCCTAAGGTCACACAGCTGGGAAGTGATAGAGACAGGAATGGAACCCAGGGTGCCTGGCCCTCAGGAGCACAGCCTTGCTCCCACTCCCTCTCCTAGCCTTGCCTGCTTGCCCCTGCCCCTGTACCCAGGCAGGTGAGACAACTGTCTGGTCCCCATGTCCTTCCTGTTCCTTCCCAAAGTTGTTCTCTGCTCTCCATACCTCACAGGAGGCCACCAAGGTTTTGCCTGTACACCAAGTTCATAGGGCTCTGCTGCCAACAGTATCCAAGTGTCTGGACCGCAGGAGATGGGAATCCTTGGGCCGATGTGGGGAAGTGGAAGGGCAGGGAGCATGTGGAAGGCTAGGGGTCAGGAATGATTATCAGCCTACGGTTTCCCAAACCGCAGTCATTGGAATAATAATAACACCTATGCCCTAATCAGCTCACTGTTTTCTTTATTACCAATTGCTTAGAATTAGATCACAGGCCAGTTATGTTTTTCTTAACACCCATTAAAATAAATATACAACCTACCTGCTGGGTGCCAAGGACTGCTCTCAGCACTTCACACACATTAAGTGGCCTGCTCTCCAAAATAACCCCCCTACAGCATCACAGACAAGAAAACCGAAAACAGGGTCCCTTCACCCAAGGCCACAGAAGTACAAAATTAAGGAACCAGAAATCAGATGTAGGGAACCCGGCTACAGAGCCCATGTTCTCTAGCCAGTGCACTCTGCTTGGCTTTCTTTAAATGTGGAAAGCAGTCCACATACAGCCTTGGTTGAGAGCCACGCTCTGTGCCCCTCCGCACCCACTGCACAATCGTAGCTTATCAACTAACAGAGCTAGTGAGCAGGAGGAAGCCCGTACCCCCTTCATGATCCCCTCCCCCAGCCCACCTCTGAATTCCTCCTACCCTGTGGGGGGGCCATGGGTCAGAGGGGTGATGGATAACTGATAGCCTTCAACATTGATATCCCCTGGTACCAGGGCCCAGGACCCTTGGGGGGCGGGTGGGTCCAAGCATACCCATTACTGACCCCTGCCGGATCTTACTGCCCTCTGCCTGGCCCACAGTGAGCTGGATTACTACGACTCCCACAACGTCAACACTCGGTGCCAGAAGATTTGCGACCAGTGGGATGCCCTTGGCTCTCTGACCCACAGTCGCAGAGAAGCCTTGGAGGTGAGGAGGGGGCAATACCACCCTGGAGCCCAGATTCCCTGCTGCTCTTGATGCCCAGATCTTTGAGCTTCCCCACCATTCACCCCCTCCTACTTGCTGACTGACCTCCCACCTCTGTCCCTGTTCCTCCCCACACACACCAGAAAACAGAGAAGCAGCTGGAGACCATTGACCAGCTGCATCTGGAGTACGCCAAGCGGGCGGCTCCCTTCAACAACTGGATGGAGAGTGCCATGGAGGACCTCCAGGACATGTTCATCGTCCACACCATTGAGGAGATTGAGGTCCGCCCCCACCCATCCTTCTTGTGGGACCTCCGAGGGACTGGGCTGCCCCTCATCCCTTTTTCTCCCCCAGGGCCTGATCTCAGCCCATGACCAGTTCAAGTCGACACTGCCGGATGCCGACCGGGAACGGGAAGCCATCCTGGCCATCCACAAGGAGGCCCAGCGGATCGCTGAGAGCAACCACATCAAACTGTCAGGCAGCAACCCCTACACCACCGTCACCCCCCAGATCATCAACTCCAAGTGGGAGAAGGTGGGTGGTGCCTGTCAACAGGGCCAGGGCAGGGGCAGGGCTGGCCAGGTGAGGGGCCTGACACCCTGACTGCTCCTGCTCCTGCTCTGTGCCCTTCCCTAGGTGCAGCAGCTGGTGCCCAAGCGAGACCATGCCCTCCTGGAGGAGCAGAGCAAACAGCAGTCCAACGAGCATCTCCGCCGCCAGTTTGCCAGCCAGGCCAACATTGTGGGGCCCTGGATCCAGACTAAGATGGAGGTGAGGGGCCGTTGTCCTAGCCCTGCTGAGCCCAGGGCAGAGTTGGGAAAGAATCCCCGGTAAGCAGGAGGCCCGTGAGCAGACAGTCACCTGCGCCTGGGGGGACATCGCCTGTGCTCTTAGGGCCAGCAGACATGGAGGCCTAGTGGATGCAGGTCCCAGCTCTCGCCGGCTGGGTGTCCTGACCTGTGGCGGGATTAGGAGGGTGTATAAGATGATATGGATGGAAATGGCAGCCCCACCCAGAGGGCTACTTGGCTGAGGAGTCAGAGACGGGATTCAAGTCTTGACTCTGCCCTGGACTGATGATTGTGAGCTCAGTCACAATTTAACCTTGCTTCACAGTTTTCTCATCTCTAAAATGGGGGCAAAAAGTTACTTCATTTCCACAGCAAATGCTGCCATGCACTGCTCTGTGCCGGCTCTGCTTCAGGTGCTGAGGTATGGCTGTCGCCAAGGTCCCAGCTTGGACCCTCACAGTGTGCTCACAGTGACCCTTGTGACTTAGCCATGGGTCATTATGAAGGTTCGTAATCATGCCAACTGTGACTCTGGCCGCCTCTGACTAAGTGCTTACTACCCACCAGGGGTATGTTGACCAGAGTGGCCTTGCTGAAACTCACAACAACCTGGGAGGGGGGCGGGCAGCTCCACCCCAGGCTGAGTGCCAGCCGCATAGCGTGGCCACCGAGGGAGCCAAGGCATTGGGGGGTGCCCATGCTCAGAAGCCACCGGCTCTGAAGTCAGCCAGGCCTGGTTCAGATCCTGAGCTCGGCCTCTTACTGTGTGAGAAGTTCCTCTGTTTGGGCCTCAATTCCCACATCTGTATACAGGGCCTGTCGCAGTGAGTTAAGTGTGCATTGAGATTAGGCATGTGTAGCACTTCACACTCCCCAGTGTGGCTGCTTTTACACTGGAGGGTGAGACTGGAACGGACCGTCATGGGAGCCACGGGCCTTTCAGAAGCGGGACCCTGGGCAAGGGCCGTGGACTGGGCACCCTGGCAGGGAGGCAACCAGCGACAGAGATGTCTGGGGGCCTGGTTGTGGCCCCACCCCCAGCGGCACCCACTTCTGTGCAGGAAATCGGGCGCATCTCCATTGAGATGAATGGGACCCTGGAGGACCAGCTGAACCACCTAAAGCAGTATGAGCGCAGCATTGTGGACTATAAGCCGAACCTGGACCTGCTGGAGCAGCAGCACCAGCTCATCCAGGAGGCCCTCATCTTTGACAACAAGCACACCAATTATACCATGGAGGTACGCTGTACCCGTCAGATGCCCCGCACCCTGGTTCCCCAGTCCCTAGCATGGAAGGGCCCTGTGCAGCCCAGTAGGAGCATCTGCTGCTTCCTGTATCTCCTCTTTCACTCCAACTGAAAAGACTAGATCAAAATGTGTACACATTTTTAAAAATCACTGTTTCCTTAACACTGTGCTCCCATCACCATGACAACACATCTCAGGACAAGCTTTTGAGAGAGCTAGGAGGGCAGCACCTGCCCTCACTGTGGCCTTAGCAGTTGGTTCTCACTTGAGGACACAGATCCAGCCAGTGTGTGCGGGAGTCCATGCATACCTGCTCTCTGTCGGGGTTACACCGCCAGGGCTGGTCACCATCATGTTGGTAGCTTGAAATCGTCCATGGTGACAGTATTTACACTGTGCACACCAGATGCCCAAGGTGCGGGGGGGTTTCTCCCCAGAAAACCAGTTAAACATTGACCAGCATACCTCTGCAAAGTTTCCACATGGACCCTGCGCAGGTATTGGGCCCTGGCCCCCTGCTACCTCTGTCACCAGATATATACTAAGGTGACACGAACCCTGCTGTTGGGCAGAGACAGCAGGTGGGCGCCATGCCTGTGCTCCTTTGTGAAGATGAGGTGCACAAGAGAGCATGGGCCTGGACTAGCATTTGGGAGAGAGTTAAGGTGAGCCTCGCTCCTAGCCACACACCTCCTCCCTGTGAGGAGAACCCAGTTCCAAGCCCCCCTCAGGCTGCAGCTATGGTGGTCCTAGCACCTCCACTAGCCCTGCCTGCAGTCGTACCCTCCTTCCTCCCGCAGCACATTCGTGTGGGCTGGGAGCAGCTGCTTACCACCATCGCCCGCACCATCAATGAGGTTGAGAACCAGATTCTCACCCGAGATGCCAAGGGCATCAGCCAGGAGCAGATGCAGGAGTTCCGGGCATCTTTCAACCACTTTGACAAGGTTAGCAACTCCCTCTGCCCCTTGGCATGTTCCCTCTCCACTGCCACCATTGTCACTGTCTCATCTTCCTCCCTCCATCTTTGCATCTGTCGGTTCATTCACATCACAATTGGTATGTTATCAGCCACCATTCACAGGGGTTGGCAGGGCCTCAGCCATGGAAGGGGGGTATAGACGTGCATCACCTTGACCCACAGCGTGAGTGATTTCCCTTGGGAGGAGAAAGGGGTTCCCAAGCCCTCCTTCCAGCTGTGCACCCTTGTCAACCTGCCTGTGAGATCCTGGGACAGACTAAATACCAGCACACCTCAGATTTGAGCCCTGGCCTATGAACCTGGTCCACACTTACACATAGTGTTCTTAAAATTCAGGTTTAGCCTGGCAGCCCCTTTAGAAAGGCCAGAGTGCCAGTGTTTCCCCAGTCCTCATTTACTGCAGGGCCTGATATGTAACCTGCCTTCTTCCTGTGGATAGGAATGTGCAGCCTCAGCCCTACACCGTCAAGCAGGGACCCTCACGTTCCAAGCAGGGTGGGGTGCAGTACCTTTTCTCCCACCCCATACCCTGGAGGCGAGGTGTGCTCTCCCCTTCCTCCGAGTCCTGGGACTCAATTTTCAATTCTGCACCATTCAGCTCCCACCCCTGCTCTCGCCCAGAGGAGAGGAGGTGGGAGGAGACCTCTGCCCTCCAGGCCACCCACACCTCTCCACCTGCCCCAACTGTCCTTGGCCATCACCCTGTTCCCATCACCTCTAACTCTGTTTCCCTCCTTCATGTGTTCCCCTCCCTTGCCCTCTGCATGTAACCCTGGCCCTTCTCCCCACCTCTGCGCTGGCCTGGTTTCCACACCGCCCCTTGCACACCTGCCTTTGGACACCTGGCAGGACCACGGCGGGGCACTGGGGCCAGAGGAATTCAAGGCCTGCCTCATCAGCCTGGGCTACGATGTGGAGAATGACCGGCAGGTATGCATCCCCTGGGCCCCAGCGAACCATGGCATTAACTGCTCTTCTTTCTCTCTCTCCTCCTCTCTGTCTCCCCACCCTCGCCATTCCCCCCTCGCCATTGTGTGTGCCATCTCACTGGCTCCCTTGCCTCCTTCCTACCTGTGTCTCTCTGGACCCTTTCCCCTTACCTGGTCTCTTGGGGCCGCTTCTGTCTCCCCTGCTCCTGCCACTGTCCTGTTTCCCTGCTGTGCACATGGGGTGGCCCCTTTGCCTACTCTGGGCCTGGCCTCCTGCTGTCCCTGCGTCCTCGAGCAGAAACAGACAGGCAGCATGGACTCCGATGACTTCAGGGCTCTGCTTATCTCCACAGGATACAGCCTGGTATGCAGCCTCTGCCTCCCTCGCTGCTATGCCACTCCCTTCCTCCTGCTCCTCCTGCTGCTCCTCCTGCTCCTGCGCCTCCTCCTCCTCCTCCTCCTCCTCCTCCTCCTCCTCCTCCCCCTCCCTCCCCTCCCCCTCCCCCTCCCCTCCCCCTCCTCCCCTCCCTCTTCCCACCCTTCTTCCTCTCCCTCTTCCCCACCCCTCCCCGCTTCCTCCTCCTTTTCGTGCTAACCCCCATCCAGAGTTTCCACGTCCTCGGGGACACCCCTCCACCAGATCAGTGCAGCCTCACCCCCTCCTCCTCCTGCTGCATCTGCTGGTCTGGGGTCCCTCCGATGACTCCCTGAGCTTCCCACCCTGTTCTTGGAAGTCTGCAGAGAGAGATCAGGCCTCTGGTTCTCTCCCCCTTTTCTTTCTCTTTCTCTCTTTCTTCCCCACCCTCCAGAGCTAACTTGTGAGCCTAGGGCTGAGGAGCATCAAACCTGTTTGATGTATACCCCACTCCCCACTTCCCAAAAACGTGGGAGGGGAGGAGTAGAGGGTACCTGTTCCCAGTCGGGGGCACATGGGGCAGTCACCCGGGGAGCCAAGACCATTGGAGGCGGGCTGATGACTTGGCATGTGCGCTGGGGTTGGCCCTGCCCTCCTAGCTTGGTTCTGCCACATGGGCCCAGTCATCCTGCCCCGCTCAAATGCTGCCTGTCCCCTGCCCCACTCCCGCCTCGCAGGGCGATGCTGAGTTCAACCGCATCATGAGCGTGGTTGACCCCAACCACAGTGGCCTCGTGACCTTCCAAGCCTTCATTGACTTCATGTCCAGGGAGACCACCGATACAGACACAGCTGACCAGGTCATTGCCTCCTTCAAGGTCCTGGCTGGGGACAAGGTAAGCCAGACACCTCTGAGCACCTGGTGCGGGCAGGGCAGGGCTCTGCAGCCAGGACTGGGCACAGGGGCTGTGGGACCAGTGTGGGCTTCAGGTTGCCCTAAGTCCCACCCTGCCACCTCCAGAACTTCATCACAGCTGAGGAGCTTCGGAGAGAGCTGCCCCCTGACCAGGCCGAGTACTGCATCGCCCGCATGGCACCATACCAGGGCCCTGATGCAGTGCCTGGTGCCCTTGACTACAAGTCCTTCTCTACAGCCCTATATGGCGAGAGCGACCTGTGAGGCCCGCACAGAGAGCCCTGACTGAACACCCCCTCCTCGGCCTCCAGGAGGGGCTAGGGGAGCCCCTCTCCCTGCTGCAGGACCTCCTTGGTCCTGTTCCTCTGACTCTATCTATGCAAAGCACTCTGTCGGTCCTTTCTGGGGGGGTGGGGCGCGGGGTGGGCAGGGAGGGGCTGGGGCAGGCTCTCTCCTCTCTCTTTGTCAGTTGGCCAGGAGGTTCTCTCCCCCTCCCCCTGGATTAGGGGTACAGGAGCCTTTTTGGGGTCAGCACTTCTGGTCTGGTAAATATATATGATGTATTTTTTTTTTAACTATGTGGAGGGGACAGTGGATCCCCAGCAAAACAGGTCCCCTCTGAGCCCTAAGAATACCTGCCACACCCTGCCCCTTCCTTTGCTCCTGAGGTCCCTTCAAGGCCTCCCACATCCAGGCCAAAGCCCTGCGTGGCCCTATGTGCCTTTTCCAGGAACTGCTCATGCCTGCGATGGGCCCAGCAGAGGGCACCACAGCTACCCAATAGGAAAGAGGACCCCACCCTGCTCCCTTCACCCCTTTCCCCTCCTCTCTGATTTTTGGGTGGGGGTGGGGGGTGCAGCTCAATGCCCCCCTTTTCTGCAGCAGAGGAGTGCGATCAGGCAGACCAGCCTTTTGCCCCTGCCCCAACCAGCTCCCACCTTGCTTTGCCTGGACCTACGTCTCAGATTTTCTAAGGACCAAACCAAAAAAACAAAACAAAAATCGCAAAAAAAGCTATAAAAAAAATTTAAAACTTTCAGAGAATTACTATTTACTTTATTAACTTACGGATTTATTATATAAATGTATATTCACCTAGCAACAACACATCTTTGCCACCTCTTGCTCTCATAATGAAGACATAGCTGATTTGCTCCCTCCCCCTGTCCCGTACTGATTTCTTTCTGTTGTCTGTCGTAGGGCATGGGTCTCTGGGGACCCTCCTGAAGTGGAGGGTGGGCTGCTGGCCTGGCTACCTGTTAGTTGGTGGTTTTATTCCCGCCCCCACTCCCCTTTTCTTTTGGTTTATTCTGATTGGTAATTTTTTTTTTCTCGGTTTCTGGATAAACCACCCTTCTGGGGACAGGATAATAAAACATGTAATATTTTTAAGAAGGAGTCTACAGTGTCCTCTCTTTCTCCTATCTCTGCTCTCCGCTTCTTAACAGAGCTGTAATAGAGCACCTCTTTCCAGAGGAGGTAGGGCCTGGGGGTGCCACAGTCCCTGTTCCCACAGGTGTGTAAAATGAAAGTGTTCCTGGGGGCCCGGTTAGGACCAGGCCCTGTTCAGAGTATGCAATATTGACTAACTCATGTAGCCTGGCCAAGAAGAATGTTCTATCGTCCCTGTTTTACAGGTGAGGAAAGCAAAGCACAGACGTGCAGTGACTTGCCCATTGTCACTCAGCTAGTGAATGGTGGGGCCAGAAATAACTCCAGGCGGGCCGGCTCCCGAGGCCATGCCTGGACCACTGCCTAATGTCGGGGAAGGCTGGTTTTGCTCAGAGCCCTGCCGCTGTGGAATAAACCCTGGTCCAGGCTGACAGGCAGAGAGACGGGGCTCCCAGCAGCTCTCCTGCCTCCAGCAACAGGCACTCCTGTGCCAAGTCCTAGGCAAAGGTGGCCACCTCCATCCACTGGACGAAAAAAGACAACAGGTTGAGGCGGGGGTCTCCTGGGACTGCTGCCTGCGCTGCCCTGTGCCACCTCTCCCTCCAGCCTGAGCTTACCTGTCTGTGGGTCAGGCATACGACCCCCTCACCCCCATCCAGGTGCCTGCTGCAGTGGCCTGTGCAGAGAGAGGCGGGTGAGCAGTACCGCCCCAGTCCCCCTGCTGTGGGAGACACCCTCCCTGTGTCCCACCCATGCCAGGGGTGGCACTCACGGAAGATGTAGGTAAGCTGGGCCGCACAGGACACAAAGTGCTCGAAGTCCACACGCAGACGGCTGTCCCGGTAGCGACTAGTAAGGGCCTGGGTCAGCTGGTTGTTGAGGTGGAAGCCTAGGAAGAGGTCGCCTCTGAGCCTGGGCTGCCAAGAACCCCACCTCAGGGCGGTGCCCCACCCTGATTCTCTGGGGAGACACAGATACCACAGGGGCTTGTTCCTACCTCTTAAATTGCAGCTCTCCCTCAACCCAGCTGTGTGTGGCCATGGGCCTCAGTTTCCTCATCTGTCAAGTGGGGACTATAGCAGCCTTGACTCTATAAGGTTATGTGAAGATGTTCTGTGTAAAGCTTAGGACACTGTCTGGCATGTAGAAACTATGTCAGTGTTATTCCTTTAAACCGCAGGATTCTGCTAGTGGACCCCAGGGAATATTTCTGTGCAAAACATTCTTGTCCCATATGGAGTCAGTTTCTTTATACTCCACATTAGGGGTGAGTTTTAAAGTTTAGAAAACATCTCTGATGAGGAATCTCAACAGGCTTCTTAAAGCTGCAAAAGCTGGTTCTTCCATGTTACAGGCAACCCTCTGAGACTCAAGGTTGCAGGGTGACTCTCCTCTGGGTCTCACAGAGCCAGATAAACACAGTTCCAAGATAATTTCATGGGCCTCTGCTGCCTCCTAAAGCCCATCTTCCCACGCCTTCCCCCCACAACCCCGCAACCCCCCGCCCCCACATTCATTTAACAATTATCCTGTGCCATCACATTTCTGTGCCCAAAAGTCTAGGGTGGGGTGGGGGCTGCCACCTCATCCTGACAGGTAGGAGCTCTGGCCTTCATCTGCCCTCAGGGTGGAGGTGGGGTCGGGGAGGGAACCAAGAGCCCCTCAGCTGCCCACTCTGGAATTCTTGTTTTTCTCATGGGAACTGTCAGCTTCCTCTGACCACTTTCACAGGTCCTACGTCCTGTGGTGCCTGGTGTGTGGCATCCTGCCCAGGGTCCCCTCGTACTAGTGAAGTCCTTCACCTAATTTACTGGGCCCTAGTGACCATGACCTTGTTACCCGCCCAACGGCTCCATTGTCTCAAGCACATGGCGGCCCTCACAGACCAAACCTCGCCTCCCACTCTTCCTCCTCTTCCAGTTGGACCTCTGACCTCTTGCCCCCTTTGCACGTACTGTCCCCTCTGCCCAGAATAGCCGCATTGAGCATCTCCTCCGCTCTCAAAGCTCTCTGGGCCTCAGCCACCCCGCAGTGGCCACTCTGGACTGTCACTGTCATTGGTAGCTCAGGCTGCCCCTGGACTGAAGCTGCAGGGGGTCAAGAAAGCATTTGTGGTCACCAGTAGATCCCCAACATCAGCCCGCCCAGGCCCTCAAGCAGAGCAGGTGTTCAGGGAATGCTTGTGGAGCAAAGAAGGTGCTGGATTGGAGCAGGTTGTTTCTGCTGCCCATCCCGCCCGCCCTGAGACTGCCCACCTGGGCCTGGGCCTTGGCACTTGCTTCCTCCTGGTCCCCTCCCTGGCATTCCCTCCTCCAGACACAGCCGTTGCTTCAGCCCCATGCACCCTGATCTCGGCCTTGCCCCCCTCTCTCCTCTCATACATATTTTAAAATTTTAAAAAGAGTCAAAGTCCTTATGACGCCTCGTGGTGCTCCTGTCTCCCCCCACCACCACCATCACCAGTCTTTCCTCTGACCACCTCCTTCCCACTTGGCTTCAGCCACCCTGGCCCTCTGTCCTCATCTCTATCACAGGGCCCCTCCTTTCACTCGGCTCCCTCCCCACCAGCCTCCTCGGGGCGCAGGCTCACACGTCAGGGCCTTTGTACTGGCTATTCCCTCTGGAACACCCCTGGCCCCCTGTCCCCAAGGCTCGCTCCTCCGGTCCCCAGTCAAACCTCAGCGAGGCCTTGCCTGACCGCCTGGCTCACCCGCCCCGCCCCTGCATGCCCTCGCACCCTGGCCTGCTTTCTTCTTTTGCCCTAGTGCTGATCACCGTCTGACCAAGGTGTTTTATTTGTTGTTTGTACCTCCCAGAATGGCAGCCCCTCAGGAGCACTTGATCAGTTTTCTCTTGTCTAGAACACCAGGCATGTACCAGGCGCTCAGAGATACTGAATGAACAGTACAAATTTGCATCTTCCCCTTCTCTCTTGCCTCTGCTTCTGACGGGACTCTGTTTCTCACTGTCCCACGTCTCCCCATCTTCTCTCTGACTCCATCCCCTCCCCTCGGTCTTGGGCTCCTTGCTTTACTTGCAGGTCCCTGGAACTTCGACCTCCCCATGTCTCACCCATCACTCCACTTGGGGTAGATGAGGATCTGGGCATTCCTGTCATTCCCGCTCCCAGCCCCCACCACACAAGGAGGAAGGCCGCACTCTTGCAGCCATCCTGTGTTGGAGCCACTTTACAGAGGGAAATGGAGGCTCAACGAGGTGGACTCACGTGCCCAGGGCCCCCAAGGAGTAAGTCAGTAGTTAGGACTCCAACCCCATCTCAGGGGAATCCAGGACACACTGCCACAGTGCCTGGGATGCCCCGGTCTCCCACACCCTCCCCAGCCCACCCGCCTCCCACACCCTCCCTTTCTCACACAGAGGACTCTCCCCATAGGCCTCTCAGGGTCACACAATCCCTGCCAAGAGCTGGCAACAAGCTAAGATGTCAGCTTTCGATGTCGCCAGCTGAGTGGGCTGCTGGAACTCTTAAGAGGCTGGGGCCAGAGCGGGAGCTGGTCCTGCCCCCACGACCCACCCCAGGACCTCTGTCTGTATACCTGCAGCATTCAGCGCCAGCCTCAGCTCGTGGGAGTTCATGGTTCCAGAGGCATCCTGGTCGAACTTGTCAAATATGGCCTAGGTGGGGAAGCATAGGTCAGTCCCACCCGCAGGCCCTTAAGCTCCCTGAAGAGTGCTGAAAGGGGGCCTCAGAGGCCAGGCAGCCTGGGCTCCCAGCCCGGCTCCCTTTCTTCCTGGCCCTGTGCCCTGGGGAAGCAGCTCCAGCACTTGGGGCCTCTGTTTCCCAGTCTGTGAAATGGGCTCAATAGCAACAGCATTAACAAGGTTGTTGGGAGGACATGTTAAGACTACCCACAAGGGCCTAGTGAGGGCTCAATAAATGGTGGCTTATCACCATTATTAGTATAGAGGGGCCTGAGACTCTTTTCTTTTTACATGGGTTTTGGGGTGGGGGGCAGGGGGAGGATCACCACCTCCCATTTCTAGACAAGTGAAGTCAACTCCAGGGGGAGGCTGCCAGCCTGAGGTCACACAGCCAGAAAGGGGCTGAGCTGTGTGCTGAAATGCAGAGCCAGGAGCCTGTACTGAGCTGGTTGGTACCCCTAGAGGGACCACAGAGGGGATGGGACTGGGACATACCAGCCAGATCCCTCCAAGTTGGTGTGGTGTGGTCCAGTCCCCCTTCTCCCCTGGGGCTCTCCTAGCCCACCGAGCACCTCTGTCCCTATTTAGTCCCTTTCCCTCCAGGAGAAAGTGGCTCCACCCAAGGCCCGCCTTACCTGCCACTTTCGAAGGTAGCCCCAGAGCTCCTGGAGGTGGTGCAGGGCCAGGCTTCGGCCATGCTGGAGACAGGATGTCCGGTTAAAGTCAACGTCCCCAGAAGGCAAGCAGCGGCCCCAACATCCCCATCCTCCCTGCCCAGGCACAGCCCCCATTGTATACCCCAAAACACCGCAGCAGCTGCTCACAGGTCCTCAGCCCGATCTCTCTGGGAATCCAGGTGTGGGCCCTAGCTACAGGAAACACACAAAAACCCCGAGCTCCCCACGGACTGGCCATCACTGAGTGCTAGAGAGCACGGCATCCCATGTTGTAGAAACTGAGGCGCAGAAAGCCAAAGGGCTGCTGGCAACTATCAGAGCTGGGATTTGAACCCAGGCAAGGGGGTTCTGAGTGCTAGCAGCAGCCACACTAACTGCCTCTCACTTGGAGGAAGGGGGCTCATGTGTGGCTATGGCCTTGGCCATAGGTCTTGCCACAGGACCCAAGTGTGAGGAAATGCCATCAAGACTAAGTGCAGGGTTCCTGTGGCCTGATTCCCAGCAGCATCGTGTATCCACACACACAGCTGCCCCACCCCCGGCCCCCTGAGGTCCCCTCTAGTCCCCACTCACCAGGCTCCAGGGCGATGCTTAATAAGGTCTGGAGCTGAGGGGCACCGAGCTCCTCCTCCTGGTCAGGGAGAGAGCAGGTTGTGAGGGCATTCAATGAGGGGGTTTGCGGCCAGCCCGAACAGCGTGCTGGGTAGTGCTGGGTAGTGCTGGGGGCACAGCAAAGATGGAGTGAACCCAAGCCTGCCCCCTGGCCCCTGGCCCCGTCCTGGGAAGGTGGTCAGGGCTGCAACGGGGAATCCCTGGGCTGCGGGAGCCCAGAGCGGACATGCGGCTGACCGGCCTGGTCAGGAGAGCCTTCTTCAGAGGGGCACATTGGAAAGATGAGGGCTTAGGGCAGGGGGTGGGCATGAAGGGAGAGAACTCTCAGGCAGAGGTGCAGACTGAGCAAAGGCCCTGAGGCAGGAAAGAGCTGTGAGCATTTTTGAGAGAAGGTCATGAGATGTAAGCGCAGAGACGGGAAAATTAGACATTCAGGGCAACGGAGATGTTCAAGGAGAAAGGCGGCCCCCTCTTAGCCCTGTCGCCCCTCTTCACCTCTCCTGCCAGCTCCTGAAACAGCTGCTCCAACCCCAGCTCCAGGGGACTGTTAGGGGCCTGCAGGATGGGAGGAGTTTAGTCGTGGCCAAGAGGGTCCCCACCTCTGCCCTGTCGTGCTCCGTCCCGAAGCAGTCCCTCACCGTGAGAGCATGCACATCGGCGCTGATCACGTCGTCGATCTCCCTGCAAATTACAGACCGGAAAGTGGGGGAGGGGCTGCTCACCCCGCGCCTGCGGCTGGGGGTGGACAGGGTCACAGCAGAGAAATCGGGTGGGGTCTAGGCAGGATGCTGGGACCCTGGGCTGATCCTGGGGGGCTGCGGATTCCGAAGGTGGGTCAGCACCGCCCCCCACCCCTTAGGGCAGCGGGTCTGGGGATCCCGAGGGCAGGTCTGAGGGCCTGGGCTCACACGGCGGTGTGGCGGTGCTCGGAGAAGACACGCAGTGTGAAGTCGGCCTCGTCGCCAGCCCGGGCGGCACTGGGCACTACCAGGTAGTGGCCGGGGCGCAAGCGGCAGCGGCGGCTCACGTCGCGACGGGCGCAGAAGGGCGAACGGTCAGCGCACAACAGGCCCCGCAGGTGCGCGCGACTGTGCGGGGAGTCCCAGATGCCCAGCAGCTGGGGAGCCGGAACGGCGTGACCATGACCACCCAAGTTCACCCCACTCGGCCGCCTACCCACTGCACCCTTCCAGACCGCCCCAGACGAACCGACGTGATCACCCATCATGCCAAGCGAGACCCAGGCCATCCCTGCCCCACTGCGGGTTGTCAGAAGCCCTGGGGCTGGTTCAGGCATAGAGTCTGGGATCTGGGATCCCATTAGAGACCCACCTGCTCTGGGATCTGTAAGAAGGAAAAACAAGGGGAGTGGGGGAAGGGACCCTTAGAGCCTCAGGGTTCCTTCCCTGCCTCCCCTACACCCCTCCCTCTTATTCTCATTCCACCCTCATTGAGGCTCTGGCCCTCAGTCCCTGTCCAAGCCCCTCTGATCCCTCCTGAGCCCCTCCCAGACCCCTTCCTCTCATCTGTGCTTTCTCTGCTCCTTGTCCTCTCCATGGACCTCAGGCCCCACCGCTTCTTCTAACTCCTTCCTGACCCTTCTGACCCCCAGCCTTTCTCTGTGGCCCCCCGAGACTCTTTGACTTTCCCTGACCCCGCCCCCCGCCCCGATTCCCTCAGCATTTGCTAGAGCCCAACCCCCAGCCCCTGCCCCTGCCCTCAGCCTCTCCAGCTCCTCTTGGCCTTCTGGGATCTCCCCTTGGCCCCCTGCCCCTCCACGCCTCCCTGCTCCCTGTTGCCTGTCCTCAGCCCAGAGGTCCCACCTGGAACACGTGGAAGCCCACAGTGAGGTAAGTGAGGCCCTGGGCCCTCAGGCACCGCCGGTTGCGCTGGATGAGTGACAGGAGGACAGTGCACTTGGGGATGCGGCCCCGTCGAGCAGGGCCCCGAGCCCCTGCTGGGCCCCAGCACCCCCAGGGCCCTTCGTCCCCCTCGTCCTCCTCCTCATCAGGCTCCAGCAGCGTCAGCCGGAACTGGGGGTTGGTCCAAAAGGTTTCTAGTGGAGGAGAAAGAAATGGGGTTACTTGGCCCGCCACAGTGCCCTTGCTTGCCTCTGAGAGTCCCCTCCAGGTCTCACCGGCAGCAGGCTGGCTCCCACCCGAGTTGAAGCCTCGCACCCAGCGGCCTTGGAAGATATGGATGTGCCAGCCCCCTCCAGCCGGGCTGGGGCCCAGCACCTCAGGGCTCAGCGAGCAGATCTGGACGGTGTCAAAGTGGTGGAGGAAGTCCTGCAGCTCCATCCTGGACGGTAGCCTGCAGTTAGACCCTGCCCAGGTCCCAAATCACATGGCCCCCCAAATTCTCAAGTATTGCCAAATACCCTTCAGTCCACCAAACAGAATGACCCCTAAATCTCTGAGCCCTCCAGCTCTTCCAGATTTCTCCAAGTCCTCAGAAATGCTCCCAAAAAGCCAAGATCCACAAACTCCCCTCAAACATTGTCAAATTGTTTTCTGCTCCCAAATATCAAGACCCTCAGACTCTCAATTACCAACAAATATCCAATAGCCCCTCAATAGCGCCAAAGCTCAAGAAATGCCCCAGGTGTCACCAAGCTCCCTCAATTGTCCTAAATGTTATCCATCACCCTTCAACCCCCCCGCAGAGATCACTATGCCTCCAAACCCCCTAATATTACTATTAATTCTTCCTCAACTCCCTCAGATAGAACCCACCTCAAAATTACCACTCATATGGACAGTTTCTCCTCATTAGGACCCATCCCCATGAACTTTTGCCACGTCCCTTCAAGCAGGATTTGTCCCCTCCCTGTACCCCACTGGCTACGGTCCCTCCCCGGAGCGGGACTGGGATCCCATCCTACTCACCAGAACTCTCCATCCTCCTTCTTCACCAGCAGGGCATCTCGCCACTCAGTGGGGAGCACGTCCCAGCGTGGGCAGCTAGAGAAGCCTGGGGTGTGAGGGGCGGGTGGGTGGGGCCAAGGCCCTCAACCACTACCCCAGACCCATCTCACCTGTCGCTCCAGGCCCCGGTCCACTCCACGCGGCCCCACGGGTTCCGCAGCCTCAGCAGCCGCACCTTGGTGAAGCCCAGTGACACCTGAGAGTGGCAGCATCAGTGGGGTCGGCGCCTGGACAGCCCCTGCCCGCCCACCCGTGGGGGCTGCTCACCTTGTGCGTGCCTGTGACTGAATACGCGTGTCCCTTCACCAGCCCATCTTCTGTACGGTACTCGCCCTGATCACTCTGGGCAGAGGACAGGGAGAGGACGGTGAGGCCATGCTGAGGGACAGGAGGGTGGCTGTTTCGCTCTGTCCCCCAACCTCCTGCCACCAAAGCAGGAGTCAACCAGAGCACCCAACTGAATGACACAGGACTCCGAGCGGGGGTGGGAGTTGGTCTGTGAAGGTAAGAGAGGAAGCAGGGAGGGGGATGTGGAGACAAAAGACAAAAGGTAGACAGAAAGGAGAGCGACAGAGACCTAGAGACAACGAAAGATACAGAACAGAGGGAGACGGAAAGAGGCAATGAAACACAAAAGGTGAAGCGAGTAACTGAGTCCAGGGTTAAGTAAATGAATGAATGAATAAGTTAGACTGACACTGAATGAATGAGTATGTAATAGGGTCACATATGAACATATGACCCAAACTGAGCCCATTAAAATCAACCCTGGACTTTTGCTGAGATTCTCAGGAAGAGGTAGTTTTCTTTTTTACCTCTGGGGTGGTGAGAGGTAACTGCAGGGGAGGGGGGCTCCATTGTGTCCTTGAGGGGAAAAAGCCTTCCTGACAGGCTAACCCAGAAACAGGAACAGAAAAACACATTCACAACGTCTGCCGAGCACCTGGATCCAGATGTGCCTGAAGCTCATTAGTTATGAAAGCAAAGAAATATCCTTCTGACTTGCTCATGTTTGATTTGTGAGAGAGAATAAGCCAACAGTGAAATGAAGGAGGACATGTGACGTCTCCCCCGCAGCTGTGACCGTGCACTGGCACTGTGGGGGGGGGGGTCTCCACGGGAGTCCAACTCTCACCAGGGCGGTGGCACCCACGAGCGACTCCTTGGCCAGGGCGTGGCACAGGGCCACGAAGAGGCCTGGAGTGTCTTGCCTCAGGTAGAACACCTCGCCCACGCCGCCTGTGAAGTCCACGAAAGCCTCATTCATGTGGCCTCCTCGCATCACCTCATAGGAGCCATGGAGCCTGTGGGAGCAAGTCTGGTATGGGGGTGTCTGAGGCAGGTACAAGCATCTCAGGATTTGGGGACCTCTGTCCCAGAGTGTGGGGTCCCAGGGCCTGTTCCCAAAATTTGCACGCTCTTGAGGTGGGGAACTGCGGCACACTCTGGAAGCTTTTGGTCCCTGGGCCACCAAGACCACATGATTTGGGGGTCTCAGGAGAGCTCTGTCAGAATTCGTGGCACCCTGGGGGCTGCATCTGATACTCGGAGTCTCTGGAGATAGATGTCTGCCATGAGGGTGGTCCCCGTGGGGCTTTTGGGTCCACAGGATGGGGAAAAACAAAGATTTGAGGGCCCTAGCTCTTACACCCAACATTTTGGGGGTGCTTTGGGCTTCTCAATGGATCAAGAGAGGTAATCTGAGATTACAGATTCCCTAAGGGGATAAATGTTAGGTTTCATGGCTCTAG
Organism: Pteronotus mesoamericanus; assembly: GCF_021234165.1. Classification (NCBI taxonomy): domain Eukaryota; kingdom Metazoa; phylum Chordata; class Mammalia; order Chiroptera; family Mormoopidae; genus Pteronotus; species Pteronotus mesoamericanus. The sequence goes on from NW_026555307.1 coordinate 9,853,995, forward strand.
GGCCTGACAAGAGATTTCAGGCCCTTTAAGGATTCTGGGTGTTTGAGAGGTCTCTAAGACGGTTTTTTGTGATGCTTTGGTGGAGGAAGGTGTCTACAATTTGGAGGGCCTCAGAGGACGGTGTGGCATTAGGGTCCCAGGGGCTGTGACTTGGTTTGGGATCCTTAGCTGGGTGTCTAGAAGACCTCAGAAGTCGAGGGTCTCCGGGGATCCCATGTGGCTGGGGTCTGTCTGCTGGCTGGGACTTGGGGTTGCAGCTGGGGGAGGCGTTGGGGTCCTTACTTGGCATAGGCCTTTTCCAGAAGGGGGGCCCAGAACTCGTTCCGCTGCTCCGAGCGCAGGAACATCAGCTTCCCCTCACGCACAGGCAGCTTGTCGTCCACCACAACATCCACCCAGTGGCCAAACTGCCAGAGCTGGTGGGGGAAGCGGCAGGGCCCTGGCTTGGCCTCCAGCCTTCAACCCCCAACCCGTCCTGGGCCCCAGCCTCTGACCCCTGGCCTTGCTGTACCTGTCTAAAATTCCAGCCCCAAGGGAACGGTATCAACTATGAATTCATGTCACCTGGGGGAAACTGAGGCATGACCAGAAGAGCCAAGCTTTACCTGGAAGTGGAAGATGCCAGCATAGCCGTCTTGGAAACTCTGTCCAGGGGGCACCACTCGGCACAGGAGTCGGGGGTAGAGAGTGAGGGAAGCGGCAGCCGCAAGGAACCAGCAGTTACCTTGGAGGAAAGAAGGAGACTAAGGCCCAGGGAGAGGAGAGAATGAGGGGGAGGCTGAAGAGTAGGGAGGCGAGCCAGTGGGTGGGGAGGGGGACACTGAGGGCAGAGGTGTTAGGGTCCCAACTGCAACTTGCAGGATGTGGGGGCTCTAGATGGGTTCAGTGGTCTCACCCAGACTCCCCTGACACACGTCTGTCCGGCTCATGTCCTCACAGATGAACTGGGGCTCAGCACAAAACTCCTGGGGGGTGATGGGGATTTCAGCCTCAGCCAAGAAGGGGAGGGAAGGAGCAACTGGGAGGTCAGACGCCTGGGTCTTCTCCTGCCCTCACTGCTCCAGAGTAATGGGCGCCTCCAACACGGTGAGAGGCTCATAAAGCCTGTGGGCAGGCGGCAGGTTTCCCTGGACCTTCCTGAACCCAGGAAGGCTGAGCCTGCTCTGAGCTGGTCCCCCACAGTGACTCCTCCTCCCTCAGACCCAGGAGCCCAGGCCCCCGGCCCCTCCTCCCTCGGACCCAGGAGCCCAGGCCCCCGGCCCCTCCTCCCTCGGACCCAGGAGCCCAGACCCCCGGCCCCTCCTCCCTCGGACCCAGGAGCCCAGACCCCCGGCCCCTCCTCCCTCGGACCCAGGAGCCCAGGCCCCCGGCCCCTCCTCCCTCGGACCCAGGAGCCCAGGCCCCCGGCCCCTCCTCCCTCGGACCCAGGAGCCCAGGCCCCAGCCAAACTTTACATGGGGTCTCATCCATTTCACCCCTTTGGCCTTCTCTGAGTCTGGCCCCAGCTGGTCATAGCCTAGGGCATCAGGGCCAGCAGGGAAGTAGGGATCACGAAACAGGATCCCCTCATCCAGGCAGGCTGCTCGGATTGCCTCATAGTTCTGGCCTCTAAAAGGCTTCGGGTCCCCTGCTCCAGGTCCTGCCTCTTCATCTACCAGCTGGATGGTGACCTTCCTGCTGCCACACGCCATCTGAACACTCTGGACTCACAGGCTGGCCCTGGGCCCTTTAACCACCTGAGTCATGGGGGTGGAGCTTCCCCTCCTTCTGAGCCCCGGTGGGGGTCTTTAGGCAGTGAGAAGCCTTCCCTCATTAATACTAATTGATGGTTTGGGGTGCAGGAGAGCATGGACGCCTCTTCAGTGGTTTCCTGCCCAGGGCGTGGGGCCTTCAATTGTGGCCAGGGTAGCAGCTTAATGGGCTTGGCCAGCAGAAGGAGAGAAGGAGGGCAGAGCTGAGGCAGGACCAGCTGCCACTGTGGGGGTTCCTAGAAGATCAGTGTGAGGGGTACGTTTCCGCAACCTTGTCCCAGCGTGTCTCCCTTTGTGGGCCTGGGAGGGCAGTGTGTCTGCTGCTGTGCCTCTCTCCTTCTTTCCATCCGGCGTTCGCTCTCTCTGCCTGCCATTGTATCTCTCTTCAACATGTCAGCCTCACTCTGCCCATCTCTCTCATCTTCTCTTTCTCTGCTTTTGGCTTGCTTGTCTTTGTCTGTATCTCCTGTGTCTCTGTTTCTCACTGCGCCTTTCTATCTTGTCCATGCCTCACTGCCTGTCCCTCTCCATCCTTCTCTCTATCCTTGTAACTCCTCAGCCATCCATGGCGGGACCCTGAGCCACCTGGATCGCCTCCCCAACAAGGCAGACGTCAGCCCAGTTGCCCCAGGCAGGGCTGATCATGGAAGGGCTGCTCTGGGCTGGGAGCTGGGCCCACCGGTCACCTTGACACCCTGCACTGCCTGCACACAGCTCAGGGTCTGGGGGAGCAGCATTTCCCCGAAGGATGCTGGGGCCATTTGGACGAAATGGGAGAAATAGCTTCTGAGAGACCAGAAATTCACCAGTTTTTGTCCCAGCAGAACTTCCACCCTCAGCGCAGGCAGAAGCCCTGGCAGAACCTTGTCACCTCTGTGGCATCCAGATGTGCCTCAGCTTTCTGGCATCTTCCCCTCCAAATGCACCGACAAAGATTATAAAACAGGCTTTCTTCTTGTAGAATTGTCAAGACCATCCCCACCTAAGTGAGGCAGGTGACAGTGAAGGTTAGGAGCCAGAGGGCCTGGATTTGAATGCCAACTCTGCCACTTGGGTAAGGCACTTAACCTCTCTGTGCCTCGGTTTCCTCATCTTTATAATACAGGTAATAATAGGACCTACCTCGGAGCATCGCTGTGAGGAGCAAATGGGCTAATATGTGGGACACGCTCAGAGCAGTGCCTGACACAGAGTAGGTGCCCAATAAACAACAGGTGTGATCACTGTGTGCTGAGTCCCTTCCATGGTCACCCATCACCTCGAGCCTCTGTTTCTGCCACTTCACAGTCACCTCCTCCATCCCACTATACGTTCACGTTCTCACCCCAGAAGGTCAGAGACTTCTCCCCTTTTATCTCCCCCAAAGTGCCTCTAACAGTAGGAGGAAGTTTCCATAAAAGCTGACTGACATCTTGCACTAACAGTGAGGGATGCACTGCGAGATACGAGCCGCCCAAAGCCCCAGCATTTCCTATCTCTATCCACTAAGGGGGCCTGTCTGGGGAACTTTTCTATAAGTTTGTAATTACTTCAAAATCAGAACAAATGCTACTAAAAATGACTGTACTGATTATTAAAAAATGATTCTGCAGGCTGGGCTGGCCTTTGTCTCCTCCATGCTGATTTAGTGGCCTCCTAGAGGCCTCAAAGTCTGGGGAAGGAGGGGCAAAGAATAACAATAAAACTTTGTATCAGCAGAAACTGGGATGGGTCACTAGGAAGAAAGAATATTTATATTATCTTATTCTTATTACATGGGGACAGTCAACAGATAACATTTAATTCCTAACATTGATAATTAAGCAACCATGGGTTCAAGCATGTGCTTAAAAGATCTGTAATTAGTCACTAGTAGAATAAGAACAGAACATTAACTTTCAAGTCAGTGGAATAGCATAAAAAGAAAAGAGAAAAATAAAAAATAAAGTTTAAATAAATAAATAAATATTGCTGAAATTTTTTAACAATTGGAAAAAATTAATCTAAGCCTTACTTCATTATACAAATTACTTCATTCTACACATTCAATAATTCCAGATGGATCAAAGACCATGTAGAAACCAACTGAAATATAGTTATATCGTGACATTCTTTTGAGTCAAAAAAGCTATTGTAATAATCAAAAAAAGAAGAAAATATAATCTATTTGGTAAAGGTCAAAAAACAAAAAAAAAAAGATTTGGAAATCATGGAAAGTAAAAACAGAAAACATGAAACTGACCGAAGTAAAGGCTAGCATATTGGTTATAGCAATAACAATATAACAAAATTATAACACAACAATTTATACATATGTGTAAAACTTACTAGGGTAAGTCAACAAACAAAATTGTATTATAGTGATGGTTGCACAACCCAGTGAATATGCTAGAAAATGTTGACTCATACACTTTATATGAGAGAGCTGTGTAGTATGTGAACTATATCTTAATAAAAGCTGTCACTTAAAAAATCCAGTGAGGATTGTAATTTGGGGGGAAGAAGGACAGTTGAAACATTCATTCTAAAGTGTCTCTGAAGAAAAGTGTAGTAAGTAGGACTTACCCTACTAGATGTTAATGTGTGCTATCAAACTAAAATAAAGTTTTGTTTTATAGTAGCACAGACTTAGAATGGAAGAGGAGCGAGAACCTAGAAATCCACGCCATCGCATTCAACAGTTTGGTGTCTACCTAGGCTGTCAACTCGCATCAATGACACAGCACCAACAAGTTGTTCATCCAACACTTTGAAAAAATAGATCAATTCTAGATGGATTAGAGAATAAAATTTAAAATGTACAAAGAACTGAAAATATCTTTCCTCAGACTTGAATAGAATTTTATGAGCATTAAAACCAACATATGAAATTGCAAGAGAAAGTCAGTAAATTTGACTATGGAAAAATCAAAAGCTTCTGTACATCAGAAAAGCTTTGGAACAATATTTAAATGCAAGTGACAATACAAAACAGGGAAGTAATGTGCGACATGCTTGCAGCAAATGTGACAGACAAGAGTTTAGTGTCCTTCATTAATAAAGAATTCTGACAAATACTCAAAAGTCCACAATAATGAAATGGATATATACACAAGCAATAAAACCAACTGATTAAAATGTGAACAAAAGTTAATAAAAAATTAAAAATGGAACAAGAGTGAGATATTTTGGCTATAATATTCAAAATCAACAAGTATATTATTAGTCAGGATTCTCCAGGGAAACAGAACCAGTATTAATTAATTAATCCATTACAGGAATTGGCGCACGCTGTTATGGAGGCTGAGAAGTCCCGCAGTCGCTGTCTGCAAGCTAAGGAACCATGGAAGCCTGCAGCATAACTCAGTCTGAGCCTGAAGGCCTGAGAACCAGGGGAGCAGACAGCACAACTCCCAGTCCGATTCTCAGGCTGAAGGCTTGAGAAGAGTGGGGGGTGGGGTGACACTGGAGTAAGTCCTGGAGTCCCAAGTCCCAAGATCCAGGAGCTCTGATGTCCAAGGGCAGGGGGAGATGGATAGCACAGCTCAAGAAGAGGGACATTTCTCCCTTCCTCTGCTTTTTTTTTTTCTACTTAGGCCCGCAAAGGATTGGATATTGTCTGCCCACAATGGTAAGGGTGGATCTTCTTTATTCAGTCTACTGATTCTAATGCTAACCTCTTCTGGAGCACCTCACAGACACACCCAGAAATAATGTCATCCCAGGTATCTCTGGGCATCCCTTAGTCCTGTCAAGTTAACACATAAAAGTAACCATCAGAGTCAAGTTGGTAACCCCCCTTTCAGATGACTGCAACTTCACTGACAGGCTGTCTCTAACTTCATGAGAACGCTGGAGCCCTAGCCCTCTCGGAAAGTCAATCCCAGCTCCCTAACTTCGAAAACTATGTTAAGAGAATAAATTTTTATTGTTTTATGGTACTAAGTTAGAGGGTTATTCGTTACACAGCAGTACCTAACTAATACTTGTGAGACTGGATAAAAAAGCAAGATTCATGCCATCTTCAAAGATACAATTTAGATCTAAAGAGATAAGTTGAACGGGGAAAATATATACAATGTAAACTGTAAACACAGGAGAGGCATAAGGTCACTATGACTGTCAGACACAATAGCTGTTAAAAGAAACTTGACTAAAGAAAAAATGGTGGGACATTTCATAATAATTAAATGGTCAATATGTCAGCTATATATAGCAAGTATAAATGTATATTGTAACAGACCTCCAAAGTATATGACAGAACTGAAAGGACAAACAATTAAGCATAATTGTAGCCTTATTTGGCTGATGTAGCTTATTTGGTTGAGCATCAGTTGAGCATTGTCTTGCAAACTAAAAGGTCACTGGTTTGATTCCCAGACAGGGCACATGCCTGGATTGTGGGCCAGGTTCCTGGTTGGGTGCATGCGAGAGGCAACTGATCAGGTTTTCTCTTCCTCTCTTTCTCCCTCCCTTCCCCACTCTCTAAATATATATAAATAAAATGTTTTAAAAAACAATCATAATATAGATTTTAATACCCCTATTTCAGTAATTGATAGAACAATCAACAAAAATTAATAAGGATACAGAACACATGAACATTGTCAATCAGTTTGACTTAACATTTCATCATAATAAAAGCAGAATATACATTATTTTCACACGCTTGGAAAAGTCTCCAGAGTAGACCATTCGCAAGAACAAAATATAAGCCTTAATAACTTTATATAAATTGAAATCATACAAAGTATGTTCTTTAACCATAATAGAACTAACCTAGAATCCAGGTTATAAAAATAAATTTAGGAGTCTCTAAATATACGGAAATTAAACAACATACTTCTAGATGTGCCAGAAAAGAAACTGAAAGAAAATTTAGGAAATATTTTGAACTGAATAAAAAAGAAAACCACAACATAGCAAAATGTACAGGATGAAGCTACAGCAATATATAGAGGGAAATTTATATAGCTTTAAATACATATGGGAAAGGGAGAAAAACTTAAAATCAATCTAAGCTCCTACTTCAAGAATAAGAACAGTAAATAGAACTCAAAGTAAATGGAAAGAAAGAAAAGCTAAAGATCAGAGTGAAAATCAGTGAAGTAAAAAATATAAAAACAATAGAGAAAATCAATGAAGCTAATATTAATAAACTTTTGCTATACTGATGAAGATAAAATAATGAGATGAAAATTCCCAAAATCAAGAATTAAGGAACTTCTGGTCAAATGGAGGTGTAGGTAAACACAGCTCATTTTGTCGCACAACCATAGCAAAAATTACAACTAAACTACAAAACAACTATCACTCAGAACTGTCAGAAAAATCAAGCTATATGGAAGTCCGACAACCAAGGAATTAAAGAAGTCACATTCATTCCAAAGGGTAGGAGACGCAGAGATGTGGAACAGGCTGGTCCCACATATGTATGGCGGGTAAAAATTGGAAGGGATATCCCAGGAGCAAGGGAACCCAGCCCCACACCAGACCACCCAGCCCCACACCAGACCACCCAGCCCAAGGTTCCAGCACCAGGAAGAAAGGTCCCCGTAACTTCTCTCTGTGAAAACCAGTGGGGGTAGGGGCAGCGGGGGAAACTGTGGGATTCGCAGGCATCTCTTCTTAAAAAGTGTGCAGAATCCTTATTCAGTCTCACTCCCTCTGGGCTCCAGCACTAGGGCAGCAGCTGGAAGGGCACCAGTGGCATATGGGGAGGAACTGAAGTGTCTTGCATCAGGGCGAGAATTGTGGGACAGCTTCTTCCTGGAAAAAATGCCAGAGGCCAGGTGGCAGCCGTTATTCCATTTCTGAGCCCTCTGCCACACAGAGCCACAGAACAGTGGCACCGTATCTGAGAGTCCATCAACCTGGTTCACATGGGTTGCCCCACCCTGGTGATTACCTAAGGCTCCACCACTTACAGGCCCACCTGAGCAGTAAACAGCGGCTTTTCTACACTAGGCCACACTACCAAAACATGGAGTCAAAGCAGCTCTACCTAACACATAGGAACAAATACTGGGAGACTGTCAAAATGAGGAAACAAAGAAATATAGCCCAAATGAAAGAACAGAATGAAACTCCAGAAAAAAGAACTAAACAAAATGGAGATAATCAATCTCTCAGGTGCAGAGTTCAAAACACTGGTTAAAAGGATGCTCAAGGAACTCAGTGGGTACTTCAACAACATAAAAATGATCCCCTCAGAAATTAAGTTTCCACTAATTGAAATAAAGAAAAATTTACAGGGAATCAACAGTGGACTGGATGAAGCTAAGAATAAAATCAACAATTTGGAACATAAGGAAGAAAGAAACATGTAATCAGAACAACCAGAAGAAAAAAGAATCCAGAAAAATGAGGATAGGGTAAGGAGCCTCTGGGACAACATCAAGTATACCAACATTTGCATCATAGAGGTACTGGAAAGAGAAAGGAAAGAGCAAGAAATTGAAAACTTATTCGAAAAAAACAATGAAAGGAAAGTTCCCTAATTTGATGAAGGAAATAGACATACAAGTCCAGGAAGCACAGAGAATCCCAAATAAGATGGACCCAAAGAGGACCACACCAAGACACATCATAATTAAAATGCCAAGGGTTAAAGATAAAGAGAGAATCTTAAAAGCAGCAAAAGAAAATCAGATAGTTACCTAAAAAGGAGTTCTCATAAAACTATCAGTTGATTTCTCAAAAGAAACTTCGCAGACTAGAAGGGACTGAAAAGAAGTATCCAAAGTGATGAAAAGCAAGGACCTACAACCGAGATTACTTTATCCAGCAAAGCTATCATTTAGAATGCAAGGGCAGATAAAATGCCTCCCAGACAAGGTAAAGCCGAGGGCTTCATCATCACCAAGCCATTGTTATATGAAATGTTAAAGGGACTTATTTAAGAAAAAGAAGAAGATGAAGCCCTGGCTGGTGTGGCTCAGTGGATTGAGCACTGGACGGCGAACCAAAGGGTTGGTGATTTGATTCCCAGTCAGGGCACATGCCTGGGTTGCGGGCTAGGTCCCCAGTAGGGGGCGTGTGAGAAGCAACCACACATTGTTGTTTCTCTCTCTCTCTTTCTCCTTCCTGTCCCCTCTCTCTAAAAATAAATAAGTAAATCTTTAAAAAAGATCAAAACTATGAACAATTAAAGTAGCAATAAATTCACAACTATCAAAAATTGAACCCTAAAAACAAACTAGGTAAACAAGCAGAGCAGAAAGAGAATTGTAGATATGGAGATCATTTGGATGGTTACCAGTTGCGAGGGGGAAAAGAGAAAATAGGGGAAAGGTACGGGATTAAGAAATACAAATTGGTAGTAACAGAATAGGCAGGGGAGTGTTAAGAACAGTATAGGAAATGGAGTAGCCAAGAACTTATATGCATGATCCATGGACATGAACTAACGGGTAGAACTGCTGGAGGGAATGGGGTGGGTGCTGGGTGGAGAAGGGCAAAGGGGGAAAAACTGGTACAACTATAATAGCTTAATCAATAAAATTTTAAAAAAGAATAAAGGAAGGAATGTCACTAACAACTATATAGAAATTAAAAAGGATTATAAGGGAATATTATGAACAACTTTAGGAAGACATATTAGGAAACTTAGATGAAATTGACAAATTCCTAGAAAGACACAAATTACCAAAACTGACTCAAAAAGAAATAGAAAATATGAATAGACCTATAGCAAACACAAAAATTGAGTAAGTAACTTAAAAATATTTCCACAAAGAAAAGCCCAGGTCCAGATGTTTTCAATGGTAAATTCTACCAAATATTAATGAAAAAAATATAAACCCAACAGAAACTCTTTCCCTACAGTTCAATATCTCTCATGAACACAGATGCAAAAATTGTTAACAAAGGAAACTGCCCTAGCTGGTGTGGCTCAGTGGACTGAGCACCAGCCTGTGATCCAAAGGGTCTCTGCTTTGATTCCCAGTGCAGGGCTCATGCCTGGGGTGCAGGCCAGGTCCCCAGCAGAGGGCGCACAAAATGCAACCACGCATTGATGTTTCCCTCTCTTTCTCCCTCTCTTCCCCTCTCTAAAAATAAATAAATAAAATCTTTAAAAATAAACCAAAATATTAAGAAACTGTCTCTATTCTGTGCATTAAAAAATAAATAAATTAGCCTTGGCTGGTGTGGCTCAGTTGTCTGGGTCTCATCCAGTAAACCAAAAAATCATGGGTTCCATTCCTTGTTAGGACACATGCCTAGACTGCAGGTTCAGTCCCTGGTCAGTGTGCATGTGAGAGACAACCAATTTATATTTCTCTCTCACATTGATGTTTCTCTCCCTCTCTCCTTCCCCTCTCTCAAAAATGAATTACAATTTCAAAATTATATATATATATACATATACACAATAATTGGAGTATATATGATACTCCAATACCAACTGGGATTTATACCAGGAATGCAAAGGTTGGTTTAGCATCAGAAAATCAAATCATTTAATAAATCCAACACTCTTTTATGATAAAAGTAAATAAAAACTTTCAGCAAACTAGAAATAGAAGCTAACTTCCTCAACCTAATAAAGGATGTCTATTAAAAAAACCTACAGCAGCATTATACTTCATGGTGAAAGGCTAAATACTTTTCCACTAAGATTGGAAACAAGGCAAAGATGTCTGTTCCTACCACATCCATCCAATATAGTACTGGAGGTTGTAACCAGTGCAATCAGGCTAGGAAAAGAAATGAAGTTCATAAAGATTGCAGAGTAAAAGATTTTTATTCATAGATGACATAATTGTGTTCCTGTAGAAAAATCCTAAGGAATTTTCAGGAAAAGTTATAATAACTAAAAAGCGAGCTGAGCAAGGTTGCAGTATATATGTTGCCATACAAAACAAAGAACAGTATTTTTATATATAGCAATAAACTGGAAATTGAAATTAAAAAACTAATGCCATTTACAAAAGCATCCAAAATATATAAACCATTTACAAGACCTCTACAGTGCAAACTCTGAAACATTGATGAGAAATTTCAAAGACCTAAGTAAATGGTTTGATATACCATATTCATTATTAGATGGGAAGACTCAATATTGTTAAGCTTCCCAATTCTTCCCAAATCAACTAATATACTCTATACAATCCCAATCAAAATCCCAAGTAACATTTTTTTGCTAAAATGCTGATAATTTTCCATAATGTATATGAAAACAAAAAAGATCCCCAATAATTAAAATAATCTTGAAAAGAAGAACAAAGTTGCGAGACTTTTACCATGCGATTTTAAAACTTACTAGAATGCTACACTGATCAAGAGTATCATATTGGCCCTGCCTGAGTGGCTCAGTTGGTTGGAGAGTCATCCTGTACACCAAAAAGTTGCGGGTTCGATTTCTGGTCAGGGCACCTTGGTTGCGGGTTTGACCCTCGGTCAGCGTGTGTATGGGGTGCAACCGGTCAATGTTCCTCCCCCCACCCCCGCCATCTCTCTTATCCTCCCTCTCCAAAATCAATAAACATATCCTCAGGTGAGAATTAAAAAGAAAAAAAAAGTACCATATTGGCATAAAGAGACACAAAGAGACCAAATGAGTCAAAAGGGTGATGCCAGAAATAAGCCCACCCAAGTGTGGTCAGTTTTTTGACAAAATTTTTGACAAAATTGCCAAGGTAATGCAATGGGTGAAAACACAGTCTTTTCAACCAACAGAGCTGGAAATCTGTATCTTAAGAAAGGAACCTTTACCCTTACCTTACCCTATACAAAAAGATTAACTAAAAATGGATCATAGACCTAAGCATAAAGGCTAAAACTATAAAATAGCTAAAAGAAAAAAAATGTTAAATTGTGACCCGAGGGAAGCAAAGTTTTCCTAAATAGACACAAAGCCACAAACCATAACAGAAAAAAAATTGATAACATGGTTGTCATCAATTAAACACATCTGTTCTGAGAAATACACTGTTAAGACAATGAAAAGCCTAACCACAAATGTGGAGAAAATATTCACAATACATATATTTGACAAAGAACTATAATCAGAAAATTCAAAGAACACTTATCTGATCACAAAAAAATTACTATGTGTTTATAGTAGCAAATTTGTAAATTTGTTACTTAAAGAAAGAAAGAGCTCTTACAACCCAACAGGATAATTAACTATCCAATTAAAAATGGGCAAACAATTTGAATAGACAGTTCACCAAAGAGAACATACAAATGGCCACTAAGCATCAGCAGTTACAGATAAATGCAAATTAAAACCACAATGAGATAACAATACACCTCCACTGGAATGGCTAAAGTTGAAATGAACCAACAGAAATCTAACCATACTACCAGTTGGTGAGGGTATGATGTGACTCTCATACATTGAGCTGGACATGCAGAATGGCTCCACCACACTGGAAAAGTTGGGTAGTTTCTTATAAAGTAAAGCAGATGCTTATCACATGACCCAGCAACTCAGCACCTAGGTATTTGCCCAGGACGAATCAAAACATATGTCCCTCGTGGGGCATTGCTGGTATAGTGGAGAGCATAGCTGCCTTCCAAAATATATGTCCCCAGAAAGATTTGTTCATACGGTCCTAATTCATAGCCACCAACTCTGGGAACAACTCAAATGTTCATCAACCCAAATGTCCACCAACTGGATAAACAACCTGTGGTATGGTAATAGGACGGATTGCAAGGGATAACTTACTAATACGTGCAAACACATGAAGGAACCTCAAAAAATTATGCTGAAAGAAAGGGACAAGATGGAAAGGAACATGGATCCTACTTTACACAAAATTGTAGGACAGAAAAAACCACTTCGTGATGACAGAGCAGATCGGTGGCTGCCAGGTGCCCGGGCTGGACCTGCTCAGGGCCGAAGGAAACGCCCCGAGGCCTGACGGAGCTGCCGGGGACATGCCGTGGGGATTTACCAAAACTCATGGAACTGTACACCTGGGAAGAGTGGATTTTATTGTATGTACATTACACCTAAGTAAAGTTGATTATAAAAACGAAAATAAATCTCGATGTCCCAGAAGTTTAGACCCCAAGCAGTGGGATAGCATTCACCTGGCTCTGTGCCTCCTCGGCCGTCTTCCTGTGTGACCCTGAACAAGTCGTTGAATCTTCTGGATGAGATGTCTTGTTTGCAAAATAAGAAAATAAGGGTATCTACCTCAGATGATCCTTTTAAGGGTTGAAAAGATGGTTAACACAGTGACTAATGTCAGGGGCTAAGGAAATGTGTGTGTGTGTGTGTGTGTGTGTATTCCCCAAAATATACACTGTAAATCATTATAGAAAAAGACTAGAAGGAAACACACTAATATATATTAGGAGTGATTATTTCAGAGGATTGAAATTGTGGGTGATTTTAAAGTTCTTATTCAAAATCCTGCATACATTTTATAATCTGAAGGGAGATCATTACCAAAAAAAATCGATTGATTTTTCTTATACTTCCTTTAATATTTAGAGGGAGGAGAAAGAGAGGGAGAGAAGCATTGATACAAGAGAGAAACATCAATCGGTGGCCTTCCATATGCCCCCCAAACGGGGACCGAACCCACAACCCAGGCATTTGCACTGATCAGGAATCGAACCGACAACCTCTCAGTTTGTGGGGCGATGCCCGCATCAGCTGGGGCATACTTATTGACTTTTTGTTTTTTTGAGCCACATCAGCTGGGGCATACTTATTGCTTTTATTTTATTTTTGAGAGAGAGGGCGGGGGTGGAGAGGGAGAGAAACATTGATGTGAGAGACAGAAACCTCGGAAGTCTTGATTGGTTGCCTCTCGTATGCTCCCTGCCCGGGGATCAAACCCAAACCCACAACCTAGGTATGTGCCCTATTTGAGAATCAAACACAAAACCTTTTGGTGTATGGGACGAGACTCCAACCAGCTGAGCCACCTGGCCAGGGTAAGGATTCGTGATATCGAGCATCTTTTAATGTGCTTGTTGGCCATTGGTGTATCTTTTTTTTGGAGAAACGTCTATTCAAGTCCTTTGTGCATTTGTGAATATTGTTGTTATTGTTGAGTTTTAAGAGTTCACTACTTATTCTGGATATTAACCCCTTATCAGATATGTAACATGAAGATATTTTCTCCAATTTTGTGGGTTGCCTTTTTACTCTGTTGGTAGTATCTTTCGATGAACAAAAACACCTTTTAAATTTTCATGAACTTCGATTTATCTATGTTTTCTTTTGCTACCTGTGTCTTGGTGTAATACCCAAGAAATCACTGTCAAATCCAAAGTCATGAAGATTTTGTCCTATGTTTTTGTCCAATAACTTTATAGTTTACCTTTTATATTTAGGTCTTCAATCTATTTTTGATTATTTTTTGTAGATGGTGTGTTAACTACAAAAAGGCCAACTGCATTCTTTTTCATGTGGATGGGTATCCAGCCTTCCTAGTACTATTTGTTAAAAGGTCTGTCTTTTTCCAAGAACAGTCTTGAAACCCTTGTCAAAAATCACTTGGCCATGCATTTGAGGGCTATTCAAGGCTCTCCTGCTCCATTCCACTGGTCTACGTAGCTGTCTTTATGCCGGTACCCACTGCTTTGATTACTGTACTTTTGCTATAAAGAAGTCTGAGTCCTCTACCCATGTCCTTTTTTCTCAAGATTTTCTCTATTCAGGTTCCCTTGAGAACCCCTATGAATTTTGAGATGGGTTTTTCTATTTCAGCAAAAACTCATTGAGATTTTCATTGGGATTGCACTGAATTCTGTAAACTATTTTGGGTACTATTGACATCTTAGATATATCGTCATGACCATGGGATGTCTGTCCATTTATTTGTGTCTTTAATGTCTTTCAGCAATGGTTTGTAGTTTTCATTGTACATGTCCTTCACCTCCTTGGTTAATTCCTAAGTAGTTTATTACTTTTGGTGACGTTGTTTCCTTAATTTCATTTTCAGATTGTTCGTTGTTAATGTAGGGAAATGCAATTGATAGTGTGTGTTGGCTATGTATACTGAATTTAGAAAATCCATTTAACAATTTTTATTGTTTTAACAATTTTGGAGGGGATCCTTAGGGGAGTCTATCGTATATTCTATATTTTTTGAAGTGTCAAACAAAAACTTTTAAGTACAGTGCAAAGTTCAGTTTTTTTCCTGAGCCATTTACAAGTAAGTTGCCAACAGGCTGCCTCTTCACCTTCAACTACTTTACTCTGTAGTTTGTACAAAAAAAGAGAGACAGAGAGACACAGAGAGAGAGAGAGAATATTCCGGGCCACTAACTGCTCATTCATTCTCATGCACCAGAGGTGGCACAGGCACCAAGGTGCCTAACTGAGAGGTCGGCGGGGAGGCCAGTCACACTGGGAGCCGGCACCACAGCCTCTGGATCGCAGCTGAACGTGCCACTAGAGGGCTGGCTTTCACAAGCACAGCCTGCAAAAAGACCTGCTAGAGCCATTATATAGATAGTACTGTATGTATCCAAGCAGGATACATACTACCGGGGACCTTGTGCTGCTCATGCTACGAACAGGTGGACCCATCTGCTACTCAGAGGATTTGAATCCCTGGGCCTTCCAATCTTACGCCCTCCCTCCATGTGCACTTTCCATGAATATATATATATAAGTATATAGGACACCTCTATATGACCTTTGTATTGACCAGAAGATTTACAGGGAACTATGGAAGGCAGGAATGTTTGAACACATGTCTCTGCAGACAGATGAAGGTGAACACAGTATTGAAATGCGTTTGCCTTACACAGCTAAAGCCATGGAAAGCCGTAAGGATGAATTTACCATTATCTCCGTACTAGCTGTAGCTCTGGGTGAGTTAAAGGGATAGGAATTTGGAAAACTTTTCGGTAAATATCTAGCAGATCATAGTGATCTCTTTGTGGTTTCTTCTGACTTCTGCCACTGGAGCCAAAGGTTCCGTTACAGTTACTATGATGAATCCTAGGAAGAGATTTATAGATCCACTGAACGTCTAGGTAAAATGGGTATGAGGGTTATAGAACAATTAGACCCTGTATCTTTAAGCAATTACTTGAAGAAATACCATAATACTATATGTGGAAGACATCCCATTGGGATATTATTAAATGCTATTACAGAGCTCCAGAAGAATGGGATGAATATGAGCTGTTCTCCGCCCCCGAATTAAGCCCCGTCAGGCCAGTGCAGAAACTGGCAAGACAGTTCAGCGAGTCGTCCTGCCGGAGCACCCACGGTCCACAGAAGCTCTGACTCCTCAGGGATGCCACCTGCATGCTCCTACTCCTGTTTGGGGTGCCAGCCTAGCCCTTACCAAGACACCGGTCATGGTTTGCGGGGATTCTGAAACCTAAAACCAATAGGAAGTTTCTCTTCTTTTCTAACAGGTGTAGTCCTTCCTTAATTTCAACTCATTAAAAAAATGCTTTATAGTTTGGGGCAGCGGAAGGAGGGCTGACACGAAATATTTTGACAAGAGGACAATGTAACGGTCCCGTTGTGGCAGTTTTTAAAAAGCAACTTGTAGCCCTGGCTGGTGTGGCTCAGTGCATAGAGCTCCGGCCTGTGAACCAAAAGGTTGCCGGTTCGATTCCCAGTGTGGTGCACATGACTGCGTTGCAGACCAGGTCCCCAGCGGGGGGCCGCGTGAGATGCAACCACACGTTGATGTTTCTCTCCCTCCCTTACCCTCTCTAAAGATACCTAAGTAAAGTGTAACTTGTAAAGCATTGGCGGTATCCTCAATTTGCACTCGTTGCAGACTTGTGCACATATTTTCCGCTTTCAGAATAGTTTTTGCAAATGGTACGCAAACAAGAGGTGGAAGCTTTTTAATTAAAAAAAAAAATTGCCTTTATCCATGATCTGTATGAGAATATAATCAATCCCCAATTATAGTCAATAACTGCCCGTGTTATTGACAGATATCTTCTATTTTAGTTGCTAATAAAAACTACTCAAAATAGTGAACTCAAAAAAATTAAAAAAAAAAAAAGACACAGAAAGGAAGAAAAGAACATTCTGCACTGTCCACATGGTAAAACAAACGTGAAAGTCGAGAACTTCAAGCATGGGTCACTACCTAATCACTGTTTAGTCCGCAGAACCCAACCACCTTTGCCAGATATGCCAAAGTCTTGTTTTTCACTGAATTTTTTTGTTTTGGAAATCCGTAAGTGTGGTTATGTTACCTGTACAATTTTTTTTTTTTTAAGATTTTATTTATCTTTAGAGAGGGGAAGGGAGGGAGAGAGGGAGAGAAACAACGTGTGGCCGCCTCTGGAGCGCCCCCCACCGGGGACCCAGCCCGCAACCCAGTCATGCGCCCGGAACGGGAACCGAACCGGCGACCCCCTGATCCGCAGGCCGGCGCTCAGTCCCCTGAGTCCCACCAGCCAGGGCCTTTACAAATTTTTTTAATGTTCATAAACTATATCACACAAATAAAATAAAAATTAATTCATTTAACAATGAGCTCTGACTACCAGTGAACGGCAGACTTTCTCAGGTGTGCAGCTGAGCAAGGGGGAGCCCTCATTCCGACTGCCCACCCAGAAATACTTTCAGAAGGGAGGGGCGATACAGGTGGAGGTTTGCAAAGTGCAAAAAAGTTCAGGTCCTGAAAGAGCTCCATCCGCTCCCTGCCTTTGGGGCGTCCCACAGGATTCTGCCCTCCTCCGCGGGCAAAATCGGGTACAACAGGACTCCTGCACAGATCGCTAAGATTGCAACGTCCGTAGCGGCCACCAGGGGATGACAAGCTACCCGTTTCTCAAGGGCCGAAGCGCGAAAAGCACCCCACCAGAGCCGGGTCCGGGCGTTCCCGGGACCCACAGTTTGGGACGGGCACGCTGCCACCGGGGCGGCTCCATCCACAGCCCAGACACGCACGCACCGGGTGGGACTCCGGGCGCGTGCGGGGGCCGGGGTGCCCCCACCGCAGAGGCCTTTCGGCGGGGACCCAGAGACCACGCCCCCCGCCGCCCCCGCCCGCCCCCGGCCCCCAGACGATCGCCCCCGGCGGTCGGGGGTGAGCTGGGCGTCTGTCTGTCTTGATCGCACCCTCCCCTCCCCCTTCCGAAACACTCGGCGGAGCCGAGGGGGAAGAGTGTGGGCGCGGGGCCCGCCACCGCAGCGGGGACGCGGCAGCCCGGCCCGCCCCGGCCCGCCCCGCCCCGCGGGGGACCTGCCGCTTCAGTCCGCGTCCGCCCCGGGGCGCGCGCGGGCGGAGGTCTGTCCCGACGCAGGGACACAGGGGAGGACGGCGACGCCCCGATCCGCTCCCCGCCGCGACCCGCCCGAGCGCCCCCCCGGCACCCAGGGGCCCGGGGAGCGCGGAGAGGCGGGGACCGGAGGGCGGCGCGGGGCCCTGAGAGATTTCTCGCCCCACGCCGGCGAGGCGGGGTGTCCGAGAGACCCGGCGTGCGGCTTCACCAAGTGCTTCGGGAGCACCGGCCAGAGGCGCGTCCCCGCACCTCGCGCCGCTCCTTCGGCGTCCAGACCGGACGGGCCTGGCAGGTCCGGGCCCGGATCCCGCCTCGGCCGCGGAACCGCTGCGGGGCCCTAGTCGGCGACCTCCCCCTCCCAACTGCTTTCCTCGCCCGCGCGAAGGAGACACAGACACAGGGGAGGCGCTCGAGGAGGGGCCAAGCCTTTATTCGCCTGCCGGTCCCGGGCTCCGCTCCCCGCCGGGCTCAGAAGATCTTCAGCGACTGCAGCTGCAGGTCCCCGCCCACCTCGGCGACGCGCACGCGCCCCGGCGGGAGGCGGTAGCGGAAGTGGTGGTACTCCGCGTCCCCGACCACCGCCTGCGGGCCGGGCGCGCGCGTCAGTCCCGGCTGCCCAGGCCGCCGCCGGCCGGCGCCCGGCGCCC
The DNA here is from genome assembly GCF_021234165.1 of Pteronotus mesoamericanus. NCBI lineage: Eukaryota > Metazoa > Chordata > Mammalia > Chiroptera > Mormoopidae > Pteronotus > Pteronotus mesoamericanus. Next base: position 9,872,536 of record NW_026555307.1, read on the forward strand.
CGGGCAGCCGCGCCCCGCGCCGGGCCCCAAGTCCCCAGTGGGGACACGCGCGAGGCTGCCCTCGAAGCCCCCGTCCCGAGGACCGTTGGCCCCCCCAGTGCTTACTAAGTGTTGGCGGCGGGCCGGGTGTTACTGGCCCGAACCCGGCGCCCGCGGCCCCAGCGCGGTGAACGGCTGGGCGGTGCAGGGACCGCGGCGGCCGCTCCTTCCTGGGCTTGTTTCTGGGCCCTGTCTCCCAGCCCATCCTTGCCCCCGGGGCACAGGCCCAACCTCAGGCGCAGATGAACGGGGAGCGGGGTCTGGGGTGGAAGTGGGGGCCACGCCTCGCCGCTAGGACACCCTCCCTCCCTCCGGACACTTCCCTCTTACTGGCTTTGTCCTTGCCCCTGCAACATACCTGCCCCTCTGACACTACTGAGGTCGCTCCAGGAGAGGGAGAGCGATGAGGACGCCCCGCCCAGCTGCCCAGCTGCCCAGCTGCCCAGCTGCCCAGCCTCGCTGTGCCTTTGCTCCACAACTCCACCCAGGGCCTTGCCAGCCTTCCCCAACCCCAGGAGAGGGACCTGGGTCTTGGCGCCCACCCCCGTGGCAGTGTCGCACCTTGAAGCCTTCCTCAGTAGCGATGAGGAGCACTTCGAAGGGCTGCCCACGCTGAAAGGGAAGGCCGTGGCCGCGCTCCTCCTGGCCCCAGGCGCCGCGCTCCTTGGTGTTGAAGACCACCACGGACTCGTCCAACCGGGGGGTTGAAATGCAGGGCAGCCTCAGCACCCTCCTGGTCGCACAGCAGGTTTACATGAAACCTGGTGAATGGAGGGTGGGGGTGAGGGGTGGCAGGGAATAAACGTCAGGAGCCATGAACCACCCAGAGCACCAAGGGCCAATGAATCTTTAAGACTTAACACTGAGCACACCCAAATTGACAGGGACCAGAGTATGTCACACACCACAGCGGGTGTGGACTGGGGGACAAGGAACCCAGATTCCAGGCGGGACAAACACGTATTGGGCACACATCCGCCAAGCAAGGATCACCATGCTCTGGCCCGGGTCCCCCTCATTCCCAGGGTCTGGGAGCTGCCAAGGAGTCGTGGTGCTGATGACCAGGGCGCTCCAGAATCCCAGGGAACGCCCCCAATTCTCAAATGGCTGAGAACAATACCAGGGGCCCCAATATTTACGGGAACCGAACTTCCCAGGAAGCCTGAAGTTTCCAGACACAGGAAATCATACAATTTATTGTATAGGCCACCCAGACGGCCAGGGCACCTCCAGGTCACAGGACATGTTCCAGAGTCCCTGGCGACTCAGTTGGAAAGCCAGAGAACTATAGGTAGGAACCCCGAAATGGCTTTGGAGCCCCCAGATTCTTAGTGACCCGAGCTCCACGATCAGGGGGCACATTTATAAAAAGGACACATCAGATTCCAAAAGGTTGGTAATGGCCTGGGGATTCCAAACCCTGGCGGGCAAAGGTGGCCGTGGGCCCTCACCTCTGGGCCGTAAGGAGTCCGGGTGAGCTGGGCTGAGACCTCCCACCCCTTACCTCTGGAACCTGGGGTCACACTGGAGTCTCACCTGCTAGCGTTGTCGGGGACAACACCACGAATTCTCATCACGGTGCCCACTCTGACACCCTCCGGCAGCGAGGTCCTGTGGGGCACATTCTGCAAGAGCCCGGGTAGGAGGGGGCAAGTGACCCGGGGAGACCGAGGAGAGGGGCCGATGTTTCACCCCAGGGACAACGCGGCCAGGACCCAGACCAGCACAGTCAAGAGAGAAAGAAGCAAGGAGAGTGAGACCCAGGGAAAGAGTTGCTAAGTGAAGCGCAAGGAATTAAGAGAAAAATATTCAGAGAGGGAAACCAAGAGGAGGCACCAAGAGGACATGGGAGCAATGAGGTGGGTGGGTCCACCCGGAAGGCAGAGCCCCAGCACGGCACAGCACAGCCAGCCGACCACCCACTTTCTTCTTTGAAACAGGAGACCTCAGCCAGACCCCAGCCAGGCCCCTAGTCTGGTGCAGCCTTAGGTCCAAGACCCTCCGACCCTCAGGCCCTAGAGTACTCACAGAGCTCCCGGCCATGGCTGGGACGGTGGGACAGGCAACGGTGGTGGTGGTGGGTATGGCTGCTGGAACCTTAAGTAAAAGCAGGGCGTGGCAGGGCCTGATGACTCACCCCCCTCTCTTTCCACACCCACCGCCCACACCTGGCACAGACCCTGGCCCTGGGGCTTGGGTGGCCCAGCACCCTCCCACCCTCCTCCACTCACTGAAGGTTCCCAGGTGAACTGCCCCTCTCCTTTGAGCTAATAATGACAGAAATAGTTAAAAATAATAATGATAACAACAACAGGAGCAAAGAAGACTCATTGAGCCACCATCTGTCCAGCCCTATCTTCCTGCTGCCTGGCACAGAGAAAGACCCATTTTGTCTTTGGAAACTTGAGTCCTGAGAGGCTAAGCCGGGGGTTGGAACTCCGACCCCTCCCTCCCAGGTTAGGACCTGCTGCGTGGGACTAAGGGTTTTTTTCTCCCCTGAAACTCCAGTTTATGCTTCTGGAACGTGACAGAAGCTCCAAGGGGCAGGATTTTTGCCTGACTTTCAATGCCGTGGTGCCCTGGTGCCCAGGGCAGTGCCTGGCACACAGTAAGTGCTCAGTAAATAGGGGCAAAAAAAGGAAAAGAAATAACAACCACTGTCATTTGCTAAGCCTCTGGGCCTGGCCCGCGCTTGCAAGAGACCGATGAGGGACGGGCATGGACCCCCCCAAACTCCCCGTTTTGCAGTCAAGGAGACTGAGGCTCAGAAAGGGGAAGCAATTCGCCCAATGCGCACAGCTGTGCAATACCATGGTGACTGTGTCTGTGGCTTTCTTCCTCCCCGGAAGCCCCTGTCTTGTTTATTCTGTGTCTGTGAATGCCCTAGGCCTCGGTGTCCCTCCATCTCTCCCTGTCTCTGACCTGGCCTTCCGTGAGCTCCTGCCCTGTTTCTCTCGCTTGTTCCACATCCCAGAACTACTACCACTCTCCCAACTAATTTCAGGACAAGGGGTGGAGTGTGTGTGGGGGGGAGGGGGTGGTCCTAGGACCTACGCACCCCCAGACCAAGGGAGAGAACACTGTGAGACGCCCCCCCCCATCCAGGCCCATTTCCAGCCCCCATAGCCCAAGATGCTAGAGAAATCCAGGACAGGAAGAGTGGGGCAGGGAGCGGGGAGAATGCTGAAAGACGGCTCTGGAAGTTGAGGGAGAGGAGGGGTGGGGCAACTAGGCAGAAACCCCTGCTATAGCCTAGCAGCCCTCCTCTCCTTTTTCACCCCTTCGCTGTCGCCCCATCCTGCCTCACCCCACAGAAGGAAGAGGCCTGGGGCAGGGAAGGCTCCGGAATGGAAACTTTGGGTGGAGACAAGTAGATCCAGCACCTCCCGCACCAGCACCGCCCTCCCACACTCCCCCCAGGCCTCCCAGACCCTCCCCAGGTGCTGGTGCAGGTGGGGCAGCAAGGGCCTTGGTGAGGGAGGATGGGCAGCTGCATTTAGGTGAGGGCTGCAAAGCTCCCCAAACTCCCCATTTTGCAGAGAAGGAAACTCAGGCCTAGAGAGGGGTCTCCTCTCAGCCAAGGCCCCCCAGCCAGGAGGGGGCCAGGCCCGGGCTGGAGTCCGGGGCTGTGGGCCAAGGGCATGTCATCACAATTTAAACGGAAAGGATGGCGGGGTTCGAGGTTGTAGCCCCAACAGCTTGGGGTGGAGACATCCCCAGAATGATGGGCTCCACGGCTCCGACCAATGAGGGCGACCATTTCTTGTTCCATCTGTACTGCTACTGTATCCTAATGACACATCTCCCAGATTGCCTCACCGTGGCTGGATATTTCTTCACAGGCTGTCAACCTGCAAGTCCAAACTTGACTTTGGTGTGGGGCCAGATGCTTGCTTTCAAATCTGCGACCAGTGGGATTTCTGGTTCGTGTCTGATAACCCGTGATGATTCTTGTTCATTTGTGTAGACTATCTTCATATCGGTGCTGGAAATACGTTTTCGGGAGCATTGTTTTTCACTTCCCAATAAGTAGTGAATGTATTTATTTCCCAAGACCCTTTACTCCCAAGCTCTACACCACATTCGTGAATCGCGTGGATTTTGCAGAATACTTCGACGAGCTTTGTCGAATACATAGACCACCTGTGCAGCCACCGCCCCAACCCAGCTGCTTCCAGTCCCGGAAACAACAGCCCCCCGCCACCTGCCCCAGGACACCATGTCCCCCCTCAGCGTTCCGCAGGCTCAAGTTCATTTGCTGTGGAAATAAAGAAGAGGGGTGGCCAGCAGGCTGAGTTTGCTGACTTTCGCCCTCCTTCAGGAAAGAATTCTGCTGGGAAGGAGCTAAGTGTACGCACAGTCGTTGCAGGAGTTGAAACCTCACGCTCTGTCAGTGTCAGCTTCCTGGTGATTTGGAGCTGTGTTTTCGCGCACAGTGGAGATAATCCAGGGGCTGCTTCGGTTTTGTCCATGAACTCTCAAAAAAAAAAAAACAAACCCCCAAAAAACCCAAAACCAAACAACAACAACAACAAACCAACAAAAAACAAAAATGCAAAAACAGAAAATGATACATTCAAAAATGTGACTTTTTTTCTTAAGTGAGGAAGCCCACTTGGGAACCTTAATTTCTATTTAAAAATATAGTAAGTTGTACCAATGCAGTCCCTGCCAAGGTCATCCTTTTCTGTCATGTTTTGTTGCTTAATAAATTTATTTCATTAAACCCTCTTCAATATTTTAGGCTGCATGGAGGAATTTTGCTTTAGATTAAATTTGAAGTATTCACGTCTTTCCCACAGGCCTTTCTATCAAGTTCAACACTAGGGGCAATTGTGGAAAAGTAACTAAATTGATGTGCAGGGAGGCTGAGGGAAGATAAGAATTATTTTCACACGGTCCATTTGTACACAGTCCTCTAGAGTCTCACTGTGATGAAAAGCCTGTGACCTTCCTTCTAGCACTTTCCTTCTGGACGGGCGTTTTTCACAAGGGAGTTTTCAATTCCCGATTTCAAGAAGAAAAGGGGAGACAGGAATGCCCTTCTGGTACCTGCTGTTTTGCAAGTCCCTTTAGCTCGAATAGTCCTTATGTCAAAGGGCTTATTTTGGGCTGGCGTATTTTGCCAGCCTCAACATCCACACACGTTTTATCCATCTGTATTTACTACTCTTTTTATGTATTTATGCTCATCAGTCACAGAAGGGCACATACTGTAGGATTCCATCCATCCAAGGTCCCTGGCGTAGTCACGTTCACGGGGACAGAAAGTAGAATGGTGGTGGCCAGGGGCAGGGCGGGGCGGAGGGCGGGGCTGGGAGTGGGGAGTAGGGAGTGGGGAGTGGGGAGTGATGTTCAGCGCGTCCGGTACCTGCCGGTGCGGAGACTGGATGTGGGTCGGGGAAGGTGCAAACGTCTGGAGATAGACGGTGTGGCGGTGTGGGACAACAGGGAAGGACTTAAAAACGCACAGAATAAACTTGAGTAAGTTCAAAAATGGTTACGAGGTAAGTATTATGTTACTTATAATTTAACACAATAAACACTTTACTAAAAAGGAAACATTGTCCCCACCCCCAAATAAATGCCCAGTCATGAAATTATTAGCTCAAAAGTACCCCTCTAATTCCAACCCAAGGTCACACGTTCATGGTCTTTGCCCCTTTTCCGTACCTGTAGCCCACTCCGGTGAGTGCGAGAGAGCGGCCCTGGTCTGCCATCCTGACACCGACCAGGCACCAGGCACTTCCTCCCCGGGGGACCCCCTCCTGGCCCTGCTGGATGTAGCACCTCTCAGTGGGCCCTGCCCCTGCACAGACACCTCTTCCCTGCTGGGGGCTGGGTGCCCCCTCTCCTGCTGCCCTCTTTACCCCCCAGCCCCACATCCTGAGGGTCAGCCCTCTGCTGAGCCTCCTGCTCACCTGCTCCTCTGTCGCCCCAGCTGGACGCAGACCCGAGGGAAGAGCCCACTCAGGCCCACGTGGCCTCCCTACCCCCAGGGATGCAGCCCTTGCTCACCCACCTAAGGGCTGTAGGGCCCAAGAGTCCGACGGAGGAAGGAAAGGAAGGACGGAAGAGGAGGAGAAGGAGGGGCAATGGCGTATTGGCAACTCGAGCATGGGAATTCCAAGAATTCCTGACTTGGAGACTTCATTGGGCAATGGAAGTACTTCAAATTTAATCTAAAGCAAAATTCCTCCATGCAGCCTAAAATATTGAAGAGGGTTTAATGAAATAAATTTATTAAGCAACAAAACATGACAGAAAAGGATGACCTTGGCAGGGACTGCATTGGTACAACTTACTATATTTTTAAATAGAAATTAAGGTTCCCAAGTGGGCTTCCTCACTTAAGAAAAAAAGTCACATTTTTGAATGTATCATTTTCTGTTTTTGCATTTTTGTTTTTTGTTGGTTTGTTGTTGTTGTTGTTTGGTTTTGGGTTTTTTGGGGTTTGTTTTTTTTTTTTTGAGAGTTCATGGACAAAACCGAAGCAGCCCCTGGATTATCTCCACTGTGCGCGAAAACACAGCTCCAAATCACCAGGAAGCTGACACTGACAGAGCGTGAGGTTTCAACTCCTGCAACGACTGTGCGTACACTTAGCTCCTTCCCAGCAGAATTCTTTCCTGAAGGAGGGCGAAAGTCAGCAAACTCAGCCTGCTGGCCACCCCTCTTCTTTATTTCCACAGCAAATGAACTTGAGCCTGCGGAACGCTGAGGGGGGACATGGTGTCCTGGGGCAGGTGGCGGGGGGCTGTTGTTTCCGGGACTGGAAGCAGCTGGGTTGGGGCGGTGGCTGCACAGGTGGTCTATGTATTCGACAAAGCTCGTCGAAGTATTCTGCAAAATCCACGCGATTCACGAATGTGGTGTAGAGCTTGGGAGTAAAGGGTCTTGGGAAATAAATACATTCACTACTTATTGGGAAGTGAAAAACAATGCTCCCGAAAACGTATTTCCAGCACCGATATGAAGATAGTCTACACAAATGAACAAGAATCATCACGGGTTATCAGACACGAACCAGAAATCCCACTGGTCGCAGATTTGAAAGCAAGCATCTGGCCCCACACCAAAGTCAAGTTTGGACTTGCAGGTTGACAGCCTGTGAAGAAATATCCAGCCACGGTGAGGCAATCTGGGAGATGTGTCATTAGGATACAGTAGCAGTACAGATGGAACAAGAAATGGTCGCCCTCATTGGTCGGAGCCGTGGAGCCCATCATTCTGGGGATGTCTCCACCCCAAGCTGTTGGGGCTACAACCTCGAACCCCGCCATCCTTTCCGTTTAAATTGTGATGACATGCCCTTGGCCCACAGCCCCGGACTCCAGCCCGGGCCTGGCCCCCTCCTGGCTGGGGGGCCTTGGCTGAGAGGAGACCCCTCTCTAGGCCTGAGTTTCCTTCTCTGCAAAATGGGGAGTTTGGGGAGCTTTGCAGCCCTCACCTAAATGCAGCTGCCCATCCTCCCTCACCAAGGCCCTTGCTGCCCCACCTGCACCAGCACCTGGGGAGGGTCTGGGAGGCCTGGGGGGAGTGTGGGAGGGCGGTGCTGGTGCGGGAGGTGCTGGATCTACTTGTCTCCACCCAAAGTTTCCATTCCGGAGCCTTCCCTGCCCCAGGCCTCTTCCTTCTGTGGGGTGAGGCAGGATGGGGCGACAGCGAAGGGGTGAAAAAGGAGAGGAGGGCTGCTAGGCTATAGCAGGGGTTTCTGCCTAGTTGCCCCACCCCTCCTCTCCCTCAACTTCCAGAGCCGTCTTTCAGCATTCTCCCCGCTCCCTGCCCCACTCTTCCTGTCCTGGATTTCTCTAGCATCTTGGGCTATGGGGGCTGGAAATGGGCCTGGATGGGGGGGGGCGTCTCACAGTGTTCTCTCCCTTGGTCTGGGGGTGCGTAGGTCCTAGGACCACCCCCTCCCCCCCACACACACTCCACCCCTTGTCCTGAAATTAGTTGGGAGAGTGGTAGTAGTTCTGGGATGTGGAACAAGCGAGAGAAACAGGGCAGGAGCTCACGGAAGGCCAGGTCAGAGACAGGGAGAGATGGAGGGACACCGAGGCCTAGGGCATTCACAGACACAGAATAAACAAGACAGGGGCTTCCGGGGAGGAAGAAAGCCACAGACACAGTCACCATGGTATTGCACAGCTGTGCGCATTGGGCGAATTGCTTCCCCTTTCTGAGCCTCAGTCTCCTTGACTGCAAAACGGGGAGTTTGGGGGGGTCCATGCCCGTCCCTCATCGGTCTCTTGCAAGCGCGGGCCAGGCCCAGAGGCTTAGCAAATGACAGTGGTTGTTATTTCTTTTCCTTTTTTTGCCCCTATTTACTGAGCACTTACTGTGTGCCAGGCACTGCCCTGGGCACCAGGGCACCACGGCATTGAAAGTCAGGCAAAAATCCTGCCCCTTGGAGCTTCTGTCACGTTCCAGAAGCATAAACTGGAGTTTCAGGGGGAGAAAAAACCCTTAGTCCCACGCAGCAGGTCCTAACCTGGGAGGGAGGGGTCGGAGTTCCAACCCCCGGCTTAGCCTCTCAGGACTCAAGTTTCCAAAGACAAAATGGGTCTTTCTCTGTGCCAGGCAGCAGGAAGATAGGGCTGGACAGATGGTGGCTCAATGAGTCTTCTTTGCTCCTGTTGTTGTTATCATTATTATTTTTAACTATTTCTGTCATTATTAGCTCAAAGGAGAGGGGCAGTTCACCTGGGAACCTTCAGTGAGTGGAGGAGGGTGGGAGGGTGCTGGGCCACCCAAGCCCCAGGGCCAGGGTCTGTGCCAGGTGTGGGCGGTGGGTGTGGAAAGAGAGGGGGGGTGAGTCATCAGGCCCTGCCACGCCCTGCTTTTACTTAAGGTTCCAGCAGCCATACCCACCACCACCACCGTTGCCTGTCCCACCGTCCCAGCCATGGCCGGGAGCTCTGTGAGTACTCTAGGGCCTGAGGGTCGGAGGGTCTTGGACCTAAGGCTGCACCAGACTAGGGGCCTGGCTGGGGTCTGGCTGAGGTCTCCTGTTTCAAAGAAGAAAGTGGGTGGTCGGCTGGCTGTGCTGTGCCGTGCTGGGGCTCTGCCTTCCGGGTGGACCCACCCACCTCATTGCTCCCATGTCCTCTTGGTGCCTCCTCTTGGTTTCCCTCTCTGAATATTTTTCTCTTAATTCCTTGCGCTTCACTTAGCAACTCTTTCCCTGGGTCTCACTCTCCTTGCTTCTTTCTCTCTTGACTGTGCTGGTCTGGGTCCTGGCCGCGTTGTCCCTGGGGTGAAACATCGGCCCCTCTCCTCGGTCTCCCCGGGTCACTTGCCCCCTCCTACCCGGGCTCTTGCAGAATGTGCCCCACAGGACCTCGCTGCCGGAGGGTGTCAGAGTGGGCACCGTGATGAGAATTCGTGGTGTTGTCCCCGACAACGCTAGCAGGTGAGACTCCAGTGTGACCCCAGGTTCCAGAGGTAAGGGGTGGGAGGTCTCAGCCCAGCTCACCCGGACTCCTTACGGCCCAGAGGTGAGGGCCCACGGCCACCTTTGCCCGCCAGGGTTTGGAATCCCCAGGCCATTACCAACCTTTTGGAATCTGATGTGTCCTTTTTATAAATGTGCCCCCTGATCGTGGAGCTCGGGTCACTAAGAATCTGGGGGCTCCAAAGCCATTTCGGGGTTCCTACCTATAGTTCTCTGGCTTTCCAACTGAGTCGCCAGGGACTCTGGAACATGTCCTGTGACCTGGAGGTGCCCTGGCCGTCTGGGTGGCCTATACAATAAATTGTATGATTTCCTGTGTCTGGAAACTTCAGGCTTCCTGGGAAGTTCGGTTCCCGTAAATATTGGGGCCCCTGGTATTGTTCTCAGCCATTTGAGAATTGGGGGCGTTCCCTGGGATTCTGGAGCGCCCTGGTCATCAGCACCACGACTCCTTGGCAGCTCCCAGACCCTGGGAATGAGGGGGACCCGGGCCAGAGCATGGTGATCCTTGCTTGGCGGATGTGTGCCCAATACGTGTTTGTCCCGCCTGGAATCTGGGTTCCTTGTCCCCCAGTCCACACCCGCTGTGGTGTGTGACATACTCTGGTCCCTGTCAATTTGGGTGTGCTCAGTGTTAAGTCTTAAAGATTCATTGGCCCTTGGTGCTCTGGGTGGTTCATGGCTCCTGACGTTTATTCCCTGCCACCCCTCACCCCCACCCTCCATTCACCAGGTTTCATGTAAACCTGCTGTGCGACCAGGAGGGTGCTGAGGCTGCCCTGCATTTCAACCCCCGGTTGGACGAGTCCGTGGTGGTCTTCAACACCAAGGAGCGCGGCGCCTGGGGCCAGGAGGAGCGCGGCCACGGCCTTCCCTTTCAGCGTGGGCAGCCCTTCGAAGTGCTCCTCATCGCTACTGAGGAAGGCTTCAAGGTGCGACACTGCCACGGGGGTGGGCGCCAAGACCCAGGTCCCTCTCCTGGGGTTGGGGAAGGCTGGCAAGGCCCTGGGTGGAGTTGTGGAGCAAAGGCACAGCGAGGCTGGGCAGCTGGGCAGCTGGGCAGCTGGGCAGCTGGGCGGGGCGTCCTCATCGCTCTCCCTCTCCTGGAGCGACCTCAGTAGTGTCAGAGGGGCAGGTATGTTGCAGGGGCAAGGACAAAGCCAGTAAGAGGGAAGTGTCCGGAGGGAGGGAGGGTGTCCTAGCGGCGAGGCGTGGCCCCCACTTCCACCCCAGACCCCGCTCCCCGTTCATCTGCGCCTGAGGTTGGGCCTGTGCCCCGGGGGCAAGGATGGGCTGGGAGACAGGGCCCAGAAACAAGCCCAGGAAGGAGCGGCCGCCGCGGTCCCTGCACCGCCCAGCCGTTCACCGCGCTGGGGCCGCGGGCGCCGGGTTCGGGCCAGTAACACCCGGCCCGCCGCCAACACTTAGTAAGCACTGGGGGGGGCCAACGGTCCTCGGGACGGGGGCTTCGAGGGCAGCCTCGCGCGTGTCCCCACTGGGGACTTGGGGCCCGGCGCGGGGCGCGGCTGCCCGGGGCGCCGGGCGCCGGCCGGCGGCGGCCTGGGCAGCCGGGACTGACGCGCGCGCCCGGCCCGCAGGCGGTGGTCGGGGACGCGGAGTACCACCACTTCCGCTACCGCCTCCCGCCGGGGCGCGTGCGCGTCGCCGAGGTGGGCGGGGACCTGCAGCTGCAGTCGCTGAAGATCTTCTGAGCCCGGCGGGGAGCGGAGCCCGGGACCGGCAGGCGAATAAAGGCTTGGCCCCTCCTCGAGCGCCTCCCCTGTGTCTGTGTCTCCTTCGCGCGGGCGAGGAAAGCAGTTGGGAGGGGGAGGTCGCCGACTAGGGCCCCGCAGCGGTTCCGCGGCCGAGGCGGGATCCGGGCCCGGACCTGCCAGGCCCGTCCGGTCTGGACGCCGAAGGAGCGGCGCGAGGTGCGGGGACGCGCCTCTGGCCGGTGCTCCCGAAGCACTTGGTGAAGCCGCACGCCGGGTCTCTCGGACACCCCGCCTCGCCGGCGTGGGGCGAGAAATCTCTCAGGGCCCCGCGCCGCCCTCCGGTCCCCGCCTCTCCGCGCTCCCCGGGCCCCTGGGTGCCGGGGGGGCGCTCGGGCGGGTCGCGGCGGGGAGCGGATCGGGGCGTCGCCGTCCTCCCCTGTGTCCCTGCGTCGGGACAGACCTCCGCCCGCGCGCGCCCCGGGGCGGACGCGGACTGAAGCGGCAGGTCCCCCGCGGGGCGGGGCGGGCCGGGGCGGGCCGGGGCGGGCCGGGCTGCCGCGTCCCCGCTGCGGTGGCGGGCCCCGCGCCCACACTCTTCCCCCTCGGCTCCGCCGAGTGTTTCGGAAGGGGGAGGGGAGGGTGCGATCAAGACAGACAGACGCCCAGCTCACCCCCGACCGCCGGGGGCGATCGTCTGGGGGCCGGGGGCGGGCGGGGGCGGCGGGGGGCGTGGTCTCTGGGTCCCCGCCGAAAGGCCTCTGCGGTGGGGGCACCCCGGCCCCCGCACGCGCCCGGAGTCCCACCCGGTGCGTGCGTGTCTGGGCTGTGGATGGAGCCGCCCCGGTGGCAGCGTGCCCGTCCCAAACTGTGGGTCCCGGGAACGCCCGGACCCGGCTCTGGTGGGGTGCTTTTCGCGCTTCGGCCCTTGAGAAACGGGTAACTTGTCATCCCCTGGTGGCCGCTACGGACGTTGCAATCTTAGCGATCTGTGCAGGAGTCCTGTTGTACCCGATTTTGCCCGCGGAGGAGGGCAGAATCCTGTGGGACGCCCCAAAGGCAGGGAGCGGATGGAGCTCTTTCAGGACCTGAACTTTTTTGCACTTTGCAAACCTCCACCTGTATCGCCCCTCCCTTCTGAAAGTATTTCTGGGTGGGCAGTCGGAATGAGGGCTCCCCTTGCTCAGCTGCACACCTGAGAAAGTCTGCCGTTCACTGGTAGTCAGAGCTCATTGTTAAATGAATTAATTTTTATTTTATTTGTGTGATATAGTTTATGAACATTAAAAAAATTTGTAAAGGCCCTGGCTGGTGGGACTCAGGGGACTGAGCGCCGGCCTGCGGATCAGGGGGTCGCCGGTTCGGTTCCCGTTCCGGGCGCATGACTGGGTTGCGGGCTGGGTCCCCGGTGGGGGGCGCTCCAGAGGCGGCCACACGTTGTTTCTCTCCCTCTCTCCCTCCCTTCCCCTCTCTAAAGATAAATAAAATCTTTAAAAAAAAAAATTGTACAGGTAACATAACCACACTTACGGATTTCCAAAACAAAAAAATTCAGTGAAAAACAAGACTTTGGCATATCTGGCAAAGGTGGTTGGGTTCTGCGGACTAAACAGTGATTAGGTAGTGACCCATGCTTGAAGTTCTCGACTTTCACGTTTGTTTTACCATGTGGACAGTGCAGAATGTTCTTTTCTTCCTTTCTGTGTCTTTTTTTTTTTTTAATTTTTTTGAGTTCACTATTTTGAGTAGTTTTTATTAGCAACTAAAATAGAAGATATCTGTCAATAACACGGGCAGTTATTGACTATAATTGGGGATTGATTATATTCTCATACAGATCATGGATAAAGGCAATTTTTTTTTTTTAATTAAAAAGCTTCCACCTCTTGTTTGCGTACCATTTGCAAAAACTATTCTGAAAGCGGAAAATATGTGCACAAGTCTGCAACGAGTGCAAATTGAGGATACCGCCAATGCTTTACAAGTTACACTTTACTTAGGTATCTTTAGAGAGGGTAAGGGAGGGAGAGAAACATCAACGTGTGGTTGCATCTCACGCGGCCCCCCGCTGGGGACCTGGTCTGCAACGCAGTCATGTGCACCACACTGGGAATCGAACCGGCAACCTTTTGGTTCACAGGCCGGAGCTCTATGCACTGAGCCACACCAGCCAGGGCTACAAGTTGCTTTTTAAAAACTGCCACAACGGGACCGTTACATTGTCCTCTTGTCAAAATATTTCGTGTCAGCCCTCCTTCCGCTGCCCCAAACTATAAAGCATTTTTTTAATGAGTTGAAATTAAGGAAGGACTACACCTGTTAGAAAAGAAGAGAAACTTCCTATTGGTTTTAGGTTTCAGAATCCCCGCAAACCATGACCGGTGTCTTGGTAAGGGCTAGGCTGGCACCCCAAACAGGAGTAGGAGCATGCAGGTGGCATCCCTGAGGAGTCAGAGCTTCTGTGGACCGTGGGTGCTCCGGCAGGACGACTCGCTGAACTGTCTTGCCAGTTTCTGCACTGGCCTGACGGGGCTTAATTCGGGGGGCGGAGAACAGCTCATATTCATCCCATTCTTCTGGAGCTCTGTAATAGCATTTAATAATATCCCAATGGGATGTCTTCCACATATAGTATTATGGTATTTCTTCAAGTAATTGCTTAAAGATACAGGGTCTAATTGTTCTATAACCCTCATACCCATTTTACCTAGACGTTCAGTGGATCTATAAATCTCTTCCTAGGATTCATCATAGTAACTGTAACGGAACCTTTGGCTCCAGTGGCAGAAGTCAGAAGAAACCACAAAGAGATCACTATGATCTGCTAGATATTTACCGAAAAGTTTTCCAAATTCCTATCCCTTTAACTCACCCAGAGCTACAGCTAGTACGGAGATAATGGTAAATTCATCCTTACGGCTTTCCATGGCTTTAGCTGTGTAAGGCAAACGCATTTCAATACTGTGTTCACCTTCATCTGTCTGCAGAGACATGTGTTCAAACATTCCTGCCTTCCATAGTTCCCTGTAAATCTTCTGGTCAATACAAAGGTCATATAGAGGTGTCCTATATACTTATATATATATATTCATGGAAAGTGCACATGGAGGGAGGGCGTAAGATTGGAAGGCCCAGGGATTCAAATCCTCTGAGTAGCAGATGGGTCCACCTGTTCGTAGCATGAGCAGCACAAGGTCCCCCGGTAGTATGTATCCTGCTTGGATACATACAGTACTATCTATATAATGGCTCTAGCAGGTCTTTTTGCAGGCTGTGCTTGTGAAAGCCAGCCCTCTAGTGGCACGTTCAGCTGCGATCCAGAGGCTGTGGTGCCGGCTCCCAGTGTGACTGGCCTCCCCGCCGACCTCTCAGTTAGGCACCTTGGTGCCTGTGCCACCTCTGGTGCATGAGAATGAATGAGCAGTTAGTGGCCCGGAATATTCTCTCTCTCTCTCTGTGTCTCTCTGTCTCTCTTTTTTTGTACAAACTACAGAGTAAAGTAGTTGAAGGTGAAGAGGCAGCCTGTTGGCAACTTACTTGTAAATGGCTCAGGAAAAAAACTGAACTTTGCACTGTACTTAAAAGTTTTTGTTTGACACTTCAAAAAATATAGAATATACGATAGACTCCCCTAAGGATCCCCTCCAAAATTGTTAAAACAATAAAAATTGTTAAATGGATTTTCTAAATTCAGTATACATAGCCAACACACACTATCAATTGCATTTCCCTACATTAACAACGAACAATCTGAAAATGAAATTAAGGAAACAACGTCACCAAAAGTAATAAACTACTTAGGAATTAACCAAGGAGGTGAAGGACATGTACAATGAAAACTACAAACCATTGCTGAAAGACATTAAAGACACAAATAAATGGACAGACATCCCATGGTCATGACGATATATCTAAGATGTCAATAGTACCCAAAATAGTTTACAGAATTCAGTGCAATCCCAATGAAAATCTCAATGAGTTTTTGCTGAAATAGAAAAACCCATCTCAAAATTCATAGGGGTTCTCAAGGGAACCTGAATAGAGAAAATCTTGAGAAAAAAGGACATGGGTAGAGGACTCAGACTTCTTTATAGCAAAAGTACAGTAATCAAAGCAGTGGGTACCGGCATAAAGACAGCTACGTAGACCAGTGGAATGGAGCAGGAGAGCCTTGAATAGCCCTCAAATGCATGGCCAAGTGATTTTTGACAAGGGTTTCAAGACTGTTCTTGGAAAAAGACAGACCTTTTAACAAATAGTACTAGGAAGGCTGGATACCCATCCACATGAAAAAGAATGCAGTTGGCCTTTTTGTAGTTAACACACCATCTACAAAAAATAATCAAAAATAGATTGAAGACCTAAATATAAAAGGTAAACTATAAAGTTATTGGACAAAAACATAGGACAAAATCTTCATGACTTTGGATTTGACAGTGATTTCTTGGGTATTACACCAAGACACAGGTAGCAAAAGAAAACATAGATAAATCGAAGTTCATGAAAATTTAAAAGGTGTTTTTGTTCATCGAAAGATACTACCAACAGAGTAAAAAGGCAACCCACAAAATTGGAGAAAATATCTTCATGTTACATATCTGATAAGGGGTTAATATCCAGAATAAGTAGTGAACTCTTAAAACTCAACAATAACAACAATATTCACAAATGCACAAAGGACTTGAATAGACGTTTCTCCAAAAAAAAGATACACCAATGGCCAACAAGCACATTAAAAGATGCTCGATATCACGAATCCTTACCCTGGCCAGGTGGCTCAGCTGGTTGGAGTCTCGTCCCATACACCAAAAGGTTTTGTGTTTGATTCTCAAATAAGGCACATACCTAGGTTGTGGGTTTGGGTTTGATCCCCGGGCAGGGAGCATACGAGAGGCAACCAATCAAGACTTCCGAGGTTTCTGTCTCTCACATCAATGTTTCTCTCCCTCTCCACCCCCGCCCTCTCTCTCAAAAATAAAATAAAAGCAATAAGTATGCCCCAGCTGATGTGGCTCAAAAAAACAAAAAGTCAATAAGTATGCCCCAGCTGATGCGGGCATCGCCCCACAAACTGAGAGGTTGTCGGTTCGATTCCTGATCAGTGCAAATGCCTGGGTTGTGGGTTCGGTCCCCGTTTGGGGGCATATGGAAGGCCACCGATTGATGTTTCTCTCTTGTATCAATGCTTCTCTCCCTCTCTTTCTCCTCCCTCTAAATATTAAAGGAAGTATAAGAAAAATCAATCGATTTTTTTTGGTAATGATCTCCCTTCAGATTATAAAATGTATGCAGGATTTTGAATAAGAACTTTAAAATCACCCACAATTTCAATCCTCTGAAATAATCACTCCTAATATATATTAGTGTGTTTCCTTCTAGTCTTTTTCTATAATGATTTACACTATATTTGTGGGAAACTTGGGATTCACATGTATATGAAACCAGAGCAGCCGTTTCATTTTCTTAAAAGTTTGATTCTCATCCAAAGTCTTTAGTTGACTCTGGCTGGTGTGGCTCAGTGGATTGAGCACCCACCTGCAAACCAAGAGGTCACTGGTTTGAATCCCAGTCAGAGCACATGCCTGGGTTGTGGGCCAGGTCCCCTATTGGGGGTGTGAAAGTGGCAACCAATCAATGTATCTCTCCCATTTCAATGTTTCTCTCCCTCTCTTTCTCCCTCTGTTACCCCCTCTCTAAAAATTAAATAAATAAAATCTATTTTCAAATGTTTTTATTGTGCTGAAGTGCATTTTATCAAAATTATTTATTATGGCTTTTGTGTTGTATTTAAGAAATGGCTTATTGTCCTTTTGTGTTGTATTTAAGAAATCTGGCTCTGGCTGGTGTGGCTCAGTGGACTCAGTGCTGGCCTGTGAACCAAAGGGTCACCAGTTTGATTCCCAGTCAAGGCACATGCCTGGGTTGCAGGCCATGTCCCCAGTAGGGGGCATGTGAGAGGCAACCACACATTGATGTTTCTCTCCCTCTCTCTCTCACTCCCTTCCCCTCTCTAAAAATAAATAAATAAAATCTTTTTAAAAAATTATTTAGAAAAAAGACATCTTGCCTATCTCAGGTCACAAAGATTATTTCTTGTGTTTATTTATTTACGAGCTGTTTTTACAGTTTTAGCATTTATGTTTAGGTCTTGATCCATTTTTAGTTAATTTTTGTGAATGGTGTGAGGTAAGGGTTGAAGTTCATTTCTTACCATATGTTGAAATGGCTGTCTTCCCCCATTGAATTAACTTGATAGTTTTGTCAAAAATAAATTGACCATATAAGAGTTGGTTTATTTCTGAACCTTCTCTTTTGATTCATTGATCTATGTGCTTCTACTTCTGCTAGTGCTGCATTCTTGGTTACTGGAGCTTTATAGTAAGTCTTGAAATCATGTAGTTTAAGTACTCTGTTCTTTTCAAAATTGTTTTGATTCTAGGTATTTTTTAAGTTTTATTTTTAAATTATTTATTTATTTACTTATAGACTGAGGGGAAGGGGAGGAGAAAGAGAGGGAGAGAAACAGTAATGTGTGGTTGCCTCTTTCACACCCCATGCTGGCGACCTGGTCTGCAACCCAAGGCATGTGCCCTGACTAGGAATCAAACTGGTGACCCTTTGGGTCACATGCTGGCACGCAATCCACTCAGCTACACTGGCCGGGGAAACTCTAGGTCTTGTTTTAAAGATTTTATTTATTTATTTTCAGAGAGAGGAGGAGAAGGGAGAAGGCGATAAACGTCAATGTGAGAGAGAAACATCAGTTGCTTGACTCTCTTTCTCACTCCAACCGGGGACTGGATCTGCAACTCAGACATGTGCCCCAACAAGGAATCAAACCAGCGACCCTTTGCTTTGTGGAATGACACCCAAACAACTGAGCCACACCAGTCAGGGCTACTCTAGGTCTTTTTGATTTTCAAATAAATTGTAATGAATATTTCTACAAAAATTTTATGAATGTTTCTATGGAGAGAAATAATTTTCTATGTCTTCTCCAGTCAGTTTAGATAATCTGACTTTCTCATACCTTGTCCTCCTCATCTAAGTGCCTAATTTGTAGGCCTACATTTTTCCTAATATTTCCTTGTAATTTTTTGCATTTTCTGTTGGAGTCATTAATGGTGTTCATTCTCGATTTTGGGTGATGATAATTGTTGTGAGGAATGAATGAGTTGATACATGTAAGGCCCTAATGTCAGTGTTTGGGTAGGGGCAGGGTACCTGGATTCATTATGATGGGAGGAGAGAGGGACAGTGTATGACTGAAGCAAGGCAAGAAGAAGCAGAGAGGGAGATGAATGGAGTCACAGACACTCATTAGACACCCTCAGACAGTTTATTAGGGGCTTAGAAGGGAGTCTCATCGGGTCTTTCTCTGTGTTTTCCCAGAGGTTATGGTCTCAGGACTAGATCAGATCTGGACATAGGACAAGGTGACATCACCCTGGATCTCCAGAGTGTCCACCCTCTGGAAGGCCGAAAGCCGATGGGAATAGTCAAAGAAGTGCTGGCCATTGGCATAAACCTTGAAGCGATCCAGGCCACAGCGAATGGACAGCTGCAGGGAGAGGGGCGAGTGTGAGGCCACAGCCAGGGCAGAGGCTTTGCATGGAAAAGGGTAAGAGACTGACTCACATCAAAGAACTGGCCGAAACCAAAGGGGTTGTAGGGGATCTTCTTCTCCTCGGATCCCCATGAGCCGCTCAGATAGCTGTTCCGAACCACAGTGCCCTCAGTCAGGCGGGGATTAATATGGAGAGCCAGGTCCCCTGAGGATCCCACCTTAAAGTTGATGACAAAGCTGGGGGACAGAGAGGGAGATGAGAGTCAGAAGGGGCCAGCACCTGGTTCCCGTAGGGAAGAGGGGCCTGGGGACTAAACTCCTCGGCCTGAGGGAGGAGATGAGCCAAGGACCCTGCCCTCAGTCTAGGTTCTGTACCTCGTGCTTGTGGGGGGTACATAGCCCTTCACTATGATGGTTTTTCGGGCTGTAAGCCCCCCTTGTATTCTTCCTGTAAATGGTACAGGCTGTGGAAAGAGAACATGAGGTCCCATCATCTCTCAGGTCACCAGAAGCCAGATGCAAGGACAAATTTTCAAAGAGGGGCCCATACTCATCCTGGAAAGTGTCCCCAACCTCTGCCCCCTGCCCTACCCTGACCTCCAACTCCTCCTTCTTCCCACATCCAGTCCCAAACACCCTCTGCCTCTCTGTTTCCTGCCCTTTCAGGGCTCCCCATGGATCAGGGCCCCTATTGCCCCCAGGAGTTCTGCTTCCCCACAAATCGCCCACCGCAGAGCCCTAAACTATAGGACTCCTTACCGGGTTAAAGGTTGGGGGTCCCTCCATGGTCTGTGAAGTGAAGAAGAAAATATGTTATTCTATATTATTCAACAAATATTTATGACACACCAGTGCCAAGCAGGTGTATCTCTAGGTGCTGAATTATTACTCCTGGGGATCCAACCTCTTTGACATTCCCAATTCTCACCACTTCCCACCAGATGGGCACAGAGCCCTCTCACTTACAGGCAGTTTATTCAGTGAGGATTGGCAGCTCTGTCCAGGACCCTACACAGACAGAAAAAAAGCAGGAATGGTGAGAAGGGCTGGGGTCCTTCAGTCACCCCAGGACCCCCTCAGGCACGAACTCCCACCTCAAGGGTACTTACTGGATATGCCGGAATAGCCATGGGGGTCTATGGGCACAGAGGGAGAAGGAGGTGGTGAGAGGGACTCCAAACTAAAGCCTAGAGGGTGTCAAGGACGCCTGCCCTGAGGTCTGGTATCAAAGGGTGGCACGCAGATGGCTCATAAATGGGAAAGGACTCACTGTGTTTTGGGATCTCCAATACACAGTGAATCTCTTTCCACCCCTTAGGACAAGCCTGTACCCTCTCCTATCCTGGCTTCCTGCTGTTTCTCATCTGCCCCTCTCCTCCCCCGCACCCTGCAGCAATCCAGAAGCTGCACAATAAAGCATGCACTCCTCCCAGGCCGGCACAAAACCCAGGCTCATCTCGTTCCCAACCACGATTCGCCCCTCTCCACATGCCCAGCACTGGGGCCAGGAGAAGTCCTCAGAACCATCCAGGTTCTTGTCTCTGTCCCTTGTCTGTCTCAGGCTCTCTCAGTCTGTGTGTGTGTGTGTCTCTGTCTCTATCTCTATCTCTGTCTCTGTTATTGTTTCTTGTCCATACCTTCTCACAGGTGGTCCTTTCTACCTGAAACACCTCTCCTTTCCCTAGGTAACTTTTATTCACTGTTTTCTCTTCTTTCTAATGATCTCCTTCCTGTCTTGACTTCCATTTTAAGCCAGCTACTCTGAAGGCCCTTTTCTGAAGGCCTTATCGTTGATTTTTTTAAAAGGCATCGATGAAGCATGATAGTAAAATGAAGCCTGTAGGCTGGTGACCACCTTACAGATAAAGACATTCCTGATGTTTCCTCATCAGGGAGCAGAGGAGTGCTCTGAGCATAGACCCCATGGCTTGGCCACTTGCTGGGCCATGACCTTTGGCAAGTTATTTAAGCTTTCTATGCCTCAGTTCCCACATCTGTAAAATGGGGCTAAGGATCATCAGGGCACTTTCCCGTGGAGGTGCTGGGGGGCTCACAGGTTGAGAGTGTGGAGCTTTCAGGTGAAGGGCATGTCAGGAGTCTGGAGTTAGAGCTTCTTTGAGTAGTCCCAATGAGCGTTTCTGGTGGCCATGCTGGTGGCCAACCTAGAAACTCCCAGGTGGGGTTTCTAGGTTGCTAAGTATGTGTCTGGTCAGCTTTCACAGATGCTGCCCAGTCATTTTCCAAAGAAAGGAATGTTGGACAGTCTGCGGCCTCACCAACAATCGGAATCGTGGGCGTTTCTCCTTGTGGCTCTTCTGCTGAGTGTAGTGGTAGCTGATGGTGATTTTCAGTGAGTTTCCCAGGTGACCAATGATGTTAGGTAAATTCTCATGAACTTAAGTGCTATTCCTGAGGGTTTTGTTCCTCTTTACCTTCACTTCCTGACTCAACTTATATATCTTCTGCCCTGGCCAGTTAGCTCACTTGATTAGAGCATCGTCCCTATCTGCCAAGGTTGCGAGTTTGATCCTGAGTCAGGGCACATACAAGAATCAACCAATGAATGCGTAAATGAGTAGAACAACAAATTGATGTCCTTTTCTCTCTCTCTCCCTCCCTTCCTCTCTTTCTAAAATCAATAAAAAAAATTAAAAAAAAAAAAAAACCTTACACTCTTCCTCTTCTTCCTCCTCCTTCAGGAAGCCCTTTCTTAAGACTCCCCAAAGTTCCTGTATGTCTCCCGTCCTGGCCCTGACCACTTGTGGTCCAACACCATCTGGTGACAGAGTAGACTGTCTTGGTCCTCTGGGTGCATGGCATTACCCAGCAAAGAGTACCAGGAAATAAAAGAATGTGGGAATGAATTAACTGAAGAAGTTAAGAAGAGAGGGAGACATTACACACATGGTTTGAGCTCGGCTGGCCTCCGATGAAATTGATTGATTGAAGCTCCAGGTCCCCATCCACTTGCAGGTGGCTGACCATCTGTGGAGGGAGCCGGTGCCCGAACTCATAAAATGGATTTCCATTTACCACCACCTGGAGGGCATGGTAAGGTCAAAATTAACACCCAATGACCTGGGGAAGATAGAGGCAGGAAATAAGGGTCTTTTAAACTTGGGATCAAAAGTCTTGAGCATGAACTCAGATAGCTTCAGAGTCAGGAATCTTGGAGTCCACAGGTCAGAGGTCAAGCTGGGGTCAAAAGTCAGCTCACAGGTTGGTGGATGGGAGAGAACATAGAATTTAGTCTGAGGATGAAGATCAGGAGAGAATTGAGTCTGAGTTCTAG
Source organism: Pteronotus mesoamericanus (assembly GCF_021234165.1). Classification (NCBI taxonomy): domain Eukaryota; kingdom Metazoa; phylum Chordata; class Mammalia; order Chiroptera; family Mormoopidae; genus Pteronotus; species Pteronotus mesoamericanus. The sequence continues at coordinate 9,894,603 of NW_026555307.1, forward strand.
TTAGAGTAACAAATGAGTCAGGTTGGTCGTCTACCTCTGACATGTCTTACCTGTGTCACTTCACCTCTCTGAGACTTTGTTTCCTCACCTACAAAATGGGGGCAAAGCCTGTCAAGAGCATTGTGCAAATCCTGTGTAGAGCCTTGCCTTGTAATATATCTCAGTGTATGGCTCTGGTTTAGTGCTGAGCAACGGCCATGGGGCCAAGGGCCAGCTCCGCAAGACTGAGTGTTTCCTACATGTTAAGCACTTCCCATTGTGATATCCACACGGTGATTCCCTCAGCAGCTCTGTGAGGCAGGACAAGGGATTGTCCCTGTTGTTCAAGAAAGCAGAGGCTCCAGGGGATAGACTGGCCAGCTCAAGGTCACACACTGGAGAGGGGCAAAGCCCAGTCTCGGATCATTGTCTGTCCAACCTCAAACCATGGTGCTAACCCCCAGCGATGAGGTTAGAAATCTGGTGCCCATAGGAGGGCAAATAAAGTCCAGGTGTGTGTTCCAGCCCAGCAGTTACTCCCTCCTAGGGACTCCTTGCATGAGTCACGTGGGACTCATGTGCATAGGGTGTCTGCTCAGTGTCATTGATGGGGAGCTGGATGCGAGGATGGATCACACTCAGAGTGGGTGTGCCAGGGGCCCTGAACACCATCAAAAGGCGCAGAGCAGGTGGGACAACAACCCAGCAGCTTTAACACACACGCGATACGAGAGAACGGAGCAGAAGGCGACAGCACAGCACTGAGTCCACACAAACTTAAAGAAAACAAAGGCACAAAAATAGATCAAGGTTGAGAGAAGTCAGGAGAAAGGCACCTCCTGGGGTCAAGGGGACTGAGGGTACGTAAGGGGTCATCTGGGGCTGGGGAGGGTTTGTTTTTGGATCTACATACCGGTTACACGGGTGCATTCTCTTTGTGAAAAACAAAGTACATAGTGCGTGTACTTTTCTGTTCCTGGGTCACACTTCAATAGCACATAAAATACTTGTACAATAACAATGAGTCACGATGTGTGGGTCTCATTTGGACCTTGATTCAAACAAACTGTAGAAAACAACAAATACGGCTTTTCTGAGGTGTCTGGAACACTGGCTTGACATGTGGTGACACGAAGGACAAACTGTCAGTTTTTAGGTGTGATCGTGGCAGCATGACTGTGTTTATAAAAGCTGAAATATTTATGAATGAAATTGCATGATACCTGGGGTTTGCTGTTACATCATTTGGGAGGGGAAGTGTGAGGTGAGGCGGGAAGCAGAGTTGACCACGACTGGAGCTGGCGAAGGAGCCCATGGCAGCACTCCCTCGTCTCCTCATGCTCATGCTTCCCTGTGTGTGTGTTGAGAGTTTTCCATGAGAAACAGCAGACGCACATTTCGCAAGAACACAAAGAAACAGATGATAAACACTGAACAGGTTAGAAGCCTCTAGGGGAGGATGCAGGGGCATGAGAAAAAGATAAAAGAAACTTTTTTTAATGGATGGGGAAAGAAGGAAAAGGAAAAAGTGAGCTTGGAAGGAAGGGGGGGAGAGAGAAAAGGAGAGGCGGGAGCAAAGAAGGGAGGGAGGGAGGGAGGGGGAAGGAGAGAGGAGGAGGGAAAGTAGCGGGGGAGGAGAAGCAGGGCGGGGCGAAGGGGGCGGGGAAGAGGGAGGCGGAAGAAGGAGAGGAAGCCCCGCCCTGGAGCTCCTACCTTGTAGTGCTCCGCCAGGACCATGATCACCAGCTCGAAGGGGGCGCCCTTGCGGAAGGGCATGCTCCTTTTCTTCTCCTCGCTGCCCCACTTGCCACCCTGCTGTGAGTTGAAGACCACCTTGTCCCAGCCATCAAAGCGGGGATTGAAGTGAAAGGCGATGTCGGACCCTGGGCTCTGTCCCACCACTAAGTTCACGGAGAACCTGGGGGGACATGAAGAGTTGTTCCCCTGGGCCCACCTGCCAAACCAGCAGACCCTCCTCTGGGAAGCCCTGTCTGTCCCACCTCCCACCTTGTTCCAGGGTTTCTGATGGAGTGACCTTGCCACTGTTGATCCAAAACAGGAGGAGGTGGTTGTGCTCCTGAGTTCCAGGAGGCAGATTCCTACCTCCGCCCCTTCACTCACTCCTTTTCTTTCCTAGAATCCTGGCCCCCACCACCCCGCTCCCCCTAATAGGACTGCCCCTTGGGACTCCTGAGTTCACCCTCAGTCACCATGAGCCAAGGCACTGTCCTAGAAAGCCTTCATCTATTAATTCAAACTGCTTGCTCCATTCCTGGCCCTGTAGATCTTTCCCTCCATGGAGCCAGAGGGAGCCTGTGAGCACCCAAGTCAGAGCACCTCCTCTCACATGAGCATCCCCAAAGTTATTCCATGTGGGCAGGCACATACCGTCACGGGGCTTTTGCGCTGGCTGCTCTTTCTGCCTGGCACGCCCTTTCCTCAGATACACCCCAGCCTCCCTCCCTCACCTCCATTAGGTCTTTGCTGAAATGTCTCCTTCCCAGAGAGGCCTTTCCTGGCCACCCTGTTTAAAGGGACAATGCCATGCCCTCCTCTCCCACATCCATCCATCTGTCTTCCCTCCTTATTTGACTCCGTAGCGCTTATCACCATCTGACATAGTATACATTTATTTATTTTTTATCTGTCTCTTCTACTAGGATGTCAGCTCCATGATCTGTGCTTTGTCTGTGCTGGTGACTGCTCTGTTACAGTGTACAGGCACAAAGAGAAACAATGAGCATAGAAGCAACAATTTCATGACTTCAGGTCAATTATTATTGCCATTTTAAAGCCATAAAAATAAAAGGCTAGGACTTATTTCAGTGCTTACTTTCCAGTTCCACATCGTTTATACACTGAGTCCTCAAAACAATCTCATTTTGCAGATAGGAAACTAAAGTGCACAAAGGTGCAGTAGATTTCCCAGTCACATAGCTGGTGACAGAACTGACCCAGCTCTGGCTTGGCCTGTGATTTTCATTCATGCTATCACATGCATTAGTTCCAATCCAACAGCCCAATTCTGGTGCTACTTCTTATGGTGTGACCCCTGACTTCCCCCCGGCCCCCAGGGCTCCCCTTCTGCTCTGGTCATCAAGCCTTCGACTCCTCAGACCAGAGCCGGTCTTCGGCCATCAGGTGTGGTGGCACAGAGCCACTCCCCAACCAGAGTGGAGGAAGGGAAGAAAGCCAGAAGCTCCCTATTTGCAGCCTCCCTCTCAGCCTAGCCTGGCCTGGGGAGGGTCTTACCTTTTCATGTGTTCGCTAGCCATTCCTTGGATATAAATGGACATCCCCACGCTGAGACCTCCAGGGATGGGCTTGTTGTAGGGCAGAGTCTGTAGAAGGGGTCAGGTGAGGGGCCTCAAAGGCCATCCACCTATTGCAGCCTTTTCCCCTCGTCAAGAAGCCCCCCACTCCCTTAAGCAAGAGAGAGGAAACTAAAGAGTGAGGGGTCGGCATGAAGATGAAGAGGGCCAAGGATTCCTTAAGGATATAAATAGCCTGAGTGACAGGGTGGGCATAAAGGGTCAGTATTGGGTAAATCAGACCAGGGGTTGGGTGGGCACCTCCGAAGTTCAGGGTAAGAGTAAATTGGTGCTTCGAGGTCATGCTGGAGCTAAGCCAGGACCTGGGTTAATGCCTGGGCTAGTATCTCACCGGGTTGTAGGTGGGCTGGTAGCCGGGTGCAGGGACAAAGGCCATCTTGAGAGGCTGGGCTGGTGGCTCGTTCTGTGAGAAGAGCTGCAGGAGTGTGAAGTGGTGACAGATGGCAGGTGGTAGCTGCCTCTTATACCTAAGGATAAGGGAGGGGCGGGCAGGGCAGGGTTCACAGGGTCCCTCCTCTGAGCATTCCAGGCTCACATCTCCTAGAGCAACCCCGGGTCTCCCTTCTCTCACCAGCCTCAGTGGTAACTAGCCAGATCCCAGATCACCTGGACTGGGCCTGGGGGGACTCAGGTCAGGGACCCCTCCTCTAGGTTCTTCTGCAAAGAGGAAGTACTAGTGAACTTGGGCCCCACCAGTGCCTTATCAAAGCCCATAAAACCCTGCCTGGACCTTTGTTATCAGAGGGAGGGTGAGGTCAGGTGGGTTGGGCAGGGCAGGGCTGCGGGAGTGGCCCACGACAGGTGGGCAATGGAAGCAAGTGAAAGCAGGGAGGAACTGGGTGCTCTGGACACTCCAGCAATTGTAAGAGGAACTAAATTGATTCCATACCTACTACATGCCTTTCTCATGACTTTCTATAGAATACATGATAGTTTAGATCACTGATTTCTGCAGCCAGAGGCCATGGGTTTAAATCCTTCCTCTGGCCCTGGCTGGTGTGGCTCAGTGGATTGAGTGCCAGCCTGAAACCAAAGGGTTGCCAGTTCGATTCCCAGTCAGGGCACATGCCTGGGTTGTGGGCCAGGTCTCCAGGCTCCAGTTGTGAGAGGCAACCGATCAACGTATTTCTCACACATTGTTTCTCTCTCCCTTTCTCCCTCCTTTCCCATGTCTCTACGAGTAAATAAATACAATCTTTAAAAAATAAACAAATAAATCCTGCCTCTGCTACTTCCTGGCTCTGTGATCTTGGGTCAGTGCCTTAACCTGAATTTGCCCATTTGCTCTTCTGTAAAATGGGGATATTAATAGTATTAACTTCATAGGTCCTTGAAAGAAATCACTAAGTTAATAAATGCTCAGAACAAGACTTGGCATATAGAAGACACTAAATTAATGCTTGGTCTCTTGTACTTATTCTGAACATAAATCCAGGAGGGTGGAATTATATGTATGTAGATGAAAAAACCCAAGGTTTAAAGAAATGAGGCAGCTGGCCAGAGACTGGGTAGCAATGGAACCCTAGCCAGACTCTAGCACCAGATCCCCACCGTGCAGGGAGGGCCAGGCAGGGTGAACACCGCCCTCAAACCTGGAGCAGGCAGGGAGACCAACTGTAGCCTTTCAGCTCGGAGGGAGCCATGTGACTTTTGCTGGCTTCATCTGGGCCAGATTTTCTGTTGGCCCTAGACTATCCACTGCCAATTCTTAATGGTCATCACCTGCATGGCTCCCATTCCCATTGGTCAAAGTTCTCTCCCAACCTTCAGCACAACTGTGGTCCACGGACCCCTAGGCGCATCTTAGTCCCTTTGCACCTCTCCCATCTCCAATAAGGACACCAGGTTCTTGACTTTGTTTTATTGTTCATGGGGTGAAGATATAGCCCTAGATGAAGAAATCAGGGTGATAAGGTTAATAAACTGGATGAGAAGGCAGCAAGGAGAACATCTTCACTAATCCTCCCTCTCTGTACATGAGGGAACATAGGCACGAGGGGGAACAAGGCCAGATCCTGGGCCAGGGCCTCAGATATGGGGTCTCTCAGAGCTTGGAGAAAGTGATGCTCTTCAGTTCCTTCTTCTCCACCGCTGCCTGGACAGACTTAACAATGTCCTGGGTTTGAAGCATGCTCATGTTCCAGGATGCCTAGATAGAGAGAGCAGCAGGTAATGGAAAAGGCAGCAAAACTGGAGTCGGACCAATGAAAAATGGTACGTAGCAGCGCACCAATCAGAGGACAAGGCCTACAGTGGCCACTGAGCCTTGATTGGTTGCTTTGGGATCAGAAAAGGGCTGTGATTGGTTGGATGGAGAGTCTCACCATATAGTTGAGGCCCTCAGCCACCGAATGGTCACGGGAGTAGAGCAGGTTGACTTTTGTGCCCTGAACTGCCACAGGGCTCTTGGTGGAAATCTCAGCTGCCAGCGCGAAGGCCGCGTTGAGCATGGCCTCCTTGTCTGGGAATACTCGGCTGCGGATGAAGGGTATCAGGAATCAGGGGTCTGAGAAGGGGTTTAGCCCCTCCCTCCCACATTATAAGTGGCCAATTACAGTAGAAAGTGGAAGACATCCCCCTCCTCCCATTAAATGAACCAGTCAGGTCAGGTAAAGAGACTCCAGAATAAAGAACTTACCACTCAAAGAGAGGAAGTCATGTGGAATCTGTGAGTGAGGATCCACGGGGACCCAAAGAGCCCCACCCAGCTGCCCCTGAGCTCTTCACCAGAACCGGCGCTGTCCTACCTGACCAGCCCACTGCCTAGGGCCTCGTCAGCCATCATCTTGCGGGCGGTGAAGGCCAGCTCATTGACCAGGCTGAAGAAGGACAGAGCGTTATCAAGAGACAGTAGCCATTCCAGGTCCAGGGGATGCCTTTCAGTCCCCTCCCCCAGGTTTTCCCACATACCTCTGGTTCCCAATGACTCTGGGCAGACGCTGCAGTGTTCCCACATCAGCTGCCAAACCCACATCTACCTCCTGTGGGGAGTAATCCCATCAGGGCCTAGTCTCTGCCCAATATTGGCCCTCATGCAACCTCAACGCCAGTGAAATTCTGCACTTGCTACAGAGGTCCCACTCTACCCCTACCTCAAACACCCCTGCCCCAATACTCCATTTCATTTCCATCCACATACTTCCACCCATGATGGTTCCTTCAGGCCAGAATAGAGCCCACCTTCCAATTCCTCTGCCATCTCAATTCTTCCAAGTCAGCCACATCTACCTCCAGAGGGAAGTCCTTCTTAACCCTGTCAGTTCACCCCCTTACTGCATCCATGGGCTCCATCCTGCCTCCCACCCTCTCCGGCACTGACCCCATAATGCAGCACTCCAGCCTCCCCCATACCTTTACTCACTCTTGACCTCGTCTTGGACTGCATGACCTACCCTCGATTTCCTCCATGACCAAGCCTTACTTATTTTTTTTCATCCCAAGCCTCACTTTTTAAGGGTCAATTCTTCCATGACACCCTCTGGGCTTACTCCAGGCCCTCCCTCCTCACCCCTGCCTCCTTACTTGTGCTACCCCTGCTCTGCCCCCTCTCTGCCACTCATTGCTCAGCTCTAAGCAGAACTGGAGGAAGGACAAGCTCAGGAGGATGACTCACCTTCACCTGAAAGAAAGCATCCTGGGCACAGTACCGGATGTCACAGGCGGTGATGAGGTCCACACCTGGTGGTTAGAGGCCAGGAACACTAAACAACCTACAAGGACCAATCCCTCTGCCCAGGTGGTGGGGTTACACCTTGGTACAAAATCTAACTAGCAACAGATCTGAGGCTGGAAGCCATTGGCTGAGGCAGAAGGAGGGCAGCCAATAGGTGCCCAGACAGAATGAGTTCCAGGATGGGTAGTGGAGAGACTCACCTCCACCAATGCAGCCCCCGTGGATGGCAGCAATTACAGGTTTAGGGCACTAGAAGAAAGCAGTTGGAGTGGGGTCAGGGCTGGTTCAGGAGAGGTGGACAGGAGGGAGGCCCTACCAGCCTCCAAGAGTCACCTTCTCAATGACGCTGAAGGTCTCTTGGTATCTGGTGATGAGGTTACGGAGGTACCAGCTTGTGCGGGCCACATCATCTCCTTGAGGCTGAAGGAGGTCTGAGGCCATGTCCATGAGGTCAATACCTGGTGGGGAAGTGTGAGGAAGCTCAGTAGCCTGACCCATTGTCTCATCTAGAGTTGAGAACCTAGGCTCAGCCTGTTTGAACCCTCAAACTACCACAGTGGAGAAAGGAACTCACATAGTGCTTAGCAAAGGATTGTGAAGTAAATAAAAGTCAATCTTTGTCCTCAGAACAAGCCTATGAGGTGGGTCCTATTACTATTTTCATTTTAGGGGGTAAACTGAGGCAGAGGAAAGTCACTTGCCCAAGTTCACACTGGCTTGTGAGTTGTGGAACTGGGATCTCAAAGCCAGAACTAGGGGTCATTCTTTTCACCATCATGCCAGACAGCCTGGCAGTCAAGGTTTTTGCCTTGAGCAATTGAGTCAATGGTGCTAGTGATTCCAGAGGTGGGAAAACATGAGACGGAGCAACTCGGGGTCTTCAACTACAAGACAATCCCAAATCTGACCTTTCCTCCACTTGTCAGTCTCTATGACCCCTAGCCTGGCTACCATCGTGCCCCCTAGTCTCTGCACTTCCACCCCGGCTCCCACGATCTGCTCCCCACACACAGCCAGAGGGAACTTGTAGACAAGTCAGGGCCCGCTCTGCCTAAAACAGTTCTTCCTCCTGTGGTGGTCCCAAGACTGACTCCATCACTCTATCCAGGCCACAGCACAAAGGTCACCTCCCCAAAGAGGCTCTGGTCCCCTTGGCTAAATAGCAGCCCATCACCTTCCAACGCGTCCCTCTGCCTATCTCCTCCATTGCCCCTGTGCTGTCACATAATGATGCACTTATCTCGTTCAGTGCTTGTCTCCCATCTAGGATGAGAGCTTCAGAAACAGAGGAATTTTTGTCTTTTTGTCCATCACTGTATTCCCAGTGCCTAAACAGGGCCTAGTACACAGTAGGTGCTCAATAAATGAACAATGCAGACAATTCCTGCCCTAATGAAGCTTGCTCTTCTATGCAGGAGACAAACACACACAAAAATACATTTTGTCAGATGGTAATAAATGCTAAAAGGAGAATGGAATGGAATGGTGTGTGCGTGCGTGCGGTGAGGACTGTTGTAGTAGTAAATTGGGTGGTCAGGGACCCTCTCACTGAAAAAGTGACACTTGAGTAAAGATGGGGAGGAGATGGAGAACTATGGGAATGTCTGGGATGAGAGAATTCCAGGTGTCAGGAGCAGCTAGTGCAAAGGCCCAGTGGTAGGAATGCCCCTGGTCTGTGTGAGGATGGTTGAGGAGGCCAGGACAGCTGGAGGGGAATGAGCAAGGGGAAAAGTGGGAAGAGTCAAGGTCGGAGAGGTGACAGGGACAGCTGTGTGGGGCCTCATGGGCCAAGGGGTGGACTTTGGCTTTTACTCTGAGTAAGATAAGAGCTATGGGATGGTTCTGAGCAGAATCATCCTTCACTTTCTTCTTCCTGGGCTCAATCATGCTCATTCTGTTGCCTGTCCTCTAACAATTCATTTAACAAATGTGAAAAATCACTTCCACGTACATGCACACCCCCAATTCTCAGGCTTCATCACCTCCACAATTTGTTTAAATAAGTGAGACAGGAGGAGTGTTGGCTCAGGGTAGAGCTGAATTTGTGCAAGTTAAATATGTGTAAGATGGAACCCCCTGTATGACCGTGGCCAGGTCATTTCATCCTCTGGGCCTTTGGTTTCTTCTTATAAAGCAACGGTGCCCTCGCTGGTGTGGCTCAGTGGGCTGAGTGCTGGCCTGTGAACCAAAAGGTCACCAGTTCAATTCCCAGTCAGGGTACATGCTTGCCTTGTGAGCCTGGTCCTCATTTGGGGGATCGATCTATCTCTTGCACATTGATGTTTCTCTCCCTCTCTTTCTCCCTCCCTTACCCTCTCCAAAATCTTTAAAAAAACCCCCAAATCCCCACCAGGGGTAAAGTCCTGAGAGTTGGCAGGCTATAAGTCTTCAAGGAGATAGAACCCAGAGGCACTTGAGCAGTGCCTGGCAAGTACGGCATCATTACTCACAGTTACAGACTCCATTTCAATGGAGGTCAGAACCACCTGGATCAGTCTGAGGGCTTCTGAGCCATCCATGCACTGTCTGAGAAGCCCGAGTGACCGAAAAGAGCCATGCTTACTCCCAGAACAAGCCAAGCTTGTGATCACTCCTCCCACTGTTTTTCCTGGTTTACCTACCCTACCTGGACCTGCAGACACGAGCTTTTACAACCCCAAGTAAAGGGCCCCCAATAGGGTACAAGGTGTCCCACTCCATAGTAAGAACTACTCACTGCAGAGAACTCCTTCATCTCATTCTTTTGTGAACTTTGAAATGTTTCAAGTATTATTCATACTCATAATGAAGTTATTCACAATCACACATACTAACAGATACCTCAAAAAAGTTTTACATGCATCGACGTTTTAGGTGTATGCACTCATTGAATCCTCATAGCAACCTGAGATAGGTGCTAATGTTATCTCCATTCTCTCTAGATGAGGAAACTGCAACACAGAGAGGTGAAGGGATGTGCACAGCAGGCACCAGTGGAAGGTGGCTGGCTGCTGGGGACAGAGTCCTTGCTTTGAATCAGCACATTAGATACCCAACAGTCACTCACTGGTTATCAGCAAGGATTCTGCAGCCAGGCAGCCTGACGTCAAAATCCCAGCTCTGCCACTTACTACCTGTGAGAACTGACCATTTCTTCCTTTCTCTGGGCCATAGTTTCCACACATATAAAGAATGGGGATGTTAACTGAACCTGTCTCTTAGGGTTGTGGTGAAAATTAATGTGTGCGGTGCTTAGGCACTCCATGAATCCTAAATTCAGTGTGGGCTATTTCTTTTCTTTTTAAATTAGTAGTTCCATTCTATCATTAAAACTACTAATGATCCCTGACTGGCGTGGCTCAGTTGGTTGCGCATCGATCCACAAAGTGGAAGGTTGCCAGTTCAATTCCCAGTCAGGGAACAGGCCTGGGTTGCGGGTTCAGTCCTGGTCAGGGTCCTCAGGGTCTTGCTGTTGAAAACAGGAGAGCATTGAACAAAAAGGAAAAAGGGCTCACGGACATGGACAACAGTGTGGTGACTGTGGGAGAGAAGGAGGGTATAAAGGGACTAAGTTGTAATAGAAAAAAATTCATTAAAACATTTTTTAAAAATGAAGATGGCTGCTGTCACCTGGGGGATGAGTTGGCACCAAGATCCCACCGGCTGCTCTCTCAGTTCTCTCCCCAGCGCCTCCTTTCCCAGTCTCTCCTCAGGTGTCTCTGGCCCACTCTGCCCCCGCCTTTGCTGGAGACCAGGACTGGAGATGCAGCTTGTACTGGAGACTTTGGCCAAAGGACAGGAGGTTGTAAAACAAGATACTGGGCTCCCAAAAGGCCCCAGAATCCACAGCATGCTCTCAAGTCAGCTGTTCCATCCTGCTTCTTTACTTCACCATAGATTCCTCTACCAACATCACACACAAACTTCTAGGGATTCTCATAGAGAAAGCAGGGTGCAATTCCAGTTCTCACTTCCAAAGTTTCACCATGGCAAAACTCTGCAAATTTAATCTCCAATAATAAAGGCTAGTGATCAACCATTACATAAAGAAAAAAAAAGAAAAAGAAAATTAAGCAAACTTTACATGCCTGTTTCAACCGGATATTATTAGTATCTGGTACATTTAAAAACTCAATAAATAGTTGTTGCATTAAAAAAAATAAAAATGCGGGAAGAGTGAGACAGCCACAATGACTGGGAGCTGAAAGATGAGGGCCCAGGCCTGGCACCATGACAGATGAACCCATACCTCCCGCTTCTCAGGCATGAGATACATGAGGGCAAGAGGTCGGAATTAGGAGCCAACTCCTGTTTCTAGGTCCCTAGCACCAGGAAGGCGGTTGGCATAGGAGTGTCCTCCCTGAATGTTGAAACAGAGAAAGGAACCTGTGAGATGTTAACAGGGAAAACAGAAAAAGATTGTTTACTGGTTTTCCTCCTGCACTGAGTTGGGAACTCCATGAGGGCTGGGCCCAGGGCTCTCTCAGTCACCACTGAGTCCCCAGCACTGGGCTGGGCCTGTGCAGAGATCTGTTGAGTGTCACTGAGGGCGTATTTTTGATAAACTGCTGCTCTAGGTGTCTTGTTTGGAAAATCTGTCACAGTAGGGTACAGCTATTTATGGGATGAACAAAAAAGAAAGATATGCTTATGGCAACCACAAAGTTTTAAGGTCTTTCAAGTTGTATAAAATGGACTTGCAGAAACCTTCTAAGTGTTCTCAGGATGCAAAATTGAAGCTGAAATGTAATATCAAACCAGTTGCAAAAAGTACACAGCAGCCATCTCTCTTGAGGTCAAACCTGGTACTAGATATACAAGAAAGCAGGCTTCCAGCCAAGATGGAGGTGTAGGTAGATACGCTTCACTTCCTCACACAACCAAGAGAAGGGCAACCAATTTAGAAACAGAAGGACCAGAATTGCCAGAAAATCAGACTGTATGGAAGTCCATCAGCCAAGGAGTTGAAGAAACATTCACCCAGACTGGTAGGCAGGCAGGAGAGATGGGCAGCTGGGGCAAAGAGGGCCCACAAGGCGGTGGCTAGAGGACTGGGCAGGCAAGGTGGTAGCTGGTAAACCAGGTGGTCCCAAATTTGTGTGCGGATAAACTGGGAGGAACAACTGGGGACCAAGATAGACTGCACAACCCAGGGTTCCAGCACAGAAAAAATAAAGCCTCAAAACCTCTGGCTGTAAAAGCCTGTGTGGGTTGTGGCAATGGGAGAAACGCCCAGGTTCACATCAGAGTCTGTTGGAGGGACCCACAGGATCCCGGAACATACAGAAGCCCACCTACCTGGGAATCAGCACCAGAAAAATGCAATTTGTTTGTGGGTAGCAGGGGAAGTGACCAAAAGCAGGGCTCACGCCGAGCAAGCGGCTTTGTTCTCTCTCTGACCCCTCCCCAACATACAGCACTACAAAACAGCGACATGGGTTGCCCCACCCTGGTGAATATCTAAGGCTCTGCCCCTTACATTGTAATGGGTGTGCTGAGACAAAGAAATATGGCCCGAATGAAAAAACAGATCAAAACTCCAGAAAAAGAACAAAGCAACAAGGAGAACTAAGCCAACCTATCAGATGGAGAGTTCAAAACACTTGTAATCAGGATGCTCACAGGAATGATTGAATACAACCACAAAATAGAGAAGTGAGAGCTATACAAAGTGAAATAAAGAAAAGTATACAGGCAACCCACAGTGAAGGGAAGGAAACCAGGACTCAGATCAACACTTTGGGACAGAAGGAAGAAATAAACGTTCAGCCAGAACAGAATGAACACATAAGAATTCAAAAAAATGGGGAGAGGCTTAGGAACCTCTGGGACAACTTTAAACCTTCCAACATCTAAATCATGGGGGTGCCAGAAGGAGAAGGGGAAGAGCAAAAATTTGAAAACTTATTTGAAGAAATAATGAAGGAAAACTTCCCCAATCTGGCAAAGGAAATAGATTTCCAGAAAGTCCAGGAAGCACAGACAGTCCCAAAGAAGTTGGACCCAAGGAAGCACACACCAAGGCACATCATACCTACATTACCCAAGATTAAAGATAAGGAGAGAATCTTAAAAACAGTAAGAGAAAAGGAGACAGTTACTTACAAAGGAGTGCCCATAAGACTATAAACTGATTTCTCAAAAGAAACCTTATAGGCAAGGAAGGATGGGAAGGAAGTATTCAAAGTCAGGAAAGACAAGGACCTACATCCAAGATTACTCTATCCAGCAAAGCTACCATTTAGAATGGAAGAGCAGATAAAGTGCTTCTCAGATACGGTATATTAAAGGAGTTCATCACCAAGCCCTTATTATATGAAATGTTAAAGGGACTTATCTAAGAGGAAGATCAAAGCTATTAATGGTAGCCCTGGCTGGTGTGGTCAGTGAATTGGGTGCCATCCTGCAAACCAAAGGGTCACCGGTTCAATTCCCAGTCAGGGCACATGTCTGGGTTGAGGGTCAGGTCTCCAGTGGGGGGGTGCATGAGAAGCAACCACACATTGATGTTTCTCCCTCTCTTTCTCCCTTCCGTTCCCCTCTCTCTAAAATAATTTTTTACAAAAACTATGAACAGTAAAATGATAACACACTTATAATTATCAACAACTGAACCTAAAAATAAAAACAAAAACAAACTAAGCAAACAACTAGAACAGGAACAGAATCACAGAAATGGAGATCACACAGAGGGTTATCAGCAGGGAGGGGAGGAGGAAGAATAGGGGAAAAGGTACAGGGAATAAGAAGCATAATTGGTAGGTAAAAAATAGACAGGGGGTGGTTAAGAAAAGTATAGGAAATGGAGAAGCCAAAGAACTTATGTGTATGACCTATGGACAAGAACTAAGGGAGGGGGGAGCGCTGGAGAGAGCCAGTGCAGGACAGAGGGGGATAAATGGGAGAAAAAATATGGGACAACTGTAATAGCATAATCAATAACATATACTTTAAAAAAAAGAAAGCTTCAGGGCACAGTAGCTTGTGGGTCTTGTCCCTTATTGACACATAATCTGATCATGTGTGAATTTCACAAGATTCATATTGTTCTGCTACGTTGGTATTGAGGATTTGCTCATACTCCTCCTGAATTTTATTTTCATAGTCTTTTAAGAAATTATCACATTATTCCAATTTGTGAAGAGTAAAAGTAGGCTGGTTCTTCCTCATCCAGAAGGAATCTGGAGAACTAGGTGCTGTGAGTGCTGAGGAGGGAGTCTGACTTTGAGGTACAAGCTTCATTCTGATTAAGAACAACTTCTGAATGTCTCCACCTCTGAAAATGACTATATTCTTGTTTTATGTTCTGAAAAATTTATTCCATTGTTGGAAGGTACCACTTGCTGCCAGGAGGGATGGGCTGCCGCAGTCTGTGGGGGGCAGTCTGCATCTGAAGCAGTGGCCACTCAGCATCTGGGGGCCTGAGGCCCAGTGTGGAGCTGGAAATAGGGGCGCTGCCCTGCTGCGTTGGGGGACCTGCGCTCAGCAGTGCTGCCCTGAACTCCTTGGGCCGCTTCAGGGATACGCTGCATGCCAAGCCACTGATGGGCCAGGGACCAGGAGTTGGTGCGATGTAAGTGTGGCCCAGTCTCAGGCTCCTCAGCAGAGTTCCCAAGGCACGTAGGTCAGCTCCAACCCAGAAATCTGTGTGTGACACTTCGCTTGGGGACCCTCTCACAGATGACAACTATGTGCTCTGGTTGGACAAGATACAGACAACTACTAGACAGCACAGGGAAGATTCTGGAGAGAGTCATCACTTAAAAGAAGGTTCTGGCACCAAGTGAATTACTTGTTTTTAAAGCTTTTAGCCTAAGGCCAAGCTGAAGTTGTGCCTGAAGAAGCAGAAGACAGAGTCAAGGTGACCCTAGCTGCTTAAAAGTGAAGGGTAAAACCCAGAAAGGAGATGGCCAGAGAGGGGAGCTCCAAATTCTTTGTATAAACTCTGCCCAGATTGCTTGCTGAAATATGAACCATGAATGCAGCTCAAGAGATTTAAAAACTGATTCCAACTAAGCTGATAAAACAGGAAACTCAACATTTTCTGGAGTTAGATAGCAGGATCCAGAGTTTCCACATCTTTGAATAACCCAATATCCAGGATACGATCCAAACTTACTCCAAATATAAATAAAAAAGAATAAAGGACCCATTTTTTTCCCCAAAGAAAATAAACAGAGATTGACCTGAAGCCATATGTTGAAATTAGGAGGCAAAGATTTTAAAGCAGCCTTGTAACTATGCTCAATGGTACAAAGAAAAACATGCTTGTGATAAATAAAAAGACACGAAACTTCAGCAGAAAAAATGAAAATATAAAAAAAGAATCAAATGGAAATTTGAGAATGCTAAACTACAATATCAGAAATTTTAAAAAATCACTGGTCTAGCTTAACAGCAGAATAAAGATGACAATGGGAATTATCAAGTCTAAGGAACAGACCGGTGGGACAATCAAAAGATCTAACAAATATATAAGTGGAAATCAGTACATGTTTGTTGGATAATTGCATGAAAGCATTTTATTACTATAACACACTTTACTTAAAAAAAAGGAAAAGTAAAAGGGAAAAAAAGGACTCTCAGAGGTTAAGAGCTTTAAGTTCAGATTTCAGAACCCATGATCCTTTCATGTTCTGTTGGTCTAATTCCTGAATCTGAATGTTTTTAATTTTTTTAGCACTGGCTTGTGTGGCTCAGTGGATTGAGAGCCAGCCTGTGAATCCAAAGGTTGCTGGTTTGATTCCCAGTCAGGGCACATGCCTGGGTTGAGAGCCAGGTCCCCATTTGGGGGCGTACAAGAGGCAACCAATCTGTGTACACATCGATGTTTCTCTTCCTCTCTTTCTCCCTTCCTTCCATTCTCTCTAAAAAGAAATAAGTAAAGTCTTTAAAAAAATTGTTTCTTTAAATGATAAAAGGGGAAGTTAGAAGCTGCTGAAAACCCTAATTAAGAAGCATTGCTCATATTGAAACATTTATATTTTTCTCTCTACCTGATACATCTAGAAGTTTGGAGACTCTGAGTATTGTTATTATCATGGCAATATGGTTGCTTGCATAAATTCAATAGGAATATGTTCTTTTTATAACAGGACACAACTGGAAATTGTTTTATTACCAAGACTTTGACTGAAATGTCATGTTTCAGGGAGACATGAACAGACTCTGGATGTCAACAGAAAGCCTTAAGGAATTAAGACAGACTTTGGAGGCCAAGAAAATCCCCTTGAAAAAACATCCTGATATCTTACTTACAAGGTTCATAGCAGTCTTTCCAGGTAAGGAGTGAAGGTTGCTTTCCTGGGAGACAGTAAAGAAAGATCCTCAAGGCATTTTGGGGAAGCTCAAGAACCTGAGGAAATCACCCAAATCAATAGGTATTGCACGCAAATACAGATGGCAACTATGTGGCTTGGCTTCTTAGCTCTGAGGGACTAATTATAGTTCAAACTAGAGATTCCTTATGAAATTCTAGTAGAGGAGATTTAAGAGACTCTATGATTAGTTACTATTCTTGTTGCACTCATGCAAATAACAGGCTAAATTTATTGAAACTAAATACAATAAATTAGTCTTAGCTATTTTTTATAAAATGAGGGTGACTTTCTTAAAAAAGATTTTATCCATTTATTTTTAGAGAGAGGGGAAAGGAGGAAGAAAGAGAGGGAATGAAACATCTTTCGTCTGCCTCTCGCACACCCTCAACTGGGGACCTGGCCCATAATCCAGGCATAGGCCCTGACCAGGAACTGAACCAACAACCCTTCAGTTTGTGGGATAATGCCCAACCCATTGAGCCAAAACAGTCAGGGCTAATGAGGGTGATTTTAGAGAGAAAAATTGTTTCAATAGGAACCATAATGCCCAATTATGGATATTAGATTCTAGGTTAACTGTCTTTAAAATCTTATTTTTCACCTGTGGACTGGACTGGATCCTGATTTTCTTTTCTTTTTTTAAAAATTTTTTTATTTGTTGATTTGAGAGAGAGAGAGAAACATTGATTCGTTGTTCCATTTATTTATGCATTCACTGGTTGATTCTTATATGTGCCCTGACCAGGGACTGAACCCACCACCTTGGCTTATCAGGATGATGCTCTAACCAAATAAGCTACCTGGCCAGGGTGCTGAATTTTTCTAATGAACCTGTTTGGCTGCAGCCCTCTGTACCAGTGTTTTATTATTATTATTATTTTTCCCCATCCTTTGCCTTGGAATTATTGAGACAAAAATTTTTTTTCTGAGCCTTGCAATTGTGGACCCTGGCCAGATAACACAATGTTAATTTCAGATAAGTCATCACAATAGCTCATGCTTAGATGATTTTGGTGACATGCTGTGTTAGTCACACAGAGAGCTTGCTTGAGCTGGTGTCAGTACATTCATTGGGGGCATTTGGACTGCAGGCCAGGGCAATCTGTCAGATTGTCATGGCCTGCCTTCATCTCAGCAAGAATGAAACTCTGAACCTTTCATCTAGAGGTCTTCCCTAATGGCAGTTTTAAATACTCAGAGACTGGGAACAGGTATCCTGGCCTACTGCTTCTACCATTGCTGTGGTTCCTGCTTGTAAAATGAACACCTAGAATGTCCCCTCTAAGGCTCAGGGACCAGGAGAAAGAGGTGGGCATGTGAGATTGTAAGAGCCAGATAAGGGGGGCATAACAATTGCCAGACAAATTTGACTCCATTTTGAGCTTAATCCTCCCTCTTGATTGAACCCAGACCCAACTGCCCTATAATCCTCAAGATTGCAAAATGATCAAAAGAAAGGGGGGAAGCTGTAATTGCATTGAAACTTCATTTATATAATACAAGATTTTCTTTCTTTCCTTTTGATTCAAACTGGAGTCATCCAGCACCCTGACTCCCCTGCCTGCCTATTCTCTTGCAGGACAACTCCCTTAAGCATTAAGCCCTCAGGACAATGCCTCAGGTCTACTGACCACAGAAACAGAGTTTTGGTCAAACTAGAGATAACATCTAGGCCTCAGTAGCATTTTAGCTCCGGGGCCATAAAAACAGCCAAACGTCACTATGGCTGACATCAGGTCCAGATGCACTCATCAACTACCCCCTACCCTGGAGACTACAACCTGGCCATGACCTTAACTCCTTGAGTCATCATGAATGATTTTCCCCCTGTATGACCCATCCCCTGGAAGCCTTCCAGGAGCCAGGTCTTTGAGCATTAGCTAACTTGTTTCCAGGCATGAGCTACTTCCTAAAAGCTTTATTTTCTTTGCTGCATTAAAAAAAAAAAATCGTTGCTTTATTCCCAGGGCAAGGGAGACTGGTGAGGGGTGGGGTGGAGACCACCTCATACCTGCAGTGAACATTTTTCCTGCACCAGAGATCACCACAGCCCGACAGTCAGCGTCTTGTGCTATCTTGTTGAAGCACTCCACCATCTCGCTGTGGAGGAGCAAGGAGTGAAGAAGGGCTGTGTCTGGGTTGGAAATCCCCTAACCTCATGTCCAGCTGTCTCCCACACCCCACCCCTGCCCAATCCCTCAGTCCCTGCCTCCTCCTGCAGGCAGGCCTCCATGATCTACATGCCAGACCTCCAGAAAACCTTGTTCATGGCATTCCTCTTCTCTGGCCGGTTTAGCTGTACATGCAGAATGTGTCTCTGGGCAGCTGTCACCTGAAGGGACTCGTAGTTGTAGTGTCGGGTTTCACTGGGGGCTGCTCTGGAGGCCTCATCTTGTGCAGAGGAGCCCATGGGGCGAAGGCTAAGGTTGAGACCCCGATGGGTGGGGGCTGTCAGTCCTAGGGAGACAAAGGAAGGAAGAGCCTTTGATGATGCCAGATTTGGGATACAGCACCTTCAAGAGCAGAGGACACACATCTCAGTGACACTAGACTGGGGAACACAGGACCCTAAGAAACCTCAGTTTAGGCAGATACAGAGTTGAAGATAGGGGTGCAATTATCAGCGACCCTAGCCTGAGGACCACTTTAAACTCTTAATCGTGGGACTGACCCCAGCTTAGGGACAGTGAGCCATCAGTGACCCACCTGTTAAGACACAGGCCTATAAAACTGGGGAGCCATTGGATGGGAACACACGGATATCTGAGTTTGAGGGACCTGGACACTGCGTGGCCTGGGACAGACCTCCCCATCCTATAATCTTTATGACAGCACGACAGTGCAACAGACCCTCGGAGGTCAAGAGGTGACTCACGCCACAGTAGGAGGTCGCGGAGCCTGCGAGAAGCCGCCATTGCCACCGCCATTGCTACTGAGTTGCTGGAGTAACCCGACAGGAGGAAGCTA
The DNA here is from genome assembly GCF_021234165.1 of Pteronotus mesoamericanus. Classification (NCBI taxonomy): domain Eukaryota; kingdom Metazoa; phylum Chordata; class Mammalia; order Chiroptera; family Mormoopidae; genus Pteronotus; species Pteronotus mesoamericanus. The sequence continues at coordinate 9,913,853 of NW_026555307.1, forward strand.
AAGAGGCGGGCTCAAAAGCAGCCATGCTGGGGGAGGGCCCCAATGCCGCAGCCAGAGGGCAGTGACGTGCCTCCTACCATCTTTACTGAGGGCAACCGGAAATAGCCTTGTTTGGTTCGCTAACCAGACCCTCTGGCCCAGTAGGAACATGGCCTAAAAAAATAATTCATTGCTGATGGGCGTTCCTGCGTAAAGGTCATCACAGCGCTGTTTTATAATGGTGTTAAAATTGGAAAGAGCGTAAATGTCCAAGGACATCACGGCAGAAAAACTGCAGCCCTAATAATGAACAAGTGTCATGTTAACTAAAACGAAAAAAAAGTTATCTAGTCAAAAGTTTACCCACAATGAAGGGAAACATAGTTGGGCCAACATTAAGTGCTGACTGGTATTACTGTTTGAACTCTGACCACCACGAGGTCTTACTGTCCTCCTTTGTACACAGGAATTTGGGGTGGGGGATGAGGAGCGCTTAAGAGGGGATTTATGTGGATTAGAAATCCGTTTTTAAATTTCTTGGGGGGGGAAAAAAAAGTCTTCTATGAAAAAAGCCAGTTAACCCACAAATGTTAAATGCTGTAAAACTGCTTAAGTATGCTCATTAGGAAGATGTTCACCAGGAAGTGAAAGAGTATGTCTTGGCAAACAGGATTATAGGGAATACCTTGCCTTAATGAAACATCATAGGTAGGGTCTGGAAGACAGAACCAATGATTGTTCAACAGAGAACTGTTTTGTTATCTATGCAATGGAAAACTCTGGAACTGCTATGCAAACGCCAAGATGTGAAAAAGATAGAACATTTGGTATTATCAGCATAAAAGTATGCACACAATACAGTATATACATAGGTCACCTGCAGGAGACTGAGAAGTGCTAACGAGGAGTAACAGTGCTGGGAGACAAAAATGAGATCTTTCTATCCTCATGATTGGCTTAAAAATAATAGATTTTTAAGTTTGTGGCTGCAAGGTTGACTAGTTTCTCTTTGTCTAGAGGTTCTATCTGAAAATCCCCCTTGTTGCACTTACTCATCTGATGCCATGTGTCTTCAGTAATGTTAATCTGAATTTCAAAACTTCACAGTATATTCCCCAAGTGGGTTCTTTTTCAAGAGCACATGCATTAACAAGGTGCTGTATTTTTTTTAGGTTTTATTTAGTTTGAGAGAGGAGGGAGGGAAACATCTATTGGTTGCCTCTTGCACAACCCCAGACTAGGTACCCGGCCCAGAAGCGACTAGCCCTGACTAGGAATTGAACTAACCAAACCAGCGACCTTTTGGTTTACAGGCTGCTCAATCCACTGAGGCACACCAGCCAGGGCAGTCCTGTCCTTTTGACTTGCTCCTCTCACCAGGCTCCACTTCTTCCGTCAAGATCCTTAAAGCAGACTCCTTCCAGGTTATCATCCCTCACCCCCATATTACACAAGTTCCTATCTACTAGAACTGGCAAGTATCTATCACATTGTAATTGTATACATAGATCTTTTAACCCAGCAATTCCACTACTAGGAATGTACTTCCACAATACCAGGGAAGTTGGCAAAGATATTTTGTATAAAGATATATAGCACAGTATACTATTTGCAGTAGCAAAAGTTGGAAATACCCTTTGGGACCAGGTAAATTCTGCATACAAGATATGCTGCAGGGGTAAAGATAAGGAAGTTGCTGTGTGTGTGGCCATGATACACAACTGTCCAGACACAAGTGTAGACCATGCTCCTCCCACCCTGTTCCCCTGGTTTTGCACACATCTTTTACTGCAGCTCAACTGCAGGGGTCATTGCCTTGCCCAATATGGAAAGGAAAAAAAAAAACAAAACAAAACCTTACCAAAAGTTAATAAATGGACTAGGGAGAAGACTCTCTTTTATCTTCATGAGGTTTTATTTTCCAACCTTATAAAAATGTCAGGTGTTTACTTCATAGAATTCATTTTCCATCTCACCCCCCAAACTATGTACTGACTCTCCAACTAGAATGAGCTTGCTGAAACGGGATCCACGAATAGCTTCCAAGTCGCTTGAGTTTTCCTCAAGACTCCTTAATCGCTAGCGACTCTGGTCCGCAGCCCTGGCCCACCTTGCTCCTCTCAGGGCCGGGCCTGCAGCTACCCACAACCTGCAGCTGTGCCCTGGCCTGCCTGCCCTTTTTCAGAAAAGCAAATAGGAGGGAAGCAGACACACCCTGGAACCCCACAAAGTGTTGTTAATTTTCCAAACTATTTTATTGAAATGTGCCAAGAGTACATGGGCAGCACAAGTATGAACAGGAAAAAATAATCACATGTACAATAATTTTTAAAAAGTGAAGGTTAATCTTGGGAGATATCGATTCCCTTCCCCTCCCCTTCCATCCTTCCAGCATTTCCATTATGGTTAAGCCTCTACTAACCTAGCATTAAAAAAAAAAAAAAAAAAAAAAAAAAAAAAGTAATACAGGAACTTTTGCAAAACAAAAAAGAAAAACAAACAAAAAAACAGCATAAAGGAAAGAAATGTTTTCCTGCTCAGATGGGACTCTTCCACAGCAACTAATTACGAGGCATGTTGAGCAGTGGAGAAACACAATTTCAAGGTGTAAGGGTATGGACCATCTGCAAAGGAGAAAAACAAGAGGTCAGCTGAGTCCATCTCTAGAGGCTCCCCCTCCACATAATTCCCCTCGTTCACTGCCCAATGTGAGGCTTAAAAACAAACCAAATTTCCAAGGCATTCCTCCTTCCCTTCCTCCACTCCCATGGAGAATCCCATTCCTACTCTGTAGTTGGCCCAGGGCAATAACCCTGCCCCAGGAACTGGGTGGGGAAATTTTACCTGCTAATATGGCCCCTGCCCTGTGTACTAGGCTGAACCAATTTCTGCAACTGACACGGTACAGCATTACTGGCAGGTTCTGATGCAGAGAATGCCAGCTCCCTACAGGACAAGCCCAAGCAACTCCCAGCAGGCAGAGTGGGTGGCAGCAAGCAACCAGGCTGGCCCTACCCCATGGGGACTATCAGACTACTCTCCTGGTAATCAGGTCCCACTTGTCTGTGTCAATGACAATGTGGAAATCTCTGGGGCTCTATCTTGATAGCAGGTAGGACAGCTCTGGCCTGAATTCAGCCAACCCATGAGGCCACAAGGGGGATGACTGCAGGACATACAAATACTCACTTGGGTTTTTCATCTGGTAATGGTTCAGGAAGCCCAAAGTCTCCAAGGCATCACTCTTGGACTCCCACTCCAGCAGCCCAGAGGAGCTGCGTTCACCTGGTGGTAAAGCAAAGGTTTTAGGCTGACCGAAGCAGAAACTAGGGGGCCACCCATCTATAGCCAAGGAAGGGGAAGCAGGACACCTTACTCACTTTTGCCTGAGAATACTTTCACAGAAGATGGTCGCTTCACTCCTAGCTCATCGCAGATCTGAAGGACAAAAAACAGATGCAGAAACACAAGAGTGCCACGTGACAGAATTCAAGCAGACTGTGCATCACATGACTGACTGCTTGAATTTTTCTGGAGAAAAGAATTTTTAAGTTTTTACCTCACGCTAAAGTGTCTCCGTGACCCCGCCCCCCCAAAATTTTCTATCTTCAGCTGCTATTTGAGAATGTTGACACTAGGTAAATGTTTGATGAACTAAATACTAGGACCAAAGTCCAACTCTGCCAGTCACATGTCCTGTCCTAGCTTCTCCTGACCTCGCCCTTAATAGGTCCCTCCCTTCAGATGTTATCTGGGCACTTGGGGGCCTGCTTGACAAAGTGGATGTTTTGAGATTGGACTCTGATCATCACTGTAACACCCAGAGAGGGACAATCTTTCTCAGCAAAGTCATTTTAGCTTGCAAATAATGTTAAGAGCCTGGCAAACTCCACTGTTGCTAGCTTGGTGCTGTCCCCAGCACCCAACCCAGGGACTAGCAGAGAGGAAATTAGTAGGTATTTGTTGAAAGACTAAAATGAAAGGCCCACTCAGATGGCTGTGGTCAGGGACCAACTCCATGGCACCCACCTCAAAGAAGTTCTCCTCTGTCACCTCCAGAGGAGCATTGAAGAAGTGCAACACATTGCTAGGATGCTGGATGCGGTTCTTGGCTGCCTGCTCTGGAGTGGAGAACCGATTGTTCCTTGATTCACTGAAGTCTTTGTAACTGGAGGACCCGTCTTCTAGCCCGTATGATTGACCAGGCATGATGGCTGGTTGCTTAGAGACACTGGGGAGGGGACCTTTGTCAGACCTAATGGCTCCCAAATCTCCCACTGAGATCTCATTCCTGTCTCCCTCACTGAGAGAAAGTACTGTGCACCTCAGGTGGCATTGCGCCACAGGTGAGATAAGGCCCACACTTTCTCCCACTGCTTCAGAGGAGCATCTGGGAACACACCCACCACACCCCAATTCTGCCTGAATAATCATCTCTGCCTCACTGTGTTCCATGGCTGGCTCCTGTCCAGAGTGCACCCCATTTTCCTTCCCTTTTCTCCACAGTCCCTTGCTAACACATCCTACCCCAAAGAATCTGGGCACATACCAGACTTTCAGCTTCTGCCCGAACATGAAGTTGTTGTTGAGGTGGGTAATAGCCCGGTCCACAGCATATCCATCAGCCATCTCCACCATGGCAGCCCCCGGCTTGCTTTTCATGAATTTAACCTTGTGGAGAGCAACAATAGTCAGCACCACTGCCCAGCTGCCAGAGACCCATCTCCTGCCCTTTCCAAGTTAGTGAGAAGAATTAACTCCTGCTTGCATATCTTACTTGTGAATGGGAAATCAAGAGAAACAAAGAAACACGCTTGGCCCATGACAAATGCACAGCCCAAGATAGGCCACAGAGGGGCATGACCCGTAAGTGGGTCACCTAATGAAGCACAAGAAAAAACAGTAGGCGGTTAGAAAAAGGCAGTCCCTGGCTGATGTGGCTCAGTGGACTGAGTGCCAGCTTGCGAACCAAAGGGTTGCCTGTTTGATTCCCAGTTAGGGGCACATGCCTGGGTTGCAGGCCAGGTCCCCAACACGGGGCTTCTCTCCCTCCCTTCCCTGGTTTCTTTAAAAAAAAAAAAAAAGAAGAAGAAAGAAAAGGCAGCTATTCTCATGTCATGGTATAAATAGATACATTTGTCTGGATACTGGGTCACAATGTAAAATATTTTATTTGGGTTACAGTAAAAAACACTGAAAAAACAGTAGTGCCAACTTTGGAAGTGAGGCTATGTAGCTCTGAGTCATGCTTCCATTAAAAGGTATGAACCTGGGCAAGTTGTTCAGACGGTGCCCTCAATTCCCCCACTTATCTCATTAAGGATCCTTGTAAACATTAAGCAAGTTACAACACGTAAAGCACTTTTTAACAGCCCCTAGTACAGGAAGAACACTTAACATGTATTAGCTGCTACCATTTTTAAAAACAACTCCTCACCAGAGGATGTGATATGTTCACTGACTCTAGAGAGAAAGGAAGCAGGGAAAGGAAGACAGACATCAAGATCATGAGAGAGAAACGTAGATTAGCTGCCTCCCACATGCACCCTGATCGAATCCACCCTTTCAGTTTAAGGGATGACACTCCAACCCAACCACCTTGGCCAGGGCTTAGCTGTTATTATTATTAATAGGCCAAGAAAGGCTGCAAACTCAAAAAGCTTCAGATGGGTTCAACAGAAGAAACCATGATAGGTGACCATATGATCACCTATCAGTTTCAGTCAACTGTCCCATAAGGCAGAAAGAAGGCCCTATGTTGCCAGATCATCTGCGGAAAATCCACAATGATCTTTGTAATGGATAAATTTCACTAATTACTTAACATTCACATATTAATAGTGTTTTTATGTGCTAGTCCTGGTTTTATAACACTGAAAATTAAAAAATGCACACACACCCATATGTGGTGAAGACTAAACAAACCCTGCCTGAGAAGGTCACCTGATTAAACGAGTTACCCTTTATGGATCACCTTGCTGGCTAGTTTCCCCTTTGCTGACTGGCAATGCATGAAGTTGAAGGCCTCCCAGGTTTACAAGGCAAGCAGCAGACCTAGCAGAAACTCACCTTCTCCACGTTGCCGTACAAGCAGAAGACATTGAAGACTCGGTCACAGTTCATCTTAGATTGATCCAAGCCATAGACCATGAGCACAGGGCTGTCGGCGTGGGGGCCATACTCGGGTGGTGGGGGAGGGGGTGGGGGGTGCCCATACTGGGGGCCGTAGCGACTTGGGCCCCGGCGGTGACCCCCCACAGGTGGGCCCATCCTTCTCCCTTCGTAGTGAGGTGGGGGGGGCCCGTAGCCCTCATCATGGTAATGGCTGTGGTACCCACCATGGGGCCCTCCTGGGGGGTGGGAAGGAAAGAGAGGGAGGGCGGGTGAGAATTTGCGTGGCGGGCGGCGGGCAGGGGCACATGAGCCACGGGAGTCCACGGAGGGGAACCCCCTGCCCTCACCATATTCTGCGGGGTGATCTCCCAGGAGAGGGGGCTGCCTCTGGCGTTTGTTAGGGTTGCTGCCAGGGTCACCTATGGACAGAGAAAGCAGTTAGAGCCTAGCTGAGTAAGAGTGGTGGTTATTTCCCTCCTGACTAAGAGGCTGAGCTCCAAGTCCCTTAGCTCCTGAAAGCCTGGTTTGAAAACCCTCTCTATCTCACAAGGGTTGCAGGGGCCTCCCTCCTGTGGGCATGAAGCCCAAGGCTGGAACCCACTTTACCTTCTCTGCCCATACCAGTTGGGCTGCTTTCTTTCCTCTGTGAAGAATAAGGCCAGGCCCTAGGGACCCTGTCATCTTCCCTGGCCCTGGTAGGAAGCCTAGCTCTTGGGCCCTCTGGGGAACTTACAGCTGCTATGGGAGGTAAAAGGTTATGGGAGCCAAGAACAGCTTTATAAAATAACTCCCAATAAAAGGAGAGGAGATTAAGAACAGGAAAATAACCCAGGAAGAGCAGAAAGAAGATACCAAGTGGCCCCCAAAGCCCCAAGGTTCTAGGAGCTCTAAACCCTACTTTCTAGGCCCCTTCTTTCTCAATTTCAGTCCCAGTCACCCTCCCACCTAGACACGTTCAACTCAAGAAGGGACTAGAGAAAAGGACAAGCAGGGCAAAGCCAGAAATCAGTTCATATGAGCAATCATGTACAAGGCATCAACATTCTCAGACCCGGACAATGGCGCAGATCCACCCCAACTCCCACTACAGTTCATAACCGCTACCGTTAATTTAGCGCTTGAGTGGCAAACACTGTGCTTAGCGCTTTACAGACATCACCGCTTCTAAAATTCCTCACAACAACCCTATGAGGTAGGTTCTATTTTAACCCCATTTTACAAATCAGGAAACTGAGCAGTTAACTTTTAACTGAGCAGTTAAAAGACATTTTAGCCCAAGGTCACAAAGCAAGTTAGTGGCTGAGCAGGGATTTGGACCCAGGTCTGGCTGACTCCAAAACCCAGGGCTCAAGACCACTGCCCTTTCCTGCCACCCGGCCTGTGTTTCATTTTCAACAATCAGTCATTACAAAGATGGAAAAGGGCTACTTACAGCAGAAGTACAGAGTACAATGTCCATTTGTCACAAAAAACAAATCTGTATTTTCTCTTACCATTGGACGCTTCAACAGTGAGTTAGCACAGTTCTGAAAGATGGCGTCCCATCAAACATACACTGCGACCCTGCATCACATGGTTTTACAGTCATAAATACAAGTTACAGTACACATCCGCTACAATTTTTTTAAAGAATTGTTTTAACAGTCAATGTTTTTGATTAAATCAAAAATGGCTCACAGATGTTCTGTCCTCAGAAGATATCAGAAAAGTGGAAAATAAAGGTGTATGAAGTGGATAGTGTCCCTCCATGTTGTCACCTCCTCACATTGTGTGCTGCAGTGCGGTGCTTCTGGCTGTGTAGCGCTCCGTGTTATGAAGTGTGCCAGTGGCCCCACTACGCCCGAGCTTTTGGCCTTGGGAGCGCGCCCGGCTACCCACCAGCAGGTAACTGTGTACCTCTGAGTTGTTTGTCTGGTTTTAGGTCTGTTTTAGTTTTTGATTTTTTTGGTTGTGGTTTAATTTTTTTTGGTCTCTGATCTCCAGTTGGTGCAGATTATGTTGGCAGCTGTTGACTGCAGAAAAAATAAAAATATCAAAACAAAAAAAGGCCCTCCCCAAACCAAAGGACTTAAAAAAAAAAAAGAAAAAACAAACAAAACCCATATGGCGAGGAATGGAGAGGATCCTATTGTCTTGGAGGCCCATGGAATCTACTTCAGTCTGTGAAACGTTTTCCGTAAAGAGCGCCGCTGGCTGGCTGAGAGCTCTGTTCTCTGTGTTTCCTACTTCTGTGTACATTCTCGGGTTCGAGTTTGCTTGGATTTTGACTTTTTTTTTTTATGTTTAATAAAAAAGCAGTGTCTGCTGCCATGTTGCGTCTCTTTCTCTTTGTCTCTGTCTGCCTCTGTCTCTGTGCTTGTAGCTGTTCCTTGGAGCGCGGTGTGGTGTTCTTGATGTAATGAGCTCAAGTCTGCAGCTGTTTCTGGGGACGTGGTGGAGGCTGAATGTTCTGTTCTCTCCAGGAAGAGCTAGTGGTTTCTACCCTGTGTGTTGGTGAGCAATGTGCAGAGGCAGAGCCGCTGAAGTATGGTTCCCGAGGGGGGTGGCGAAGCACAGCCCTCACTCCAGGTTACCTCATCAGCTCTCGTTTTTGACCCCCAGCCTTGGGGCAGCCAAAACTGAGAGGCATCAAAACCAATGCACAGCCAGCCCCTGCCACTAGCCCCTGCTGGTCTGCACATCTTCTATTTATGTTCCTTGGAGAAGAAATGGTTGGTTGCCATGTTTCTGTTAGCAGTCATGTAATGCCATTGCCCGCTCTGGTACATTCACTTGGTCATCAATTTGCCTCTGACCTCTGGAGGGAGCAGCCAGGCCCTCAGCACCCATTGTGAGGGTCCTGGGGAGAGCCTAGCCCACCCCACCCACTGCTGCCCAGCTTCAAGGACGAACAAGACAGGCCTGGCTAGAAATGGGGTCCTCTGGCCTCCCAGGGCCTGCGAGATGTCAGCAACCAGCCTCCTCCCTCAGCCCATGGCCTAGTCCAATGTATGAGACCAAGACAGACACAGAGCTGGACGGTCTTGCTGAGGCGGTGCTGCTGCTTTTCAAAGGCAATCCTCCACCTCTCCCTCCCATCCAAGGCAAACCATTCTTGACAGATTCTAGGAAGGGGGTTGTCCATTTGGGCCCCCAGTAGAGAAGTTGAGTCCCTTCTACAAGTGAGGTAAGGCATGTCCACCCTGTTCCCATCCAGGGTCTCACCTCTAACAAGGTCAACTTGCTCAAAGGCTCTGATGCAAGGGCCTTGGGAGCCTTCGTCACCTCCCCAATCTGCCTTCCCCCCCTCCCCCCAATAAGACCCTCTCGATAGTGGAGAGGAAGAAACCCATTCCTGGCCCAGTGAGAATGGAGTTAGTGAGCCTCAATAGGATCATAGAAGTAGCAGAATTCATTTGGGAGTTTGCTAATGTTTATAAGCCATTGTCATGCCCAGTGCTCAGTGAGGCCCTACTCCCCACCCAATCCAAGCCTCTACCTTGATTCTGCACACTCAGCTGTATCATAGGGCCCCAAGCAGCAGCTAGAACCCAAAGAGGGCCCTCACTCACCCTCTCCCACTAAAGGGTCTTCTCAAGAATCGATCCAAGGCCCTCCCATGTCCACAGGGAGCCCAATGGCATTACATAACCTTGAGCCCAGGCCTATGAAGTGCACTAGTCAAGTGAAGACAAGGCGGGTGTGTTTAGAACAAAGTGGCCATCAGGATTACCTTGTCCACTGAGATTAGGGTTTGTGTAGTCCCAAGTATCCTGATCGTTCTTGAACACGTTCAAACGTGTAGGCTGTAGGGACAAGAAAAAGCGTAAGATCAGCCAGGCCCCAGCTCAGCTGGAACCTGACAAGTGACAGTCACTTCCCAGACCTACCTTCGCATATTCAATCTTCAGAGTGCAACAGCCGGAGTAGATATCAGCCCCATTGAGTGAGGCCTTGGCCCGCTGGGCACTTTGCACAGAGTCAAATGTAAGTGAAGTTAAGGAAAGCCCCATCATAGAAGCTCTTTGGAGAGGGCTTCAAGCTGTCACAGAAATGGATAAGGACAAGACAGCACCCAAAAACTATGTTACATGTATGTTTCAGGGTCTATTCACTGTCATAGCCACTCACATGGAGATGAGCTGGAGTGTTACCCTTGGTGAACACTCACTGGCCAGAGTTCCTTTATAATGTGCAGTCCCACCCCACCAGCCAAAAGGTGGCAGCCACCTCCTCTGGCCCCATTCCAGTAGGCCAAGCCACCTCTACCTCGTACTTTGGCTAAGCCTGGCAATCTCTGCAAAACATCAACTAAATTATGATCCTGTTCTGAAAGTCCATCAGTGGTTTCCCACTGCACCCTGACACGAGCTTCACTACTGTTGTGGATACCCTATTTGTTAATTTCTTCAAATGCCCATAGTGAACCTCCTCCCTGTGCCTGCTTTTCTTCCATCATCAGGTCATTCACTTTTCTTCAATACTAATAAGCTCCTGCCCACCTGATGATTTTTGCAGAAACCAGGTTCGTCCACCTTGAATACCAGCTCCTACCTCCTCGTAGAAATTAAATACCACCTCCTCAGAGACCTTCCCAGAGCCCCTTGTATCTCACAGCACACCTTACATCTACACATCAGATTACTTTATTGATGGCCCCTCCCATCAGACTGTGGGCTTTATGAAGGCATCTGGCACACGACAGGCATTCAGTAGATATGTGCTGATTAAAAGGATGGCGCCCTGCCCAGTCTAAGCACCCATCCCAAGGACCACCTGTTTCTTAGCAAAGGATATTCCACCATGGCCTGGACACCATTCTTCCGGAAAATGACAATTCTCTGGACAGGGCCACAAGGGTTACAGATAGTGTAAAGAACATCCTGTAAAGGCAAAGATAAGCAAAATGAAGGGGCACTGGCAGGTCAGTCTGGCTTGGTGGAGGAGACAGAAAGGGAAGAAAGGAGCTCTCACAGAGGAGCCTAAAGGAATGTCTTCTGGCACGCACCGTGGTAATGGAATAGATGGGGTTCAGGATGGTAAAGAGGAGCACACTGTTGACGCTCCGGGAGTCATCCGAGTCTCCGGGGCGGGAGATCTTCTGGCTGGTAGAGTAATTAACAAAAGCTGGGTGACCAGCAATGTAGATTTGGTTGTCGGCTGCATAGTTCACAGCATTGCAAGCCCCCAACACATCTTCAAACTCCACCAATGCTTGTCTCTTTTTAGGCATGACCACCACATAGCTGGCAGAGAGAACACAGGTTTTAATCCTCAGGACGGAGATAAGAACAGAAAAATGGCGTCAACAACAGCAGAAAAATGGCCTTCAATCTCCTATGAACTGACTCCTCCCTGGCCTTGGAACTCCTGTGTACCCTGTCATGGTTTTCTGATTTGAACACCCTTTGTCAAAAGCAGCAAGACAAGCAAGAGGTGTAGCTTCGGCACTACCTTCTTTGGAAGGCCTTCCCTTCCTGACCCCTCTTCACATGACTCGGTCAATACCTCCCATGGACTCCTGAGCTTCCTCTATCAGAGTGTTCATCACTCTGTGTGGGCAACTGGGAGGAATCCAGGACAGTTTTATTCACTGTTCTTTTCCCAGTACCTAGCATATACCACATTCCCAATAAATACTTACTGAATACGAGAATACTGATTAGAAGGTACAAAGGAGGAAAAAAAAGGAAAAGGGCACAGAACTTGCCATAACCTGACCCAAACTGCAATGGCCATCTCCAAGAGTGGAGAAGCCCCAGGAATTAATCAAAGGACCCTGGACCAAATGGGCCAAGCCAACTGCCAACCAGAAACTGGTGACACATAAGACACCAAAGAACTGACTTCTCTGCAAACTCAACCTGTGGTCTCTGAGTAGATAAAGTACCTGATGGGTCCAAACTCTTGTAAGGCCTCCACAAGGTCAGCTTCCACCACGCCATCAATCAGGCCCCTGATATGGACAACTGGGGAGGCAGGGGTTTTGTGTGGGTCATCGTAGTTCTCCTGAAAAAGAAAGCAAAAACCAGATTTTATTTCTTACTGTACAAGATGGTGGCCCACAGACATCTGTGTTATTGAAGACTCAGTTGGATAAGACACTTGAGTGTCACCCAGGAAAGATGCACAGGTCAGACAACAAGGGACAGCACCTTAAGCCAACCACCTTAAAAGGATTCTGAGCCAGCAGGTGGCCACTTGTCTAACTCCTCTTGCTGTAGCTTCTGAGAAAGGAAGAACAGAGGACTACGCAGATCACTTATCTTACATTCCTAAAAGAACCTGTCTCTTCCCACTGGTCAAAGAAATGTAAGAAAGGAGTGGCTTGGAAAGTGGACACCACTGGCAAGAAGGGCCCACACAATTCTCTCTTGCAACTGAATCAGGCAATCTATCTGCACCCACCCCAACTTCTTTGCCCTGTTGCCAGGAGAGCAAGCTAGGACCATCACCCAGCCAAGCATTACTGTTCTCCACCACTCATCCCCAGGTCCAGACACGGTAGAAGAGCATAGGCCCCAGAAGCTGCAGCAGGCAGGCTAGTCTTTAATCACTTTCCCACCAAACTCTAGTGCTGGAAAACATTACCTAGGCCAGATTATAGAAAAAGAAGAAGGAATGTCTTTCAGAAAAAAAGGAAACTTCAACCCATGCTACTAAAACAAGACAGTTCGTTTTCCTGGGGAAGTATCCTTCCACTCGAGACAGAAGCCTTTGAATCAGGAGGAAAGTTAAATCTCTCCACCTCCTGTGAACTCTGGGCCTAGCCTGCTGTCTGAAAACCACCAGACAGAAGGCATACACAAGCCTGATGGTAACCAGGTTCAGCACTTTGGAGTTGCACAGCTGAGTTCTAATCCCAGCCCCACCCCTCACTAGCTACACAACCTAGGCTAATTTACCTCATCTCTGTTAAGTCAGAAATCGTAATACTATCACCTATCTCATAAAGAAGTGCTGAAAATTCAATTAAGCTACCTTTAAAATGCGTGAAACAATGCCTTGCACATATTAAAATGTTCATAAATCATAGTACACATCGCAGCTGACCCCTGGAAAACCCTGCAAATGGCTGACCGGAAGAGGACTTTCTAACCTGGAAGAGGGAATGGGCTCCAAGCCAGAAAGAACAACTGGTGGTCTTTTCGTAGGAAGGTAAAGAGGCTGCGTGCCTTTCAAAATGCCCACTCAGAGGAAGCATTTTGGTTCATCAGTTCCCCTGCACCCAGTTAAGCCCCGGAAATTATAAGCAAAGCTGTAATGGCTCCAAAGCTTGGCTCAATTTCCAACGCCTAAAAAGACCTTTCGCAAGCCTTTCTTCCGGTTTTCAATGCCCACAAAATAGGGGACATAATCTGTTCTGGAGCACTCTGCTCAAATAAATCGATTTCCACTTCGAGACAAACCATGGCGCTAGAAAGATTCAATACCGTTCGGACCGAAGTCCTCTCAGGCGCGGAAAAGGCCACCGCCCACCCGTTCCCGCTCACGTGGTGCGCCCCCAACCGCCCACGAGGTCGAGGCGGGAAAAACGCGCCTGCGCAGGGGGCCAAAAAAGAACCCGACAGAAAAATCGTCCCGGCCGCAAGCCCGCCCCCACCCCTACGAGCCCGCGGCGCCTGCGCACTGCACCACCCGCAGCGCGAGCTCTCCGCTCTGAATAGCTTCCACACGCAAGCGCCTGTCCTCGCGCAAACCCGCCGTTTGCCCAACGCCCGCCCCTCCCCCACCCTCTCAGCGGTGCGAAGGCAGGGGCGCGTGCGCAGAGACCCCCCGCCCCAACAATATCCTCAGGGTGGGAAATTTCCCCTCACTTCCCGGCCACACCCGGGCCTAGGGACCTAGCCTCACCCCGCCGCCGCCGCCCGCCGCCCCGGCTCCTCCACCACCGCCGCCACCGCCTCCGTGCTGGTCGCCGGCGTTGTCAGTCTTGAGCCGTTTCGGGGCTCGGCCGCCCTCACTGCCGCCGCCGTAGTAGCGGCCACCGCCGCCTCCGCCGCCCGCCGCTGCCATCTTCACCATCGCTCCTGACCGCCTCCGCTGCTCCTCCGGCTGCTGCCTCTGCTCCAGCCGCCGACGCCGCTTCTCCGCCCGGGGCAGCAGCCTCCGCGACATGGCGGCGCAGAACCCGCCTCCCCCCGCCTCTCATTGGGGGAGGGATACGCCCGTCACCCGCCGTCCCCACCCGATAGGGGGAGCCACTGGTCCCGCCGCGGGGGGAGGAAGGCTCTGCATGACTTGAGCCTCTATTGGGTAAAGCCCAGTCCGTTCGGTACGAGTGCCCGCCCTCATTTGTTTGGGACACTCGTTATAGGCGAGCGCTTTCTGCCAGTGCCGGCGCTATCCCCCGCAGCCCGGGACCAATGTTTCCTATCGAGTGAGACGGCCTCCCAATGAGGCGGGGAAAGGCGGGATTCTCGCCATGTCGCTGAGAGCTACTGCCCCCGGGCGAAAGCGTCAGCCTGGGCAGAAGGCGGCTGGCCGGAGAAACAGCGGAAGCGTCAGAGCGTGAGCTGAATGGCAGCGGCAGGCGCTGGGCGGCGGTGCCGCTACTACGGCGGTAACGTGGCGAGCTTGAACGGCTCAAGACTATTGGCTGACCAACGCAAAGACAGCTCATTGTGATAATCAAGAAACAGAAGCGTTCCTCCACGCGTGAACTAGGTCCCGGGTATAACCGGAAATGAAATTTCCCCGCTGAGATGTGCAGGGCGAATTCGCGCGCCCTGCCTTCGCTGGAAAATTGAAGGCGACGACGAGCGGAATTTGCGCGGACAGGCGCTGCTGTGGAAATATTCCAAGCGGAGAGCGCGCTGCGTGTTACATGCAGACCGCAGCGCTCGTAGAACGGGGGCGAAACTGCGGCCAGACCTTCTGTCGTTTGACTGCGCGGCGTTTTCGACCTCGTAGGCGGTGAGGCGCCATGAGCGAAAGACAGGCGGTATTTTCCGCCTGAGACTTCGGTCCGAACGGTATTGAATGCTCTGGCATGAACAGCTCTCGAGAGTGAAATCATTTGTGTGGAGTGCTCAGAACATTATGTCCCCTTATTTAATGGGCATTGAAAACCGGAAGAAAGAGCTGAAAGACGTTGGGGAAGTGAGGCCGAAACTTTGGAGCCATTACGGACTGCTATATTTCCGGGAATTAACTGGGTAGAAGTGACAAGATGCTCTCACCGATGGGCATTTTGAGGCGCATTTTCTTGCCTCTGCGAAGACCGCGGTTGTTTGGCTGGCCCGGAGCGATCTCTTCCAGGTTAGAAAGTCTCTTCCGGTCAAACCGACTAGGAGTTTGAGGGTCCCTTTGACTGGTATTTTTGATTTATGAACATTTTAATATGCGAGGCATTGTTTCGCATTTTAAAGGTAGCTTATTGATTTCCCTTCTTTGCTGAGATAGGTGATAATATTACGATTTCTGACTTAGAGATGAACAGAATAGCCTTAGGTTGTGTAGCTAGTGAGGTAGGGCTGGTTAGAACTCGGCTGTGCAACCAGTATAGACACGGTACCATCGAACTGTGCCAACCTTGCCTTCTGTCTGGTAATTTTCGAACGACGAGCTAGGCAAGTTGCAGGAGATGGAGAGACTGGCTTTCCTCTGATTCAAAGGCTTCTCACTCTAGAATGCTTCAGGAAAACGAACTGTCTTGTGAAAGTAACATGGGTGAGTTTCCTTTTTTCGAGACATTCCTTCTTCTTTTCTGTAATCTGGCCTGGGTGTGTTTCCCGGCACTGGAAGTTTGGTGAAGTGATCGAGACTGGCCTGCGCAACTTGCTGTAACTCTGCTGTGTCTGGACAGAGATAGTGGTGAACGACAGTAGCGGCTGGGTGATGATCTGGCGCCTGAAGCGGCGGAACGAAAGAGTTGGGGTGGAGTGCAGGCTCTTAGCACGATTCGGTTGCGGGAGGTATTGATTGTCACTTTTCCCGGCCCTCCTTCTTACACATTTCTTTGACGAGTGAAGGAACGAGTTCTTTTAGGAGATGTAGATGAAGTGATCTGCGTAGTCCTCTGTTCTTCCTTTCTCGAAATACGGCGGAAGGAGTAGACAGATGACGCACTGCTGACTCAGAATCTTTTAAGTGGTGGCTGGAACTGTCCTGTTGTCTGACCTGGCTCCTGGGTACTCAGAGTGTATCAACTGAGTCTTCAACACGGATGTCTGTGGTACCATCTTGCTACGATGAGAATAGAATGCGGTTTTGCTCTTTCAGGAGGGAGTCGATGACCACACCAGACCCCACCATGGTTGTCATATCAGGGCCTGTTCGGCGTGGTGAAGCTGACGTGGAGACTACGGGATTTGGCCATCGAATACAACACTCCGGGAGCCACGAGGTTGGTTGCGGAAAGGAGATCGGATTCTTTGTGTCTTATGTGTCGCCGAGTTTCTGGTTGGCGGTTAGTGGCTTGATTTGGTCAGAAGTCCTTTGATTGAATTCCTGGGCTCTCCCTTTCTTGGAGATAACGACCAGTTTGGAGTCGGAATATGGCAGTTCATTTTCCTTTTTTTCTTTACCTTCTAATCAGTATTCTCATATTTAAACCGTATTGTGCTGAGATATGGTATATAGGTGCTGGGAAAAGAACAGTGAATAAAACTGTCTGGACTCACCACGGTTGCCGTGATGAACGCTCTGATGAGAGCTCGAATCATGGGAGAACATTGACGGTATATACGAGGAGTCAGAGAGGAGGAAGCCTTCAAAAGAGGTGCGAAGCGCCTCTGCTGTCTTTTGCTGCTTTTTGACGAAGTGTTCAAATCGAAGGCCCATGACGAAGTACACGGAGTTCAAAGGTAGGGGAGAGTGGATAAAATTGCATTTTCTGCTGATGGCGCCATTTTATGTTGCTATCTCCGTCTGAAACACAATGTTCTCTACACCCTGTGTCATACTAAAAGCAAACGTGGGGATTTAATGTGATGAGGCTTGCGAATGCTAATGAACCTGCGCCGACAACCAAATCACATCGCCCCAGCTTTTGTTGGTACCCCGTAGTCCAGCGGAGACTCGGATGACTCCACGAGCGTCGGCGGTGATGCTCCTCTTTACAATCCTGGGCACATCTCCGGCTGCTGATGTCTCGAAGGCTGGAGCTCCTCTGTAATTTCCTTTCTTCTCCTCACCGAAATGAACTTGTGCTGCTGTGCCCACTTCATTTGCTTATCTTGCCTTTGCAGGTGCTACGCTATCTGCGGCCCTTGTGGCCCTGTCGGGAAATTGTCATTTTCCGGAAGAATGGTGTCGAGCCATGTGGAATATCCTTTGCTAAGAAGCAGGTGGTCGCGGATGGAGTGCCCAGACTGGAAGAGGCGCCATCGCACAATCGGCGCATATCTGCGAGATTGCCTGTCGCTCGTATGAATGCCTTCATCGCGATGAGACCATCTAAATGTCTGATAATGTAGATATAGGTGTCAACGAAGACTTCTGGAAGGTAATTTCCTGCGGTAGAGGCTGGTATTCAGGTGGACGAACCTGGTTTCTGCAAAAGACAGACGAAACTAATGAGCTGTTGAAAATGAACGACCTGATGATGGAAGAAAGCAGGCACCAGGTGCTATGGGCATTTGAAGAATTAACAGATGAGTAATCACAATCAGTGAGAAAATTGTCCGACTTTCGCTGATATAATTAATGATACTGAGTTCTCAAGTACTGTAAGGAGTGCAGGCCACAGCCTCAGGAGGGGCCAGAGGTAGCTGCCACACACAGGTTAAACCTCTGTTGTGAGTGTTATAGGTGTATGCTCATCTTCATGTGGTGGTGACCTGAAACCTGCTGTGCACTCTTTTTGGGCATTGTCTATCACTGCATGACATTGTCCTACAGGCTATGATGGGTCTCTTCCTTGCATTGACCATGCCTGTGTTGGTGCAATGGAGGTGATATCCTACTCAGGCCTGCTGAGACTGAATGGCAGTTAGGATAAAGAGGTGAC